>NC_054388.1:56993327-57625827 GCF_017654675.1 Xenopus laevis | reverse complement strand
GGACAATTTTTAATCAAAATTGTTAATAAATTAAGTCAGATAGCGGATGGGAGTTAGGTTGAATTGTTATTATTAAAATAATGGGAAACATTTAGTTTTAATAAATAGCACCCCTAGGGGGTTTAAAGGGGGGAAACACAATTTGTTAGTAGGAAAAAAATGAATTTTTCAAGATTTATTAGACCCAACCATCTCAAACCTGCCAAGATCTTGTAGAAGACAATGACTGATGTCCCATTTGCAAATGGAAGATGATTTGCGTCAAAGGGCTTGATTCAGAAGAGAATACAGGAAGGACTGAGCAATTACAAAAACAACTACATGGAAGTGCAAGGAGCTCCTTTTCATGCAATTTAATATGTCAGTTACAGTACATGATACTGGCATACATGATCCATATTATCTATTATTAATAAATGGCTGATACATTTTGACGTAGATTATAGATCCTATGTATGTCCGCAAGTCAGTTGCATGTAACACCATTTTCATTAAAGATTGGGTAGGGTTGCCACCGCTCCCACCGCTCCAGTTTTGACCCGGACAGCTCTAAATTAAGAAAAACAGGCAGGACTCTCCTATATTGATGTGGTTAATTGCCAATCAGCGATCACCACATCATAGTCCCAGCCCATAATGCCTCTCACCTGCCCAAGAATGTCATTGTTCTGGCCAGTGACACCACAACCCCTTTGTCCAGCTTATACAGTAGAATGGGGAAAGGTGGCAAAACTAATTAAAGGTACTTGTACTATCACTTCTGGACCAGGCATTGGCTCTAGGATTCCCTTAGCACATTAAATCAATAGCAGCAGTTCAGTTGAATTGCAAGCATAGGGTGCAAACAACATTTGTATGCCGAACACTAAAAATGATGCCAGTGAACGCCAGAAGATAGACTTTGAAATATTGGATGCCAGTTGAGTAACTAGATGACACTGGGCCCCACAGCAAATTCAATTTAAAGCCCCAAAATATTGATAAGTTGAACTTTTCTGCCAAAATAAGCTAAATGTGCTCATCAGTTAGGACTTCACTGGGCCCCCTACATTCCTGGGCCCCCTTGCAACCGCAGGGTCTGCTTCCACTGTTTATGCCCCTATTGGATGCAACTGTGAAGTGCTCTCACATTTGTATTTTTTGGGCGAAATCACTTGGGTCAATT
Source organism: Xenopus laevis (assembly GCF_017654675.1). NCBI lineage: Eukaryota > Metazoa > Chordata > Amphibia > Anura > Pipidae > Xenopus > Xenopus laevis. The sequence goes on along the minus strand of NC_054388.1, from coordinate 57,624,662 downwards.
TCATCAGGATCCCATTAACCTGACTGTATGTTTTTGGAGCATGGCTGGAAAGGAAACCCACACAAACACGGGAGAACATAAAAATTCCTTTCAGATAGTGCCCAGATCAAAATCAAACATGCTGCCCCTATTTATTTTTTAGCAAAAGCACAGGAAAATAACATGAAATATGAATGATGAAATATAAGTTTTTATAATGTAAAGCTGTGAATAAAGAGGAAGGCTGGACCCCATTCTACCTCCATCTAGCTCTGAGTCTGCAGTCCATTTTATATGATTCAAACATATGGGGGGTTGTTGATAAAGTACTGTGCTTCCTACTTGCGTCAACAACAGTAGCATATCACTTTTATGTAACTTATAATTTGGGTTTCTCTATGGCCCCTGCAGATCATTTAGAAACTCCTGGCACAAAAAGGGTTAAATCCATGGCTCTTTAATGTCTTCCAAGAGTACAGCATTCTTGAAATGCTGTTATCTAAGTGGCCTTTCCTGCCTCTTTTAAATCTTCCTATGTATAGTGACGTCTCACATTTTATGGCATTATCAATAGTTTGCTGTTTATTTACATTATAAACAGTTGTGTTCATTCTTTGGACCCCAGGCACTGAAAATAATTCACGGGGGAAAAAATCGTTGGTCCTGGGGCTATTTGAGATCTTTCTGTTTAGAGTTTGCCTTTATTCTTTATTTAGCTGTGCCTGATAGCACTATATTCAGTATATTTTATGATAAACATGTCTAGTCAAAGAAACATTAATGAGGCATTTCCCCAAATAAAACAGCCCATCATATCTGAATTGCAGCAGAGAGAAAGTGTGGTCTTTGTAGTTTAATCAAGATCACAAGACTTGTTTTGAGAGTCTGTCATCTATAATTTTACGCCACTTCATTTCAGTGTGGGACTGCCAGGGTCACATGCAATTAAAACGTAGGCAAGATTTGTCTTGTGAAATCTCAACATAAAAAGTAATGTGTTAGTTCATTTTAACTTTTCTGCTGAACTCTGTGAACTCGCTAATTACTTACCCCCTCTTGTCACCTTTTCAATATATCTTACATTTTTTTGTATTAATGTATAAAAGTTTTGAATTTTCATATCAAACGTACTTACAGGATGACAAAAATGAATCCAAAGAATAAGGAGATTGGGTTTTTCAGAAATTTATTTTTAAATGCATCTAAGCTCTTCTTAAATTAAGACTCTATCGGATCAAAAGATATAGCAAGCCACTTATCTACTTAACCGGGGCAGGTAAGAAGTTGTAGCCAATTTTGAAGTAAAATGGTCTTTAATTTGTCAGAAAACAGTGGAGAAATTGTCTGTTTCCATATTATTTTATACCTACAGATGAAGCCACTTGGATTTGTGAGTTAAATGCGTCATGACTCAGAGTTAATTGAAGAAACTGTGTTATCTAAAGTTATCTTAACTCATTTAATGCATTTAACCTTTTCATTAGCATACCAAAGCACCATTGTTCACAATGGTGAATGCTTTAATTAGATGGGATGTTGTGTCACAGTTTTCTGTGTTAAATGAGATAAATGGGATATCTGTGTTTAGTTATTCTGTGTCAAACAGACAAACCAAAGTGGCTGCATCTGTACATGAAACTTATCGCGAAGATTGGTGAAGACCTTGATTAAACCTACTTGTAAGAAGCAAATGCATCCATTGAAACATTGTATCAGTTTACTATTATTTCAATATTGTAAAGCAAACTTTAATATCACATTTCTAACTCCAGTTCAAGTACTCTGTTCATATATGCAAGTAAAGAGCTATAAATACGTATGGAATTAATGTTTATGTGGCTCACTATAAAACCCCTGCGGGTTGTCCAAAAGGGCATTCATTGTCAAGAATCAACCTGTCCAAAGTGTTATGTCCATACCAATTTCGGTCCTTGGTTGCTAATTAATTTTATTGTGTGCCAGAAACAGTCAATTTAATACCTGCATTCTTTCTGTTATGCCAAGTATAATGAAATCTAGTGTGAAATCTAGTTAGTGTTTGCCTTTTTGAAGTCATTTTGAAGTTGCCAGTTGTGCTGACTGTGACCTTAGAACTGAAAGCTTGAAAATATAAAGCTGGTGTTCTTTTGCATTTCAAATACATCATTTTATTTCAGAGTCTGGTCTCACCTGACTTTTTTTTTTTTTTACCATACCTTCTCCATTTATATGTATACTGGGCAATGGAAACCAAGGAAAATTTTCAAAAGAAGTCGGCTTTTCAACAGTGAAACAATATTCTAAAGAAAAAAGTCATTAAAAACCTACACATGCATTTCAAAACATAATGATGCCTCTTTTTAGGTCCCTGGTAAGGCCTTACCTGGAGTATGCAGTTAATTTTTGGGCTCCAGTGCTTAAGAAGGATATAAATGAGCTGGAGAGAGTGCAGAGACGTGCAACCACACTGGTTAGAGGGATGGACGATTTTAATTATGAGGGTAGACTGTCAAGGTTGGGGTTGTTTTCTCTGGAAAAAAGGGGGACATGATTACACTTTACAAGTACATTAGAGGGCATTATAGACAAATAGCAGAGGACCTTTTTACCCATAAAGTGGATCACTGTACCAGAGGCCACCCCTTTAGACTAGAGGAAAAGAACTTTCATTTGAAGCAACGTAGGGGGTTCTTCACAGTCAGGACAGTGAGGTTGTGGAATGCACTGCCGGGTGATGTTGTGATGGCTGATTCAGTTAATGCCTTTAAGAATGGCTTGGATGATTTCTTGGACAGACATAATATCAAAGGCTATTGTGATACTAAATTCTATAGTTAGTATAGGTATGGGTATATAGAATTTATGTGAAGCTATGGAGGCGTGTGTATGGATGCTGGGTTTCATTTGGAGGGGTTGAACTGGACTGAGTCTTATTCAACCTGATTTAACTATGTAACTATGTAACTATATAGAACTCCCAAACACTGGCAAAGTTTAATACACAGTGAGGTGCAACTCTCTGCAGTCCATTCTAGGTGTGGAAAGTGCAAAAATCAAGGTGTTTTTTGTCTGGTTTGGCCACTTTGCACATTATCCTTAATGCCCCTTGTCCAGGGCTGTCCAACTGGTGGCCCGCAGCCCCCCTTGTGTGGCCCTCACCATGAAAGTCTACCTGCTGTGTCTGTTTACCTTGTGTAAATTTTAATATGTATCAATACAAAGATTTACTGGCCCCTGCATTGTTTAAACCTCAAATTCAGACTGTAATCCTCTATATTGTTCACACATGTAATCCCCCCTGCATTTTTCAGACATGTGACACCTCAATTTTTCACATCCTAAAGCCCTGTACTGTTTACACCTGGGACCCAGACTGAAACTGCCCACATTGTTCACCTTTTCACACCTTGTTCAAAATGCTAATGGGACATCAGCACTGTGTCACTGCATGTAGTACATTTTAGAGTGGTCCTGATAGGTTTCCCTGTCTCCTGCTCTGTTCTACCATATCCTCCCTGTGTGTGCCATGCTCTGCCTGCCCTATGCTCCCTGTGTGTGCCATGCTCTGCCTGCCCTATGCTCCCTGTGTGTGCCATGCTCTGCCTGCCCTATGCTCCCTGTATGTACCATACTCTGCCTGCCCTATGCTGTGTGTGCCATACTCTGCCAGTGTGTTATACTCTGCCTTCCTTATGCCCCCTAAGCCTGGTATTTGTTCTTGGAGTTTGTTAGCATTTGAAAATTATTGTTAGGGGCCCCTAAGGTGTTTAATCACGTGCTTGGGGTACTGTGTTATAAACAGGGGAGGAGGTATTTGTATTTAAGGGTACGTCTTAATATGACTTAACTTTTTTCACATATATCCCTGCAGTGAGCACCAACCATTTGGTTTTTTGGTGTGCTATTTATGTGGGCATGGTTTTGTGAAAAAATGGGTGTGATTTAAAGTGGGTTTGGTCTAAAACAGGGAGTGGCTAACACTGGCTTCAATATCTGTCTCCCACCATCAGAAAAATTCCGGCCCTCGGTAGCACAGAAGTTTGACAGCAGTGCCATAGTCTATTAACTGACTAGTCAATATCATCATTATTAAGGGACTCCCCTACAGGTTAAAGGTAAAATACACACAATGCATCCATAGCATAGTACATTTACATATTCAGAATTTTTATAAAATCCTAGTTAAGACATTCAATCTGAGCTAGAAATAAAAACAAGATACAAGGTAATGTTACTCAGTTATCAATAATAACAATAAACAATGTTGCTTATATTACTAAAGTATCATTCTCTGAATCATGTTTAGAATAAACAGGGACCTATCCTTCCCAATCATTATGTTATGGGATGCTTCTTATATGCATCGCATGGCTTGAATTTCCCTTATGTGTGTTTATTAAACCTCCTAAAACTGTATTGTATCACACTAGCAGCTGTTAGTCTCACCAGTACCACATATTAAGTACCAACTATACCTTTTCTTTGTTATTTCAGTATCACCCTATCAGTGCCTCCCCCTGTCACTATTCACTGAGTATACACCCATATAGCTCTGCAAGCTGTAGTTAAACACCCATAAACACTCAGAGGGATGTTCTAATTAGGGTCTCAGAACTAATTAGCCATAACTAAGTGTCAAAAAACTGTGTGGTAACTAAATATCTACTCAGCTCATAGACCCCCTCAATAGTGCAAATTAATAAATTAATTAATAATAAATAATAATGATGAAATTGACTAGTCAGAGACATGTCAGCTGTCTTCCCACCAATCTATGTATTTAAGGCAGGTTTAACTCTAACTAGGTACTTTGAAAAAGGCCCCGGGGGCCGAAACGTCAGTCTGTGATTGAACAATACATTTTTATTATTTTGAAGACCTGAGAGTGCCGATCTTATTCGCTGGATTTAGAGTTTATTTATTGATGCTGCACCCAGGCACATTATTTTCATTATCGTGAGTGCTGGCTCTTTGTTGGACTGTATGTATATATATATATATATATATATATATATATATATATATATATATATATATATATATATATATATATATATATATATATATATATATATAGTGTATATTTGGGGGCAGATTTATCAAAGGTTGAGGTGAATTTTCAAATGAAAAAAAATTCAAACTTTGCGCTATTTTTTGTGTACTTCGACTAGGGAATAGTCCAAATTCGTTTCGAATTTGAAAAAAAAATGAGAAAATTTGAATATCGAAATTTATCATGTACTGTCTCTTTAAAAATTCGACTTCGATCATTCGCCATCTAAAACCTGCGGAATTGCTGTTTTAGCCTATGGGGGACCTCCTAGAACCTATTTGGAGTCAATTGGTGGACTTTGAAAAATCTAAGTTTTTCTTCGATTCGTACGATTCAAATTCGTCCCAATACGGACCTATTCGATCGAAAACTGACCTATTCCACCAAAAAAAAAACTTTGATTGGTATTTTTGAATTTGAATTTCGAAGTTTTTTACATTCGAAATTCGACCATTGATAAATATGCCCCTTAGTATACTATATATCTTAAATATATTATTTAAAATATATTTTAATATATACCATAGTCATTGTCATAACTAGGAGAAATGTGTTGAAATATTAAGAACACAACTGTGAGTAAAAACCGAAAACTTTCAAGCGAGGAAAATTAATTAACCCCTTTGTTGAAGGGGGTGATGCAAAAGAGCTCTTAATGTGTCTTACATGGCATCCTTAATTAAACTCCACATATTTGCAATTTAATGACAAATTAGCTACACATAATTAGGCTAAATAATGTCACAACTAAAGAGAAAAATATGAATAACTGGTTTTGAAATGCGAAACTGTTTTGTAATGTTTGCTAATAAATTTGGAGAAAATTGAAAGATCCTAAGAAAAGTTAAAATTATTTGCGTTCTTTACTGTTACTGATATTATTTTAGCCTTGCTGTTAACTCGTTCTTTATAGAACCTCGGTAAATGTTGGGTTTATATATCCATGCACAAAATATGTAGTATTATATCTGACAGTTTATATCTGAAGTTTTAAAAAGGTCATACATTTTCATTAACGGTTTTGCTTATGTTACCCAGATATTTCTGGGCTGAAATTCATAGCGCACTGTTCTGTATAGGGAGTTAAAGCATGCTGGGAGCTGTCACTAAGCAGAGATATAAAACTGCTTCCCATAATGGAAGAGGATCGTATATGCAAATATGCCAGTGCCACGTACATCAAGTTCTTTGATTAAGTGATCATTACTGGCATGAAATTATGTTTCTCGTGGTACTGTACATTTGAACAGCATTATGCTCACCTGTCTGATTTTTTTTTGCATGGCATAATATGATTAAGCCAAACAAAATGCCTATTACCTTCTATAGCTACTCTCACTTGAATATTCTCTGGTAACTGTAATAAAATTTGGACCATCTGCTATGGAGTCTAGTGTTGAGAGGTGTCTGAAAAGGCAGTAAGTACAGAGCTCAGTTGCAGCAGGTGCTCCCAAAATTGCACATCTGCATGACACATACATTAGGAAATGGGCAGGGAAAGACAGTGAGATGTTTATGTTCTAAATTCAGACAGTAGTGTATGCATGGGGGGGGTGTAGATTTGGAGAACAGAGACACGCACCATAGAGAAAGGGTACAAAGTGCAAAAACCATGGCAAATTGTGGCCATGTTTTTTTGCAATTTTCACCGTGACCTGCACTTGAAAAATTACCCATTTTGACTTATTATACACACCACTACAACGTTGCTTTTCCTTCCCAGGGTATGTAAAAATGGCAACTCTCTGTTGCCCTTCTAATACTAGTCCATGGACATCAGCCCCTGCTTAACTCTGCTACAAAACTTTAACTTTTATCTTAATACTTTTTTCATTGTTGAACTGAATTGATCAACTTGTTAAAGCCAACGTTTCCTCTGAATTATTATTTTGGTTTGTGACTTCTGTTGCACACATTTGCAGATTTAGGGTAGGACTCCACGAGCGATTTTGTCGCGATCTGACGCGCTGCGACAAAACACATGTGAATTGTCGCATGCGACCAAAATAAGGCAAGAGATAGAATTGTCGCATGGTGTCGCAGCGTTAATCCAACATGATCCAACTGTCGGATGCAGACACAGCACGCAGCGTCTGCATCCGACAGTTGAATCGCGTCGGATCAAGGCTGCGACACCATGTGACAATTCTATCTCTTGCCTTATTTATTAATTTGCATGCGTTATGTGGCAGTGCGTCGGATCGCGACAAAATCGCTCGTGGAGTCCTACCCTTACACATAATTAAATAAGGGGAGGTAAATAAGAAAGTTCTATATATGGAAACATTGACAAATGCTTGCAGTAAAGATTTTAGTGTTGGGTCTAAGATAAGCTCATCAGATTAATTGATGTTGGACAGGTATTGTGAATAATACAAATATTTAATATTTACCACACATCACATGAGCACCATTTGACCACAAAAACATATTTCATGGATTGAATTTAGCTAGTGTAATAGCATGTAAAAGCATGCTACACCCAAAACAACTAAAATGCATTCTTGGATCTTTAATTTGCCTTTAGAATACACTTATTTCTCCCTTCTGATATGGCAAATTTAGAAGCATTCCATTATAATAATAAAAAAAAAGCTAAGAGTATTGTGCAAAGTGTACAATAAAAAGGAACAATGTTGTACATTAACGAAGACAGTGCAATGTTTAGACTTGGTATGTGGGAGTCATTAGTTAAAACATCATCTGTTCTGCTGACTGTGCCCACAGTGTTACTAATCATATGCCAATCATCAGGCAGAAAATCAGGAGATGTCAACTCCCACTCTGCTGGAAGTGCCAAAATAAACAGTTTGCTATATGCCGTGTAGAACACTACGCTATAGATTATTTCGCATGTTCTATGGTTCGAACACTTTTGTTAAGGTGATAACCAGTTAGAAGGTCCATGGGTTTTTTTTGTTCAGGGTGGTAAAGCAAATTACTATTACTTGAGAAAAGAATTTTGGTTGAGGGGACACATCCTCATTTGTATACCCTGGCTCTACATATGCTGATCAGAAAACCCTGTACAGGTATGGGATCCATTATTTGAAAATCCATTATCCAGAAAACTCTGAATTACAGAAGGCCATCTCCCACAGAATACACTTTCATCAAATAAGTGAAAGATTTAAACCTACCCTCCTCTTTAATGAGTTGGGGATCCAAAGCTGAGTAGGAGGCTATTGAATTTATTAATACATTTATTTTATTCCAAACATACTGTACTTTACCTAGACTAAGGTATTAGGATAATGAGTATGACATTTTGATACACTTATTTGGCCCCAAATGTATCTAAGTATAGGAAACAATAGGGTGTGTGTGGATTTAGAAAAGTAAATGACATGACAACACAAGATATTGGTGATTTGTTTACTTAATTTAAAATAATCCATTACTTCGCCTGGCAGTTGAGTAGAAGTATGTCCAATTGACACAACCACCCCAGAAAACAAGGCTTGCATGTGGGTTCTCTGTTTGATTATCAAATTAACTCTTAAATCAGTAAACTTGGGTATATAGTTAAAATGGATCAGGGCCTAACCACCAAAGAGATAATCATCTTTATGAAGATCTGTTTTTTTTATTGTTCTAAAAAAAACAGACACCCATGACCCATGTGATATAAGTATTTGGATACTTATCCTGCTTATTAAAGCTTTTTTTCAAGAGAATATTTTATCAAATTCAGTTAACATAAGTTCAACTATCTGATTCTGGTAAACCATGCAAACCGCCATGTTTCCCATGTCACTTTCTAGTCTAAGAAGAGTTTGTCCAAAAACAATTCCTAGGCTTTGTGTTGACATAAGGTTCACAGATGCATTGATAACAATCCTGTAGGGAAATAAAAAGAGGACAAGCAGTCAGAAATACAAAAACAATACATCTCATCACTCTGTTGAAATCTAATCAATTTTGTCTCCAATGGGGTAGTGATCTGTTACCTAATTACCTTAACAATGCACAGGGAATTTAAATGGAAATTTGTAGGGCTATGCTTCTTGTTGAAAACATCTCTCTGGGGGTTATGAATAAGAACATGGGTTGCAATAACACCATTTGGTGTACCCTTATGCCAGACACTTCTATTCTAGCAGGTCCTTTACTGGTGTACCAACTCCATTAAATCTCTTTGGTTCAGTAGCCCAGGCATCTCACACATACCCCCCTCATCATCTTTGAGGGAAAGTAATCTGATCTTGCCTGCCACGTGGGCCAGTAAGGCACTCCTAGTCTTGATCTACATCCTGCGGCCTCTATGCAGACTGTGTGTCCTGTTTCTCCCTTCATGCACCTCTGAATGACACACATGTTAGGGTTAGGTAGGGCACGAGCAAGGGGAACCCTATGTGCCTCCCTCTACCTGCCTCTCTTGGATCTTTCACTGACTAATGCAATCAGTACTGTATCCAAATCATGTGCTGCAGGTCTCTGTGCTCCAAAATGAAGCACAGAGGCATGTGGCCAATTGTAGACTACTGAATGCAGTGTGCAAAGTGCAATAAAACAACCATTTACTTGCTAGATAAACTAACAGCCTTGCTATTTTGAATTCCTACATGTAGTATCTAGCCTTTATTTAAGGAGTCCCTTTGCCCTAACTAAAATGATAATGCCATCAATACGCTGTACTCTAGTTATACAGTCACTCTGGGAGATCTCTCTTGGGAGATCCAAAAGAAAGAGATTACAGCACTAACCTAGCCCATTTTAACTCAGGGTTATACTATGCCCAAAACATAGAATCATGCTCATCTACTAACTAGCTATGTTAACCATAACTAAGCCATACTTTTCTAAGCACTTAAAGAAAAAAGGATTTACAAGCTAAGACAACGATGAACTCAGTAGTTTATCCTTCTCATTTTTTATTGTATAATAAAAAATAACCATAATCGGGACAGTATTATTAGCTTCCTAAAATAAAGCATTGTTCATTCAGATGCATAAGCAACTATTAATTATTTCATCTTGAACTCTACTCTACTACTGGCATGCATATTTCATTTTAGCCGAAGCGTGATTATTTTTCTATAAAAGAAGAAAAAAAATAACATATCACAAACTTAATATTATTATACATTTTTGTTGTCTACTGGAATATTCAATTATATTTAATTCAGAGACAGTAAGCTTGCTTAACTGTGAGATTTTTTTATACTTGCATGCTAATATGTTTATTTTTAAAGAATATGAGAAGAAGAACAAAAATAATATTTGCGAATGCATTTTGTGCCATGTTTCAGTACAAATAATATATGTTTTATATTTACTTACATTTACAAACTTAAAGTAAATCTGGTTAAAGTAGGACTGAAAAAAACATAGTTTATTAGAGCTTAGCATTGGTGCTTTTCCTTCTAGATTGCTGGTTTTGGGATCTAGACGCTAAGCTTAATGCAAGGTCTTCCAATGTAAATTTTTTCTGAAATTTTACCTGTGCCATGTGCAAGTTTAGGAAGACATCATGAGCTTAGGGAGCTTAAAGTGTGGCTTGCATAAAAAGGAAGGGTTTGGGTTCTTACAGCACAGGAATGAATTTTCCTTGCAGTACAACCTATATAGTCTTGATGGATTGTTGTGCTGGGGGAAAAAAGGGCTAAGAGGTTGGAGGAGTGTTTAAATTAAGCAAAGGGGGAAATAGAGATTTATGGGAAAGCTAGGGCCATGGGATTAGTAAGGGGTCATGGGGTAGGGGTGAGGGGGGTGTATAGTTTACCAGCTAGGGATATCCCTCTGTTACAAGGAAAAATGGCTAATACTAATTTAAGAACTAATTCTCCTTTAGGTAATATCAGAGAAAGAAGTAATAACCACCAATGTATGTTGGTGGATGCATGGAGTTTGCCAGGTAAAATGGGAGAGCTTGAGTTAATTCCTTACTTAAAAAATTATGATAAATTTGGTACCTGGTGGCATGAAAAATGTGACAGGACTGTGAACTTAAATGACTAAACCCTTTTTAAGAGGGACAGAGGGATTAAAAAGGGTGGTGGAGTTTGTCTGTTTGTAAAGTCTGAATTAAAACCATAAAGAAATAACAGTTTATGGCACTTGGGATGATGTGGAATCACTCTGGGTAGAGATTTCAACTGTGCAAAAGGTAACACAGAAAATTATTTGTTATAACCACCTTGTATAAATGACGAGTATGAAGCCCAGCTGCTTTTAAGAATAGAAGCGTCTTCACAACTAGGTCAAATTATTATTAGGGGTGACTTAAATTATCCAGACATTGACTGGGGTAATGGGGTTGCCAAATCAGAAAAAGCTAGAAGGTTTGTTAGCTGGGACCTAAAAGTCCTCTGTTCTAAAAGTCCTTACCTGGTGTGAGGTGCAGAGAAATTTGGACACAGGCTCACTGTACATGAAAACTATGGTGAGCAATTTGGTATCCAGAGCAACATTTAATTTACTTAGATTGTAAACTCTTCAGGGTAGGAGCCTTCTTTCTTCTGTTTCTCTTATCACTTTGCACTTAAGCTCTGTGTACTTATCAATAGTTATTGTATTTATTATTTTACTTGTCCTCCCTGTGCATTCATTTATATACTGTACAGCACTTTACAAATAAAGTTATAAATACATACATAATACATTGTACACTTACAAAAAATATTTTTCCTTTAAGAAATATAAAATCATGTTCTTACTTCCTATATATTAAAATAAATGAACAATGATACATTTAGATTAAAATAATCCTACTTATCCGAGAGGCTTCCTGACTACATATTAAAGCCTTCAATTCCTATCTCTCTCTGAGCACATATCTCCTAAATCCTGTATAAGTGGATGTGCCAGAATGTAGATGTTCCTGTAGGAGAATCAAATCTAAACATAAGAAATGTCAGTATTCTTAGAGAGATAACACTTTAAAGTAGAGTGTGTCTGTAATATTCTGGAAGACATATCTAAATACCATTGATGGTTACAGTAAAAACATGGCCAGCCTTCTAATTTAAAGGAACATTAAACCTAAAATGCAGGCTGCTTTAATGGGTAGTATAGCAACTTTGGTGTGTTTGGTCCCAGAAATGTTTCCCAATAATGATATATACTGCCATAATAATAATGGAAATTTAGTGGTATTTTGGATTGGCACATTGAGGAATGTGCACACACATCCCCAGCACTATTCATTCAGCTTACCAACATGTTTTGGTCTGTGAATGGAACCTGGCGTACCAGGAGGAAATAATTTCAAACATGCGAAAATCATAACTCCAAACAGGTGGCCCAACCCTACCCTGGCCTAGAAACGTGGCCTTACTGCTCTCATAAATGACTCTTACCTAGAAATGTAGAATTATTCAATACCTTGGTAGAGTATGCCATTGGCCCAAGGTGTAGTTTTCAGCCTTTGGTTCATAAATGTTGCAGCAACAGCAGCTACCAGCATTCTATAACAAGTAATTAAAAGTAAATACATGCTGGAAATTGTACTCCAGCAACATTCATGGACCTTCAGGAGCTAATTAAATCGAAATTGTTTTAATGTAATTTTTCAGACCTTTGTCCAAAAGACTGGCTAGATGATCTCTTCATGTAGCAGTATTCAGCCAATGTTTTCCAGACTGCAATATTAAACCCTCTCTCTGCAGTTAGTGCTGTCTTAGAGAAGTCAGAATTTTTGGTCACTACTGTAAGGTATTTTGCAATTTGCCTACTCCTTAAGTGCCTTTATTTTGAATCTACTGTTTAGACCCAAGCAGTGGTCTTGATTTTTATAGCAGGATCTGAAGTAGAAAGGTCTATCAAACAAAGTTATTATCCAATTTCTTTAACCCCTAGACAAACCCAAAGTGTAACTGCTAAATACTATGCCTAAGGGACAGTATCTAAATAACTTTTCTAGAGCATGAAAACAAAACAAACAAAACAAAAATGCAAGGGTTGCTATTGTACACAGAGGAGGTGAAATTAATTTCCTTGTGGTTTTATATCATTGTTCCAACAGAACTGTTTTTATTGTGTAACTGCAAAACATTTAGTTCTTGCCAGTTCTAATCCATCTGTTGTTTAAAAAGCAAAAAAACCCTGGAAGAAGCAGATTTTATGTATTCTTATACTTTTAACTTACAAGATTTGCAACATCATCTTGAACTGTAAACTAATAAAATTATTCATAAAATATTGAATTATCCCTATCTTTACAAGATACCATATTTGTTGGAAACACATACTAATGAGAAACACTGCTGACGATAAAAAAAAGCTTTGTACAGTATATTTTGCACATGTAAAATAAAGATATATAGTTCCTAATACAAAAAGAAAGGAAATACCAAAGCTACTTCATGTCAGGCCCAAATAGAAAAGGCAATGATCCATCAATTCACTGCTCCCAAGATTTGATTTTCATCAAATTAACGTTAAATTATGCCATGCTTAATTCTTTTTTTTTTTACTCAAAGCAGATATATTTCTCCCTCAAGTGTTTCTGCAGTTTATTATGAATGGTGTAACAAAGTTGTTGTATATTTATCTGGGGGTTTAAGGCTTTAACAACTATATCAGAAGTCTAATGACATGTTTGGAAACTCTGCTTTCTTTTAACCTAATTCGCTGCTGTAACTGAAGCAGTCTGAATGTACGGTTAAAATACATGATTTCTTAGAAACTGTGATTTTATATCCAAGTCACTTAGTTACACCCACATTCAAAACATTCAGCAAAATGAGTATGGACATTATAGTTGGAAAACAGCCACAAAAAGGTACATACATAGGGGGCCCACATTTAAAACATTCAATAAAAAGTATGGACTGTGTAGTTGAAAAAAAGTCACACAAATGTGCAGACATAAGGGCCCTACATTCAAAACATTTGATAATAGTAGAGTGACATTATAGTTGGAAGACAGTCATAAAATGTGCCTGATTTCCCGGCGCAAGAATTCAAAATAAAAAGACGCCGAGGTTCACGGGTTCAATGCCCAATAATAGGAATTCCTGTCTTGTGTTCCCTAAATTCCTATTTAGTTGTTTCCTGGTTTCCTGACTCCTGCTTTGACCTTGAGTCTGATCCTTGCTGCCTGCCTTATTGAACATTTGCCTAAACTTGACTACAATGACGCCTGAGCCTTTTGGATACCATAAACTTGGACGTTTTGCCCTAAGCTTCCTCCTTGGTCCAGACATCTCCCACTGCGAGCCAATAGGCCTCCTGACAATATGTAGGAATCCCAGGCTCAAAATATTCATTAGAAGGAGCATAGGCTGTATAGTTGGTTTTATATATAAAAAGCAACACTGTAGTCACAACTTAAGTGGTTAGTCACTCCATGCCATTTAATACCTTCCAATAAATCCACATCTCAATAAAAACAATATTTTATACAAATTTCCTTAAAAGTGATTAGCGTAATTTTCAGGCAAGTTTCACAGTGAAAAATACGCCCACAGACTCCAATGGGTGAATAAAATTGTCACACTTCTACAAAAATTTGTTGCCCATATGGCGAATTGTTCACTATTTTGCAAATTTCCAGGGAAGAAATGTCTGCTCAATGCAAAGAATCCATACTTTATATGATACCTTATTGGGAATGATTAAAGATAACCTCCTAATAGGTTACATTAGTTGTTAACCTTTTTCTAGGTAAAATCAAGGCCAACTAAGTAAACTAAAGAAACCTAGGGATTTTGACTCCATTTGGTTTATATGCCTACATTTTTTGAATGGAATGGATTAAAAATTCTGTGCTCATAGGGCACTTATTCAATATACTTTAGTAGCAGTAATATGTAATGTGTAGGAGTGTTTAACTGTATTATATAGTTCAGTCCATACAATGACGATGTTCAGAGGAAATGAAGAAGCACTAACTGCACTGAATAGTATTTTCAATCAACGTATCACAGAGCTCTGATAGAATTTTCATTTAAAAATGAACAGGAATGGCAGACATTTTTGGGACAGCACTTGTTCTGCATCTGTGAACATGTGTAGCAAAAGCCAGAATGGAACAATGCAGCTAGATCCAAAGCTGACTGGTATCTTTAATCTCAAAATGCAATTGAGCATTGTCATGACAAAATGGCAAGTATGTAAATGAAACAAATTAGAACAGAGCAAGCCAAACTGATAAAGCCAACTGACATCTCACAATGACAACAGGACAGAAATAATTTGTCTTTTTATTTAGAAGGGGGAAAAAAATTTAAGAATGGGGAAATTTGGTCCACGTGCTGTACTGTGCTGGAATATGACAGAATATAATATATAAGAATATATAATAAATAGAAGAAAAATTGATCAATGCACATTCCCTGGTCCCCTGTCATATCAGTAATCTATGCAGATGCATGTATTTACAAAGACAGGGGGTTTTTTAGTTACAAAATTATGATCTATGAATAGAAAGGCGAAAAAGGACCGCACATGCTCACCGCTCTCCCCTCAGATCAGGTACTCCGTCCAACAGTGTCCCCACTGTAAACACGACAAGAACTCGAAGGTAGACAGCACTTCTGAAAATAAGGTTTATTGGAATTCCTGCTGGGAAAAAAAACCTTTGGAAATGGGTGTTGGTCTGGGCAGTTTCTCTCTCTTAAAAGCCGCAAGCGGGGGAGGATTAATCTCATGGAACCAATGCTGGGGTCTAGGTTATCTCTCCCCTTTGAAAGCTAATGGCGGGGGAGGACTAAGCCCTATGATGAAAACCAATGCCCAGGTCGGGAGACCTTATTTTTCAGGTAATGCTCTTATGCCGGGAGGCTTTAGCATTTGAAATTATGACCAGAGGAAAATAGTTAGGGACCGCCATATGGGTTTTACCTTGACGTGGTATGGTGGCTTATCAATCTTATGATCATAATTTTGTAACTAAAAAACCCCCTGTCTTTGTAAATACATGCATCTGCATAGATTACTGATATGACAGGGGACCAGGGAATGTGCATTGATCAATTTTTCTTCTTTTTTTCTATGTCTGTAGTTAATTTGGCCAGATCAGTAGCACTTCCAATGTATTTTAGTACATTTTTATTTAGCCATGGAGTGCTCTCACAATTTTTCCTTTTTATATAATAAATAAAGACAGATTTATTAGAAAAAAATTGAACAGATTCTCTAGTCCTTGGGACATTTTGATTTTTTGTTTGTCGAAGGTTCTAGAAAACTACTGCAAAATATTTTTTACAACAACTTGGAAATGGAAAATTTTACCAGAGTGAATGATACAATTTGTAGAATTTCTAAACCTGAGTAGTTTAACACATTTTGCCAATAACCTTATGCTTTGAATTTCAGTAGTAAATACTGTATATAATTTAAAAAAAATGGATAGCCCTACTCTGTATAGAGTAGCTTCTCTGTATCAGAGTTCAAGCATCCCTTCCCCCCTATATAAAGAAGTAGACAAGCCAACAGAGAAGATAATAGCAATATAAGCAAGATACTCCAATAAATATCAAAACAAAAAATGACTTCTGCATTAAAAGTCCCAGGCAAAACAAATTCCATTTCTTTTGCTACCCATGTTAGTGTGATCTGTTCATAAGGCCATCAAGTCTACTCATATTTATCCAGCTGTAGAGTGAAGGCTGTGACACACTGGATTTTTTTGGCCATAACTCTTGCTACTGAAAGGCAATCACCTTTTTAAATGTACATGCTGAGAGAGCAATTTGGTGTGAGGTCCATCTATCACCACACAAAATATGTTCAGTACAGGCTTTTCTACCATAGGTGGTGGCAGACAGACAGGGACATATTGAATGCCCCATTATTTCTCTGGAAGGCAGCAGCTGTCAAAATGCCCCCATGTGTAATAGCTCTAACAAAGATGCCACAAGGTATACTTTAACAAGGCAAACATTTGCTCTAGTTGTCCAATGAGATATTTGTTTTTATTATAAACTTAAAGCAATAGACCATTAAAATCTAGTTCTTAATTGATTGGTATTATGTCTTGAAGAGTGGAAAACACTTGCAATGTTGCTACATTATTACCCATAGTACCAAAAGTAGCAATTATTGTAACCTCCACTTTAAACGTGAGATCCAGTAGCAGATAACAGTGTTTGGATAATCAAAAAATACGGATAGATTCCCTACTGGGAGCAATGCAGAAAAGAATTTAATAAAAAAAAATATATATATATATATATATATATATATATATATATATATATATATATATATATATATACCAGCATCCCCAGTTTCTTCTGGGCTAATCATAATCATGTATAAAGCCTTGTAAACAATATACTGTATAGTAATCTTTTGTATAGGTAGGAAATTAACTTCATTAAAAAGAAACCGGATAAGAAGAAAGAAAAGCACTGGAGCTATAAATGCAAGGGCCACAAGGGATCTGAATGACCAGCAGCCAGATTACACTGGTTTATATGTAAAGATTGGCAGAAGCAGATGCAGCTGTGATTGGTGAGAAGGAATGAGTTAAAGGGGAACTGAAAATGAAATATTAGTTTCAGCATACTGAAATAAGAAACTTTCTAAATACAATCAATTAAAAATTCTGTTTTTCTTCACATTCTTCACTATTCCTCTCTCAGCAACTGTTTCTCCTCACTCTGTCTTCATTCAAAAGGTGGGTGTCAGATGAATAATCCAATATATCGTATACGGGGGGCCCTTTGCTCACTCTATTAAAATCACCAAAATCCTGTCTCTCTACATGCAAAATTTGTGCAAAAGGCAGTTATTTTGTTAGATTTTGTTTGTACAGTTATGGAATCTATTATCCAGAATGCTCGGGACCTGGGGCTTTCCGGATAATGGGTTTTTCCATAATTTAGATCTTCATACCTTAAGTCTACTAGAAAATCATGGAAACATTAAATAAACCCAATAGGCTGGTTTTGCTTCCAATAAGGATTAATTATATCTTAGTTGGGATCAAGTACAAGTTACTGTTTTATTATTACGCAGAAAAAGGAAATGATTTTTAAACATTTGGATTATTTGATTTTAATGGAGTCTATGGGAGACAGCCTTTCCGTAATTCGGAACTTTCTGGATAGCGGGTTTCCGGATAATGGATCCTATACCTGTACTGAAATCAGTTATTTGACTGAGCTCTAATACATCTGCTAGGAAAGAGAGCCCCCAATAAGATATATTAGATCATTTATCTGACACCCAACTGTTGCAAAAAGACAGAATGAAGAGAAATAGATGCTGAGAGAGGAATAGTGAATATAAACAGCAGCATTTTTAATTAAGTGTATATAGAAAGTTTCTTACTTCAATATCAGGAAGCTTTTATGAAATTTTCATTTTCGCAATAGTTCCCCTTTAAGGCACTTTCTCTTCTGAGCAGCTAGAAATATCCCAACTGCCCTTTCCCTTTCTTGATATTTTGCAAAAATGGCAGGAGTTTTTTCTTCTTTATGTTCTCATGTAATCTATTAATTACCAAAATGTGGATGTTTTTCTGCATACACTGTTATATTGTGACTTCTGTACTTTTATACAGTATAAATGTGAGAGTCTGGATTGTATTAATTAATGTCCAAATGTTTGATCCAGGGAATGTAGGCTTAAGTGTGCTTAACACTTAATAGCAGGCATGGGAAGGTTGCTGTAAAGAAAGAGTTAATTTTATATGCTTACCTGAGGTAGAAAATTGCAGTCAGCGAAGTCCCTGGCTTGATTGAAGGTCCCGGGCGACAGCTGGGTAGAAAAGAAAGGCGATTGGTGGTTAGCAATCACGTGACCTAAAAGAAGGGGTATAAAAGCCGGTTCGCGGCTAGCTTACCTGTCAGTCGGCGAAGATCGGTGAAGGAGGAGCATCGTCAACATGCTGTCCAGATTTGCACCCACCCTCCCACCCGGTTGTGTAATATATTAAGTATATGTTGTTAATAAAGCTTAAAAAAAAAACAAAAAACTATTGTCGCAGCTGGAGGAAAAATTTAATTTTGTATATAAGTAGTTTCCTGGCCTGAAGAATCAAAAGGCGGAACTATTTGGGATAGGCTACCCAATGAAGGAATTGGGCTGGCTAGTTTATGTTTTTTAAAAAAATCTATTAATAAATTCTGCTGCGGCCATTCTCCAACTAAAGTATGTTGTCATGTGTATCATTTGATATGTGTTATTTTCTGTATTATAGCATACCATTCCCATGTTTCTGATCCCCATTGGGGTCAGGAAAGAATTTTTTCCCTCTTGAGGCATAATTGGCACTGGCTTCAGGCTGTTTATTTTTTTGCCTTCCACTGGATCAAAACAGTAGGTATACAGTATCATAATGTACACAGCAGTGGTAGGACCTTGCCAGAGTACTGCACAGGAAATTTTAGAAGAGGGAGAAAGGAGGTTCTCTCCTGTGACCACACGTGGGTTGTTACTACTATTGCTTGTGCTAGGTGACAGCCTGCTTGGATTTCCTATCATCGTGACAGTGCAGATTCAGGACCTTCAGCAGGACTGCTGAACTTCTCTCATGGTGGGAGATGCAGCTGCTGCTGATAGCAGAATTCAGGACCATCCTCTCTGTAGGTAGAGGCAGCCTAATACTCAGTGGTGGATATAATGACATAGTGCTGATATCAAGTGAGGAATCGCAGGGAATAGTAGTGATCTCTTATGGAATTTGGGGTTTAGACTATTGCCTTTGGTTAGGCGGGCAAGATTCTATTTATTTATTAAAATTTGAAAAAATTCTGTGGCCATTTTACACCATTTCTGGCTCCTGGTGTTTCATAAGGTATGTGACAATCTGGTTTAGTGGGATGGCTGAAGGGGAAGGGTCAGTTGAAAAGTCCCCTTATCATTGTATTTCATTGTAAGTATTCAGGCTGGGAATTCCCTATATTTATTTATATCTATATATTTATATATCCCTATATATATTTCACCCTGACATATTTTAGAACCCTACCTAAACATGTATATTTTGTTCTAAATGAGGCAGGTTATATGAAATGAGAGCCTGTCTGTAATCTTTATGTCTTATTGATTTTTAAGACCCCCAGGTAGATTTTTATTTGGTACGTTTTATAATTATCTTAATGATACTGACTAAAAATGGAAAATAAAATAGGATGAGGCAATATAACCATGATTCATGCTTTGGATGTCTTCAGTGCTTGTCAGACAAAAAAAAATTGTAAAATAAATGGTATTAAATTGGCTAATTGATTCCAGGCAGGGGCAGAAAATGCAGGTGGTTAGTAAATAACAGGATGCTAATGAAAGCCGATAAATCAGCTATGACAATGGCAATTATTGTTGTTTCCTTTGCACACAAGCTACCTGCGCCCTGGCAGTACAAAGTATCTGTCTGTTACTCTGCGAGAGAGCGATCTGCAAGGAAGCATTAACACTTAAGTCTTTAGCTGATGAACCAGAGCATTTTGTGTTAACAGTGAAAGGATATCCTTAATCCAATTTGACAGGCAATGCCAAAGATGCCAGGGGTAATTAATTAGCACTTAATTTAGACCACAGAACAACAGGATATAGGAATTGGTGTTCAGTGCCATTTCCCCCAGGGTTTTATATTCTGAGGGTCAGGAGTATGTCTGTTGTGTTGAAGGTCAGTAAATAAATTGGCAGAGTACAATGACACTGGACGTTTCATAATAGATATCCTTCACCCTTGTAATAGCCTCTGGCAGTCAGTGCCTGGAAAGAAAGTCATTCTTTTTTTGTGTGAAGAATTGTATATTATATATATGAATAAGGCTACTTAGGTAGCAATTGAACTTCCGTGCCTTTCTCGTCCTATAATGAGCTGTCTGTACTACGCAGCAAACGCATCACGGATACACACTTTTCAGTTGTAAATGAGGTAAAGGGATGGAATAGGCAAACAGTTAACCTCTTTTGTAATAAAAGGAGATATAACATGAGGCATCACTCCTCCACCCAACTGCAAGGAAGGTGTATAATGTTTTTGAGACCAGTACTAAAAATAACATCAATTTGTAATAGAAAGGCCCAACTAAAAGTTAATGTATAAATAATTATTTCTGGGCAAAAAAATCAAGGTCATTATTACACCAATGCAGTTACCCATAGCAACCAATGAGATTTGTGCTTTTTTCTAACATATTGTAGACTGATCCAAATCAATTGCTGACTGGGTTTTATGCAGTAACTGCACTGGTTAAAAGATCATCTCCTAAATGAAAAGACATAAAATCATGTCACTGATGAATACCTGAGCTCACCCACTGTTCATTATTATTCCTGTGATTTTGGATTCAGGGACTTGTTTTTTGACACGGGTGCTACACCTCACTAATACAAAATTCAAACAACAATCCATAATCAAATGAAGTATTCCCTGTAGTTGTGTAATATGCAACATACCGTTTAAAGCTGTTTTATAATTTACTGTCAAGGATTACTGCTCTTTTTACTAATTTAAATTGAAAAGGCTTCTCCGGGTTGGTCATTTATGACCACAAGTGCAGTGGGCAAAATCAGATGCAAGTTGCATGTTTTTTATGCTGCATGCAGCATTTTCCACAAAATTTCAGCATCATTCAAGCTGCTAAAAGCCATGTCCGATGCAATTGCAGCTGATCATTTTTCTCAGGGTTACATCATTTCTAGCCGTTGGCACCCAAATGACTTCTGGCCACCGTAGATGGTCAGTTACTATACCTGCAAGTGATAAGGATGCAGAGTAGATTTTATTTGTACCCTGCTTTGCACCAGTGAAAATATGTGTTCACCAAGACTGTATCTCCTATATATCTGTGAAGTGATGATTTGCTATTATTGATGTGGCTCTGTGCATGGTAAATATAGCTTGCCCTACACTAGCCTCTTGTGAAATAATACCAGTGGAAAAAATAACACTTTTAAGATTCCTAATGGTACTGGAAATAGTGTAAATATACCTGAGAGGCAGAGAGAACACCCGTTGCCTCGCCTGTAGGGATACCCGCAGCCTTCCTCTTAGTTGCCGCAGTCTTCCCGGTGTGTGTCCGTTTTTCTTTTCATCGCGGGGTCCTTTTGGTCACTGCCCAACACAAGTCTAAATACTCCATTTAGGGGCAAATTTTCACCAGCGTCAGCTTCACACCCATCGTATCACTTCTCCAGGCGCAAATACGATACAAATACGCTAATTCACTAAAATTCTATGTTTCATCCAGGGCATCGAACTCTGGCGACTTTTCATTAGCATTACTTTGGCTGTGCGAGCATTTCGTAGCGAAGATGCGGTAGCATTCATTTGTGCCTAGCGAAGTTCGCTAGTGATCTTGCACTTAGGTCAATTTGTTTGGGGCGGGAAATTTAAAGTTGTATGGATGTCTTTATTATAAATGTTGCTGCAAAAGTTACCATTTATATTACACATGTCCAGGGAATCTTAATAATGACAAAAGAGTTAATATAATGTCCTATACATAAGCCCACTGTAAAATTAAAGTTCCATATGTAATAAAATGTGTAGAGAAAACCACTTACCCAAAAAAGTAAGTTAGGACTTTTGCAGGCGATCCCGCTTAAAAAAGGAAGAGCCGCTGGCGTTTTTTTGAACTTTAATGCATTTTCAGCACACAGGATATGATGTAAGTAACAGAAGATTGAGGAAGATCTAGCTGCTTTATAGCACTTTGCCTGGTCTGAGGTGGCAAAGGCAACTCTGGCAAAAGAGCTAACGTTCAGTAAAATCCGCATTTTAGTGAATTTGAGGAGTAATGTCCGTTCGACAGAGAGAAAAGTTGCCGGCCAATTGAGTGCGAATGACCGCTAACAATAGTCCCGCTCACTAGCGAATTGCCACCTGCAATTGTTAGTGAATTGGCGATCTCCCTTGGCCCCAAAAAGTAACTAACGTTAGCCACTTCACTCTGCCCCTATAGTCTGATTCTCTGTTCTTTGACCCTTGCTTGTCTGAACTGACCATTGCCTATTAACTATTCTTCTGGATTCTGACTCTGTTCTGATTGCTTTTGACCTCAGCCTGGTTTCACGACTACTCTTACTCTTGCCCTGTTCCTAGTGTCATACGTTACAGTTCCCTTGTCTATCCAGAACTCTCGCCTTGGTTCTTTCATTTTAAGATCTGGCTGTATCTGTGTAGCAGAGGGCTCCTCCCGAAGCAAAAGGCAATTGTTATAGGCAGAAGTGTGAGTGGTGACCAGAACCTTGGTGTCTGTTCTGGGGTTTGTAATACAAAACGTTACAGATTGATGGTAAAACCATATGCCTAGATAGTAAGCCATAAATTCTAGCTAAATTAGAGCCTGTAGTTAACTAGATGTTCTAAGTTCCATGGGGTGACATCTCTGTCATCATCTTTCTGTTTACCTTTGGTACCTTGACACTATACCTGCTGCAGAAGTAAAACTCGTGGCTCTTATGCTGATATAGGAGTGCCAGCAGTTGTACATCTTCAACACGCTTGCCACTAATCAATTGTTTGTTTTTTTTCCCTCTAAAATAGAATTTTCTGTCCAATACTCAGACAGAAGATGATTTAAATACTCTCACTCCTACAGCCAGTCCCGATATCACTCAACTGCAAGTCGGAGTAATATAATTTTTATGTCCCAGGGTGACCTTTGACCTCAAGCATTAGAATGGAGAGCTTTTATAGACCTATAAACAGATAGGAGAGAATTTGTTTTCCCATAAAAACGATCAACACACCAGTGAGGGCACTGAGGTTGTGGGATGCCCTGCTGGGTGATGTTGTAATGGCAAATTCTATTAATTACTTTAAGTTGGTCTTGGAAGATTTCTTGGACAAGCATAGTATCATAGTCTATTGTGATACTAAAATCTATGATTAATAGATTTTGGTATATATGTATATATATCTTATGTGAGTGTACAGAAGGGCCGGTATGTGTGTCATTATATGTACAGTTATTGCCCTAGGGGTTCACTTAGAGGTGCTGAACTTGGACATTGGTCTTTTTTTAACTCAACTTCACGATGTAACTATGTAAATATATGTCTGTCAATCTATCATCAGTATGTAGTTACCTGAAATGAAAAGACGGAGCTTCATTCTGAATGTAAGAAAAAAAACTCTTCACCAGGCAGGAAAAGATACACTATATATATTGACAAAATGCTATTTCTTGACTAGAAGTGCGTGGCTCACACATGTACCCCCATGCGAATGAGGGTATATTTGTTATGCACATTTCTCTAAATGTAAAACAAAATATGCAAATCTTTGTTTTTGTTATACCGAGAGAATTCCTTTCTGTTGCAAGATCGGTGCTTATGTCTATAGCAAAGTTATAATAATCATATAAAATAAGCATATACTGAATCAAATTGTGAATATTTTAAGATGCTGAACAAGGACAAGAAAAAATAAACACCAGATTGTATTTTCCCAAGGATAAGAAGGTAGAGTGAAAAAAAAGCAGCTTTCCTTGACCACATTGTCATAATCTGCGTATATAGCTGCTTATTGAATCCAGGCTATGCAAACCAGAGGCGGAATGCTGGCTCCATACTATTATGCCGAATGCCACAACAAAGACAGTAGAAGAAAGGAACACTTTTTGTTAGGATGCCTTTTGACAAGGGACCTAAAACACTGCCTTGTGTTTTATCTGAAGCAATATATTTTTTATGCATACCTGCTTTGTATAAATAATTCAATTAAAATGTATATACTTACATAACATGATTACAACAAGCCTTTCCAGCAGAGAATTATTCAAACAAAAACTGAAATGCTGTTTATGAGCACTGTAATAAATTGCTAACATTCTAACATAGTGGATCCCTTACTCTGGAGCTGGCCAATTAGGAGGCTCAAAGCAGTGGACTGGAATACTCAACCTGATTAGCAATCAGAATAATAATTAGGATGCATGCTAATATCCTCTTATGGAACACCACAACAAATACTTGAATTTTTCGTGATTTATTTTACCCCTAGGATGGAAAAAAGTCAGAATCTGAAAATCTGGCATCTCAGACCTGCCGAGGTTGTATATAAGTCAAAGGGAGAAGTTCCCAAGATATCCTCATCTGCGCTGGGTTTCATGCAATAATCCGAAGATTTCTGAGTTTTCCGGCAGAAAATTAGAAAAAACTCGTATGATTTGAATTTTTCAAGATTTTTCTAGGTTTTTTTTTCTCCACACAGGAAATTTTTGGGAAAATATATTGATAAATAAGTTTCTATAAGTGGTTGCATAATACCACAGGGTAGATTTAAAACATGCACCAACTGGATATAATTATGCAACAATTGTGGGTTTGGTAATTACTGTTAATCAGAAAGGATCCTTTGTGTTATGCTAGTATTTCAATTTCTCTAAGTACTATCGTCCTTAGGACAGAGACACCCATAGCATGTGCCTTCCCCCCTTGAATGCAGTTCAAAACTGCTGATGGGGGGCAGCCCCTGGATAGTATTTGAATTATAGCAAAATTACTCTTTTCTAATTACAAAACTCTAACATTTTAAGTGTAAAAACCGGAATGTTTTAGATGACTTCCAACTTGCCTCAGCTATTCCAGATTAGAAACAAACACTCCCCCTATTTATTTTTTTAGTAGTAGCATTACAGTCACCTTTAAATGAGCAGTGTTGTTCTACATGAGTTCAATGGGTTGAGTTTGTACTGAACATGCTATTTGCTGTAATCATGAAAAAAGCTATGTTTTTTGTTACTTCTAACTAACCTGGGTAAACAGTGAAATTGAATCTATTCCATGTTCGGTCCATTTGAGTAAGATTATTAGGTTACCAGTATACAACCACACTCTGTTCTTTGTTTGTTGTGACTGTTATGTTAGCAGGAGTACATTGTATCTGTACTCTGTAATCTAATAATTAATTTGGCCAGGATTAAACATGAATTACCTTCAGTAACCCAGTTTGTGTTAAGAAACAAACAAACATCATTTTCATGATTAAAACAATAGTCAAAAAACAAGTTTAACACAAACCCTGTTCATACTGCCCCTTTAAAGTTCTTGGTATATGTTTTTACCAATGAGCGATGAAATAGCTAAGAAAATATAAATCTTATAGTATCTTCATTGTTGCATTTCTTGCTTCTGACCCATGTACTGTATGTCAGTAACAATTGATTAAACACAGTAGTAAGTTGCATCAAAATATTAGAAACCCATTGCAGTTTTTTACTTAATGTAAAGATTTGTATTTTGTGACATGCTAGTTGCTGGATATTGTTTAATCTCTTATGGTTTCAGATCTGTAGCATCTTGTCCATATTACCCAGGTAAGCCTGCCAGAATATCCCGCATCCTGCATGTGACAGTTCTTAACTGCACTATGCTACTGCTTCCCTTCTGCTCATTTGTTGCCCTAATGCCCTACTTGTGCAATGGATACTTTCAACACATTGTGTGCTGTTTTTTTAAAGAAACAAGGATCACTTCATGTTACCCATCTGGCTTAATTAATAAAGACCAATATATCTATAATAACAAGCATTATCTTTTAAATATACTGTCTTGCCTTCAACCTATTTACTTATTAACAATTTAAATATTGAATCCCATGTTCATTTTATTTCACTAAAATAGTATATAACATAATTTTATTCTTCAGTCTATTACTGAGGGGAACACATGGATACAAAACAAGCAGAAGAACACATATTTTTAATAGTTATGACACATCAATTTAAAAGTGAGAATATTTGATATCAACAATGATTTCATCAGTGGTTCAAGGACCAAACCAGAAGAGATGTGTTATTTGGCAATGGAAACAGGAAATTCAGTAGCACAATGACCACATATGGCCCAGCAATTCACCCATCACCCATATACAATTCCTTCATAGTTTAAGCTGTAAATGGTTATAAAATCTTAATAATTAACACCATGGGTCCTTATAATTAGTGTACCACAACTACACTTCATCCCTAAATAATCCTCAATCCTTATTTCAACAACAAATACATAGACGGTGGTCTAAAGCTTTCTGACATATGCAGGGGCATATTATATCACAGCCTGAAATAATCATGGACCTCTATTCTCTGTTTATTTTTACAATGAATTATTAGTGGAAAAAATAGATCTTAGAGGTAAATTGTATTGAATAATTTTTCATCACTTGAACATGTGCTGTCCAGAGCAGGCCCTCTTTTAGCATAAACAAGGAACAAACATTTTACATTCACAGATGCTCCTAATTTGGTGTGGTTTTGAGTGTAATTTAGATCAAACAGATTCATGTAAATGAGTCAGGATTTCTTAATTAAGCGCTTTTAGAGAAAAAAGTTGGACCACATCAGTAGGTGTGGGTGTGGTATTGCAGTCTTTCCTTTGGGTAAAGTTCAATATAATTTAGGCACGGTTTTATTTTTTTTTGAGGCACAATAATAAATCTGCAGATGGTATAGACATAGCGACGCTTGTTTAGAAGAATTGCATAAAACACTGTCTTTTTTGGTAAATTCCTCCAAGTAGGTCGCTCTGTTGTGAGTTAGCAGTTTCTTATATATGAGTGCCAGATTTCTGTTCCTATTAGAATTGGGGCACTTTCCAGTCTCCTCCATAATTTTCCAAGTGGTATTTGTTTATAAGGATTCACAGATTTTTTTTTTTTTTTTTTATAGCTAGCCAACATACTGTCACAATAGTAATTACAAAACTAACAACCAAAGAAATATAGTTTAATAGTGATATAGAATTATACATTATTTTTAGTGCTAATTTGAAAATAATTTTAGAAAGTGAATAACTGTTATTATTTTGTTTAACAGTCAACACCGTATGTGCTTATATTTTTCTATATATTTTATCTATCTATCTATCTATCTATCTATCATTATCTATCTTTCTATTTCTTTATAATCTATATATCTAGCTTTAACTATTTGATATAAATAACTAAATAAAATCAACAATTAGTCAAAAATAGTTTGATTTATATAGGTCATCAAATAGATCCATGGTTATTTTGTTAGTTATTAAAACAAAATTGATCCCATTTGAGAATGAATTTAACTAAAATAATAAATATTGCGTGATATGAATTTTGTAAAAAAAAAAATCTATTTTTTTTGCACATGCACAAAAAATGTAGAAAGAACAACACATTGTAATCAGCTGACCAGCTTAGTGCAAAACTCCTGAAACAAGTTGCCTGATGATCTTGCCAGGGAGCCAGATGCTTCTGTTAGAGTTTTTTTTTCCTGAGCTAGACATCTGGGTTCAGCAATTTCCATTCAAAGAACAAGCAGAATGGGAGTGGTATATGCCACCATCCCAATACTCTTTTTGCGTAATTGTGAAGAAAGAAAAATAGATGCCTAATGGCTGAAGAGAAACCTATAATTTGTTTGGAAAATGTCCAAACTTTCATTTTTTTGTAAAAGAGAAAAGAAGACAGCATTGTTATTTTAACAGGGTGATCACATTATACAGTATAAAACATTCATGTTGCGAGTTAAATAAAGAAAAAGTATTCATTCAAGCAATAAATGATGAAACATTTAATTGACA
Organism: Xenopus laevis; assembly: GCF_017654675.1. Classification (NCBI taxonomy): domain Eukaryota; kingdom Metazoa; phylum Chordata; class Amphibia; order Anura; family Pipidae; genus Xenopus; species Xenopus laevis. The sequence goes on along the minus strand of NC_054388.1, from coordinate 57,596,242 downwards.
CCAACTTCCCAGCTGGTAAGAGCCAATAAAAAGTGAGTATGCATCTTCAGTTTATAGGCTGAACTGAAGAGGAAGTTTGTATCTGCTTCTTGCTCAAATGTTGATACTGGAAATGCAATTTTTCAGTTCATTAAAAAATGATTGTATAAATGTCTGTTTTAAGCAATTAAAATTATGTTTGTATTTGATTGGATTTTAAATTATCGTAAAATGTATTTGTTATGTTTTGAGAAAAAAAATGCAGTGGAGAGGCAATATTATTTTAAATAATATTTTCTTCAGTAAGAAGTGAATTGCAGGAGTGTGGTAGATACAACACCCTAAACAGCAATGTGTGACATATCCAAAGAGGTTTTATATATAATGGTTTTCCAATAGCTCTACACTCCAGCATAATCACTGATAATTCTTCATCAGCAGTAGCTAGTAAAAAGGAAAAGAAAGAAAGAGACCCACCCACAACTACCATTAATTATGAACACTCTCTTTAACCCACTAAACATTCTATTATTCTTACATTCAAGATAAAAAAATGTCATGTAATATGGTGTACTGAACCATTAATTTTGGCAACTGAAATTTGTAGGAATTCGTCAAAGCAACAACATGAATAAAAAGTGTCACTGTTTGTTTTTAAAACAGCTATTTCAAAAATGACTATATTGACTGGATGTCCTATATCAAATCTGGATGATATGACAATATTGATTATGCCCTTACTGAGAACGAAAAGGAGTAAAACCCCTCTCTATCTAATCACCCACCAATTATATATAACACATTCATTGATATGCAGCAATATCTGTATTGTTCAACTGTTCAGCATCCAATGACTGTGAATAAATTAAATAAATAGTTTGAATTAAAACATTTTTGTGATTCTTTATTAGGTGATGGTGTTAACCACCAGAAAGTGATTAGTCCCTTTAGTTAACAGTTCATAAATTACTTAAATTCTAAAATAATTAATTCAGTGATTAATTTAAAGTGCTAATTTTGATTTTATTCAAAATTCATGACTTCAATAACCAGAATTAAATAAAAGTGCCTGCACAAGTAAAAAGTAATAGATTAGGTAAAAAAAAGGGGGGTACCACAAATTGTTTAAGAAAGGTTGGCTAAATTCATTACCCCAAAATTGCTGCTAGTTGATTAATGTTAGTCTAATAAAGCCCCCAATACAATGATAAATTATACTTGGTTTACACACCAGCCGAGGCTGATGGGTGTTTGAAAATGAATAAGTTAAAAATTATTAATTATGATTGTCCAATTTGAGACCAGCATTGAAAGATAAGAAAGAAAATGAAAATGATAGAAGTGGAGAAGTCCAAAGATCTAACTGCCTATGGTTTTTCTAAGTTCTGGGACCCCACAAGGGGAGATAGTAGGTTACTGGGGACAGTAGTCTTGAGACTACCATGCTAACTTTTTTGTTTTGAGAGCTTATCTTCCCTAAAAAACTACAAATCCCACAGTGCCATATGAATTCAGAAAAGGAAATGAGAAGAAAAACCAATGCAGTCTCAAATGAACTTGGAATAACTCCAAGTACAGGATAGTGGTTTAAAAACAAGCAAAATGCTCAAAAGCAATTATAAGAACGCTTACAAAGTGTGCCCAAAAACAAGCAAAATGCTCAAAAGTAATTATAAGAACATAAGAATATTGATTATGCCCCCCTTTCCTACCACGGTTCCTAATGTCGGGCCACAAAAAAGTGGTTTAATCAACATTTGTTAAATTATTTATTAGTTCCAGCATCAAATTCAACTTTTTTGGCTCCATACACTTATATAGTGCAGAGCAATTTAACTCTACTATATACTGTTATATTATTAAAATAGAGTGAGTTTTTTTGTTTTATTTTGTTTTGTAAAATGCTTTAATTTTACTAATTTTGTAAAGTGAGGCTAGCTGAGAACTGACATATACTGTATGAGGTTTTATTTCCCTTTTACAATTTGCAATTTTTCAAGTACAATGAGGCTATTACATTGAACAAATAATTCCCTAAATGAGTGACCCATTGGTGTTATTTTGAAAGGGTACAATGTAACTTCAAGGTGAATTTGATGGGAGCATCAGGCAATAAAAATGTGTGCAGAGGTCTTGTGTAGCCATGAATTTACAGCAAACCCCAGACCAGAATGCAGAATAGGGTCTGTTTTCCACCATATAGGACAGGGCAAATTTCCGCATTGCTACATCCCATATTCTAAGTCTTTCATGCAGCTTTTGACAGTGGCATAATCATAATAATTTGCAGACTGAGCTGTTTAAAAATTTAGCTTCTGAAATGTGACAAAATAATTTTCAGAAATTCTGAAATGCTATTCATTTGTAATGTTTTAGATTTTTCATCAGATTTTCCATCAAGTTAATAACTATTATTGTTTTTATAGTAATTGCACATATATCATATTAATGCTTTCTAAATAATTTTAATTACTTATTCTGCATTTAATGTTACATTGTTCCATAATGTTTATCTGTATTAAAGCAATTTAAATTTATAATGTATTAACTATTTGCAAAGCATTTATCATTAAATGTGTTTAAATGTAAACTGTATTATCTTCTATAACGCTCCACAGATAAATTCACAACTTAAATATTTCAGCTCCTGCCCATGAATGTACCGTATATACTCGTGTATAAGCCGACCCGTGTATAAGCCGAGGTACCTAATTTACCTAAGAAAACTGGAAAAATGTATTGACTCGTGTATAAGCCTAGGGGCCCCATGTCAGATTTCAAAATGTGAATGTGACCCAGCCGCAACAATTGGGGGACACTGGGCAGGTACCTGTTACTGTCTGTGACTGACTGTGTCGCCGACCGGATTTCATGTTTGCTTCCCTCTGCCACCCCTATTTCATGTTTGCTTCCCTCTGCCACTTCCCCCCCCATCTGTCGCTCTCCCCACCCTGGCTGCTCTTCCCTCTGTCCTTCCCTCTGTCACCTCTGCGCTTCCCTCTGTCCTTCCCTCTGTCACCTCTGCTCTTCCCTCTGTCCTTCCCTCTGTCACCTCTGCCCCAGCCGGACTGCCTGTGACTGCCTGTGTCGCCGCCCGGAGCAGGTCCAGGAGCTCCGGGCGGCGCGTCCTTCCCTGCCGGCGTTCGCTTTCAAAATGGCGGCGCCCATGGCCGCCACGTGGGTAGCGGCCGGCGCCGCTACCCACGTGGCGGCCATGGGCGCCGCCATTTTGAAAGCGAACGCCGGCAGGGAAGGACGCGCCGCCCGGAGCTCCTGGACCTGCTCCGGGCGGCGACACAGGCAGTCACAGGCAGTCCGGCTGGGGCAGAGGTGACAGAGGGAAGGACAGAGGGAAGAGCAGAGGTATGACCCGCGTATAAGCCGAGTTTGAGTTTTTCAGCACATTTTGGGTGCTGAAAAACTCGGCTTATACGCGAGTATATACGGTACTCAGCTGTCTCTACCACATTTCTTCAGATTTCACAAAGAGACTGTTAGTACTGCAACGGTACTGGAATTGCAGTGAATTGCCCTAGGGTTATTTGATTATCAGCATATAATGTCAGTTTAAATTTGTGTGATATAATTCCATATGCAAAGTATATAATTTCATGATTTAGGGTAAGTGAGAAATTATTTAGAGTTGCAGAATGTATATTTACCTAAGTCAGAGGTATCTGTAAAAAAAAGTCACATTAGATAGCAATTATCGCAAAAACTTGTGAACTAAGGTGTTTGCTAAAATCAATTACTATTTATTTAACATCATTTAAGGAGCTTTTGCTGTTAAATTATCACTAATGATAAAATAATTTTTGTAATTAATTAGATATACAAGTGGGATCATAAATTATATTTATATTAAAAAGAAAATATTTTATTCTTCTTTAATAGGAAAGGTATTTGCCTAAACTCTTTCTACTGATTTAAAACATATATCAATAATTAACTACAAAAATTGCACAGCAGTACTAAATACAGGTATAGGATCCCTTATCCGGAAACCCGATATCCAGAAAGCTCCGAATTTTATCCATAGACTCCATTTTATCCAAATAATCCAAATTTTTAAAAATGTTTTAAATGTAATAATAAAACAGTAGCTTGTACTTGATCCCAACTAAGATATAATTAATCCTTATTAGAAGCAAAACCAGCCTATTGGGTTTAGTTAATATTTATATGATTTTCTAATAGACATAAGGCACGAAGACCCATATTACGGAAAGATCTGTTGTCCGGAATACCCCAGGTCCTGAGCATTCTGGATAACAGGTCCCATACCTGTATTAGTAAAAACAAAAGGAATGTTCAAATAACTGTCAACTGGTACATTTTTACAAATATAATATAGAGCTTATTATGCAGTAATTGCTAATTTTCATGCCCATTGAATTAAAAAAATTACATCTTTATACAAGAATAGAATACAGGGCACAAATAATTGTTTCATTAATTTGTGATATTTTCATTAAATACTTGGGGGTTATTTACTAATATTATCTCATATTCTATTAAAAAACACAACCAAACTCCCATGCCCAATTTTAGCTTATTTATTAATAAACAAAAACTCAATTTAATCGGCTCTCGAAAAAACTCAATAAAATCAAGTGAATTTTTCTAGCTTTTTTCCTGAACCGCTAGATTTTTTCAAGTTTTTGCCCGAAAACCCAGAACCCAGAATTTTCTGGTGGAAACCCCCTGTAGACTCCAATAACTTTGCTATAGGTGCCTCTCCCATTGACTTATACAGGACCTCAACAGGTCTGAGATGGCAGATTTTTAGATTCTGGCTTTTTGCAGCATTGGGGTATAGCATCGGGGTATAATAAATCTCAAAAATTCCAGTTTTCTAGTGTAAAAAAAAATATTTTGAGTTTTTACCATTTGGACTTTAATAAATAACCCCCTAGGTAGCAGCGAATGAATGGACAGATTTGTGCATTTAAAAGTTCAAACTTCAACTGGAGAGGTGTGGAAAGAGTTCTAGAAAAATAATTTATAAACACTGGTTTGGGATAACCATTATTAAACACCTGTTTGTTTGTGTTTCTATCAAACACTGATGAAACATTAATTCCAGTCAAACCATAATCAGTATGAAAAAATAATATCTGCCTCTGGGAAGCAAGGCATTGAAATGTTTGTCATTTAATTGCACATATTATCACTTGTCTTTGATGTTTTAAGTTTATACCATTAACTCATAAAGCTTATCTAAATCTAGATTTCAAGTGCCGATTGTTGCATGTATGAAGACATCACTAAAATTATGGCACTATTCTTGAATATTTCCATGCTTAATACAAGTTGGCAGTTCATTTTTTTTGTAGAAGTATATTGTCGAAATATTTGCAAACATTGTACAAATTCCATTAACTAAATATAAAAATCAAAACATCTAAGTAAGTTAACTTATTTTAAACATAAGAACCCGTGGAAGTTACATCTTATTGCAGATGAATATTTTTTCAGATTTCTGGGTAAGATTTATGCCAGTGAGAAAGATATACCTCCTAATTATACATACTATTTAGGGTGTTAGTATTTAATTAAGGTGTTAGCAAAATCTGAAATAATTTTTCAACCTAGTTTAATACAGAGCTCTAGAAGTATAACCACCAATCCCATAGCTGTCAGTGCTACTGTCACCTACTACTACTACTGTCACCTACATAGATTCACTTAATATGTCACAATTAAGCTAACATATAATCATAATGGAAAAGTGCTCATAGTACATTTAAAATTAGTATTAAGGTGAGATTTAGCTGCCTAGGGTTGATGTCATGTTGCAAAACACTTCAGATCAACGATGTGACTTCATCCGACATTTGTATATCTTCCCTTATTTCCGTTGCATCTGACTTGACGCCTGCATTTTTGCGCAGCACATCAGATAGCGCCAAAAAATGCCAGTGTAGTCCTACCCTTAATGATGAACTTAATAAAAGTATAACGTGCCGGGAGATCTGCTTATTCTCTTACCTCCCAGCGCTTTCTGACGATAGCAGCATGACATCACTTATAGATGCTGAATTTGAATCTTTGGCGCCCAGTCCACCATTCTGTGATGGCCCATGCTGGCTTCAGTTTACTGATCCTGCCCAAGCGTATATTCTGACTTTGCTATCCTGGTTTTTGACTCCTGCCTGACCTTTGACTTTGAGTCCTGCCGTCTACCTTGAACCTTTTGCCTGATTCTCAACCACGTCTCCGCTAAATCCTTGCCAGTACCTTATTTACAGACTTGTTCTTAGTTACGCACATTTTCCTAGTTGGTTTTCGCAGCAGAACTCAAGTTCAGTACCCGCAAACCCGCTATTTCTACTTTTGTTCAATCAGAGTTTCCTCCTCCTGTGGTTCTCACGCCACCAGTTCTTGATAAATCTATGCAAATTAGAACTATGCGCTTGACTGCCGAAGAAAGAACAAGTAGGAGAGCGGAAGGACTTTTTATGTACTGTGGGCATCTCATTAGGTCTTGTCCAACTAGACCTCAGTGTCAGGGAAACAATCCAGCCTAGGTGTGAGGGGGGAGTCTTCCCTAGGCAAGATTTGTGCACTCCCAAGTGTTTCTAAGTTGTAGGTTCGGCTGTTTCTCCTTGCTTCCCTCTCAACAACGTTTGTTGATTCCGCAGCTGCAGGAAATTTTATTTACAAATCTTTTGCGAAATCCTGTGGTTTAAGGTCAGAGCCTCTCGAGGTCCTGCTTTCTGCTCGTGCTGTGGATGGCCAACCAATCTCTCCTGGAGTTCTTACTTCAGCTACCACCCCAGTTCTCATCCGAATCAGCAGTCTTCATGAAGTGGAGATTTCCTTTCTAATCATCCAGTATCATTGTGGGGTTCCCCTGGCTTTGGTTACATAATCCCTCTTTTGATTGGTCTACTGGACTACCTCCATTATTCTAGTTTCTGCTTCTATATTGTCTTCTTCCAGATGTGCATAATGACTTCACGGATGTCTTTGAAAAGAAAAATGCTGAGATTCTACCTCCACATTGGGTTTACGATTTTCCTGTTGATTTGTTACCTGGTGCTATTCCTCCTAGGGGAGGAAGAACATACCCTCTATCTTTGCCTGAAACATTAGCCATGAAGGAATACATTTTGGAGAATTCATCCAAAGGCTTCATCAGGAAGTCTACTCCACCCGCTGTAGCCGGTTTCTTTTTTGTGCAGAAAAAAGATGTCAGTCTCAGACCTTGTATTGACTATCATGTGTTGAATAAGATAACGATTAAGAACCAGTACCCCCTTCCACTTATTCCAGAACATTTTGATAGGTTAAGGGGAGCCAAAGTCTTTACCAAACTAGACTTATGGGGAACCTACAACTTGATACGTATCCGCCCGGGGGGATGAATGGTAAACAGCTTTCAATACCCGGGATGGCCACTATGAATATTTGATCATGCTCTTTGGCCTATGCAATGCCCCCGCTGTTTTTCAAGATTTTATCAATGATGGTCTTCATGATTTTTTGCAGTCTTGTGTCATTCTATATCTGGACTATATACTGGTTTACTCTTCTTTTTCGGATCATGTTGCCCAAGTAAAACTGGTTTTGGTCAGATTAAGAGAGAATTGTCTCTATGCCAAACTAGAGAAGTGTGAATTCCACAAAACCAGTATTTCCTTTTTGGGATATATTATTTCTCCTTCGGGCTTTGAGATGGACCCAGTTAAGGTCTCTGCTGTTCAGAACTGGCCAGTTTCTACTGGCTTGAAAGCCATACAACAATTTTTGGGGTTTGCCCAATTTTTATCATAAATTCAAAAAGAACTTCTTTCAGACCATGGCTCCCATTAAAGTGCTCATGAAAAAACTATACAAGGCTTCATGGACTCCTGAAGCGCAAAAGGCTTTCTGTAGGCTCCAGCAATTATTCAGTCCAGCTCCTATACTCATCATCCTGATCCGGCTCATCCATTTATTTTAGAGGTTGATGCCTCCAAAGTAGGCATAGGTGCCATTCTCTCCCAGAGAGTGGACTTCCAAGGAACTCTTCCCCCTTGTGCTTAATTTTCTCACAGACTTTCTCCAGCAGAAAGAAATTATGATGTGGGCAACCATGAATTATTAGTAGTAAAACTCGCTCTTAAAGAATGGTGTCACTTGTTGGAGGGAGCTAATCAACCTGTTACCATTCTGACAGATCACAAGAATCTAGAATATATTTCTTCTGCCAGAAGGTTCAATCCTCGTCAAGCTCGGTGGGTCCTTTTCTTTTCCAGGTTCAATTTCCTAATTTCTTATCGACCGGGTTCCAAGAATATGAAGGCCAATGCCCTATCCAGATGGAAAATGAGGCTGATACCTCCCCTCACTGCCATATTGCTCCCTTTGAGTTTTTAATGGCTCCTACTTCTTTGTGCTGGTCTAAATGTTCCTCTCTGGATTCCCCTCCTATGTCCATCTGGGAAGATTTTAATTCCTCAACAAATTGTTCCCCAAGTTCTCAAGTGGGCTCATTCATCTAAGATTTACGGTTATCCTCGTGTTAAGAAGATGCATGAGTTTGTCTCTAGATACTGTTGGTGGCCTTCACTTGCCAACCCTGGCTAGACATTGCCATGGATTTCATTGTGGAATTGCCTAAATCATCCAAGATGATTATTATTCTAGTAGTAGTCTATAGATTTTGTAAGATGGCTCAATTCATTCCTCTGAAGAAACTTCCTTCAGCTGCTGTCCTAGTCCAGGTTTTTATCAAGGAAGTTTTTTCATCTGCACTGTGTTCCTTAATCTATTGTGTCGGACCATGGTGTGCAGTTCGTCTCCAGATTCTGGTGATACTTCTCTAAACTTTTGTGGATCAAATAAAATTTTTCCTCTGCTTACCATCCTCACAGCAATGATCAGACAGAAGGACAAATCAAACTCTGGAACAGTTCTTACAATGTTTTATTTCCCAAAATCAAAGCAATTGCGTTGAACTTCTTCCTTGGGCTGAGTTTGCCCATAATAATTTAAGTCATAATTCTTTGGGTTGTTCTCCGTTTTTGGTTACAATCCTTCTGCACTTCCAACTAACATCATTAAAGTGGAGGTTCCTGTGGCAGACTCATTGGTCCATGACTTCAGAGCCATCTGGTCTAAAGTTCATCAATATCTCCTTAAAGTGGACTTGTCACCCAGACACAAAAAGCTGTATAATAAAAGTCCTTTTCATATTAAACATGAAATCCAATTTCTATTTTTTATTAAAGCATTCATAGCTCATTTAAACATCTTAGCTGTCAATCAAATATTGTCTGCCCCTCCTCTATGCCCTGGGCATAGAGGTGGGGCAGACAATTACTTTCACTTTCCATTCAGTACTTCCTAGAAATTGCTGCTTTCCACACATTCCCTCTCTCTCTACACCGTTTAATTGTGTAGCCAGGGCATGGGGATGGACATAAGGTCCCCCATTCTGGTGCACAAACAAGTTTCTGAGATGATGCAAGGCTTGTCTTAATAACAGTGTCCACAAAATGGCTCCTGCCTGCTTGCTGTAATTATGAATTCCCAGACTGGAGGAAACAGGATTCCAATAATGTATATAGTCTAATTAAAGTTCATTTTGCTTGACTGATGTGATAAAATAGGATTATGAATAATTTTTTTGGGTGACAGGTCTCCTTTAAAGCCTCTTCACGTCAGAACACAGCTGCAGACAAACGTCACCATTCCAGTCCTCTCTATCAAGTTGGAGATTCAGTCTGGCTTTCTACCCAACATATCAAACTTTGTTTGCTGTCTCCCAAGTTTGGACCTCGTTACATTGGCCCTTTCAAGATTAAGGAGATCATTAACCCTGTATCTGTCAAGTTGGATCTTCCTCCTAATATGAACATTTCAAACTCTTTCCATGTGTCTTTGATCAAACCTCTGGTGAGAAACCTTTTTTTTGTGATCAACCTCCTTCTGCTCCCATTTTTCTTGGTGATCATCAAGAGTTTGTGGTCAAAGAGATTCTGGACTCTCGAAGATTTAGAGGCAATATTCAGTATTTGGTGCACTAGAAGGGGTTTGGACCTGAAGAGAGATCTTGGGTAAAAGCCTTCGATACCCATGCTCTTTTGTTTAAAGATTTTCATACAAAATTTCTTCACAAGTTATGGGAGTCCCCGGAGGGTACTCCTGAAGGGGGGGGGGTACTGTAAGATGCCCCGGGAGATCTGCTTCTCCTCTTACCTCCCGGTGTGCCTCTCCGCCAGCTCAGGTATGCAGGCACGCACTTCCGGGTTCAGGGCTTTCTGAAGCTGGCATTTTACGTTGAGTGTCATGACATCACTAATGGCTCCAAATTTGAATCTTTGGCACCAATTCATCTTTAAAAGCCCAGTCCACCATTCTGTGAGTGGGCAAGCTGGCTTCAGTTTACTGATCCTGCCCAAGCGTATATTCTGACTTTTGATATCCTGTTTTTTGACTTCTGCCTGACCTTTGACTTTGATTCCTGCCGCCTGCCTTGAACTTTTTGCCTGATTCTCAACCATGTCTCCTCTAAATCCTTACCTATACCTCATTTACGGACTTGTTCTTAGTTACGCACTTTTTCCTTGGTTTCCGCAGCAGAAAGCCTGGGGCCTCAAAAGGGCATCGGTGAACACCGGAATCCACATGGATCCCCTGTGCATTTGAGTGTACCCATCACTGTGCAAGGTTCCTGATTCGCGATGGGCAAATTTATTAGGCAGGCGCAAATTCGCGGCAAATTAGAGTGATTCGCCGCCAGTGAATACATTTGCGAAACGGCCGTGAAAATTGTTACTTCACTAACTGTAGAACTCATTCAAACCATCAAGATTTGTGTCCATTTCATCTAGTTCACAAGAATTTATGATCTTGTAAATTTGGATTATAGATTCCAAATCATTTTAATGATTAGAAATGTTGTATCTGTTACTTTTTGTTTGATGTTGCATCTGTGATTTGATTATTATCAATGTGTTGCTGATTTATTGCAAGGAATTTAAAGTATACTTTGAATTACTGAACAAATGGAACCACAATTTGTTTAGATACACTTATCACCCTTAAAAGAGCTATTGTTATTTTAGTTAAAAGTGATCATTCTGGAAGACTTTATCTAACCTGTCTTGACCCACCCTTCCATTTAATACCTTTCCTTTAATCATTATATTGTTTTGGTTCCATTTCTTTGTGCTTCCAGTTTAAAGGCATAACATCAGCACCTAAGGTTACATGGTAACAGTTACTGTGGCCAGCTGTTGTCACCACTGGCAACTACCACTCCTGCAGTGCTTATATGGAAACAACCTCTCATTTCTATACATGGTGTGGGGATTTGCTCAATTGGTGGCTGCAGTGCTTGCATAATATGAAGTGATCAGCAAGTGGAGTTTGTAAACAGGACTGGGCCTGCTCGTTTATTCAGCAAAATAACACAGTTCAAGTGTAAAATGAAAACAGCTTACTTCAGCATGGCATAAATCCAAACAGTCAGGAACTTTCAATGCCTCCTTACAAGCCCCAGTACCTCTCTCAATGAGTGTGGCTGGCTTGGTTTTAGGGAGCCTGATCTCTCCTCTCAGTGCTTCCCCCTTCTCACTGTTCTGAATTGTAAGACTCCTTTTACCATTCAGTCAGCTGAACATGCTCCTGGCACAAAATCCGTAATGGACCTAGGAATGGAAGCTTCATCCCACCCAATGCTCTACAAAGCCTCCAGACTCCAGGACCCAGACCAGAAATTCAAAACAACTCAGAGAAAACCCATAAGCTGGTTTTCTCCCTATATCTATTCCCTGGAGCCCCTCACCATGTATAGGTAAGAAACCTAGGTGAAATATAGACACCATTTATAACTTTTCCAGCTGGTGTCTCACAATGGATATGTCTACAGAAGGAATGTTCTCTGCAGAATTTGCTCATGTTGTCCATTCAAAGGAAAGCAAATAGCAGATGCAACCTACTTATCAATATATACAGTAGCTATCTCTTACTTTTGATTTTACAGTAGATGCAGTAAATATACATTCAATATAGAACAAGAGAAGTAAATAGAAATGCCAATAAAGGCAATCACCAGTTTTGGAAAAATAGGCTGTTTGCCGAGTATGACTGTCCCTGACAACCCAATTTGGAGAGAGTTAGAATACAAGAGTAAATAATACACAAGGCCCATAAAAAGTTAGAGTGAACATTACCTTAAAAATTGGGACATAATGTATAAAATAGTTTTTCTATGTAATCTTTCTATTCTGCCTACTTCTGAGCTTTATTACTTTTGAAGTTTAGGAAATTGAACAAATAACCAGAACAAGAAAGTTCAGGTCCTCTGGACTGTTAACACCTTTTCTAAACAAATGACTTAAGCAACACAGAGTTAAAATGACTTTCCAAATATATTTAGGAGGTAGTAAAATCATTACTTGGATCATGTGTTAGTTTCTTAATTTCCCTTCAAAGTGATGCACAGCAGGCTCCAATTAGAGCGTGACTCTGAGAGTTAATGGAGCCGGGCCACACTTTGATTGGATCCTGCTGCTGTTTACAGACTCAGCAAAAAAAGGAAAGAAGAGAAAGAAACCCAGTTTGTGCCGAACATTATGTCTGGGTTTTGTAATGCTCTCCCATGTGTTTGGTTTAAGTTGTGACTCAGGGTACTAAAATGAATGCAGTGGGAGAAATTAAGACTGTAGTAAGGGAAAATGTCATGCCTTCTAGCAATTTACTTTCTGAGATGCTCGAAAAGAGTTTTCATGGTGTTGCAGTTGGCTGGGGGTAACGTCCATACAAGCTCTCTTATAGCTTTCACATGAAGATCACTTTCCTGCAGCTCTGAAATAAAACAGGTCAGAATTTGTTAAAAAATAAGGTAAAAATATTTGTAAGACATGAAATGGTCATCTCAATGAAAAACATATGACATGACTCAAATTCCTAGGGGGCCTAGTGTATTGAGGATTCTCCAGGTTCAGACTTTATTCCAACAGCAATGGTTGAGTCTGAATGCTTAGTCTGTTACAACCTTATTTGTATACATCTGTGATCTTATGGTGTAAGAGTGGGGCTGAGAAAAGTAAGGGCTATGGCTATCACTAAACAACAACAACATGCAATCAAAAACCAAACACATTTTGCTGTGGTATAAATATGTTAGGAAGCTAAAGTGCCACCTCTAATATGGTTCCAGCAGGCTGCCAGGTGCTATGGAACTACACCAATAATATAATCACACTTCTGATATTCAAGTTCAAGACACTAACCCAGGGGTAGGCAACCTGCGGCTCCGGAGCCTCATGCGGCTCTTCATCCTGCTTGCTGTGGCTCAGTCTTGTGGCTTTGCCCGTCACGTCGTCTATGCAGCCCTCGCACCTGCTGGCGGCTTCTTGAGTGGGTGACTGTGGTAAGCTAACGGCTAGCTTACCGCGGTCGCACACTCAGGAAGCCGTCAGCAGGTGCGAGGGCTGCATAGACGTCACAGGAGTGACAGGCAAGACCGAGCCACAGCAAGATGATTCATCATGGTCCTTACTGCAGTCACACACTCAAGACAATAGAGAGCAGAAGTCACACTAAACAGATAAGAACACTAGCATTTAATAGGGCTATTCAGTGTTTAATTTATTTCCAAGTAGGCCAACACATACACACTGCACTTCTGTTTGTTGTATTCTGTTGTTAAAGGTTAAAACTTTTAAAGGTTTATAAGCTGTGTTTTATGTTTTGCGGCTCCAGACTATTTTTCTTTAGTGGAAGAGGGGGCAAAATGGCTCTTTTGATAGTAAAGGTTGCTGACCCCTGCACTAACCCTTTACCAATTTGATCTGATTCACCCTGCCTGTGACTGTTTCTTATTTTCCTTATACCTGATTCCTGCCAGCCCCAAAGTTCCATCATAATGCCAGGAATATCACCTTGTTCTCGCTAGTTTCTTTAAGAACCTTCTGGCTTTTCCAGAGGCACCTGAACACATGCTCAAATCCTGGGAGACTTCCTGAGGACTCAAGCCAGAAGAAATGATATTAGTTAAAAATATTAGTTAAATGCATACAAATAGCAGAAAGACTTCAAAGGAAAAGTACTACTTCTTGGTTTCCTATTGCAAACTTAAACCTGTTCATCGAGATGTAACATCATCATTATAGTTAACTTAGCACTGTTTTTCCAAGCATTCCAAAGAAATATCACTTTATGAAGATGCTATTTCAGGAGAACAGATGGTATACATGGATGAGTAAGGAAAACCAAGCAAATATTCCACTTTACACAAGGAGATAAATAATTGTGGAATTCAAATGTGGGGAATTCAAAGTAAGATGATGATGCAGTGCTTCCTAAGGATAATCCTTGGGCCAGGAATAAAAATTAGTGATTTCAATTAATAGGGAGTCCTTAACATTTTGGCACCCCTGATGAATTAGACTTTCCTTGTCATTTAAAACAATTTTCTCAATGCAGGAAGAGTTTTATTATGGGCATTTTGGCATTAGAGTGCTAATATATGGGTAAGATATAAAAATGCTGGGAATTTCTGGATTCCCTTCTTCAATAATTAATAAATCTGCCCTGTTTTGTTAACAACTGAGAAAAAGACACCAGTCAGAAACTTTTTTTTATTGTTAATCGTAGCGTGAACAAATCCTAACAATTCAACAATTATTCTCCCAAATACTAATGTTACTGGGTTTAAGAGCATTTATTAGAGATTTTTTAGGACTGTTGCCTTGTCATGATTTGATATATATATTAGTAGTGATGGGCGAATTACGGGCGTTTGGCTTCCCTGAAAAATTTGTGAAACAGTGAAAAATTCACAAAATGGCGCCGGCATCTAATTTTTGACGCCGGCGTCCGTTTTTGGCAGAAATGCGCCGGCGTCCATTTTTTTTGACATAGACGAATTTTCGCCCATCACTATATATTAGTAGTGATAATTCGCCAGACACGAATTCGCAAAGAATTTCCACATCTTATTATTATTATTATTAACATGTATTTATATAGCACCAACGTATTGTGTAGCGCTGATTCTGCCGAAAGCGAATTAATTAGTAATTAATCTGCTGTGTCAAAAAAAATTTGACATGCATCAAAATTATTCAGATGCCCTTTGAATTTAATGCATTTGGACCAAATAGTTGTGCATATAAAAACTGACACTCGTGTCAAAATTATGGCCTAAAATGCTTTTCACAAATTTTTCAGTTTCTCGAATTTCGCGGGAAAACTCACAATGCGAAACTGCACAGATTCACCCATCAGTATAAATAAGCCTTTGCATAAAACTGAAATAACATATAACATTGCTGTTTTAGACACTATCTATCTTTGGAAGTAAACAAAGAATCTGAAATAAAAAACGTTGTTATGGGATGGTCATAGAATGTTTAGTATTTATTCCTATAATTTTTGACCAAGAATTTATGTGATATACAGTATGGTATGTTTGCTTTTTTTTTTGCAAATTTCTATCTCTCACATGCTTGCTCAACCAAACCCTGTGGCTCACAGCAGGATTGAGTTATCTGCAGCAGGAATTAAAGGCTCACAAAATGTTAAATATCTCAAGAATTCTAAAAAAATGATCAGAAAAGAAATGTATTAACCATTAGAGTTTGACTGATTATTTTTCACAGCAATGCCATTTTCATGAAATATGGCCTCAAAACAATTTCATACTTATTGTAGACGTTTCCTTCAAAATTAATGCAAACTTCCTTAGAAAAAACACTCTTTTGGTGTTTAAATGAAAGTCCATTTAGAATTCTTTCACTGTACTTAGAAAGCACTGCTTGCTGAACACAAAATGATTTATCAGATGCTCACAGCTGGAATTTACTCAGTCACTTAATAGGACATTAAGAGCAGCAATTAAGCACTACTCCCAAAACAGGAATGACATCTATTGCTAGAGGTTGCTCTTCATATGTCCTTGTAGGAACATTTACTTTCACAAAATGTGACTGGCAGAGTTTTTCCTAAATATCACACGTTCATTGCTATCTAAAATCAGATAGGATCAATAACAGCAACAAGAAATTCTTCTTTGCCATTTACCAAAGCACTTTCTATGTGGTCCTTTAAGAGAATAAATCTTGTCGCCAATAGCCCAGTACGACAGAATTGTGCCAGGCTCTGTGTGGCTTTATAAACCGAAAAGCATTTTTAAATGTCTTGTAAATTTACAGGCAACATAATTGCATTATAAATAGAATATCATCTGTGTATTTTTGTAATTGCTACTGAAGTTTAAATCATTTAAGGATATAATATTAAATTCTTGCCACTTGCGTAGTTAATTCAAGGCAAGAGAGTAGGTGAGGTAAATATATTGACCACGGAGCACCAGCAGCAGTTAAAATCCATATTTTATTAGATCATCATTAAAAAGTTAAGCAGATCCAGTATCCCAATAGCACGCTTGACGCGTTTCGTGGACTAGGCCACTTTCTCAAACGCTATGCTTAGCATGTCCAGGTGAACATTTAAAAGGTAACACCACACCCCCATTAAAAACATTAACCCTTACATTACTGTTGATCCTAACGTTTGGAGGCTTAAGAGTATTGGCTACGGAGCAAAAAAAGGGGGAATTTTATCATATTGACCAAATTAAACATAATATCGTGTACAATATCACATATCTCTCAAGTTACCATACAATTAACAATCTCATTTAGTAAAAAATCTATTTGCTGATAAATCAGTTAGTTCATAAAGTATATATGGACATAATAATCAAAAGGGACCATTAACTAAATATCCGACACAAAGGGGCGAACCGGCTAAGACATATACACAATTAATATAAATAATTAATAATAAATCACAATATAAATATAAATATAATCAACATTAATAAATCAATCAATAGAAAAATCCAATTCATTGCAAAAAACTTTTTCCGCTATTCCACAATCATATATTTGTTGTATTTTATTTTATTGTTTTATGTTATAAACGTGCATATCTTCTAGTGGCCACTTAATAAGAAATTAGTAATAACATGTCAATTCACATTCACGATTCAAACCACCATTAATATCTAATGTTTTGAGATGGTACATGCAATACACCTCCATCCTAGATAAGATTTTATTACAATCTCCTTTTCTCACATTAAATTTAAGTTTATCAATTATATGGAAAGTTATTCTGGAAACACCTTCATGTTGTTCCAGAATATGTTTGGCAATAGCCGATTTTTTATCACCTTTCTCCGCTACCGACAAATGTTCCAGAAACCGAACTCCTGCAGCGCGACTGGTTTTACCCGCATACTGCGCACCGCAAGAGCAAATGGCTAGGTAAATAACTCCCTTGGAGCAGCAATTGAAATATTGTCTTATGTCAAACGTCTCCCCTGTATATGTACTTGAAAAGGAGGTAGAGACCTTAACAACAGCACAAGCTTTACACCTGTTACGACCACACTTATATGTACCTTTGTACCTTAGCCAAACTGGTTCAGGTTTGGTCCCTTTAGATCTATATAAACTAGGTGATAAACGGGAGGCTAAGGATTTACCCTTCCTAAAAACAAAAGAAGGGAATTGGTCTAAAGAATGTTTTAACCCTTTGCCTGCCAAGCACGTACGCTGTACGTTCTGGCAGGCAAGGGCTTTAACTGCCAAGCACGTACATTGTACGTTCTTGCAGTTTAACATGCTGTACTCTGCATCAGCGGCTTTAGCCGCCTCTGCAGAGACTTAGCAGTGCTGACAGCCCCCTGGGCAACAAGGCTGGGGGGCTGTCATGTCGGTCCTGCAACAGGATTGTTGCAGGATCGACCTAAAATCGCAAAAAGAAGCAACTTACCAGCTCCTCCGTCTTCCTTCTGCTCTCTGCTGCTCTGGCGACGCCCACGCACTTCCTGACTGCAGTGACTCAGCACACACGCTGCTGAAAGAGGATTAGACTCTCTCCCCTGCTCCAGCAATGGTAAGTGGACTTTATTTGCTAAATTACACACTACACAAACACTACATACACACTACACTACATTGTATAGATCTGTACACAGTTACACAGTCATTTTAGTAAAGATTTTTTTTTTTTTTTTTTAATTTTTTTGGAAAGTTATGTACACTTATTTGCACTTATTTCACACTTATATACACACTGTCACACCACTTTTAGAAGTGTATACACATGTATACACAAAAAACTCACAAAGAGGGATTTTTTTTTTTTACTTTTTCATTTTACTAATTTGTGTTTTTTTACCCCTAAAAACCATTTGTTTTGGCAGCATGACTATTGGGTAATCGATTTGGGCCACTAATTATGCTGTTGGATCAGTAATTTTGTTATTTCATTGATTTACACAATTTTCGTGGTTTTATTGCAATTTTATCCCTGCATTATTTTTCCTTATGTATCTTTAGTATAGTTTTGCTGTTTGGTGCTTTGGTATAGAATGATAGATTTTACTTTGTTTGATCCGTCAGAATATGTACTTTCCAAAAATGTATGCTGTTCTGGGGGCTTTTTACAGTTTGGGGGTCTTACAACACATAACGCAAAGTTGGGGTACTGTTTTCAGCAGCTTAGTTGGCTAGTGTGAAAATTCATATGCATGTTTTTCATTTGGGGTCCGTACACACCACATACTTTGGTAAATCTATGCATATTGGGCATCAAGCTATTCATCAGACCTCTGACGTCCATATTTAGGGTGATTTTTCTTTGTACGTAAAACATTGTGTGCGAAAAATGCGGCAAACTGCAGCATTTTTAGGCAATTTTCAGAAATGTTGTAAAAACCTCTAAGTTTAGAAAAGCTTTGCAGTTTGGTAGTTTGGTGTAGAAAGACGTCTTTATCTTTGTTGGATTCGTCAGAATGTGTACTTTCCAAAAACATATGGTTTTGGGGGGTCTTTGCTGTAAGGAGGGTCTTGAGGCACATAATATGAAGTCAATGGTCTATGTTCACAGAAGGCGAATCGGCAGCGGAGAAAACTCATATGCACTATTTTTATTTGGGGTCTGCACATGCCAGCTGCCTTGGTGTATCTATGCATATTGGGCATCAAACTGTTCAGTCGTCCCTTGGCATCAATATTTATGTTATTTTACAATTGTATGCAAGAAATTGGGTGAGATAAATGTAGCCAATTGCAATATTTTTAGGCGATTTTCAAAAATGTAAAAACCGTTGCTTTTATCGCCAAATTTAGGAAAGACTTGCGACTTGGTACTTTGGAGTACAAGGACATGTATACCCAATTTGGGTTTGTGGGAATGTGTACTTTCCAAAAATATATGGTTTTCTGGGGTGAACTTACTTTTTTCTACTTTTGCCCCCCTCAAAACAATATAAATGTGTTGATTTTGCAGTATCTGAAATGACAGACCATATGGGGGTCTTCTTTTGGGGCCCCTATATGCCACATGCTTAGGTACACCTATACATATTGGGCATCAAACTGTTCAGAGGACCCTAAGCTTTCATATTTGGGGTGATTTCTCTTGATACCTAAAAGTATGTGGGTAATACGATGCTGCAGGGTAGAAATTTTGAGGTGATTTTTGGAAATGTCACCGAAATCACCACATTTAGGAATGATTTGCAGCTTGGTACTTTGTAGTACAAAGACATGCATACCCAATTTAGATTCGTGGGAATGTGTACTTTCCGAAAATATATGGTTTTCTGGGGTGAATTTACCCTTTTCTACTTTTGCCCCCCCCAAAACGATGTAAATGTCTTGATTTTGCAGTATCTGAAATGACAGACCATATGGGGGTCTTCCTTTTGGGGCCCCTATATGCCACGTGCTTGGGTACACCTATACATATTGGGCATCAAACTGTTCAGAGGACCCTAGGCTTTCATATTTGGGGTGATTTCTCTTGATACCTAAAAGTATGTGGGTAATACGATGCTGCAGGGTAGAAATTTTGAGGTGATTTTTGGAAATGTCACCAAAATCACCACATTTAGGAATGATTTGCAGCTTGGTACTTTGTAGAACAAAGACATGCATACCCAATTTAGATTCGTGGGAATGTGTACTTTCCGAAAATATATGGTTTTCTGGGGTGAATTTACCCTTTTCTACTTTTGCCCCCCCCCCCCAAACAATGTAAATGTCTTGATTTTGCAGTATCTGAAATGGCAGACAATATGGGGGTCTTCTTTTGGGGCCCATATATGCCACGTGCTTGGGTACACCTATACATATTGGGCATGAAACTGTTCAGAGGACCCTAAGCTTTCATATTTGGGGTGATTTCTCTTGATACCTAAAAGTATGTGGGTAATACGATGCTGCAGGGTAGAAATTTTGAGGTGATTTTTGGAAATGTCACCGAAATCACCACATTTAGGAATGATTTGCAGCTTGGTACGTTGGAGTACAAAGACATGCATACCCAATTTAGATTCGTGGGAATGTGTACTTTCCGAAAATATATGGTTTTCTGGGGTGAACTTACCCTTTTCTACTTTTGCCCCCCCCAAACGATGTAAATGTCTTGATTTTGCAGTATCTGAAATGACAGACCATATGGGGGTCTTCTTTTTGGGGCCCCTATATGCCACGTGCGTGGGTACACCTATACATATTGGGCATGAAACTGTTCAGAGGACCCTAGACTTTCATATTTGGGGTGATTTCTCTTGATACCTAAAAGTATGTGGGCAATACGATGCTGCAGGGTAGATATTTTGAGGTGGTTTTTGGAATTGTCGCCAAAATCACCAAATTTAGGAATGGTTTGCGGCTTGGTACTTTGGAGTACAAAGACATGCATACCCAATTTAGATTCGTGGGAATGTGTACTTTCCGAAAATATATGGTTTTCTGGGGTGAACTTACCCTTTTCTACTTTTGCCCCCCCAAAACAATGTAAATGTCTTGATTTTGCAGTACCTGAAATGACAAACCATATGGGGGGTGGGTCTTAATTTTAGGGCCCTTATATGCCACATGCTTAGGTACACCTATACATATTTGGCATCAAACTGTTCAGGGGACCCTAGGCTTTTATATTTGGGGTGATTTCTCTTGATACCTAAAAGTATGTGGGTAATACGATGCTGCAGGGTAGAAATTTTGAGGTGGTTTTTGGAAATGTCGGCAAAATACCAAATTTAGGAATGGTTTGCGGCTTGGTACTTTGGAGTACAAAGACATGCATACCCAATTTAGATTCCTGGGAATGTGTACTTTCCGAAAATATATGGTTTTCTGGGGTGAACTTACTTTTTTCTACTTTTGCCCCCCCCCAAAACAATGTAAATGTGTTGATTTTGCAGTACCTGAAATGACAGACCATATGGGGGTCTTCCTTTTGGGGCCCCTGTATGCCACGTGCTTGGGTACACCTATACATATTGGACATCAAACTGTTCAGAGGACCCTAGGCTTTCATATTTGGGGTGATTTCTCTTGATACCTAAAAGTATGTGGGTAATGCGATGCTGCAGGGTAGATATTTTGAGGTGATTTTTGGAAATGTTGCCAAAATCACCAAATTTAGGAATGGTTTGCGGCTTGGTACTTTGGAGTACAAAGACATGCATACCCAATTTAGATTCGTGGGAATGTGTACTTTCCGAAAATATATGGTTTTCTGGGGTGAACTTACCCTTTTCTACTTTTGCCCCCCCAAAACGATGTAAATGTCTTGATTTTGCAGTATCTGAAATGACAGACCATATGGGGGTCTTCCTTTTGGGGCCCCTATATGCCACGTGCGTGGGTACACCTATACATATTGGGCATCAAACTGTTCAAAGGACCCTAGGCTTTCATATTTGGGGTGATTTCTCTTGATACCTAAAAGTATGCGGGCAATACGATGCTGCAGGGTAGATATTTTGAGGTGGTTTTTGGAAATGTCGCCAAAATCACCAAATTTAGGAATGGTTTGCGGCTTGGTACTTTGGAGTACAAAGACATGCATACCCAATTTAGATTCGTGGGAATGTGTACTTTCGTAAAATATATGGTTTTCTGGGGTGAACTTACCCTTTTCTACTTTTGCCCCCCCCCAAAACGATGTAAATGTCTTGATTTTGCAGTATCTGAAATGACAGACCATATGGGGGTCTTCCTTTTGGGGCCCCTATATGCCACGTGCGTGGGTACACCTATACATATTGGGCATCAAACTGTTCAAAGGACCCTAGGCTTTCATATTTGGGGTGATTTCTCTTGATACCTAAAAGTATGTGGGTAATGCGATGCTGCAGGGTAGATATTTTGAGGTGATTTTTGGAAATGTTGCCAAAATCACCAAATTTAGGAATGGTTTGCGGCTTGGTACTTTGGAGTACAAAGACATGCATACCCAATTTAGATTCGTGGGAATGTGTACTTTCCGAAAATATATGGTTTTCTGGGGTGAACTTACCCTTTTCTACTTTTGCCCCCCCAAAACGATGTAAATGTCTTGATTTTGCAGTATCTGAAATGACAGACCATATGGGGGTCTTCCTTTTGGGGCCCCTATATGCCACGTGCGTGGGTACACCTATACATATTGGGCATCAAACTGTTCAAAGGACCCTAGGCTTTCATATTTGGGGTGATTTCTCTTGATACCTAAAAGTATGCGGGCAATACGATGCTGCAGGGTAGATATTTTGAGGTGGTTTTTGGAAATGTCGCCAAAATCACCAAATTTAGGAATGGTTTGCGGCTTGGTACTTTGGAGTACAAAGACATGCATACCCAATTTAGATTCGTGGGAATGTGTACTTTCGGAAAATATATGGTTTTCTGGGGTGAACTTACCCTTTTCTACTTTTGCCCCCCCCAAAACGATGTAAATGTCTTGATTTTGCAGTATCTGAAATGACAGACCATATGGGGGTCTTCCTTTTGGGGCCCCTATATGCCACGTGCGTGGGTACACCTATACATATTGGGCATCAAACTGTTCAAAGGACCCTAGGCTTTCATATTTGGGGTGATTTCTCTTGATACCTAAAAGTATGCGGGCAATACGATGCTGCAGGGTAGATATTTTGAGGTGGTTTTTGGAAATGTCGCCAAAATCACCAAATTTAGGAATGGTTTGCGGCTTGGTACTTTGGAGTACAAAGACATGCATACCCAATTTAGATTCGTGGGAATGTGTACTTTCGGAAAATATATGGTTTTCTGGGGTGAACTTACTTTTTTCTACTTTTGACCCCCCCAAAACGATGTAAATGTCTTGATTTTGCAGTATCTGAAATGACAGACCATATGGGTGTCTTCCTTTCGGGGCCCCTATATGCCACGTGCTTGGGTACACCTATACATATTGGGCATCAAACTGTTCAGAGGAACCTAGGCTTTCATATTTGGGGCGATTTATCTTGATACCTAAAAGTATGTGGGTAATACGATGCTGCAGGGTAGAAATTTTGAGGTGATTTTTGGAAATGTCGCCAAAATCACCAAATTTAGGAATGGTTTGCGGTTTGTACTTTGGAGTACAAAGACATGCATACCCAATTTAGATTCGTGGGAATGTTTACTTTCCGAAAATATATGGTTTTCTGGGGTGAACTTACCCTTTTCTACTTTTACCCCCCCAAAACGATGTAAATGGCTTGATTTTGCAGTGTCTGAAATGACAGACCATATGGGGGTCTTCCTTTTGGGGCCCCTATATGCCACGTGCGTGGTTACACCTATACATATTGGGCATCAAACTGTTCAGAGGACCCTAGGCTTTCATATTTGGGGTGATTTCTCTTGATACCTAAAAGTATGTGGGCAATACGATGCTGCAGGGTAGAAATTTTGAGGTGATTTTTGGAAATGTCGCCAAAATCACCATATTTAGGAATGGTTTGCTGCTTGTTATTGTGGAGTACAAAGACATGCATACCCAATTTAGATTCGTGGGAATGTGTACTTTCCGAAAATATATGGATTTCTGGGTTGAACTTACTTTTTTCTACTTTTGACCCCCCCCAAAACGATGTAAATGTGTTGATTTTGCTGTACCTGAAATGACAGACCATATGGGGGTCTTCCTTTTGGGGCCCCTGTATGCCACGTGCTTGAGTACACCTATACATATTGGGCATCAAAGTATTCAGAGGACCCTAGGCTTTCATATTTGGGGTGATTTCTCTTGATACCTAAAAGTATGTGGGTAATACGATGCTACAGGGTAGAAATTTTGAGGTGATTTTTGGAAATGTCACGAAATCACCACATTTAGGAATGATTTGCAGCTTGGTACTTTGTAGTACAAAGACATGCATACCCAATTTAGATTCGTGGGAATGTGTACTTTCCGAAAATATATGGTTTTCTGGGGTGAACTTACTTTTTTCTACTTTTACCCCCCCCAAAACGATGCAAATGTGTTGATTTTGCAGTATCTGGAATTACAGAACTGATAGCTCAAATGAGGTGTCTACATTTTAGGGCCCCTATATGCCACATGTTTGGGTACACCTATATATATTGGGCATCAAATTGTTCAGCGGACCCCAGGCTTTCATATTTGGGGTGTTTTACATTGATACCAAATGATTTGTGGGAGATATGATTCTGTAGATTGGAAGCTTTGAGGTAATTTTTCAAAAAATTCACCAATTTCTATAAAACATTATAACTTTAGGAAACAATTGCAACTTGGTAGTTTGGAGTACAACGATATATTTACCCATTTTTGATTCACCAGAATCTGTTCTTTCTAATAATGGGTAGTTTTCTAGGGTAAACCTACTGTTAGTGGAATGTTTGGCCTTGAAAGCAGAAGTATGCCGTTTGGGGAGCGGAGCTTTGGAAATTTGGTTGTGTACTGCTTGTAGATTTTGATCTATACAAGTGAGAAATCTCCATAAAACTATATATATTTGGTATTGCCGCGTTCAGGAGACATAGACCTTTCCAAATAGGCTGTGTTCTCATACATAAAGTAAATGATGTTTCTGATATATGTGATTGTTCTTTGTGAAACATGATTTTTTTCATTTTATTGGACACTTAGAAGCCAATATTTTTTTACAGAAGTAGAATTACACCAAAATTCCTGCATATTTTGAAAGTTCAGGTTGTCCTGAAAAAAACAATATATTGTTTTGCTGAGTAAACTAAAAGACCGCCCCAGGAAAGGCCCTTAAAGTGAAAGAGTGCAAAATATCTAAAAACTGCTTGGCAGTAGATGTTCGCATCTAGGACAAAACGGCTGGCAGGTAAAGGGTTAAAATTGGATCTTGTAATAACACACCCCAATGCTTGCGTATGCTCTGTTGTATAAAACAAGCATCTTTAGTATACACTGTACTGAAACGTGGTTGAGCGCTCTGTCCTCCCAGAGGACCTTCCCTATTGTCTTCATTAGCACTCTCACCTCTATAATGATGTTTATCTCCATCACTGTGTTTATTCTTAGTTTTATTTTCATTTTTGTTTTTACTTTTACTAGTTCTTTTAGCCCCACCTAGAAGAGCCGATCTCTCACTAGACACTGCCTTTTCATAGGCTGATTTAATATCTCTTGTGTCATAACCACGATCTACAAATCTATCCCAAAGTTCCATCGCCTTTTCCTGAAATGCATCCCATGTGGAACATATGCGGCGTAACAGCAGAAACTGTCCCACCGGGATGCCTCTCAGGCAAGCGACTGGATGTCCACTTTGAGCATGTAACGGTGTTTTGGTTTACGATACAAGGTGGTTTGAATCTTATCCTGTTCCACGGAAAACACAATATCCAAAAAAGGTTTAGAGTCCTTATGAGTCTCATGGGTGAAGCTTATGCCTGTCATTGTTTTATTGCAATAATCTGTGTAATAGTGTTAAATAGAGCAGAGTGTGAATTGTTGAATTGTCAAAATCCTATATCCTTAATCCTAAATTCTCAGGATCATCTTTACTCAGCAATAAAACAAGTTACAGAACAGCATACAAGAAAAAGCAGAAATAGGTTGCTTGAAAAAAAAGTTGAAAACAGAATGGCCTTATATATTTTCGTAGCATTGTATTGCTAATCTATTATTGAGCAAAAAAAAAAAAAAGTCAACATGTGGAACTTTAGTCAGCATTTCTGAACTTAAATGATAAACACTTCTGTCTGCTTGCGGCATTTATCAGAACTGAGATATTATTACCACAGAGTCACTACATGGTTACTGTTATCATTGAAAAAAAGGGGTCTAGCTAATCTTAATGGTTTGTAAAGCCGTTACCTGCAGTGGTCTGACATTTATCATGATCATTTTACCACATAGGCTTTACACACAAAAAGGTCTTTTATCTGGAAGGGACATCACTATGAATTATTATTTGCAGCTAGGTAGAAAATTGTGTGTTGGAGATACCTTTTCTCATTATAAATCACATAGTCACATTTCACCATTCAGCCACATAAAGCCGCTGAGCTTGTACTTTTTCTGCAGTTTGCTCTTTAAAGTCCCTAGAAAATATTGAGCCCTGATGCACTAAAAAGCGTAATATGTTTTTTTTCTGAATTATCTACCTTTCCTCTTTTTGTACAAAGAGGTTTATGAGATTCTGTTTTCCTGTTTCCCAATCTGATATTGATAAAGGAACATATTTATTTCTTGAGCCGTAGAGGAATGTATTTGAGTACAAACTTGGATATGACCTTGTAGGAGATATTTTTATGAGAAAATACAGTATTATCTGCAGAATATGCCTGTCTGGCCCATTCTAATTGGTCTTTACGTCTTTGCAGATAGTTTCTTATACAAATTAAGAAGGGTAACATAAAAACTGTAGTATATACAACCATTTGCTAATGTTCAAATCATTCTTAACAGATAGTATGACATCTTATTGGTTGTGTGAAGAGAAAATACATTTTCTAGAGCAAGACCTGTTTTGCAGTTTTTTCTCTATTTTACCTTTGTATTATCAGTATTAACAAATTAATTAAGTAAAGACTTAAGTAAGTTTGTGACGTATTATTCTATATAGTAATGATTTTTCTTAAAATGCTGTTTTGTGTTTGGCTCATGATTTATGTTCTTCCCTGAAGTACAACTTAAAGTTGTTGATGGAGTCTGGTAGTTATGGTAAATAACTGCTAAGGATCGTCAGACTGTAACTTCCTGATATATTTTAATATCCCTGTTAAATGGCACCCATTCTGCATGTGTTGCAGGGTTTCTCATTTTATAACTATAATTCTTATAAAATATGACCTGTCAACCAGGACTAAGGTATATACAGGTATATATACTGGTAGGGAAACATCTGTGTGACAGTTTACATTGACTGAAGCTCTGTGTAGCCTTAGAACTATAAAACATAATTCTAGAATATTGCTTATGTGAGTTGAACCACAAACCATTATCCAATATTGCATCCTGTCCTTTTTTTGTTTGCTGGTGCCCATTGCACATAGGCAAGAGGAATGGCTCACTGACTAAATCACAGAACCCTGATAAAAGACCATGGTGCTACACACAACATAGATGTACCGGACAACAGACAAAAAGTGCAAGTGCAAAAATATGCAACTCCTGCAAGACAGGTCAGCACAGTACAGGGACAGGACAATACAGTGCACACTAAGTAGATGTAATATGTTAAGTAAATAATGCTAAACGTCAGACATGATGGGTGTATCATTGTGACATGACAGTAGCAAGATGTGCTCATAGGGAACAACTGTATCCAATGGCTATTCATCCATACAATGGCATACAGTGGCTGTGTAATGTAGTGGTATATAGTAAGGTCAGATGGAGTGTGTGTCTGACACACAGATCTGTCCAGTCCCTGAGTATTCAGGAGTCTTACGGCTTGGGGGAAGAAACTGTTACACAGTCTGGTGGTGGGGGCCCTAATGCTTCAGTACCTTTTTCCAGATGGCAGGAGTGTGAACAGTGAGTGAGTGTGAGGGGTGTGTTGGATCAGCCACAATGCTGGTGGCTTTACGGATGCAGAGAGTGGTGTAAATGTCCGTGATGGAAGGAAGAGAGACACCTATGATCTTCTCTGCTGTCTTCAATATCCTCTGTAGGGTATTGCGCTCCATGACAGTGCAGTTCCCAGGCCAGACAGTGATACAGCTGCTCAGGATGCTCTCGATAGTCCCTCTGTAGAAGGTTTTGAGTATGGATGTGGGAGATGGGATTTCCACAGCTTGCGCAGGAAGTAGAGGCACTGTTGGGCTTTCTTGGCTAAGTAACTGGTGTTGTGGGACCAGGTGAGGGTCTCCACCAGGTGGACACCAAGGAATTTGGTGCTTTTGACATTCCACATTAAAGCTGTCGATGTACAGTGGCAGGTGGTCACTCCTAGTCTTCCTAAAGTCAACAACCATCTCCTTTGTTTTGTCTGCACTAAGAGACATGTTGTTGGCTCTGCACCAGTCTGTTAACCACTGACCATGTATCTTCTGATGCTTCCCACTAGAGTGTGTTTTTTTGAATATCCTCCCACTACTTCTCTAAATCTCACTGCCAAATCCATGAGCTGATTGTCATATGACCCATTCTACGTCCCATGTATGAACAACCAGGTTATGTTTCCTATATACACGTCTAGTCTTTGCCGAGTCAACCACTGACCAAGTTGTGAGGCTTGCATAGTGGTACAGGATATATTCTCTAGGATAGAAGAGAGAAGTATAGAAACTGCACAATTTACAGCTAACTTCAACTATAGCTGGGTCCATAGGTATCTAATTATTTGAGGAGGATCATAAAAATGGTTACAATTAATTGTGTTACAGTTACCATGGAAAAGGTACTATGTCTTACATTTATGGTTTAAAAAACATGTAATCATTTAATAACCAAAATAGTTGGGTCATTTGACTCTTTTTCACCCACCACTTAAGACTTAGAAATACAGTAGAGACATTATAGGTATTTACAATTTCCAAATTGTTATCTACCAATACCAGGAAACCTGGCAATCTTCATTTTCTAAAGTTGCAATAAAACAACCTAAAGGGAGAGTGCACTGGAATACAGGTTAAAAGACATATTTAATGTAAATATAATGTAATTATGAAAATAAACAAAGTCAGAACGCACAACACAACTCCTCTTGAATGGCAGAGTTAGTTGTGTAAAATCATGCACAATTGTAAATTTTAGCATACTGTATGTAGTGTGCTGTAAAATTCTTGCATAAAAACAATGGTAATGCTGCCAATTCCAACAATTCCAATTTTACTTTTAACAGCATTTAGCAATCACAGTTTGAGGTGGTGTAAAATAATGACATCATTGTAGGTGTTAGTCTGGTGTTAAAGAAAACATACACCTTTATAGATCCTGCAATTAGAATTGTGTAATGAATTATTTCCGCAATTGTGACAAATTGTTAATTCACCCAGATACAATGGTGCTTTATAAATATGCCATCTATTTTATATCACTTTTACACTTTTTACCTGTGTTAAATATTTTTCACATCCCTAAGGGGCAGATTTAGCAAAGTGTGAATTTAGATCTTACCAGAGAAAAACAAATCTAATTTTTATTCATTTCTATGGGGTTTTTAGAAACGTATTTCGCAATGGGCGAATGTTTTTTCTGTGGTGAGTTCTAAATTTATATTTTGCTAAATCTGGCCTTTTAAGTGTTCAATCAACATAGATCGCGGAATAGAGGTGATGAGAAATTGTTTTGTTCTCAAATTGTTTTGCATTTTTATGCAGAGCGTGGATTGAAATAACTGGCAACATCTGTATGGGCAAATTTATTAAAATTGCAGATGACTTTTCCGTCATTTAAAAAACTGTAGAAAGGAAGCTCAATCTTTTTCAGATTTGAGTTTTCCCAAATCAGTGTTTCAAGTTTAATAAAAATTCTTGAAAATTTGGATAAAAAAAACGTCCCAACCGAAAACTGGAATTGTCTAGAGAAACCAATGAGATGTGTATTTTCAACATTCAAGCTATTTTTATTATTCCATTTTTTAAAGATGGATCAAATTTATTGGGTGCCGAACTTTAGGGCCGGTGCAGTTTGCAGTGAGCAAGAGCACGGGCCTAGGGAAGCAACTGTAATCACTAGGGGCTGCCTAACATTTGCATTTCTTAACATAAGATTTACATTTCCTTTAATGGATCTAAAAAGCAACAAAAGAAGTAATGTCAAGTACTCAAGGTACTTCATTTACAAAGTTACATTTACGTTTCTACCTTAAGTGGCTTCTGAGATATTTACATTCTTAGATAGCTAATGCTAGGGTTAAAGGAAGTGTATAGATTGATTCTTGTGAAAAGAAAGAGAGCTCTTGACCTGAAGCAGTATAAAGCTGTCTAAAACTGCCAATATCTTGAAATCTCAGATCACCTTTAATGAGAAATATGCAAACTCTAGAAACCTGAAAAAAATATTACACTTTGAGTTTATTCTTAATTTTGGGATTTTTCTATCCTACCTGGACAGAATCCAAGCTGGATCTTATTTATACTGGTTTGCATAAAGAATATGAAATATATTCCAAACATCCCTTTGAAAAGAAAGGGAGAGAGCTTTGTTTCAGGATAGCCATTACCCTGTCTTTCTTGGGAATGTGGATACTAATAGCGTTATTTAGAATGGATTATGGCTGTCATATTCACAGCTATCCCGCTGGATAATACAGCTCAAAGTTGCACCGAGACAATGATACATCCCTTTGCTATTAGATATCTTTATCTCAGTGTATTTAAATGACTAGCATAAATCTGCAAATAATAACATTAATGAACTACAGTAGATGTTATGTGTATATATATAGTCAATGCTATAGTATGAAAATTTCCCAGATGAGTGTCCACATATTCATCTCTGCAGAGGAGCAGGAGCTCTGGAACAAAACATGTTTTTTGTAAAAGGCTAAAATCTCTTGCGCACGTTAAGCAAAAAGATGTTTTAACAAATGCCTGCCTTAATGCCAAGATGTATTTGCACGGGTTTGGATGCTGACGAGCGGTTAAATGTAGCAACTCATTACATGTACAGAATTAATACGGGAATCGGCACTTAGGACAGTTAAATATTCATATATCAAACTCCAGGTGTCTGAGACAGAGGGAAACAACCTATAATAGTAATTTTTTTTACATATTTGATGGTACTGATTATGCAATACACAAGTCTAAATAGCTTATAGCACATTGCGGCAGGGTTCCATCCCATTGGCTGCAGTAGGGTGCAGGCAGATGGATGACAGTGACAAGCAGAAAAGTGCTTTTGTTTATCCGTGCGTTAAGATGCCATCCAGAAGCTCTGTGTACTCCAGACACTTCATTAGGATGCCAGGATAATAGTAAACTACCGCTCAAAGTGACACTCCATTTCCTGCTTACTGAGCTCTCCAACCTCAGCAGATGTCAACAATCTTCTAGTTGTGCAGAACAGGCCTAGGTCGGCAGTCACTCCCACATCGGCCCTTTTGCCTTCACGGTGCCATGCATTACATGCCCTGCGCAATTTGAAAATCCTACTTTTAACTAAAGCATGCTGCTGCATGGGGCTACCTAACCTGCCCCGGGACTTGCTGCATAGAAGCAGAACAGAATATTCCCATGCAGTTGTATTGTATACATTAGACAGACCACCTGTAAATCTGATCAATAACATTTCTCATACCCACTAACATGGTAATTTAGATATATGGTATCATTCTATTTTATAGGTGTAGAAATGCAGCAGCCTGTATCTTAATAAATTGTATCAAAATGGGCACTAAATTCCATCCATTTTATAACACCCACACCTGCAAGCGCATTTATAAATGACTCCTTTTATGACTTGATCAAAGTCAGAACAATATGGGCCATTTTCTAACCCCGGGGAGCAAGTGCAAGAGTACCAAGGGGTTTACATGAGAACATTTCCATTGCATGATGCAGAAAGTGGTTAGTACAGGGCCCGATGCGGGCTAAGCTTCCTGATGCTTCTGAACTTTCATGTTCAAATGATGCACATGTCTAGGGTTGGGTGGAAGGGTACCTACACACCACTATTATATGGTTCCTTATATACTTATATTCTCTATTAAAGGGGAAGCCTGACAATTAAAGGAAAACTATACATCCAAAATGAATACTTGAGCAACAGATTTAATATAATAGTTTATATAGTATTAAGCAGCATATTAAATATTCTTACCAAACTAGAATATATATTTAAGGAAAATTGCCCTTTTACATCTTTTCCTTGAGCCCCCATTTTATGATATTCTTTGTGATGCCTCAGAGATTACCTGACCAGAAATGCTGCATCATTATCTGTAAAAGGAAGAAGTGTGGGAGTAAAATACAGAACTTTGTTCATTAATTGGCTCATGTGGCCCAACATATATGTGTGTCCTTGGTTTGTTTGTGTGCACCATGAATCGTAGGATCCCAGAGGGTGGCCCTTAGTTCTTAAAATGGCAAATTTCTATTTAGGATTACCAAATGGCACATACTACTAAAAAAGTATATTATTATAAAAATGGTTTATTTACAAGAAGCAGGGTTTTACATATGAGCAGTTTTGCACAAGATATTTGTTTAGAGACCTACATTGTTCTGGGGTATTATTTTGCTTTAATGTGTATATGATAAGTGGGGGGGGTTTAATGGATCACATAATTACATAGTTAAATAGGGTTGAAAAAAGACAAAGTCCATCAAGTTCAACCCCTCCAAATGAAACCCACCATTCATACACATACCCTTCCATAATTTCACATAAATTATATATACCCATATCTATATTAACTATATAGTTTCGTATCACACAAGCCTTTAATATTATGTCTGTCCAAGAAATCATCCAAGCCACTCTTAAAGGCATTAATAGTCAGCCTTTACAACATCACCGGCAGTGCATTCCACAACCTCACTGTCCTCACTGTGAAGAACCACCTACACTGCTTCAAATGAAAGTTCTTTTCTTCTAGTGTGAAGAGGTGGACTCTGGTACGGTGATCCTCTTTATGGGTAAAAAGGTCCCCTGCTATTTGTCTATAATGTCCTCTAATGTACTTGTAAAGTGTAATCATGTCCCCTCGCAAGCGCCTTTTTTCCACAGAACCCCAACCTTGACAGTCTACCTCATAATTTAAGTCTTCCATCCCTCTAACCAGTTTAATTGCACTTTCTCCAGCTCATTTATATCCCTCTTAAGGACTGGAGTCCAAACTGCACTGCATACTCCAGGTGTGGCCTAACCAGGAACCTATAAAGCAGGGGTGCCCAAAAGGTAGATCAGGATCTACCAGTAGACCTTTAGCTGGGGATCAGTAGATCTCAACACAATAACAAGAAACAGCTTATCTTAATCACCCTCCTATTGATGCTTTTCATTAAGATATTTAGTACATTAAGGTTACATAAGAAATAGTAGTTGAATATAAATTCTCTCATATATCAATATCACATTTTAAATACTATTTCCCATTGAACAGAATCCTAACAATGTTTTTGTGGATGTACATCATAATAGGACATCATCGCTAAAAGTAGACCTCACGTTAGTAAAGTATAGGCTCTTCTGCTATAAAGAGTCATAATTATGTTTTCATCCCTTGAGTTAATGCCCTTTTTATGCTAGACAGAACTTTATTGCTTTAATGACCACAGAATGACATTGCCCAAAATTAGACAACTTGTTATCTACAAAAACCCCTAGATCCTTCTCAGTTAAGGAAACTGCCATTTAGTGTATAACTTGCATTTATCAACATTGAACCTCATTTTCCAGTTTGCTGCCCAGTTTCCCAACTTAGACAAATCACTCTGCAAAGTGGCAGCATCCTGCATGGAACCTATAGTTCTGCACAATTTAGTATCATCTGCAAAAATAGAAACAGTACTTTCAATGCCCACCTCCACGTCATTAATAAACAAGTTGAAAAGCAAGGGACCTAGTACAGAGTGTAATATATAAATAGGAGACTATATAGTAGCTGAACTCATCCTTCCAGCATTTCCAAAGCGCGTCTCTCCTCCAGCGGCATCCCGGGAGAACTCAGCAGCTGCACACGCTCCTGTGTCCCATTGTTTGCCACAATAAAGCCACAAGAAGTTCACACACATCTCTGAGTTTTAACCAGCTGAAGAACATATCTTAACCTAGCGCAGAACATATGCTTTATTTGACCTAGTACAGAACCCTACAGTGCCCCACTAACAACACTGGTCCAATTAAAAAATGTTCCATTTAACACCTCTTTGTAGTCTATCTTTTAGCCAGTTCTCTATCCAGGTATAAATACTATGTTCCAGGCCAACATTCCTTAATTTAACCAGTAACCTTCTGTGTGGCACTGTATCAAATGTTTTAGCAAAGTAAATCACATCCACTGCCATCCCAAAATCGAGGTCCCTGCTCACCTTCTGAAAAGAAATTAAGTAAATCTGGCAAGATCAATTACGCATAAAACCATTCTGGCAGAAACTCATAGTTCAGGATCTTCAGTATCCTTTATTAACCATAGAAAAACATTCCTACCACTGATGTGAGACTAACAGGCCTATAGTTTTGAGGCTAAGAACGGGATCCCTTTTTGAATAGCAGCACCACATTAGAGATTCACCAGTCTCTCTGCACCATGCCTCAATGAATCTTGGCAATCATAGAGCTAAGCTCGCTAAGTACCCTGGGATGAATACTATCCAATTCTGGGCCTTTGTTTATCTTGACATGTTCTAGTCTATTTTGAATTTCCTCATGTGTGAACCATGCATCATTAGTTGTATTATTAGTCATTTGTGTAGACAGACAAAAATACAAGTTCAGAATATCAGCTTTTTTTGTTCTCGTCAACTAGCTAACCCCCTCTGATATTAAGGGTCCCATCCCTTCCTGCTTAATTTTTTTTACTATTTACATATTTAAAAAATAATTTTGGATTCTTTTTATAGCTTGTTGCAATACCCTTTTCCATATTGATTTTAGCTTGCCTTTTTTGCAAGATTTATTGGCCTCCTTGTACCTTATAAATGTTTTGGCTGTCCCAGCTAACTTGAAAGCCTTAAAAGCACGTCTTTTCTTACCCACCCCAACACCAACACTTCCATTGAACCAAAAAGGGTTTTGCTTTGCAGCGAAAATTGGACTAACTGACTGGACTAACTGGATTAAATGAAGAAGGTATGTATTTCAGTGTTTGAGTGCAGTGGTTAAGAGGACTGTAAAAGTTTAATAGTAAAGGACAATAGAAAATAATTCAAAAAGAGCCTCATTTTGAAGCAGGGAACAGAGAAAACCTTTGGATAAAACAATAAAATAAAAGGGAAAATGTAACAGAAGGTTCAAGTTTGGGCCAAGTCTACAAGCACATACAAACAATCAGGAAACAGCAGATTGAAATCAAACATCCCATTAGTTGCTGACTGTTAGAAGACCTGATGCAAGTTTTGCCTCTTTTATTACATTTGCCCTTTAATATATATAGTGGATATATATCAGGCTATAGAGACAAACTTCAGAATATTATAACATGAGCTCATAGTAACACGGTAGTGGCATATAAAAAAATGCCATTATGAAGCTGAAAGAGCTGCTTAATGGCAGTGGCACATTGTTCAGTTTTAGGTACCTTGTGTGCTGCCCGAAAATGTTAAACCACATTAGTAGGGATGGGCGAATTTCTGTTAATTGACTGACAAGCCCTTGGTGAACATCCTGCTTGCATGTGCTTTGAAGAGGAGGTTTTGGGCTACTTAAAGATGTAGCACTCAAAGAACCGTAAAGGTGTTAAAAGCTATAAGATTTGTAGCTAACAGAGATAGATATTAATTGGAAAAAACATTTTTATTTGAACATTAGAAACTTTAATTGTGGGTGCATTTTTAAAACTGTCCATACATTTGTTTTAAATAACATTTCCTTGTATACAAAGGGAATGCTAATTTCAGCTGCAAACCCCCCTCCCCAACACAATTTTGTCATTTCTATGCTGAATAAAAAGATTTTTTTACAGCACAGTGCAAATATCTGCATAATGGTTATTATTTGCCCATGTTTTTATAGCCTCGCACAGAAATATTTAAAAAGGGGGGGATGGATTCGGTTTTATGACTGTTTGTTTGTGTCATGGAAATAATACTAGACCTGGCCTTTTGACTTTGAACCATGACCAAATTTCAGACTGTGAGGAAATTGTTTGACATTTCCTGACAAATTGAGTTAAGCAGACATTAAGCAAGCTTTAAGAAAACAAATGGCCGTCTTTATCACAGGTGGACACTGATGACTTAATGGGGCCTGAGCTGATTGTATCACTTCTAATGGCTTGACGGGAAGCATTAAGGTTTTTTTGCATAAAAAACTGGCACGCGTTGCCTGCTAACACAGACCTGTCAAGCGTTCTGCATCCCTTTGTGCATGGAAGCAGATGTTTGTGTGTATACTATGAACTGGCATTAGATCGAGTGACAGATGCCCGCAGAAATGCCAGGTTTGTGAATTTTTACAGCAGGAGCATGTTCTGGGAAGTTGCAGACTTGCCCTCCATCGTAGGTAGCTCCCATAGGAGCTCACTAAATCCCAGCCTGGTACATTGGTTCTCTTAGCAACTGGCGGCAGTTGTGTATATACAGAGGCGAAACAGGCACACTGGCACGGTTCTCTTCTAATTAGGAATAGCTGTTATTTACATGGCTCTGATTCTTTAGGAATTAGGAAATCAGAAAGGAAACAGAGTATAAGCAGAGACAGGCCACCTTGTGTTGGACATAAGTTTCCTCTACAATACTGATCTTAATTGCCATAATTCTCTTTGCTTTTGTTTTATTCAGTAAAATGTGAACTGGTGTGGTGAGATTTAGAGATTATTTTCTGAAAAGATCATTCTACACTTTGTATTTTCTACTTATTTAAAAGTGGGAGCTGCCACTTGCAAAGGTACAATATTACATTCCTGCTATGCCTGTTTGCTTTTATACATATGGGTGGGTGCTGCTATGCAGCAGCAGCATTATTTATATCTGGGCACTATACAAGCTGCTAATTTATGGACACATCACAAGGCAATAGCTGTAAAGTTTTTTCCACACAGATAGGAAATAGAAAGATAAAGGAATAGCACAAGGTAACTATATATATGGAATATAAGAAAAGAATTTGTTAATTTAAAACATTGTCTTTACAAAAAATAAGGGAAAACTACATTTCCCATGATCCCCCGTAACTCATTGTATGTATATGTTGTTAAAAAAGCATGTACCCCTGCACATGTATATTTGTTGTATTGAATAGGCTACAAACAAGTGGATAGGATGTGAGGCCATTGAAGTTTAAATTGTATGTAGTATTAAGGGGAGAGAGGCTGTCCCTACTGTAATACACTGAAAGAAGGAAAACCGGGGATTTCATGCGCCAAACAGGAAGTGAATGCGTTGGAACGCATCAATTGGAACGCATAAACCGGAAGTGACGGCGGAAACCAGGCGAGCGCGCCAGAATGAGTTTTAAAAAGCAGCAGAGCAAACATTAATGGAAACTACGCCTCTGAGGAAGCTGACCACGTACAGCGAAACGCGTTAGGCACAATTTGGGGGACACCAGAGCCCAGAAGCAAGGCACCACGAGGGAGTCTGGCAGTGAGTAAGCAGAACTACTACTCGCAACCCCATATGGACTTTTTATTGGACTGAATGCGCAAAACCCTGTCAGGGTAAATGTGAGTGTAATTTTTTAATTGATTTTAAGTTGTTTTTAATAAAACGGTATTACACTATCACTGGTTTTTATCTCTGGCATTGGAACCTGGAAGGAATATCGTGACCCAAAGGAGGGACCAGAAAAGAGCTTTCTGTTACATGCATAACACCACTGCTGTGGTTTGTAAGTAGGCATTTTTATAGAAGGTGGAAGCACTCCTGGAGTATATTTAACTCTTCGCAGGGAAGCCATCATCTTCCTATCACCTCTATTGTTACCCTATCACCCCCCCCCCACTAACAGCTATCTAAGGGAAAAAGGGGAGAAAACACGGACTTAATACTAAGTGCATGCACAGGGTGATATTACCTATTTGGAACGTATTACGCTATGCTTGTTTTTAATTTCTGTTGCCACAGGCGCTGATCTCTTCTCTTATATATATCCCTCTGGGAACATATATACGCTTGGTTTTGGATTTACATACAGTTGAGAGACTGTGAAGGGGTCGGCAAGAAATTATCTAAAAGACTGACATTTTTTATTGGCTGCATTTGTAAGCTGTATATTGTTTTTATCTGTTTTTATCTCTCATAAGAATGTTAGAGATCTTCCAATCTACAAATATAGACACCAGCGATCCAACGGAGCTGGTAGATATAGAATTAGTAGATCAGTTCCAAGATCTGGAAAAAATAATGTTAAAAGAAATGCGTGCTTGGTGGGATAAAACCACCTTACAAAAATATTTGGAACACAAAATCACCCCAAGGGGTTTACGTATTAAAAAGAACGCCACCTTTGGAACAGACAACATAGAGTTCCAAAGAGAGTGGGAGGAGATTTTGGAGAACTGCACCAATAATTTAATCAAACTTATTGTTAAACAAAGGAACTTGGAACTGACTAAATATGATAAAGAGATTGGTGAATTACAAAAGAAAATGAATGCATATGAAAATACACGTGAATATGAAATGTTAGAACAAGGGATAGTGAAAAAATTATGTGAAGAAGAGAAAAAGATAATAGGAATTAAACAACACAAGTTTAAAAGGGATAAGCAGGACTATAATAGTGGACAAATAAGGGTATGGTCACAAAAAGGAGGCATTGATGTAGAAAGAGACACAAGAAGGGTGAATCAAACACCTAGGGAGAAACATTTTTTAGGATACACCAGAGAGAGAGACACCAAGAACAAATTATATCACAACGAAAATGGCACAATGGGGAAAGAAAACAAAGAAAAGAAAGGGACGTCACAAAATCAAGGGAAGTGGGAATTAGTTACAAAAAGAAAAACACACCCGAATGCACAAGCACCTTGGGAGAGGAAAAACCAGACACTAAGGAAGGAACAGAATCACAGACAACCACAAGAAATATGGGGGATGGGAAAGGACAGACACCGGGGAAATTCATGGGAAACACAGAGATTCAGGAGGGGGGAGGATCTAGAGGAGTGGGGAACACAAATTTATCAAGAAAGGGAAATATGGAGGCCGAGACAAGGAGGAGAGGAAAGAAGGGGGGCACCAAATCAAAAAAATTCAAGAAAGGAAGCAAGGAAGGAAAACCATTAGGAATATTTAATTTAAGTAGTACAAAATTATCAGACTCTGAACAGAATGTATTGAGTAAGGGACTAACGTTTGCACCCACGAATCGGCTTAATGGGTTTGACCTATTCGTGGATGCAGAAAAACATATTAGAAAACTGAGATTGAAGAGAGCCTTCAAAAACAGTGAGATTATAAATAGAAACCCCCTTACACAAAACATACAAGAAGAACCCCGATACTACCATACAGGTTTAAAAAGGAAGTCAGAATACATCCCAAAGGATGAAAAGGGCCCCTATATCCAAATGTATGAAGAGTTGGTAAAAAAAGATCTAAATAGGCTGCAAAAAAAGTGGGCAAAAAAACCAATGAAACATAACATTACAAAAAAAGAAAAAAAAAGCCCTAAAGGGACTACAGGATAACAGTAACATCACTATCAAGCCGGCGGACAAGGGGGGCGGTTTGGTAGTGATGGACACAGGAAATTATAAAACAATGTGTCTAAATCTAATCACAGATAATAACACATACCGACCACTACCGGGGGACCCCACAGATACTTTCAACAAAAAAATAAAAACATTAATTGATAAGGCAGCACAAGAAGAGATCCTGGATCAGAAGGAGAAGGAATATCTATATATGAAAAACCCCAAGATCCCGGTTCTCTACTGTCTGCCGAAAATACACAAAGATATAAAAAATCCGCCAGGCAGACCGATTGTGTCTGGTATCAATTCAATTTCATGCAATATGTCAGAATATGTAGATAAAATACTACAAAACTATGTAGTTAGTCTGCCCAGCTATTTAAAAGATTCAACTCAAGTAATCAGAGACTTACAAAAAGTAAAATTAAAGCAAGAAACCTTTTTGTGCACCTTGGATGTCAAATCATTGTACACTTCAATTCAACATGAATTGGGAATAAGAGCAGTATCACACTATTTGGAAAAAGACCAATCCATGCCAACAAATCAAAAGGAATTCATAATAGAGGCTATTACATATATATTAAACCATAACTATTTTTGGTTCGAGGATAAGTATTATTTGCAGGTGTGGGGCACCGCCATGGGAACGAGATTCGCCCCCAGCTATGCAAATTTGTTCCTGGGATACTGGGAGCAACATAATATAACACCTAAGCTTGGGGGCGATCTCGTCCTATGGCGACGCTTCATAGATGACATAGTCTTTTTGTGGCAGGGAACCGAAGCAGAAATGCTAAAATTTGTCAATGATTTAAATAAAAATGATCAGAATCTGGAATTCACCTCCACTTATAGCCAGGAAACAATAAATTTCTTAGACCTAGAAATAAGAAAGAACAAAAATAATGACTTCTTAGATTTTAAAACCTATTTTAAGAAGGTGGATGTCTGCAATTATGTATTAAGCACTAGCAATCATAACCCTATATGGCTAAAAAACATCCCATATGGACAATTTTGCCGCTTAAAGAAAAATTGTTCTAGCCCAATAGAGTTAGAAACCCAACTGAACCATGTGTCAGAGCGGTTCAAACAAAGAGGGTATAAAAATGAAATCATTCAAAATGCAAGGAAACGAGTAAAAGAAATAGATAGAGCAGACTTAATAAAAGAAAAGATAAAAAAGGAAACAACCAATGAACAACTGGGCCTATCATTTATTACTTCATATACCCCAGGGGCCCAAGAAATAAAAAAGATTTTGAATCGACACTGGAATATCCTAGAAGGAGATGAACTCCTAAAAGGAAAAATTCCTCAAAAACCCAAAGTCATATACAAAAGAGCAAACAACCTAGGCCAAATGATAGTGCGTAACTTCATCCCCACAGAGAGAACACAAACCAAAAAGCAAAAAGATGAATGGAAAGGTTTTTTTCCCTGTGCACTTTGCAAAGCCTGTAGGTACGGAAGGAAAGGGACGCAATTTACATCAAATGTTACAAAAAAGCAATATAATATTGAACAGTGCATTAAATGCACAACACAAAATGTGATATACTGCCTAGAATGTCCTTGTGGCCTCCAATACATTGGGAAAACCAATAGGAAATTAAGGGAAAGAATTAATGAACACGTAAGAAATATAGAGAAGGGAATCACGAATCACAGTGTGTCAAAACACTTTAAAGATTATCACAATCAGAAAGCCAAAGATTTAAAATTTTGGGGTATAAGTATAGTACAGAAAGAATGGAGAGGAGGGGATTTAACAAAGAAAACATTACAAGAAGAAAGCAGATGGATTTATAAAATGCACACTTTTATACCACAGGGGTTAAATATAGATATAAACCTAAGAGCCTTTTTATAAACACAAAACACAATTCAGCTTTATTTATGGACACATCACAAGGCAATAGCTGTAAAGTTTTTTCCACACAGATAGGAAATAGAAAGATAAAGGAATAGCACAAGGTAACTATATATATGGAATATAAGAAAAGAATTTGTTAATTTAAAACATTGTCTTTACAAAAAATAAGGGAAAACTACATTTCCCATGATCCCCCGTAACTCATTGTATGTATATGTTGTTAAAAAAGCATGTACCCCTGCACATGTATATTTGTTGTATTGAATAGGCTACAAACAAGTGGATAGGATGTGAGGCCATTGAAGTTTAAATT
The DNA here is from genome assembly GCF_017654675.1 of Xenopus laevis. Taxonomy (NCBI): domain Eukaryota; kingdom Metazoa; phylum Chordata; class Amphibia; order Anura; family Pipidae; genus Xenopus; species Xenopus laevis. Next base: position 57,554,569 of record NC_054388.1, on the reverse strand, counting down.
GTATGTAGTATTAAGGGGAGAGAGGCTGTCCCTACTGTAATACACTGAAAGAAGGAAAACCGGGGATTTCATGCGCCAAACAGGAAGTGAATGCGTTGGATCGCATCAATTGGAACGCATAAACCGGAAGTGACGGCGGAAACCAGGCGAGCGCGCCAGAATGAGTTTTAAAAAGCAGCAGAGCAAACATTAATGGAAACTACGCCTCTGAGGAAGCTGACCACGTACAGCGAAACGCGTTAGGCACAATTTGGGGGACACCAGAGCCCAGAAGCAAGGCACCACGAGGGAGTCTGGCAGTGAGTAAGCAGAACTACTACTCGCAACCCCATATGGACTTTTTATTGGACTGAATGCGCAAAACCCTGTCAGGGTAAATGTGAGTGTAATTTTTTAATTGATTTTAAGTTGTTTTTAATAAAACGGTATTACACTATCACTGGTTTTTATCTCTGGCATTGGAACCTGGAAGGAATATCGTGACCCAAAGGAGGGACCAGAAAAGAGCTTTCTGTTACATGCATAACACCACTGCTGTGGTTTGTAAGTAGGCATTTTTATAGAAGGTGGAAGCACTCCTGGAGTATATTTAACTCTTCGCAGGGAAGCCATCATCTTCCTATCACCTCTATTGTTACCCTATCACCCCCCCCCCCACTAACAGCTATCTAAGGGAAAAAGGGGAGAAAACACGGACTTAATACTAAGTGCATGCACAGGGTGATATTACCTATTTGGAACGTATTACGCTATGCTTGTTTTTAATTTCTGTTGCCACAGGCGCTGATCTCTTCTCTTATATATATCCCTCTGGGAACATATATACGCTTGGTTTTGGATTTACATACAGTTGAGAGACTGTGAAGGGGTCGGCAAGAAATTATCTAAAAGACTGACATTTTTTATTGGCTGCATTTGTAAGCTGTATATTGTTTTAAGCTGCTAATGACATATATACCTTTTTCTTCTTCATATCTATATATGTATATATAAGGGCCTCAACAGCTCATTATCCCTGACCCGGTTTCTGTAAATGAAAGAATCTGTGTTCTATCTATTGCCAGTAATTGTTCTAGTGTTGATGGAGGGGACTGTATTAGAAATACAGAATATCTATCCCCCTTTTTGGTTATATTTAATGGGATTTAATATAATATAGTTAATACCCAGTTGCAAGTATGGTCTGCAGATTTGTTTTTAAACAATTATGTGACATGCAAGATTTGATATATACAGGACCTGGGGTTTTACGGATAACGTAACGTAACGAAAATTTGCTTTCTGTTTTCACCAGAAAACTTTGGGGTATTGCACGAAACCCAGCGCACATCAAAAAATTATTGGGACTTCCCCCATTGACTTATAGGCAACCTCGACAGGTCTGAGATACCAGATTTTTGGACTTTTCCATCCTTGGGGTTTAATAAATTCTGAATTTTTTTTTTAAAAGTCTGATTTTATTAAACAAAATCATAGATTTTTCGTGATTTTTGCATTCAGAGTTTAGTAAATAACCCCCACAGTCTACTAGAAAATCATGAAAACATTAAACAAACCAAATAGGCTGGTTTTGCTTCCAATATGGATTAATTATATCTTAGTTTGGATCAAGTAAAGGGTACTGTTTTATTATTACAGAGAAAAAGGAAATCATTTAAAAAATGTAAATGTGTCCTGTAGTGATGGGCGAATCTGACCCATTTCGCTTAATTTATAAAATGCTAAATGGCGATAGATTTGCCAAATGCTTTGAAGTCTATTACCAACTTTTTATCACCGACTGGAGTCTATAGGTGTCTTTTTAGTGGTGAAACCTGGCAAATGTTGCTCATCACTAGACCTGTACTTTGTTATTTGTACCTTATACAGTAAAGCTAATATCACTGGACCTTACTGGAATAGAAATTGGATAAGTACATTTATTCTTAACTTACATTCTATCTTCCATTCAACAATAAGCCTTTATGTGCCCTCACATGTTAACATTTAGCTCATAACCTCCCAGACTTATCATCATGGCAAAAGTATGTATTCTGCTTAGATATACAGCCACAGAATTGTGAATAATGGAGCAAATAAGGGTGATGCTGGGCTAATCATAGTTAAGATCATATACTCTCAACCCCCAAACATTTTTCAAGTGCATTGATTATTGCTAGAGACACTATCACATTTTACAGCAGAGATCCAGAAGTGCTAATACTGTATCTAGCAAGGAATGAATGGAATAGAGTAACTAACATGATTTTATAATTATTTTGCCCTCCATAGTAATATGACGAATATAAAAAAACAAGCAGAGAAACGCTCAGCAAAATGATATTGAGAGCAATCGCACAAAGTGCAACATTCATATGCTGTCGGCAATAGGAACAGGTAGCGTGTAGTCTATTAAACAAACACACTGGCCCCCTCACTTTTATTTGACATTTTATTTGGCCGTAACAAATGAGCAGCAGTTGGATTATAACATAATTTGTCTTGTCTTTATTACCAGCACAAAGGACACCATTCATTAATTATTCTGCCGTTGTAGCTTAGCACTAACTGGAAAGGTCCCTCTTTGGACAGATGGTGGGGACGATGTTATTTATATCAATCAGCCAAAATCCTCAACAAGGATTACTGTTCCTCAACTACAATGATTTATTTCTTTACACCTCCCCCAGCCCAGGACTTTCTGCTTTCCGATATTTCTCTAAAACAAATCTTCATGCCAATCTGATACAGAGTAATAGTACCTAGGCTGAAGGGACTACCTGGGTCATTGCAATTAATCACTGGATATTAATTGGTTATTGTCATTCAGATTCACAAACAGGTACTGAGCGTATCCATGTGTGTGCTTGCTGCTTCACGTTATTTTAAAATACATCTCGTCAACCAACCTGTTATTGGATACTGTTATTTATTTTATCAGATAAGTATGTAGATGTCTGGATACAGAATCTGATCTATAGTTAATGGCACTACAGTATGATTACATGCAGAGTGGTTTGTGTGGTATGATGTATGATACGGTAAAATGATATGGTTAAATGACAACCATTAATTATTTTAATGGTCATTTTTTTCAATTAGTTAAATAAAATGACTGCCATATATTAATTACATTTTTCTTCTATACCATTTCAGGTTATTTTTAATGCAATCAAGTAATTGACATTGCAGTACTGATTTAATCACAGCACTGAGCACTGATTAATTAATAAAATAAGTCATTACATAAGGAATTTTGTTTGAAAGAAAATAACCTGTCCATCAAGTTGAACTATACAGTGCATTTCTCGGCATCAGTGATCCACATAATAGGCAAATACACACATTAAATAAACTAACCCTTACCAACTGCACCCCTCTCAACTGTTCAACATGAATAGGACTCGTTATTTATTGATCTCAATAGGGCAAACAGCGAAACTGAAGGTATATTCCAATTTACTGGTTCCTGCAAACAATTATATAAGGAGGAGGACGTTTATCAGATTACAGGGCACAGATAAATACCCTAAATAATGAATTTCTGCAAAGTGAGTTGTTTATACAGAGTTTATTATGCCTATTTACAAACTCAGAGTAATACAGGGAGAGGGTTGGTAATGTATAAAACAAATTATCCCACAATGCTTTATAAAACATTGCACATATCGGCAAATGTTCCTTCTCATTAATACCCTACGCAATCAGTGCCAGATTAATTGGGGGGATGCCCCCCATCCCTGGCACCGTCGCGCGGTCCTAGCGCCCGTCCCATTACCCCCTCCAGTGCAAGCACGCGTGCATGCCTGCACCGGAGCATTGGGGAGCTGTGCTCCACGGGAGGCGGCTGGGTGGCATGCCGCCCCTAATATTCTGCCACCCTAGGCCTGGACCTTTGTGGCCTCACCACAAATCCGGGCCCTTTACGTGGTGTGGTTTCTAAAACTACACTGCATATTCAAGGTAAGGTCTTATTAGAAATAGATAAAAAACAAATATACAGCATTTTATTAGCTTTAGCAGATACCGACTGACATTGTTTAGCGTTGTAAAGTCGTTTATTCACAATAATCACCAAGTCCTTTGCAAGTAGGACCTTTGTTTACCCTCTCTTTTTCACCTTCTTCTGTGTCAAACAGCCACCTTTACTTGAGTGAACTTTGTATAATCAGCCAATTTACTCTCAATTAATTCTTGTTTACACTATTTATAGTCATAGTCATATATTTCAAAAAGTAATATATACATTTCTATTGATTTTATTTGACAAAATTCAAAAAAAGCAGTGACAAGCATTCAAACTTAGGTCTCATTGTGCCAATGTCTATCAGGAGCATCACCAATAGACTATTTTTTACCAATGCCTTAAAGGGATAGTTCACCTTTAAGGTAATGTTTAGTATGTTATAGAATGGCCAATGCTTTGCAACTTTTATATTGTTATATTTTTTTAGTAATTTTGAATAATTTTTCACCTTCTTCTGATTCTTTTCAGCTTTAAAATGGGGCTCACTGACCCAAGCAGACAAAAAACTTCACGAGCCGAAGTAGGTTAATAATACACATAGATTTGTGGGAGGAGGGTTAATTCTACCACTCTACAGAGCACTGGAATATACCATCTAGCATATGCCATACAGTTTTGGTCTCCAGAACTCAAACAGGACATTATTGAAAAAGAGAGGGTGCAGAGAAGGGCAACTATGCTGGCTAAAGGTATTTGGAAGGGTTTTTTTTTTTTTTACAGTGAGAGCTGTGAAGATGTGGAATTTTGTCTGATACATTAGATAGCTTTAAGGAGGGAGAAGGGGTTGGATGGCGTTTTAGCAAGTGAGGGAATACAGGGTTATGGATGATAGCTCACAGTACAAGTTGATCCAGGGACTAGAGTCAGGAAGGAATTTTTCCCCCTCTGAGGCAAATTGGAGAGGCTTCAAATGGGGTTTTCTTGCCTGCCTCTGGATCAACTTGCAGTTAGGCAGGTTATATATATAGACTTAAAGGGGCAAATTCACTCAGCGCCGAAGCGCCGAACGCTAGCGTTAATTCGCTAGCGTTTGGCATTTTCGGTACTTCGCAAATTGACTAACGAACGCTGGCGTAGATTCGCTAGTGTTACTTCACACCCTTACGCCTGGCGAATTGCCTCGCGCAGTGTACTGAACGCTACCTTTTACGCTACCTTTTACTTCCTTCGCCACCTCAGACCAGGCGAAGCGCAATAGAGTAGATAGGGATTGCTTCAAAAAAAGTCAAAATTTTTTCTAAGTCCCAAAAAACGCTGGCGTGTTTTCTACATTATGGGTGATAGGCTGAAAAAGATCGAAATTTTTTTTGGGCTCCCCTCCTTCCCCCCTACATTTCCTGACTCATGGCAACTTACCTATACAGTGGGCACATGTGTAGGGCAAAATAAATTTTTTATTTGATGTTTTGAAGGTTTTCTAGCCATTTGTAGTGCTGATACGTGTTCCTCCATTGAAATTTGAATTTGGCGCCGTATGCAAATTAGCCTTCGCTAGCGTAACTTCGCTTCACTTAGCGAATCAACGCTAGCGCAATCTTACGCTACCACTGTGCGCAACTTCGGATTTTAGTGAATTTGCGGAGCGCTGGCGAAACTACGCTTGGCGAAGTGTGGCGAAGTGCGGCGAAGCTCGGCGAAGTTGCGCCTGGCGCAACTACGAATGTTATTGAATTTGCCCCAAAAGGTTTTACTTGATGTATTTTTCAACCTAACTTACTATGTTACTATACTGTACGGGGCCACGCAAATTCTGATGGTGGTCCTGCCTATGAGGCTACAATTGTATAGTTATTGTTACTTTTTGTTATCTTTCTATTCAGGCCCTCTCCATTTACATCACTGCCTGATTGCTAAGGTAATTTGAACCCCAAAAAAACACAAACAATTGCAAATGGTTTCCCAGTATGACTCTCTACATATTGGCACTTTTATACATCCTCAATGTAATTAAGTGCAGGGCCTAGCACTGACACTGCATGGTCCTAGTGGTGGCACCGACCAGACCCTCCCTACACAAGCACGAGCTCGCTCTCAAGCATCTGAGCACTAGGGAGCTTGAGTCCCAGTGCTCCTTAGGGAATCTGCTGGGCGGCATGCCGTCCCTAAAGTTTTGTCGCTCTAGGACTGGGCGTTTGTGGCCTCGCCACAAATCTGGACCTGATTACATGTCCCCATTTATTAAAATGAGGATTGTTTTCTTTTTAAACAAAATAAGAATTTTGTAAAATATATTACAGGGAACCCTCTTTGTTTTGGATACATAAGCAACTACCATCTGAAACCTCGGATTCAGGCAATTATTTATTTCACATATACCAAAAACCCCCCAATTCCCATAAATCATACCAAGGAATGTGACTTCAGAATGTTACACAATATACATTGTTTTCCCTCTTATGTGTATCCTTGTCGTAGTTGCTTGTTTACCTTGCTGTAATTTACCTTCTGTAACATCATAAACCCTGACAGAAGTATTTTATTATGTTTTGTACTAATATTGACACATAAGAACATGAAGTCTTTCATACAATGATGGGATGTTTTCAAACACAAATCTACCCCTCTCCCAGAGAGAGAAACCATGTAAATGTTTTAACAACCTTCTCCAAACATTAAAATTAATATGTGATGGAAATAATTTAAAGATTTTCTTTTTTTTGAATTTTTCATTAAAATTTCTAAAGTTCCAGGAACTTGATAAATGACAATGTTTTACTTAAGCAATGATTCCTTTTTTTATGCAGCTGAAAAAAGTGCAAACTATGGTTAACGTTCCACAAAGAGGTTACAAACAGCAGTTCTTAATCAATGTTGCACACTTGCAAATCCCAAAAAATTTGTGATTTTTATTTATAAAATCTGACTTTTAAAAAATCATGAATATCTCTGAATTTCTTAAACCCAGAGTATGGAAAAGTTTGAATCAGAAAATCCGGCATCTCAGACCTGTCGAGGTTGCATATAAGTCAATGGGAGAAGTCCCAATGATTTTTAATGTGTGCTGGGTTTTGTGCAATACCCCGAAGTTTTCGGCAAGAAAGCATAAGAAATCAGAGTTTTCAGACGAAAATCCGGAAAAATTCGAAAATCTGATTTTTTCCCGTAAAGCAAATTTTCGGGAACATGTAAGCATAAAATAAGAATAAAAAAAACGAGCGGATTTGACCGGAGTATGTAGCAGAAAATGTTGAGATAAAATCAGACTTTGATAAATAACCCCCTTAGTCATTCTTATGGGGAATAAAAACTTTCTTTATGCTTAATCCGGAAGACATCATTGTTCTAACCTTGTAATACAAAGAGTTTACAAATATTACAGGCAAAAGCAAGACACATATCTGCAGCACGCAAATGCCCTTTCAGGTTGTGATTAAGATTTTAAATGTATCCTTTTGCTTTTAGTTAATGAAAAACAAAGTCTTGGAGGATCTAAGTTTTAATTTATTAAACATGAAAGGATCCTTGATGAAATATAGAAATGAGATGTATTTTGCATTTCAAAGATTTAAGATGACAACTTACTTGCATGCAAATAAGGGCAAGATTTGTAAAAATATGTGAAAAGAAATTATTCTTGAGAGTACTTATTACAATAATGTGGCATGCTGATAAGAGAAACACGCAACATTAAAAGGCATTCATTTCTCCAAAGTCTTAAAATTATCTTCTGCATGCCATTGTGTATTAATGTTTCTCTTCCGGAATGCAGCATATTAAATGAGTGAACAGAATCTGTAATAAATTTGTTAATTACAAATTTAAGCAACACATCTACACTGCTTTTTTTCCTCTCTCTCCTATAAAGCAAGACAGCTAATGCATTTTAATCATTTATATGCAAACATTTGTTAGTTAAAACATTCCTAAAGTTTATCAATTTCAAGAGTGCTTTATTGATTTACAAAATAGTTCAGATTACATAATGTGTATTTTATCATTTTTGCTCATCAAATTCGCATTTACAGAATGCAAATTTTTAGACTCTGAGTGCACTTGCTCTTCAGAATAAATGAATAGCAAAGGTAGAAAGTATGAAATCAGTCTAAGGCTGCTAGGGTTACTATCTGACTAAAATGTGGAACGAGGTGTATTTATTTTCCTAATTTGTATGTTTTTTTAAACTTGATTGTGAAAATCTATGGAATTCAACTCAATGAATGTTTTTCCCCCATGAACACACATTTTTACCAAATGACCTGTATACAGTATATGTATGTATGTTTGTATGTTTTTTGCCAAATTTTTAAAAAATGCAATCTAGAATTTTTTTTTAAATTTGCCATAATGTAGTACCTCCTATGGCGCATGTGTGCATGAGTGTGTTAGTATTTTTCTTTATCACACTTGTCTCCTCCAGTCAAAGCTATACTTAAAAGCTGTATGATAGGGCTCAGTTGCATTCCTTAGCATAATACGATTGAGACTGTTCAAGGTAACCTTATTTTGGGGCCAACAATTACTGCATTGGTAGATCACTTACAAAGTTAAAATGTAACAACAGGGAGAACATTAAACAAATCTTAGAGTTGTAATGTCATCAGAGGGTTAGCCAAACAGATAAAATGAGGAGAATAAAGAGATTTTTGTCAATAGGGGAACAGCAAAAAGGTTTCAAAGGATGCAGAAAACCATTGGGGATTAGTGAACAGCGAATAAGAACAGTAGGTGGAAGATAGCAGGAAGGCAACATAAAAAACAGCTGTTTGGAAAGTTATAGCATAGCAAAAACAATGGAAGTAGAAGAAAGATTTGAAGCCTTTAAACATGATTGCTAGAGAGAGAGAGAGAGAGAGAGAGAGAGAGAGAGAGAGAGAGAGAGAGAGAGAGAGAGAGAGAGAGAGAGAGAGAGAGAGAGAGAGAGAGAGAGAGATAGATAGATAGATAGATAGATAGATAGATAGATAGATACAGTAGATAGGACCTGGTCATAACCTGTTTTGTACTATAGCGTATGTGGTATGGAGCTTGACCTAAAACACAGCAGGGAGGACTATTGTAATGTAAATGTATGTTTGGAATGGCAGCCTCATTGATTATGTTGCCATTACAATGGATCACATTTATTTTATTTGGCATTTGTTGTTTTAATAAAGCATCTGTTGCGTTTGACATCCACAGGAAAAGCTAAGCCCTATATATATATATATATATTGTCACCCAATTTTTGTAATTTATTTATTACAAAACAAAAATCAAAATAAAGACTATAAAGACTATTGAGATATGGTTGCAGTGAACAGATAAATTGTGCAGAGGATTACAAAGATCTGGGTTACCATTTAACTGCAAACAAGTACAAGGGTTTTTAAAATGTTTAATGAGCTTCCATGTGGTGCTTTTTTAAGGGGACACTTAAAACAGTAATTGGAAGAAGTCAATCAAATAAGCAGGAGTATATTATTCCAGGGTAAAGGAACATAGAACAGTTAGGACAGAGGTGAGACAGAGAGGTAATAATAAGGGGACATAACAGATGCAAGTCATTGATAGATTAGGACTCACAAATGGATTAGCAGATAAAATGTGAAAATAGATGTTGACAAGTGCAGTATCATACAGATCTTAATAACAGAGAACAATCATTTTATTTGCATTATTCAGTCCTTACCAGTGCAGAGAAAGGAAGATGTTTGCAAATTTTTCATTTTTGAATTATTTGCTGCCTTCTTTTCAGGTTGCTAATGGGTGGATCCAATCTAAAAGCAAATGCTTTGCAAGGCTACAAATTTATTGTTATTGTTACTTATTATTACTCATCTTCTATTCAGGGCTTCTTATTCAAATCAATGCATGGTTGGTAGGATAATTTGGACCCTAGCAATTAGATTGCTGAAATTGCAAACTGGAGAGCTGCTAAATAAAAAGCTCAGATAATGCAAACTAAATAAAATATTACTAACAACTAAAACTATCTAAAAACACAAACCAAAAATAACTCAAAAAGCCAAATTAATATACAAAGAAAACCAATTGCAGATTGTCAAAGTCAAAGTAAACTTTATTGTCATCTCAGCAGTATACGAATATACAGTGAGACGAGACGACGTGGCTCCAGCTAGTACATATAACAAAAAGGCACTTAAAAATACACAATAAATATGTAAACATGAAATGTGCAATATATAGTCAGAAATTGGATATATACATGTGTAAACCTTTAGAATTATGCAAATAAATTAACAGTTCACAAAGTTAAGTTCACAGTTCAGGTGTGTCTGGAATGTAGTGGGAGGACAGGCATTGAGTTGAGGAGTCTGATAGCTTGCAGAAAAAAGCTTTCACGCAGCCTGGTTGTTCGGGCTTTTATACTGCGAAAGTGTCTGCCCGATGGGAGCAGCGTGAACAGTCCGTGTGAGAAGTGTGTGGAGTCCAGTGCAATGCAGGAGGCCTTTCTTACACAGTGCTTGTGGAAGATGTCCTGCAGTGATGGAAGAGCCGCTCCAATGATGTTGCCAGCTGCTCTGACAGTCCGCTGTAGACTTTTCGGGTCAGCAGAGCTGGCACTACTGTACCAGATGGAGATGCAGCTCGTCAGGACGCTCTCTATGGTGCCCCTGTAGAACACTGTGAGGGTGGGAGGCGGAAGGCTGGCCCGTTTCAGTCGTCTTAGGAAGTGAAGACGCTGCTGAGCCTTTTTGGTGATGGAGGCGATGTTGGTGGTCCAGGTGAGGTCATCAGAGATGTGGACTCCCAAGAATTTGGTGTGATATGTCTGAGAATATCACTTTCAATAATATACTAAAAGTAAATTTAAAGATGAACAACCCCTTTAAGAGATAGATGAAAAATGGGAGGAATATACTGTGGACCTTATGGACAGTGAGGGATTCAGACTAGTTTAAGCTAGTTCACTGCATGAGTTACATTATGAATTCTGAAAGGGAGCATTCCCCTAAAGTAATATACTGTAGTAGAAATTATTGTGGGAATAGCTATAGTGAGAAAAGGATAATAGAAATATAGAACAAATAATGGGTGAGAAGCTGAGAAGAAAACAATATGGTGGTGTAAAAATAAATGGAATAGTCCATGTACTTTACCGATACACAGGCTTCAAACTAATAAGACAGGATTTGTCTGTCCATTCATTTACACTATACACCCATTTCTAAACATTTTTATATGCAATAATAGTAGACATTTTCACCAGAAGGAATGCTCATGATAAAGCAACAAGTGCATTATTTGAAAGTCACTAAACAAGGCTTGAGGACTCTTAAGCACCCTCAAGAAACTTTAACCCCCAAACTGATGATAACATCTACATAGGAATTTTTTAAATGATTTTCTTTCCTTGTTTCACAGGAAATTCTTTAGGCTTGCATAAGAAATCCTGGATTTTTGGCAGGTCTGGGGTACGGAATAAATATCTGTCGAAATTATTTGTTAAAAATAATGCTAATTTTATATAGGCAGAGAGAGTTCATATATTCATTTAACAATTGTTTTTTTTCCTATGAGTTCTCATGATCCAAAATAGAATTTGTGAAGAAATGGTTTTAAAAACCTTTTTGTATCTTATCATTCGAGAAATAACGCATTACAAAGGTTACTATACTACTATAATTTGAAGATGAAGAATATTTTGAAGTGAACACCATTTACCAAGTCATTAATTTTATGCAAACTATGGAAGATGAAAGAAATTAAAATTAATTATTTATAGATACATCAAAATGTATCTTACTGCAGAGCTGATCTATAGATATGACAATTAGCCAAATGTACCTTCTCTAATTAATAATACATGCATTATGCTTATTGAGTATTTTTAAGCAGCTCCAAAAAAAGCACTTAGAGGGTTATTTACTAAGCCCCGAATGCAAGAGTCACGAAAAATTCGTGATTTTTAAATAAAATCGGGCTTTTAAAAAAATCACTAATTTTTCAGAATTTCTTAAATCTCGAGGCTGGAAAACTCCGAATCTGAAATCCCGGCATCTCAGACCTGTCGATGTTGCATATAAGTCAATGGGAGAAGTCCCAATGATTTTATTGATGTGCGCTGGGTCTCTTGCCAAACCCCGAAGTTTTCAGAGGTTTCGGACAAAAATCTGAGGTTTCGGGTGAAAACTCCGAAAAAAAAATCGTGAAAATCAGGTGAAACCTCCGGAAAAAACGTGAAAATCAGAGATTTTTCCATTTTCGGGAAAATTTTATAATTAATAAGCGTTAAAAACCCAAGGGGCTTAGATCGGAGTTTGTAGCAGACAATATTGAGATAAATTCGGACCTTGATAAATAATCCCCTTATTGTTTCAGGACACCTATCACCAAAAAATAACTTGCATGGTTACTGGATAAATACAAATTTAAACTATTAAAAATCTGAATCAACAAAATAATAATGTTTGTGACTTTTTACCATTAAAGTATTTTCTATTTTTAGTAGAGAAAAAAGATGTATTGCTACTTTTACTAATTGTGTGATTGTAATTATTTTGTGGTAATTAAGGATTTCTTTAATCTCTGTAATAATATACCTTAATTTCATTAGCAAAAGTCCAGTCTTGTTTTTCAAACAAACTATTTGGCAGATCCTAAAATTGTACCATGTACAATAGCTATTCATTTTTCTGGTATAGTTGTTATAATAAGACTAATGACTTTCATAAAGGCCCAAACAATTCCAAATTTCCTTGCAGAATTGTGATTAACTCTGGAAAATTAAATGATATTAATTTGTACAATATATGAGAAGCATGAAGGAATTCTCCCTGCTTTGGGTATTTCCATCTGTGGCCCTGTTCTTTGGGTAATGTACCCATGACATCACAGTATACAACCTTGGCCTCTAGATAATGCCTTTGTTTTTTTGTTAAGGGATTGTCATACAACAAAGTTGTGGGAAGTGATAAGAAAAGTTGCTGGTGTCCAGGCTCAAACAAAGGCAACAGGGCAAAGAAGATTTTAAGTGGTCAAAACACTCTTTACTGTTACCAGCAAAATTGTGTTATTTTGAAATATAGATTGCTCTATGGTACTTTGCAATATAATTAATCAGATAATGGATAAAGATGATGTCTTCTTTTCTGTGTGATGCAATCTTAATTTCAAGCAGCCAATCTAGCAGACTGTTTTCTTAAGAGGACTGTAATCAAAATGTCCATGTATCACTATCCTACAAGCTGAGTATATATTATATTAATATTGTAGATTTAGATTTTAATATTACAGATAAACAAATATATAGAATAAGATGTAGGGAAGTTAATAGGGATACATTTATATTAATCATTGAGTTGCTTTCAACACCTATATGAAATGCTATACAGGATACAAAACATGTAAAATAGAATCTTTAAGAAATGTCATTAGGCCATTCCAAACTCAGCTCAGCATAGAGTACATTTGTAGGTCATATAGAACAAAAACATAACCTCCTACTCTATGGTCTGAATAACAGTTTCTAAATGATGGGAAAAAGTTCCAGCTGAGTCTTTTCCCTTTCTTCTTTTGAGCAGGAAGCACTGAATGTGTGACAGCTTTTTTAGAAGTATTTGCAGAGCAATGAACTTTTAATAGAACAAAAGTTGGAAAGTCGTTTTGTTGGGCTATTTAATCACTACTGTATAAAGCAAGCAAGATCATTTCTTTATGCTATGTTATGAAAGCAACATGTTATGAAAATAGACATGATTTTGAAAGTGTCATTTTTGTTTAAAAGACATATATAGCATGTCTTAATGAGTCAGTGCAGCGTAGGGGGTTTTATATCCAGACTAATGGTTTTCCCAGATCACCTTTGGCCGGATTGGCAAAAGGTGAAAATTGTCATCATAAAGAGAAATGGTTAGCATAAATACTCAAATTGTTGTAGACTCACTGAGTAGAGGGATGGCCCGGGTGCTCAAGTCTCAGGCTCTCCGCTCGAAGGAGTGGACACAAACCGTATAGCAACAAGAAAAAGGAAAATCAATTCATACTCACCGAGATTTTCTTTTCCTGGACTGAAGCATGGCAGTGGGCACTAATGGGTTAATCCCTCTCGACACCTGAAGGACAGGAAATGAGCTAATAAATTCCATGCCTCCCCCCCTCACCTCCATTCTCCACACTGTACGAGACGAAGTTCCCCAAAATTTTTAGGGAGGGAAACATGTGCCCACTGCCATGCTTCAGTCCAGGAAAAGAAAATCTCGGTGAGTATGAATTGATTTTCCTTTTTCCTGTACTTCACATGGCAGTGGACACTAATGGGAAATACCCAAGCAATGACAAAAAAGGGTGGGTAATATAAGTTTATTTAATCAGCAAAGCAGCCTGAAGGACCGAATTTCCAAAGGAATCTCGATCAGCAGCATGAAGATCAAGCTGATAATTTTTTACAAAGGTATTGGCAGAAGACCAAACCGCTGCTCTGCAAACTTCATCAGTTGATGTCTGGGCCCGGCATGCCCAAGACGCAGCAATAGCCCTGGTAGAGTGAGCCTTAATAGATTGAGGACAAGGAACTGCACTGACCCTGTAGGCTTCTGAAATACATGATTTGATCCAGGATGAACTGTTGATTTAGCCACCTGAGAGCCTAATCTTGGACCTGAAGATAGAATCAGTAGATTATCTGATTTTCTTATTGATTCAGTCCTTTCAAGGTAGGTTTTAACACCGCGAACAACATCCAGAGTATGCCATGATCTTTCTTCCTCTGAATTAGGATTCGGATAAAAGGCAGGTAAGGCTATTTCTTGATTGATATGGAATTCAGATATCACTTTTGGGCGAAAGTCTTGAGGTAAACGAAAAATCAATTTATTCTGACAGAAAAACATGCAGTTATGATTAATCTTCAGAGCTTGGATCTCTCCTACTCTGCGGGCTGTTGTGATAGCTAACAAAAAGGCAATCTTCCAAGAAAGGAATTTGAACGAAATTGATTCCAGAGGTTCAAAGGGAGGCTTGGTAAGGGCAAGCAATACCAAATTAAGATCCCATGGAGGAGCTTTAGATATGATCCTAGGTTTTAATTTCTTTAACGCCAAGAAGAATCTTGCCACTAATGGAGAGGATGCCCAAGCAACTCCCGAAATGGCAGAAAGAGCAGAGACTTGGTTCTTCAAAGTTGCTGGACTGAGCTCCTTCTCAAATCCGGACTGCAAAAATTCCACAATATGTTCTTCTGTAATTTCAACAGATGATCTGTTAGATAAAGAACACCATTCCAAAAATTTGTTCCAATATTTGGAGTATTTCAAAGAAGTGGCAGGCTTCCTAGAGGCCAAGAGTGTTTGAACAGTGTTAGAAGATAGACCTCTTCCCATCATCCTCTGCCTTTCAACTTCCAAACAGTCAATTTGAAGTGGCCTGGATCCGGATGAAATAGACAATCCTGCCTTAGAAGTTGAGGCTGGATTGGGAGTCTGAACGGTCTCCTCACTGCCATCTGGAATAATTGAGGAAACCAAAACCTCCTGGGCCACCAAGGTAGAATTATCAGAACAGATGACTTCTCTTCTCTGATTTTCCTCAGACACCTGGCAATTAAAGGAAAAGGTGGAAACAGGTAAGCCAATTTGAAATTCCATTGGATACTGAAGGCATCCACCTGGTCTGCTAGGGGATCCTGATTCTTGGAACAAAATCTCGGTAACTTCCGATTGTGCCTCATAGCCATGAGATCTATCTGTGGAATCCCGAATTTCTTCACAATTAATCTGAATATTTCTGGATTCAATTCCCATTCCCCTGGATGAGGCTGGAACCTGCTCAAACGATCGGCTAGAACATTCATCACTCCTGGCACATGGACTGCAGTCAGATCCTGCAGATGAAATTCTGCCCATACAAGAATCTCCTCCGTCAACTTCATGAGTTTTATACTCCTTGTTCCTCCTTGCTTCTTTATATATTTGACAGTTGTGGAATTGTCTGATTGAATCATCACCGACTTGGACCTGATCACTTCCAGAAAGTGAATTAGTGCGAGGTGAACAGCCTTCAATTCCTTCCAATTGGAGGACTGACTTGTCTCCCATATATTCCATTTGCCCCATACTGACAGATGAAGTAGATGGGCTCCCCAACCTGAGCCACTTGCATCGGTGGTCAACCTGATCCACTGGGGGGAGAAAAGAGAAATACCTTTCTGAAGATACTGTGTCTGAAGCCACCATCTCAACCTCTCGAGAACCGGAGGACTCACCAGAATGTACTGATCGGGTGAACGTTCTTTGCGCCATTGGGTCAGAAATGACAACTGGAGAGGCCTGATGTGAGCCATGGCCCATGGAACAGCGTCTATCGTGGCTGTTAGTTTGCCCAGGACTATTTGACAGAATAGAGCTGTAGTTATCGGAAAACTGAGAAGTTTCTTTACATGGTTTTGAACATCTAAGATTCTTTCTCGAGGGAGAAATATTCGAAAAAGAGTTGAATCGAAAGTGACTCCTAGAAAGTTGATAACTTGAGTCGGAGACAGACAAGATTTTGTTATGTTTATGAGCCAACCGTGATCCTGCAAGGACCTCAACACTAACTTGACGTCGTGTTGAATCTTTTCCAAGGAATTCGCCTTTACTAGAATGTCGTCCAGATATGAAAAGATTTCCACTTCCTGTAATCTTAGAGAAGCAATAAGGGGAGCTAGAACTTTCGTAAAAGCTCTTGGAGCAGACGCGAGACCGAATGGCAGGGCTCTGTACTGGTATTGAATCCCCATGGAATAAAACCGAAGATATTTCTGGTGACTTGCTGCGATGGGAATATGTAAATAGGCGTCTTGCAAGTCGATCTTGACCATCCAATCGCCGGGCCTTAATACTTGTGCGATTGATCTTACTGACTCCATACGAAAGGTCTTTTTTATTATGAATTGATTTAGGAACCTTAGATTTAGAATAGCTCTGAAATCTCCCGATTTTTTTCTTACAAGAAATAAAGGAGAAAAAATTCCTTTCCTTCTTTGGGTGGAAGGAACACGGATAATCACTCTCTTCACCAGAAGTTGATTCAGAATACCCTTGAGGGCAAGCAGAGCCTCCTTTGTTTTTGGAACTGCTGACTTTTGGAAGCGAGAAAAAGGAGGAATTTTTATGAATTCTATTTGGTATCCTCTTGAAATTACCTCTGATACCCAGAGGTCTGTCGTAGTTTGAGCCCAAACAGTTTTGAATTGTGAAAGCCTGGCCCCCACAGGAAACTGAAGGGCTCGCAAACCTTCAGAAGGATTTATTTCTATCAGGTTTGGAATCCTTCTTAACCTGAAAGGGCTGAGGCTTAGTCTTCCAGGATTGCCTCTGAAAATTTCTGCCTGGGCGGTAAGCTTTGACATCTTTAAATGAAGGTCTGTTACCCCTGAAAGTTGTTCTTCTCTCTTTCTTATCTTGGGGTAGAAAGGCTGATTTGCCAGCCGACGCCTTAGAGATAATATTCTCCAATTTTGGACCAAAAAGAAGATCTCCTTCAAAGGGGAGGGAGCAAAGGTTATGCTTAGATGGTGTATCAGCAAACCAATGTCTGAGCCATAGAGATCTACGAGCTGCCACCACCAGACTCATATCCTTAGCCGCCAACTTGAGGATATCCATAGAAGCTTCAGCACAAAAATCATTTACTAATTGAAACTCATGAAGGGAATTTAGAATTTCCTCTCTGCTGACCTTTTGCTGTAAGGCTTCAACAACGTTATTTAACCAGATCTTATTAGCTCTAGCTAAGGAGGTAATAGCCACACACGGTTTACAAATAGATCCTGAAACACTATAGGCTTTTTTAAGGATGGAGTCCTGCCGTCTTTCCATAGGATCCTTTAGGGAGACCCCTTCATCTACAGGCAAGGTTGTTCTTCTTGCCACCCTGGTGATCGAAGCGTCAACCTTAGGGGGTAATACCCATTGTTTAACTTGATCCTCAGGAAAAGGATACATCTTTTTCATCCTTTTAGACAGAAAAAATCTTTTATCAGGAACATCCCATTCAGATTTAATTGTGGCTTTGACAACATCATGAATATGAAAGACACTGCTTTTTTTGGAAGATTTGAACATCAGGTCTGGTTGGGAAGAAGGTTCACAAGGAACATCCAAATTAAGGGTTTTCCTCATGGCCAGAATTAAAGGCTCTATGAAAGATGTATTAAACAACTCATCATCTGAATCCACTTCCCCTTCCTCTTGTGAATCAGAGGAGACACTATCGTCAGGAATGTGAACAGCTAAATCTGCTGTAGCATATGAAGTGGATGGTTGATTGGCAGAAACTTTAGCAAGTACATTATCTGTAACTTTTTCAACCATGTCAGACATAGATTTATTAAAGGAATCCTTCATCCATGACATGAAATTATTGAATTGCTCAGAAGACTGGGAGGTATTATTTTGATCAAAACAGCTCTGACAAACTTTTTTATCCTGAAGTGCAGGCAAAGAGCAGAAAATACATTCCTTTCTACAAGACTTCTCCCTCCCACGATCATCATCTCTTCTTCTATCAGAATGCCTATGATGTGGACTCCTTAAAATAAACAAAAATATTCATAATGAATACCAAACATATGAAAAGTGCAACAGCACTCAGATAGGGGGAGACCCCTTTGCAACTCACCCACTGGCAGCGGATCTAGATCGTCTAGAACTCATGGGTCAGCTAAAACATAAGCAGAATACACCCATAAGTAAAGGTAATACATACCAAACATCCCCAGTAGGCAGATTACTTACTGCAGTTGTGGAGGCAAATAGTAGCAGGCTCAGGGCATAAACAGCCAAAACAGCGTCTGGATAACAGGCAGCAAGATGGGGAACACAGACGCTGATTTAAAAACGCTGGCGCCAAAACACAGCGTGACGTCACCGGCGCGTATCCAAGCAACGCGTCCAGGAAGAGCTCTGCAACCGTCTTACTGCGTATGCGCCTAACGGCTTCGCGTCTTACTGCAGCTATGGGCAACGAAAGGCCATTATCTCCTAATGGAGATCTCTCCTAAAGACAAGGCTCCGGAGACTTTGAGGCAAACCCCCTCTGGTGCCAGTAAAAGGTGATAAAACACTTCCTTCACTTCCTTCGTCGAGGACAGGAAAGAGAAAGGAGGTGAGGGGGGGAGGCATGGAATTTATTAGCTCATTTCCTGTCCTTCAGGTGTCGAGAGGGATTAACCCATTAGTGTCCACTGCCATGTGAAGTACAGGAAAAGAAGGGTGTAGGGCACACTGGAGGCCAAACCAAGTCAGACCAAAGTGGTAAAAAAGGTGAATACTTTATTGAACAATCATCTCAAGCCTAAAGGTGGCCATACACGGGCAGATAAAGCTGCTGAAAGACCAATTTGACAGCTAATCTGCCCGTGTATGAAGGCTTCTGACGGGTCTTTCTGATTGATATCTGGACACGATATCGATCGGAAAGGTTTGATTTTTCTCCCGACCGACCCGTCAGAGCCTGTTGCGCTCCTCGTAATCTGATCGTTCAGCCATAGGGCTAAAGGTTAAGATTACCCCCGATATAGCCCTGCCGTTAGTGGCATATCGGGGAAAAGATCTGCTCCTTTGGCGATGTCACCAAACGAGTGGATCTTATAGTGCATGGCCACCTTTACGTGTTTCGCGTCTACATCGCCAAATGAGCTGATCTTATAGTGTATGGCCACCTTTACGTGTTTCGTGTCTAGGTGACACTTAATCAAAGGCTCAGGTGAAACAAGCCATGCTTACTTGCAATTACAAAGCATAGCAATAGGAGTGAACCAGGACCTTAGCTGTCTGCTCACATACAGCAGTGGTAATGCAGACAGCATGGGAACATCAGGTCCCTGGTTCAACTCCTATTAGCAGTGTAAATACTGGTAATATAAAATTTAAGGAAAAAATATGTATTGTCTTAGCAATTTTACTTTACTTTTTTTCATATTTTATAAATGTCTCCTTCTACCGACATATATAGACACCCTTAAACCTTATCTTTTCCTGGTCACTCATTCTAGCAGGAACTTTAAGCTAGGGATCCCTAACTTTTTTACTTCAAATCACACTCAGATGTAATAAGTGTTGATTGATAAAGTTCCTTGGGGATGTCACATGAGATTTGTGATTGGCTATTTGGTGGCCCCATGTGGACTGGTAGTCTGGAGGAGGCTTTGCTTGGAGTAAAACCACAAATGCCTCTAATCTAGAAATTTAGCCACTTACCTTGAGGCCATTGGGAGCAACATCAAAGGGGACAATGAGCAACATGTTACTTGGGAGACACTAGTTGGGATCCTTTACTGTTAGTATGTCATTTTGATCAATTCCAGGGCTGATTTACCAGTTATCTGTAATCTTTCTGTCTTGGATTAAACCATTAATAGGTGTCAGTTTTATATTCCAGTTTTTATCAGGACAATTTATTGGTTATAGGAATCTGATAGCTCTTATTTTCATATTTAATGTTAATACCATAGATGAAATCTAATGAAAAATCAAATGAAAGAACTGTATGGATTAACTACAGATACATCTTAGATTTAGCTCAGCTTTTAAAAATAATTCATATTATTTTACCATTTGTTTAAATTTTGTAGTTACTCTACACCAAACTGCAGAAAGCCCAATAACTCATTTTCCTAAGCTTCAGCAATGTAATCTTAATCATTGCCTATGGGTTCAGGCTTTGTATACCTACACTAGATCTTATCAACCTTATTTTAAAGAAAATGATCTTATGTTTTAAATATTGGCAGAAATGCAAGTTCAAATTAGAATTATGGTGTGGGAAATTAAGTAGGCAAGTCATACCCTTGTAAATTACAAAATGAGCATACACAGTCTATTTGTTCTTTGTTGTTTGTTCCGTTCTGTGACCCCCTTTAATTTTGTTTACCACCAGAAAAATATGGGACTGTAAACTGGGTGCCAGTCAAAGCCAATTGTATATTAAAGCAGAACAATATATAGGGGATAATCTTATTTACTTCTCAAAAATTCTGAAATAAAAAGCATATTGTAAGATTCCCATGTCATCACTGGACTAATCATTTAATACTGAGATTCTAGACACTTTCTCATCTGTTGTAGCCCATAACAAAGGACACCAATAGTTGAAAAAACAACACAGAATATGGGAATATTTGCATATACGGGTATGGAATTTGCTATCTGGAAACCCGTTATCCATAAAGCTAAGAATTACAGAATGTCTCCCATAGACTCCATTTTATCCAAATATTTAAAAATGATTTCCTTTTCTTTGTAATAATAAAAAAGTACCTTGTACTTACAGTAATCCAAACAGGGTTATAATGAATCCTTAATGGAAGCAAAACCAGTTTATTGGGGCTATTTGTTTACTGTACATGATTTTCTAATAGATTTAAGATATGAAGATCCAAATTACATTAAGATCCATTATCCATAAAATCCCAGGTCCTGAGCATCCTGCATAACAGGTCCCATACCTGTATCCCTGTACATAATTTCCTTATAAGCACCGTAACACACATACAGTATCTTTAGTTCTTGGGTCACTCTTATAGGAAAAAAGACACAGATGTAATTTTTTTCTGTGCTTATCTGTTTATTTTGAACCCCAACCAGCATCTTGAGAAGTGGAGAGAACCACAACAATCACTTCCGTGAGATAACAAGACACTGAATAACTATCAGGGTTAACAATATAATGTTTTTCCAGAGCATATATGATATGTTAATCTACTTGTTCATTTCCAAGTAAATACACATAAATGACAAAATATTTGTTAGTATACATATTAATATTTGATATTCCCCTAAAGAAATGCATTTGCTAAAAGGTTATTTACATTCATTGAAAGATTAAAATTCTAATTAAAAGGATACTGCCAAATGTTACACCTACTGTCCTATATCAAATGATTTTAAAGTATCAACATTTTCCTCTTTTTTAACATTTATGTGTAAACCAGAAGTACTTTCAGTCTAGTGCCTTTGGCCTTCTGTGAGAATGTTAGTTAGCATCGCTCATAAAAACTCAATTCATCAATGTGAACATAATTTGCTATGAACAGAAAGCTCACAAAAGGGTGAATTTGTCAGATAGACAGGTGGTCTGAGATCTCTCTCTGATACTGAATGATATGAATAATAGATTCTGGTAAATGTATGCCAAGACTTGAGCTGTAAACACAGCTGCCTGCATTCCCTTCCAGAATAACAGCTTTGAGAATGAATGCACAGGAACCACAGATCCACCTGAGGACTAAGCTTGGATTCAAGCACATACTGAACGCTAACACAGGCATACTGTCACAGACTTGGAAAAAACAAGCCTATAAAATGCATCATGTTCACTGATCCATATATCACTTTGGTGTGTGAACTAAACCAATTAATAGTTTGACAAATACGACAAAATAATGTCTGTCCCATTAACTGAATCACAAGGAGCACATTTTAACATTGCATATATTCTCAGTTTACACTGGTAAATAATAACCACACATATATTAATTTAGTACTGAGGTTTAACAGTATTTTCTCTTGGATTGCTTTGTCTTTTCTGTGTTTGAAAGCCATCCTGTTTTGGAGGTTCAGACCTTTACAACTATTAGATAACTGGCTTTATTTTCTTTGACCTTTGGTCAGATCTGACCAAAACTATATTATAAACTCAGTGGGTGAGAACACTGACACTTTAAGGAGGATTTGATTCTCCAGTGATCTGTCGAGATGCACCAAATCCTAGATTTTATTAATGTTTCAGTCCGAATCTCAGAATTTTTCAGGATTCTGATTCTGACAAATCCTTTGTTTCCAGCAAAACTAAACCCAAACCCTGATTGTCACGTGACCTTAAAGTTTTGGATAACTGAACATTTTTGTTCACATTATTGCAGTATGTTTTTCTCCGATTTTAAAATCTAAACCAGGGTCCAGATTTAGTTTAGCGTTTGTATTGGTACATCCCTTGATTTAATTCACCTATCATTTGAGAAAGAACACTACATAAAACACGTGGGGGAAAGTTTTCCCAGATCTATTTACTCATAGCAACCACTTAGATGTTTGATTTATTAACGGAACCTCATTTTATCAATGACTGGACATTGGTAAATGTACTACTCAAATGAGTATTGGCATAGTACAGAATTTTACATAATGCAGTTACATTAATGTAGGTATGAAACTATATATATCTTTTGGTATTTCCCAGTTATACTCTGATAGCTATGGGAATGAGTTAGCCTAGAGCTTAAGTAATCATGTCTTTTTTTAGTTGGACTTAAGTAAAAAAAAAAGTGCATAAACACTGTCAAGGTTGTGTTCTTTGGAAAAAAGGCACTTGCAAAGTGACATCAGTATAGCAGAGGACATACACCGATAGCAGGGCATATTTTTATTGAATTTTTAGAGATTTGTAATTTTTTTTTGGATCATTCAGCTCTTTTTTTCATTCATGTTTTTAAAATTTGCATCTTTTAATAAATTCCATGGAATTTGCCATTCTAGAGAAAGTGAGTTTTGTCATGGTTTCAAAAACCTCTAAAACCCCTAAAATTAGACTGTTGATAAATAATAGGGATGTAGCGAACGTCGGAAAAAAAGTTCGCGAACATATTCGCGAACTTGCGCAAAAACGCGAGCGGTTCGCGAACGGTTCGCGAACCCCATAGACTTCAATGGGAAGGCGAACTTTAACATCTAGAAAAGACATTTCTGGCCAGAAAAATGATTTTAAAGTTGTTTAAAGGGTGCAACGACCTGGACAGTGGCATGCCAGAGGGGGATCAAGGGCAAAAATGTATCTGAAAAATCTGCCTGTGTGTGCTTGGAAGAGATAGTGTAGGGGGAGAGCTGTTAGTGATTTCAGGGACAGATGATAGTAAGTTTGCTGGCTAGTAATCTGCTTGATACTGCTCTGTATTGGAGGGACAGAAGTCTGCAGGGATTTGAGGGACATTTTAGCTTAGGTAGCTTTGCTGGCTAGTAATCTACTGTTCTCTTTAAACAACTGCCATACGTTGACCTTGTAGGCATTGTTTGCCCAGTTTTTTTGGACGCAGCCACTGAAGCACAGTTGCCAGAAAAAATATGCCATATAAATGCTGAAAATAGTCATTTTTCGCCATACGTTGACCTTGTAGACATTGTTTGCCCAGTTTTTTTGGACGCAGCCACTGAAGCACAGTTGCCAGAAAAATTATGCCATATAAATGCTGAAAATATAAATTTTTTTGGTTGCAGCCACTGAAGCACAGAGGCCAGAAAAATTATGCCATATAAATGCAGAAAATATGCATTTTTTTGGTCGCAGCCACTGAAGCACAGTTGACAGAAAAATTATGCCATATAAATGCTGAAAATATAAACTTTTTTGGTTGCAGCCACTGAAGCACAGAGGCCAGAAAAATTATGCCATATAAATGCAGAAAACATGCATTTTTTTGGTCGCAGCCACTGAAGCACAGTTGACAGAAAAATTATGCCATATAAATGCTGAAAATATAAATTTTTTTGGTTGCAGCCACTGAAGCACAGAGGCCAGAAAAATTATGCCATATAAATGCAGAAAATATGCATTTTTTTGGTCGCAGCCACTGAAGCACAGTTGCCAGAAAAAATATGCCATATAAATGCTGAAAATAGTCATTTTTTGCCATATACGTTGAGTCAACGTATGGCAAAAAATGACTATTTTCAGCATTTATATGGCATATTTTTTCTGGCCTCTGTGCTTCAGTGGCTGCGGCCAAAAAAACTGGGCAAACAATGCCTACAAGGTCAACGTCGTTGACCTTGTAGGCATTGTTTGCCCAGTTTTTTTGGCCGCAGCCACTGAAGCACAGAGGCCAGAAAAAATATGCCATATAAATGCTGAAAATATAAATTTTTTTGGTCGCAGCCACTGAAGCACAGTTGCCAGAAAAATTATGCCATATAAATGCTGAAAACATAAATTTTTTTGGTTGCAGCCACTGAAGCACAGAGGCCAGAAAAATTATGCCATATAAATGCAGAAAATATGCATTTTTTTGGTTGCAGCCACTGAAGCACAGAGGCCAGAAAAATTATGCCATATAAATGCAGAAAATATGCATTTTTTTGGATGCAGCCACTGAAGCACAGTTGCCAGAAAAAATATGCCATATAAATGCTGAAAATAGTCATTTTATGCCATACGTTGACCTTGTAGACATTGTTTGCCCAGTTTTTTTGGTTGCAGCCACTGAAGCACAGAGGCCAGAAAAAATTAAACCAGTAGGGTTTGCACCCTAGTTTGTAACGGTGGCGGAGGGAGGAGGAGGACGCTAAAGGACAGCTGTGTGTGGAGTCATGAGGCTTGAAGAGAAGGACAGCTGCATAGAAGTCAGAACAAGTCTTCCGGCGTGCAGTAACCCTCCGAGATCCACCCCTCATTCATTTTAATAAAGGTCAGGTAATCGACACTTTTGTGACCTAGGCGAGTTCTCTTCTCAGTTACAATCCCTCCTGCTGCACTGAAGGTCCTTTCTGAGAGCACACTTGAGGCTGGGCAAGACAAGAGGTTCATGGCAAATTGTGACAGCTCTGGCCACAGATCAAGCCTGCGCACCCAGTAGTCCAGGGGTTCATCGCTCCTCAGAGTGTCGATATCTGCAGTTAATGCCAGGTAGTCCGCTAC
The DNA here is from genome assembly GCF_017654675.1 of Xenopus laevis. Classification (NCBI taxonomy): domain Eukaryota; kingdom Metazoa; phylum Chordata; class Amphibia; order Anura; family Pipidae; genus Xenopus; species Xenopus laevis. Next base: position 57,529,014 of record NC_054388.1, on the reverse strand, counting down.
CTGCCGGTCGAGGCGTTCTTTGAGGGTGGATCCAGAAGGGTTGTGGCACTGCCTTGGACAGAAAAACATTTGCATGTCTGACGTTACAGACTGGCCAAAGGGCTTTGTCCTTGCAGGTGTGCTCGTGGCAGGATTACTGGCACCTCTGCCCCTGGAATGTTGATGAGTTCCTGAAGTGACATCACCCTTAAAAGCATTGTACAACATGTTTTGCAGGCTGGTTTGTAAATGCCGCATCTTTTCGGACTTGTGGTATGTTGGTAACATTTCTGACACTTTATGCTTGTACCGAGGGTCTAGTAGCGTTGCGACCCAGTACAGGTCCTTCTCCTTAAGCCTCTTGATACGGGGGTCCTTCAACAGGCATGACAGCATGAAAGACCCCATTCTCACAAGGTTGGATGCAGAGCTATCCATCTCCGCTTCCTCATTATCAAGGACTGCATCATCCACGGTCTCCTCCCCCCAGCCACGTACAAGACCAGGGGTCCCCAAAAGGTCACCACTAGCCCCCTGGGAAGCCTGCTCCTGTTGGTCCTCCTCCTCCTCCTCCACAAAGCCACCTTCCTCCTCTGACTCCACTTCTGGCACCTCTCCCTGCGTTGCAGCAGGTGCCTGGGTTCGTTCTGGTGATTCCGACCAGAAATCGTGCGCTTCCAGCTCCTCGTCACGCTGGTCTACAGCCTCATCTGTCACTCGTCGCACGGCACGCTCCAGGAAGAAAGCGAAGGGTATTAGGTCGCTGATGGTGCCTTCGGTGCGACTGACCATATTTGTCACCTCTTCAAAAGGTCGCATGAGCCTGCAGGCATCGCGCATAAGCACCCAGTAACGGGGGAAAAAAATCCCCAGCTGTGCAGATCCAGTCCTACCACCCAGTTCAAAAAGGTACTCGTTGACGGCCCTTTGTTGTTGCAGCAGACGTTCCAACATAAGGAGCGTTGAATTCCAGCGAGTCTGGCTGTCAGAAATCAAACGCCTGACTGGCATGTTGTAGCGCTGCTGAATGTCAGCAAGGCGTGCCATGGCTGTGTAGGAACGTCTGAAATGGGCCGACACCTTTCTGGACTGGGTGAGAACGTCCTGGAATCCTGGGTACTTGGAGACAAAACGTTGGACTATTAAATTTAACACATGTGCCATGCAGGGCACATGTGTTAAATTGCCTAGTCTCAACGCTGCCAACAGATTGCTTCCATTGTCACACACCACTTTTCCGATCTGCAGTTGGTGTGGGGTCAGCCACCGATCGGCCTGTGACTGCAGAGATGACAGGAGTACAGATCCGGTATGGTTTTTGCTTTCCAGGCACGTCATCCCCAAGACAGCGTGACAACGGCGTACCTGGCACGTCGAATAGCCTAGGGGGAGCTGGGGGTGCACAGGTGTGGAGGAGGAGAAGGAGGACCCAGCAGCAGAGTAAGAAGAAGAAGAAGACGAGGTAGAGAGCGATGGAGGAGTAGAGGTGGTGGCAGAACCGCGTGCAATCCGTGGCGGTGACACCAACTCCACTGTTGTTGTTGAGCTACCCATTCCCTGCTTCCCAGCCATTACCAAGTTCACCCAGTGGGCAGTGTAGGTGACATACCTGCCCTGACCATGCTTGGAGGACCATGCGTCAGTAGTCATATGGACCTTTGGCCCAACACTAAGTGACAGAGATGCGGTAACTTGGCTCTGCACATGTTGGTACAGGTGTGGTATTCCCTTTTTAGAAAAAAAATTGCGGCTGGGTACCTTCCACTGCGGTGTCCCAATTGCTACAAATTTGCGGAAGGCCTCAGAGTCCACCAGCTGGTATGGTAAAAGCTGGCGGGCTAAGAGTGCAGACAAGCCAGCTGTCAGACGCCGGGCAAGGGGGTGACAGTCAGACATTGGCTTCTTACGCTCAAACATGGCCTTCACAGAAACTTGGCTGGTGGCAGATGACTGGGAATGGGAACAGGTGGTCAAGGTGGAAGGCGGAGTGGAGGGTGGTTCAGACGGGTCAAGGAGAGCAGAGGTAGAGCAGTAAGATGCTGGACCAGAAGGAGTGTGGCTTTTAGTTTGCCTGTTGCCTTTGAGGTGTTGCTCCCAAAGTGCTTTGTGCTTGCCGCTCATGTGCCTTCGCATAGAAGTTGTACCTATGTGGCTGTTGGGCTTACCAAGGCTCAGTTTCTGACTGCACTCATTGCAAATTACAATGCTTTTGTCAGAGGCACACACATTAAAAAAATCCCACACTGCTGACTTTTTGGAAGTGTGCGATCTGGCGGTAACAGTAGAAGTTGGCGGAGTTGGCGGTATTGGCGGCAATGGCGGGTGCGTTGGCCGGCTGAACACAGGTGCCGATACATGTTGTTGCCCTGCTGATCCCTGCGGGCTGTCCTCCCTGCTTCTTCTAAGTCTTATTCTCCTACTGCCTCTCTGACTCTCCGTCTCTCCATCTGAACTACCCTCCTCTTGCTCTCTTCTACTAGGCACCCACAAAACATCAATCTCCTCATCATCATTCTCCTCAGATGCATCAATTTCTTCTGACACATCACAGAAGGAAGCAGCAGCGGGGACCTCCTCCTCATCACTCATTATGTCCATCTCTATCGTGTTCTCTGCCAGAATTAAATCTGGTGTAAGGTCCTCATCTCCTTCATCTTCTTCTGGCAATAATGGTTGCGCATTACTCAGTTCAAGAAACTCATTGGAAAATAACTCCTCTGACCCCAGTGAAGAAGGGGCACCGGTGGTGGAGGAAGTGTTACGTGGGGTGGCCATAGCAGTGGAGGATGAGGAGGATGTTGTGGTAAAGTTAGAAACGGTAGAGGATGGGGTGTGCTGTGTAAGCCAGTCAACTACCTCTTCAGCATTTTGGGAGTTCAGGGTCATTGGCTTTTTAAAACTGGGCAATTTGCTAGGGCCACAGGATTGCATAGCAGCACGGCCCCTAGCACGGCCTCTGCGTGGCGGCCTGCCTTTGCCTGGCATTATTTTTAAAAAAACAACAACAACAACAAAAACTCAGTTGGTTTTTCTGGAAACGATAATACACACAGCTAGATGGCGGGTTGAAGAAAACACTGTGCAAATAATGCCTACAAAGTCAACGTATACACTACTACAGCGGTGGATACGGATTACGTAAAATATATGAATGCTGCTTGAAAAAAGTGACTCCGGTGTTTTTTCTGGAGACGGTAATATTATGGATATTTAGACAGAATGGGAACAAGGTCACACAGCTCGATGGCGGGTTGAAGAAAACACTGTGCAAATAATGCCTACAAGGCCAACGTATACACTACTACAGCGGTGGATACGGATTACGTAAAATATATGAATGCTGCTTGAAAAAAGTGACTCCGGTGTTTTTTCTGGAGACGGTAATATTATGGATATTTAGACAGAATGGGAACAAGGTCACACAGCTCGATGGCGGGTTGAAGAAAACAGTGTGCAAATAATGCCTACAAGGTCAACGTATACACTACTACAGCGGTGGATACGGATTACGTAAAATATATGAATGCTGCTTGAAAAAAAGTAACTCAAGTGGTTTTTCTAGAGACGATAATATTATCAATATTTAGACAAAATGTGAACAAGCTCACACAGCTCGATGGCGGGTTGAAGAAAACAGTGTGCAAATAATGCCTACAAGGCCAACGTATACACTACTACAGCGGTGGATACGGATTACGTAAAATATATGAATGCTGCTTGAAAAAAGTGACTCCGGTGTTTTTTCTGGAGACGGTAATATTATGGATATTTAGACAGAATGGGAACAAGGTCACACAGCTCGATGGCGGGTTGAAGAAAACAGTGTGCAAATAATGCCTACAAGGTCAACGTATACACTACTACAGCGGTGGATACGGATTACGTAAAATATATGAATGCTGCTTGAAAAAAAGTAACTCAAGTGGTTTTTCTAGAGACGATAATATTATCAATATTTAGACAAAATGTGAACAAGCTCACACAGCTCGATGGCGGGTTGAAGAAAACACTGTGCAAATAATGCCTACAAGGCCAACGTATACACTACTACAGCGGTGGATACGGATTACGTAAAATATATGAATGCTGCTTGAAAAAAGTGACTCCGGTGTTTTTTCTGGAGACGGTAATATTATGGATATTTAGACAGAATGGGAACAAGGTCACACAGCTCGATGGCGGGTTGAAGAAAACAGTGTGCAAATAATGCCTACAAGGCCAACGTATACACTACTACAGCGGTGGATACGGATTACGTAAAATATATGAATGCTGCTTGAAAAAAGTGACTCCGGTGTTTTTTCTGGAGACGGTAATATTATGGATATTTAGACAGAATGGGAACAAGGTCACACAGCTCGATGGCGGGTTGAAGAAAACAGTGTGCAAATAATGCCTACAAGGCCAACGTATACACTACTACAGCGGTGGATACGGATTACGTAAAATATATTATGGCTGCTTGAAAAAAGTGACTCCGGTGTTTTTTCTGGAGACGGTAATATTATGGATATTTAGACAGAATGGGAACAAGGTCACACAGCTCGATGGCGGGTTGAAGAAAACAGTGTGCAAATAATGCCTACAGGGCAAATAATGCCTAAAAGGTCAACTTATACACTACTACAGCGGTAGTAAAATAAAAAAAAGTAAAATAAAAAAAAAATGAATATTAAAAAAAAAAATTAAAGTTGGTGCTGCTGAACTACTAGGAGCAGCAGATTAGCACACCAGTCCCACTCCCCAACACTGCTAGACTAATAGCACTGGGCTCTTATAGTAGTAGTAGTAGTAGTAGTAGTAAAACAACAAAAAAATAAATAAAAGCAGTCCTTACAAGGACTACTGTTATTGCAGCAGTCAGCAGATGAGATCAGAAGCAGGACAGCTGCCCACTGCAGCTACATACAGAGCACTGCAGTAGAAGGTAGATTACTAGCCAGCAAAGCTACCTAAGCTTAAATGTCCCTCAAACCCCTGCAGACTTCTGTCCCTCCAATAACAGAGCAGTATCAAAACGATTACTAGCCAGCAAACTTTCAACTGTCCCTGAAATCACTAACAGGCAGCAGCTCTCTCCCTACACTATCTCTTCAGCACACACAGGCAGAGTGAAAAAACGCTGCAGGGCTTCGGTTTTTATAGGGAAGGGGAGTGGTCCAGGGGAGAGCTTCCTGATTGGCTGCCATGTACCTGCTGGTCTGGGTTGAGAGGGCAAAAAAAAGCGCCAACAATGGCGAACCCAAAATGGCGAACGTCGCGCAACGTTCGCGAACTTCCGGCGAGCGCGAACACCCGATGTTCGCGCGAACAAGTTCGCCGGCGAACAGTTCGCGACATCTCTAATAAATAAGCCTCCATGAATTGCTTGGATGATTTCTTGAAAAAGCAAAATAGCCAACACTATTATGGCCTACAGTTAGTTAATATAGATACTTGTGTATATATATATATATATATATATATATATATATATATATATCTATATATATATATATATATATATATATATATATATATATATATATATATATATATATATATATATATATATATAGATATATATATATATATATATATATACAGTGTAGAAGGCTTTAGCACACACTTCAGGAGTTAGGGACCTGGGTGCAATCCAGAAGTAAAATATCCACGACAAAAAAGCTGAAGCACACCAGGATTTTCTTCAAGAAATGTAAAACTGTTTATTCCATCAACGTTTCGGCTCTCGAGTGGAGCCTTTATCAAGATAAATATATATATATCTGAGTGTATAAGTCTATATAAGTATGTGCATATACTGTATTTTTCAACCCAACTATGTAACTAACTATGTCACACTATAATTGTTTGTTAAGCCCCTGGTGTGCCAGAATTAGTGCACCAATGATGATGCATTGGAGAAAAGCGCTAAATACAGTATATATATATATATATATATATATATATATATATATATATATATATATATATATATATATATATATATATATACATATATATTCCCCTTCCCCTGCCATCCTTATGCTTTTATTATTTTATTATACTTTTATAATTTTTATTATTATTCTTTTATTATTATTATACTTTTACAGTGTATTATTTTATTGCTTAGAAGGGTGAAAGGTACATTTTAAGGGCTAATTGTGGGTTTAGGGCTCAAGGCTTTTTCTGCACGGTAAAGTAAAAATTCACATGTTTTGTTCAAAAGTTATTTCTTCATAAACTAAAAACATTCCTTTTTATGACTTTGTCCAATAGAGGTCACAGTTTCATTAGAGGTGTAGAAGTAAGGTGACCTTGATAGAACAATCAAGATTGTAATAAAATGTGTTAAAATCCCAGATTTTGGTAGCTGAGCTTAATAAATGAAAAGCAGGGTTTCTATTATAAATAAAAAGTTGCATCAACTTTAATTATGCCGTTTGGATGACATTTTCTTGATGACTAGCCCCTTAACTTCACACACAGAATGACAAGTAGAAAACTTTTAATAGGCAGCAAGCCTTTTATCTGCCTCTAAATGAATACCAGTAAATGTGAAAACATTATTTTGTTGTTGTTGTTGTATGGGAAAGTAAAGTAAGTAATTTCAAAAAAATAGTCTAAGGCTCACTAATTGCTAGGAGCTAAAATAGGTATAGTATTGCTCCCAGTAATATGCTACACACACACATACTTTTCAGCTTAAAGCCAGCTATAGAAATAACACTAATATTGTATGAAACAAAAGTGTGCATTTGGTGCCCTGCTGAGCCTGAACATTATCCATATATTTGCTAATACACCATGTTGGCCAGTTCATGGTGCATTAGCAGATGAGGCAGATGAAGTGAAAAGAAACTTCTGCTCACTCCCTGCTATTCAGATCTTTTGGAACATACTGTGTGAGATTACTTGGCTCTCCATCTTTTTAAACCTATGGTACAATTGGCCAGATACATTTGTGTTAATCTTTTCCAGCAATGTGCACCTTTGCTGATTGTGCCTTCTTTGGTACATAGGGTGCAAGGGAGGACTGTACTTTTCACCTGTCTTTACTAGTTTGTAATTACATTTCACTCTTTGCATATTGTGCAACTGAGATTGTACTTAATTGAAGTAAAAATTGAGGCCATGCCCATTTGTGCACAGTTCTAGGGGAGGAATGTTACATCACAAGTAAAAAAATTGTTTGCTAAACTGTTTTGAATTTTTAATAACCACCTCTACAGACGTAAATAGGAACAGCGGACAATGTATCTACATTGGAGAATGTACTTTTTTTGTCATCACAGATTTTGGTCATTGTGTTTAGATATCAGATGCCTATGTGTTACATGCTGTGGTTTTTTTTTTCTAGGTCTGCCTTTTCCCCATGTCCTCTAGTTCACTTCAAGTTGTGCAATTCATTTACAAATTTTTCTCAACACTGGGTTTTTCACCTTGATTGGCTCATTCGAAGAGGCCCATTGGGGGTCCAAAGATTTATTGTATATGCGGTAAGCCATTCATAAACAGAGACACCTGTGCAAGCCAGTTGGCTTCAGTCAAATCTTGTTTAACATTTAATTATGAATATAATTAGCATGAGTTAGGAGACGGGCCAAGCATCTGCAAGAAAATTTAGGATATCAAAACATTCACGAGAAATTGCATATTAAGTGTTTTGCTATGCTGTAAGCTTTTTTTGCTGTATAGTTGGTGAAATGAACTTTTAGTTTTTCAAAATTGTTATATAAGTACAATATTCAATATAATTGACATTATCCAACAAACATTTTAAATGGAAATGGACTGTTTTTAATGCTATCCTACACCGATGTTCTGTGTATACAATGGACTGGAACAATCCAAATAATTCAAATAACAAAGGGTACATAGTCATGGTCATTCTTGCCTGTTGGTCCTGTAGACATCATTTTGTATTAATGAATGGCAAAAAGGCCACAGGGCACATTTTGCACCTGGAATTGTGACACAGTTGAATATTTGCGGAGAATTGCAGGCATAATAGAGCTATTCATGACACCACTGCCCATGGACTCTTTGTGGAATGTTACAATACTTCAGAATAAGTTTAATGATTTCTGTGGTGAACAAATCACAATCTCTCTTCTCATCTCAGGTCATTTGTGAATAATATTTACACTTTGCCTTTTTTAGTAGATTATTTTAATAATAGAAAATATGAATATATACAATTATATCAAACATTCAATTGGTGCATGCATGAGGAAATATGACAATTTTCCATTATACAAAATATCTATATTAGAAAAACTAAAATGATAGAATTCAGGGGTGGTTCGCCTTTAAGTTAACTTTTAGTATATTATAGAATGGCCAATTCTAAGCAACTTTTTAATTAGTCTCCATTATTTATTTCTTAGAGTTTTTTAATTATTTGCCTTCTTCTAACTCTTTCCAGCTTTCAAAAGGGGGTCACTGACCCGCCTAAAAACAAATGGTCTGTAAGACTACAAATGTATTGTTATTGCTACTTTTTATTACTCATCATACTATTCAGATCCTCCCTTATTCATATTCCATATTCTCATTCAAATCAATCCATGGCTGCTAGGGTAATTTGGACCCTAGTGACCAGATTGCTGAAATTGCAAACTGGAGAGCTGCTGAATAAAAAGCTAAATAACTCAAAAACTACACATAAAAAAATGGAAACCAATTGCAAATTGTCTCAGAATTTAACTCTCTACATCATACTAAAAGTTAACTCAAAGTTGAGCCACCCCTTTAACAGATCTTTGTATTAATTAAAAGCTTAAATATTACTACAACCATGACTACTACTACTACTACATCTACAACTACTACAACAACTACTACTACTACTAATAATAATAAAGGAATGGGATATACTGTATTATCTTGAAACTCATTATCCAGAATGGTCTGAACTATGGCAATTTCATTTTACATAAAGTCCTACATAAACAAACAAATGCAAAATCTTAAAGGAACAGTTCAGTGTTAAAAATAAAAACTGGGTAAAATAAGAAATGTTTCTAATATAGTTAGTTAGCCAAAAATGTCATCTATAAAGGCTGGAGCGACTGGATGTCTAACATAATAGCCAGTTCAGCTCTCTAACTCTGAGTTAGTCAGCAACTTTAAAGGGGGCCACGTGGGAAATAACTGTTCAATGAGTTCGCAATTGATACCTATTATGCAAGTCAGATTCAAAAGCAACAATTATGAACCATGTGATCCTCCCTCAAGTGACTGATTGGTTACTGCCTGGTAACCAATCAGTGAAAGCCAAGAGAGCTGCAAAGCAGGAAGTAGTGTTCTGGCTATTATGTTAGACATCCAGTCACTCCGGCCTTTATACATTATATTTTTGGATAACTAACTATAGTAGAAACATTTTTTTATTTTGCACAACCTATCTATTTACCCAGTTTTTATTTTTACACTGAACAATTCCTTTAATTGTTCACTTATTTTTTTCTCTATAATAATAAGTCAGTACTTGAAGGTAACAATGCTATTGTGTTTTTAACTGTGAAATGTTTTAGTAACTTAAAGGCAAGGTGTTCTGCATTATAGAAATATTTCTTATATGGAAACCCCCAGGTCCCAAATATATTCCATAACCGTAATAATATGTATAGGTTTATGTGACCAAATGTGAGCTTTAAGGCAATTTTTAACAATCATAGAAAAAAAACAGGATAAGTTCTAGGAAATGTTTCCCTGGGAAGTGACTGCTTGGTGTCTTGATTACTACACTGCTCCCGGTAGTAATCAAAATGACATATAAATCATGAATCTAGAAAATACCAATGTAGGGCCCTATAAATGTCAAGAATATATACAAGTGACGTATTCAATATCATTCTCCAGTATCTATAGTTAATAGGGTCCTGTTGTTCTATTATAAAAACCTTTTCTCACAATCTTTGGGGAATTTTTAAACTGGATTCCACAAGCCTGTAACACAAAGATTCTTTACCTATCACATTTATATACAGCATATGATTATTTTACCTCAAACCAAAGAATGCTGTTACATATACTACTGAATGTTGTAAATAATTTAATTTATACCTTCATGAAAGCTAGCAACCACTTTTCAGTTCCTAGTTCCTGTAGCCAAACCCCAAGTTTTTTGGCCGTGTTATATTCAGGTGTATGTTACATAGGCACTCCACCGTTGGCACACTCAGACATTTTAGGAACAAATATCATGGAAATATGTTTTCTAACTTACATATTACAAATAACTCTAATAAACAGCAACATGTGCACATTGACCTAAATGCAGTCAGATCATCTATATTTGATGGTTCAGGATTGGAAAATGTAATCATCAGGATAAGTATGCCTCGAAAACCGATACTGTTGACTTACAAGAAAGCAAAGGCCAAGGAGATATGTTTTTGTTAAGTGTTCACATAAGACTATTTCTTTTGCATTTTTCTCTGTAGGTACAAAGCACTTTTAAGGAACCTTCAGCATAGCAACAACCATAATAGATTCTTGTTTCTGAGTTAGAAATTAATAGGGGAATGTAATTAAAGTCGCAAAGAGAAAAACAATTCGCAGTAAGTGTTTATTAAAGTAAAATGCCATACATATCATTACCTAAGCTACACACAGAGAAACCTAAGAAGTCCTTATAATCCTGGTGGACTTGATTTTGGTAAACAATAATAGCAAACTACCCTAATATAATTAGGGGGCAATTTACGACTGCTCACAGGAGGGCCTGATTATTAAAGGGGGGTTTCACTTTTATATTGACTTTTAGTATGTTATAGAATGGCCATTATAAGAAACTTTTGGTTTGGTCTTCAATCCTTATAGTTTTTGAATAATTTGAATAAATTGCCTTCTGCGTCTGGCTATTTCCAGCTTTCAAATGTGGATCACTGACCCCATTTAGAAACAAATGATCTGAAAGGCTACAAATGTATTATTATTGCTACTTTTTATTACTCTCCTTTCTGTACAGGTTCTCTCTTATTCATATTCCAGTCTCTTATTCAAATCAATTCATGGTTGCTAGGGTAACGTGGACCCTAGAAACACAATTGCTAGAATGCTAAAATTGCTGGAGACCTGCTGCATAAAGCTAAATAACCACAAAAAACCACAAGTAATAAAACATTAAAACCAATTGCAATTTTTCTCAGAATATCACTCTTTATATCATACACAAATTTTACTCTAAAACCACTAAAGAAAGTATTGAGAAATAAGCCCCATGGAGTTTCTTTCATGATTGCTCAAGTCAAAAGACTAGAGCAATCATAAATTATGCTTTGGTACTACTACATTTGGAATCTTCAGCCATATGTTTTAACTCCTGCTATTGTCTTTTTTATCTATATCAGTTCTAAATAACTTATACAACTCTTACTCAGTAGGTTTTAATTATTCTGTTACCAAATGCCATCATTTCCCACCTTGACCAGTACAACTTTGTCTTCCCATTTCTCTCAATGTCAAAACAGAATTGGCTCCATGTGCTCAATTAATGGTCTCCAACTGTCTCCATCTCTCAAAACATGTTTACAAGATTTCTCTTGAGCTTTACCCATTCTCTGGAATCATCTGCTTTCTCAATTAGACTATCTTTTCCTTCTCCCAGGTATGAATTTGTGATTTGCTTCCACTAAAGACAGCTAACTTAGGGACCTCCAGCTGTTTCTTAACTGCTCTTCTCAACTGCCATGCTAAAGATACTTGGAACAGTGCCATTTCAACTTGAAAAGGATTGTTCTATATCATTTCTCTGTTTCAGATGTTAGTAAGTATAATATTTATAAAATACTATGGGGGCATTAAATAAAAGCATCATATTGTGTTTGATCTTTGTGCTGAGAATTTGCTCCAAAAAGAAAACCAAAGTGTATAAATAAACAGGGTTTGGCAGTTTCACCCCTACTCAGTATTCAGCTTTAGTTGTTCACCCTTATATATTATATAAGATAATAAATGTGACAAGCAGGAATGAATACATTTAAAAACAACATTGTAAAATGAACACACTGCCCATTACAGTGATATTATTAATTCTCTACAGAATTCTCTACAGATATCACAGCTAGCATGTTCAAAAGGCTTCTAAAATAAAAAAAGTAGTATGTCTGTATGATTGTGTAATATGTACTTCTTTCACAGTGCTATTTTTGCAGTTTACACATATACTGTAGTTGGCTTGTGGTATTAAAGTTACTTCATTATGCTGATGTCAAAATTATACAAAACCCCACTGGCACCAGTTTATGCCAAAGCACGCATAGTAAGGACCATTTACAAATGCAACACAAGTGTTACAGCACATTGCACACTATTATGCACACACTTAAATGTCTTTCACAAAGATTCATGCACTTATACACACTCTTGCAACTTGTTTTTAGCACCAGTGCAGATATTTTTGAGGTGCAAATTTAAGATGGTGTTACTTCCAGTGTTCTCTTAGGGACCCATTTACTTAGCTTGAGTGAAGGAATAGAATAAAAAAAAACTTAGAATTTCTAATGTTTTTTTTGGCTACTTCGACCATCGAATGGGCTACTTCGACTACGACTTTGAATCGAGCGATTCAAACTAAAAATCATTTGACAAGTACTGTCTCTTTGTAAGGGGCCCGAAGGCTCAGCCAGGCGTAACGGACCTAGGAGGAAGCACCAGTCCAATAGTACGAAGTACAAGCAAGGGTTTAGAATAAGAGTGGTCAAAGTCCAGGCAATATGGTCGGTTCAGGCAGCAAAGGTTCAGAATACAAAGTCAGGCAAGGGTCAATACACAGGATCAAGAATGATAAACACAGGAAGCGCACCCAGGAACTCACGAGGAAGAACCTATAGTAGGGCACAGTCTGCAGTGCTTCAGCATCTTTTATAGGCCTCCTTTGGCGCCAAAATGGACGCAGTGGCATCATGACGCTGGCTTCCTTACGCAGGCGTTTTGACACTGGTGTCCATTCTGACGCTGCCATTTCGGTGCGTGCGACCAATTCGACGCCGGCGAATCTTCTGACGCTGGCATGATGTCACAGAACTGCAACCAGAAGGAAGCACATGGGGAACGCCGCCATGTTGGACTCCGTTATCTTCGGACGCCAGGTAAGAACTCCTTACACTCTTTAAAAAAAAACTTTGACCCCCTAGTTCACCACCTAAAACCTACGGAACTCAATGTTAGCCTATGGGGAAGGTCCCCCCCAATCTTTTTTGGGTCGAAGAAAAATCATTAGATCGATGGATTAAAATCCTTCTAATCGAATGAATTGCGGTAAATCCTTCGACTTCAATATTCGAAGTCGAAGGATTTAACTTCAACAGTCGAATATCAAGGGTTAATTAACCCTCGATATTCGACCATAAGTAAATTTGCCCCTATGAGTGAATTTACACATACAACTGTTTTGTCCTTGTGAAGCAAATTGCAAATCTGCTAATGATAGCGATGCTATTCATGCACAAAATGGCTTCAAGAAATTTAGCACTACAAAATATACAGGAATTACTAAAGTGGCATCTAATTTGCCCCCACATTGGAAGATGGAACATGGAAGATTGTGTGCAAGTTCCTGGGCATTTTGTGGTTGCTCACTATAATATTGTAATTCTGGGTAAAAATGCTGTGGGTTAAAAAAAATTGTGATTTGTTCCAACATTTGACCACAAAGCATTATGTTCACAATAGTCAGTCGAAGCAGACTGAACCCTGGGAATTGTGTCCTCTGCAGAAATGTCATGCAAAGAGTTCATCCTTTTGTTTGTTGGCCAACAAAGAATACAGAAGGGGCAGTACATGGGCGTGACCTGGAATTCCCTTTGCATACCATTCCTTTCTTATGATTTGTGAAGTTTAGGTGCACGGGGGGGGGGGGGGGTGATGACACCATTCCTTGTGTTATTAAATAAACCTACTAGTGATGGGCGAATAAATTCATCAGGCATGGCTTCATGGCGCATTTCTGCGTTTCCCAATCAGCAAATTTTTTAGCAAAACTGAGTGAAAAAATCTTCAGGGACAAAAAAATTAATTTGACGCTGTCCAAAATTGGCACACGCATAAAAATTGACACTTGTCTAATTTATTTGGCTGCCCATTGACTCTGTTGCATTTGGACGAAATAGTCGATCGCCTCAAAATTAGTTTGACGCCCATTGACTTCAATGCGTTACGTGAATTTTCACTGAACATTTTTGTCACACCCTTGTGGCTGGGTTTAGTGTGCAATTAGTTAACTAAACAATGATAATATTGTTCCCAGACCTTTTTGATTTCAACTAAAAAATGTATTACTTACTTTTTACTTCTTGTTTACATGCAACATTTATTCCACCTCCACTTTCAGCTCTAGGAAATAAAACACACATACTTATTGCTTCTACAAACTTCTCAAAGAAGCGGTATGGGAACAGGGGCTCAGGCAGCTCTCGGAAAAACATCTTGAGTGCTCCAGTGACAACGTGGATGTCATCCCACTGGCTGTCATCCAAATTCAGCTTCTCTTCTGGGAAAACACGAGGAGAAATGGAACAACTGGTTTTAATGAAACAATTACAAGACACTAATTATTATGTTAATGTTTGCCTACTATCATCAGCAACCGTTAACAGCCTGCTGCACCTAGAGGTTTGGTGCTGTGAGTACTTTATTTTTTTATTTTTTTCTTCTCCAGGAAGGCACATTTTCAGTGGAATACCATCTGTAGGAATGCAGTTTACAAAAAAAACAAAAGGCACAAATATCCAACACCATTGACATAATGTGTCAAATACATTTAATCCCATAATGCATCAGCATAGAAATTAGCATTCCAGCTCAACATGATTCAAAGCTATTTGGTTTGTGAGGCCGAGGGGCTAAAAGTTGCCAATGATGTTTGACTCAAGGGACCAACCTAAAGGCCTTGCTGAGCCAATGTGAAACATATGCTAAACATGGCAATAGAATCAGCTATTACTTTACATATGTTAGCTATGCTATATGCTATTAGAGGTAAGCATTGTCACTGTTTGTGGCTGATTTTAACTGCAGCGAGAAAGAAAAAAAACTGCTTTCTAATTCAGAAAAAAAATGATCTCAACTCAGCAAGGTTCAGTTTTCAGAAACAATACTAGACAGACCCCTGTTGGTATACCTAGGTTTTGTAAAGCTGTCAGAAATTATAACACACCAAACATTTCTTAGAAACGACTTTTTACAAAGCCGAACATTTTCTTTTGAAGCAGATATGAACCAAAAATCCTAGAGTAAAAACCTGCAATGTTGAAACAATGCTAATTAAAACTAATGCAATCATTATCCCATATTGCTGCCTATTATCAGCTCATATTTAAACATCAAACATAAGTGTGGTACCTTAATATTCAGCCAACCATTTTGTAAAAGTGAATATGGAAGATAATATAACATTTATTTTTTTCTACAGTTATAAAAGATAATGCTAAATACATTTTACCTAATTGTAAAAGACAACCGGAAAATATTTTTTGAAAATAGACAAACATTTAGGTTGAACTAATGATATTAGTTATATAATTTTACTTGTACAGGTATGGGACCTGTTTTTTGGATAACGGATCTTTTTGTTATTTAGATCTTCATACTTAAGTCTATTTAAACATGGATTAAAACCAATTGTCTGGTTTTACTTCCAATAAGGATTGATTATATCTTAGTTTGGATCAAGTACAAGCTACTGTTTTATTATTACAGAGAAAAAGGAAATAATTAAAACATTTTTTGGATCATTTGGATAAAATGAAGTATACAGGAGACGGCCTTTCCTTAATATAGAGCTTTCAGTATAACTGGTTTCCAGATGAAAGATCCCATACCTGTATAACTTTTTGGTATAACTATTATTTCAGGTTGTACTTTAATTTTCTTTTATAATATTTGCTAATATTGAACATGATTTTTAGTTTCAGAATAATTTACTAAAATAGTTGTGACTTATGACATGGTTGAAGCTTGCTGAGAAACATTTTTAAATATGTTGCAAAATCTTAATAAAAAATATAATGAAAAATAAATAGCTGTGTTTTGTGAAAAATGTTCTCTGTTGCAGTCATTGCGTTCCTAACTGCAATACATTTTAAAGTATTAATTCAGATAATATGAAATGGTGGATTCACAAAAATTTTCAGGTGCTAAATTATTATTCCATTCGCTAGTTTTCTATTTTCTACTTTAACATATGCAATCATTGTTGTATTTTTTTAAAAAAAATAATCTGTCATATAGTTAATTATGGGGAGATAAAATATTTATTGTGGATGGACTATCAGTAAAATTGACATTTTGAGTGGCAGAGGAGAGCTTAAGATGTTGCCTTTTTTGTATTGTATGTCATGCACCCTAACCCAAGGGGCTAAGGGTCATTTAACACAATTAGGGACCAAAGCAGCTGGCTGGAATCCAAAAGAAACAAGTGGCATGGGAAAATAGTTTTCACAATAGTTTTCCTTTAATATCTTCTTCTGTACCTTTGAGAGATCTGCAGTGAAATCAGCCTAGGTGACCTTTCCACGTCTATGGTTAGACAACCAGACAATCTCTTTCCCTCCCTCTTTTTTCCCCTCTGACTTTTAAAGCAGAATGACTACATCCTAGCAGGCAAGGTTTAAACAGTCAACAGACAACAATAAAATAAAAAAGGCAACCTGTCGAGTTTACTGTCACATCCAAGCACCGGGTTTTGCATTGTTGAAATCTGTCTGATATTTTGAAATGTCCCTCACACTATGGTGCCACACCCCCTGCACGTCCTTATAATAAAATTGGTTTTCCTCTTGATGAAATCATTTTCTCCCTTCCCACTACCATACTTCTCATAATGGACCTATGTGCTCTGCAGCTGGTGTTCTTCCCATGGTACCAATAGTTGTTTTATCTTTTAAGCACTTTGCTGCTTGGAACACACGCAGTGGGCTTATGTTTTGTTAAGAGCTTCGTTCTTACAGAAATAGCTTAACACATGTTCTAAAAATGTTGTATAATTTATTGTTTCAATCACATTCAGATTATAGTGAAAGTAGCTATGTCATAACAATTGAGGTTGAACTACATGCAAAGCAATGGTTGCTATTATATGTTGACACTTTCAGGATTCTTTTAAGGTATTTAAATGTTCAGTTAACCAAACTGGGATTTCTTTTCTAATTACTCTCTTTAATTACTCCCTTTTTTGGTTCTGTATTTTCTTGAATTCCTCCTTATTTATTCCTCCTTATTTAATTTAATTTAACTTGAAAATACATATATGAAAATATGGCCATGATCTTAAATCTAAATGCCTCAGCCCTTTTGCTGCCTTCTCCAGTTCACTACTTTGTGCCCCAAAGTGTTAGAACTTCTTCATCACATTTATTTAGTTTCCAGACTTCAGTATGTTTCCTCTGCTTCACTTTCATTGTAAAATTAGACACATGCATCTCCAAGTAGTCCAAGTAGTAAAATGAAAGGTAATTGAACCCCATTTTTTTAGCCCACCGGTTATCTTGACCTCTGCCAGGTAGTCCCTTTCAACAAGTAAAATTGGGCCCTGATGAAAAAAGCCCCATACATGTAACCTATGCCCATCTGTCACAAATCCCACATCTATTGCAAACCCTGAATAAAGCCTTTGCACCTCTTGAAGCTCTTTCCTGATGTATCCCCGAATACACCAGTTGTTTGCTGGGATAGAAATAATAATAGTTACATGGGTTACAATTCCTTTATAGCAGGATACAAATTAAAATAAGCTTTTAACAAAGCAAAGTAAAATAATTCCCCAAACTGCAATATTTTACAATCTAGCACTTTTAATTCTAACAAAAATTTCCTTTTAAACACCGTGGGTGATTGCTGTTACCACTGCCTTGAGGCATTAAAATAAAATCCAGCAGTACTTATTTATACAGCAGTTTTGGGAAGTAATGTAAGATTAAAAGATTATTTAACAGCTAATACAATTATCCTATTATGATATAACTATGTATAATGAGTTCCTCTTTAACCCTTTTGGATTAAAGAGGACTTGATTATAGAAAGGAAAATTAGGATAAATGTCCCCAGATAACCCTTGTTAACAGGTCAGATTCTAATTTACATCTATCCCTGACATCCTATCACATTGTTAAAGGTGTGCTGGTATGTATTTGTAATTGCTGACCTGCTAGAATTGATGTAATGCAGCTATATACTTGAGTGCATGGCATATGACATTTGATTGGGTATGGTGTTAATATGGCTGGAATATGCAATGAGTGATAACATTTTGCAGATGGTTCAGAGTATGTGTATTACCTTCCATAGTGGTACTGATAATTGAGTGGTATTGACTAGATAATCTATTTATTGACTCTCCCCAACTGACTAATGGACTTTACACCCTGAACCTCTTGCCTTGCTGTGTTGTTACTAAATCTGCATCTTAATCAATTAACTCCTTTTTTGGATTTTTACACCAATTTTAATCAAAATCTACCACCCATCTTTCTCCCCCTGCAAAACATGTATTAAAGCACAATTACATTTACTGCATGACATATGATTGCCAATGTATAGACCAACATAAACATGGTCAAACATGATGTTTTAGTTTGTAAAACGAATGAGTAACTCTTAAGTAACCGTATACACCAACATCCTTCCCTGACCAAAACCACTTCCTAGGATGTATATGTACTGAGTTGTCAGGCCTGCCAGCTACTCATTAATCCCAAAACATCCTCTCTAACCTATCCATTGGGTCCCACAAGGGAGGGTAGGTGGTATGCTTCACTAGGCTTTCTAAAATGGCAAAAAGAAACAGAGGTTCACTTTCTGGTATTAAATCCCCCTGCCTGTCCAACCAACTGCCATGGTAATTGGGAAATGGAGGGAATTATTTTAAGGTGTATGTCACTTCTCGATAGCATAATCGTGGATCAAAATGATGGATATTAATGATATAAAGTAATAAAAGTGAGACTAGTGATGAGCAAATTTTTTTTGCCAGGCATAGATCTGTGGCGAATTTCTGCATTGCACCATCTGTGAAGTTTTTTGCGAAACTGCAGCAAAAATCTGCTGTGAAAATTTTTGTTCCAACAAGAAAAGTCTATGAGGCAAAATTGTCGTTGAGGCCAAAAAGTTGCCGTAAGAAAAATGTACATTTACTTTAATGCATTTGGAGTGACAAAAAATTGTGAAAAATATTAGAAACCCATTAACTTCAATGCTTTTTGTGAATTTTTCGCCAGATCCGCTCACCACTATTACTGACCAATAAGTGCCCTTTTTTTTGAGGTTTGTTATTGTTTACTGACTCTCTTCTACTACTAAAAGAGCTAAATTATCCTTAGAACTATATAAATAAGCATTCCATAGCAGTGCATTATACAAATATCACAATAATCCCATGAAATATAAAGTAATAAATTTAATGTTCTAGCAAAACTAAATAAGACAGAGATTCCAGCTAATAAGTAGGGTTGCTGTAGATAGAGCTCTGAATGCCATATGTAGTATAATTTATCCAAATAATCCACATTTTTGAAAATGATTTCCTTTTTCTCTGTAATAATAACAGTACCTCGTACTTGATCCAAACTAAGATATAATTAATCCTTATTGGAAGCAGAACCAGCCTATTGGGTTTATTTAATGCTTACATGATTCCCTAGTAGACCTAAGGTATAAAGATCCAAATTATGAAACATCTGTTATATGGAAAGCCCCAGTTCCTGAGCATTCTGTATAACAGGTCCCAAACCTATAGTTGTATAGTTTATGCATGTTTAGATATAACACAAAAGCCATGAATATCCTGTAAATAATATCCTTATAAAGCTTAGTGATGTCATCAGTTATAGTCAGAGCTTAGTGATGTACTTTTTGTAAAATGACTCACATATATATATATATATATATATATATATATATATATATATATATATATATACATATACATATATTATATATAATGTAAGAAATTGCTATCTTGGTTTTGACAATGTTTTACCCAAACTATATGTTAATGTATACTTAATAGGAAAGCAGTTTTCCAGGACACTGTGACTAGTGATGGATGAATAAGTTCGCCAGAAAGGAATATGCAAAAAACCTTGCGCGTCAAAAAAATTTGATGCACGTCAAAATAGTTGCACGCATAAAAATTGATGCACGTCAAAATTATTCGGACACCCATTGACTTTGATGCATTTGGACCAATTAGTTGCACATATAAAAATTGTTGCTCACCACAAATGTATGCGCGTCAAAATTATTTTGACGCCCATTGACTTCAATATGTTTTGCAAATTTTTCTACATTTTGGGAATTTCACTGTATTTTTGCGAATGTTTCGGTGAAGCGAAATGGCACAGATTCGCCCATCACTACCTGTGACTACTAAGTCCTATGTCTGCTGTGGGGACCATAAATCAACTTACTGTATGCAAGAAAACTCGCTCAACAGGATGTAGGCAAGTGTGAGGTTTATCTCTGCATCTTATCAGTTGAGAGGTTTGCAGCTGGGGCAGGTGACAACCCAGGATACAAGAACCCTGGACAGAAGTGAGAAGGCTGGAGAAGGAAACAGCTGGGGAGCTGGAGTAGAGAGCAGCCTGGGAGAAGAGACGGAGGAGCCTGGGACAAGAGAGTATGTGAGGACTGCAGACCAGTGGGAAGCCAAATTGAAGCTGACCTCTATTGCATGGCTATTTTGGTAACATAATGTAGCTGTATCATGTTTGTAACTGTAAATGTTGAAAATATTGTTTTAGTCTAAGTGTAATAATTTATGCATAACAATCCACTGATTTATTTTACAATATAATCACTTTAATATATACACTTTTTGGTGTGGATTCTGCTTACTCAAAATAACCAAAACCCTAGTAAGAAGGTTGAGGTATATTATTATTAATATATTATAATCTTACAATGATATAACATTTTCCCTGTTGAAAAATATTCAGATATTAGAAGTAGGCTCAGAGTTTTATGACCTGTATAAAAGCACTCAGCCTTCTCCCTTTTGGTTTTATAAGGTCATGGAACTCCTTGGTGATAATACCCTTATCAAGAAGGAAGATGAAAATTGGAATTTTTTTAATATAAAAATCAGTTACTCTAACTGAGCTTGTTGAATGTGGTACTTTTTTGTAGCTTTGTACACACTTTTTGTTGGTGCTCCTCCATGTTCATAGTGATGAAGAAACTAACTCTAACTATGTTACGTGTTATATGCAGTAGCTTGTGTGCATACAGTTTATTCGAAAGATTTTCCAGAAAGACCATTGAGAGTGTATTATTATATTTCAAAAAATAAAACATAAAAAATAGCATTTGTACATTTTCAGTGAAAAAATTATATAATGGTAATGATAGAAAATATTGCCAGTTAAAAAACCTGGTACTGAAACTGTGCCACTATGTGTGGCTAGTTAAATTCCATGTTATCCAGGCAGAGGTTTTTCCATTAAATATGTAAACATGCAACACAGTCAGGACAAGAGTTATAGAATATGGGGCCAAAGGCAAGCTGCTGAGTGTGGTGTCAATCCCAACTAGAGAAATATCCAGCATATCTATACCAGAGTTACATTGCTTGCTGCTGAAAGGCATCCCACAAGGAGCATACTGTATGTGTCTGAGATGCAAAAATTGACTCAATGGCATTACCCTTAACCAGGGTGCCATATGCCCACTGCGGACACATAGTAAAGTATGTGTAATAGCTTTATGGTAAAGTTTTGTTTCTACCTTATTATCCAAAACTGAAAATGATTGGTCTCAAAAATAAATGTTATTCCCTTTGCTGCCCCATTGCAATATTTCTCAAAAGATTGTAGGGAATTTTTCTCACCATCCTGCATGCCAATTCAATCATCAATATAGCAACAGAATCTAATATGTCATGTATCTTATATGAATTTTCCTCTCAAACATGGAGCCACATCCACCAAACCATAAAAAGGTTGGCATGTATGGAGACAAGGGAAACTCCCATAGTGACCCTACGCCTCTGATGTAGAAACTACCATTAAAGGGAAAAAAGTTGGAGTCAGCAAAAAATAAATAAACTGCCTCTGCTCTTTATTAAGCCAGTACTGTATAAATTGCAAACCTGCATCATTATTTATGGATGAATATCTATAAGTTGGCTTCCACTCTAGGTCTGCCAATTTTGTTAAAGCACATGGTAGTATCTCTCAAATAAGTCAGAATTTGTAAAACCATAGGCATCAATAGTTTATACAAATACTGTAAAAAAAAAAAACCTGTATTCAATGACTCTTTACCAGCCACTATAGGACATGAAAAATGGGAATAACTGGAATAACCCATTAAAAAAAAAATCATACTCTTACTTATAAACCCTATGTTATATCTTTGTAACAAAAGGTCTCTAGCTGTTTCTGGATTTTTTGGGTGGGGTCAAAAGTTAGGGAGAGTATAGGTTTTCCTTTCCTTTAATTGTCTTATTTTTATACCACCACTACTAAGTTCCCCTTCTTAGCACTTGTGATGACCACAATTTTATTTATACTCAAAGCGATAAAGGCCCTATATATTACCCTGGGGTTATTTTGCTATTGCCAGGCCTTTTTCTGTCTAAGAACCTGTTTTTTTAACCAAATGTTCAATATCATGTTGAACCAATCTTTTATATAAATCTGTTTGCTGACTTGATTGCACAGGATAATAACCATGATTCAGATGGGCAGACTGGGGAAACCAAAGAATATCAGTGGTTAATATGTGTTCAGTGGATGTTATATAGGGAAAATGTTAAAAGCTTGTAATATTGAACATAAATTAAGGCATGCCATTAGTAGTAGAAGTTATAAGAAAATGAGCCTAGGCTGTAACATATTCATCAGAGTCCTTTGGGTCATAATAATGAGGACTGTGAGAATGCAATACTCTAATCTTAGTAGTATGCCAATTGACCATGTGCTATATATGTATGAAAACCCTGCTTAACAAGTTATTACCATGATTTCACATTTTATCATTTCTGCATAAGTCAAGATATTTAGCTCTTTCGTTGTAAATTTTATGTTACTTAAAGAGTAAAGAGAAGCAGAGGTCAGGCACTATTCATTATTATCCAAAGTGGCATATTTCCACGCTACTTATAACAGCTGTGAGGAACACAAAAGTATTATTTGAAAGTACAGCTTGAGGAGAACAAGACGGTCTTTATTTGCTAAAGGTGGTAATTGACTTTACATGCAATGATGTAATTTTACCCTTAACCTCAGGAATCACAAGACAGCCACATTCCTGAATGTTATCGCTCAGAAAGAAGCTGAATGTAAAATAATGGATTCTGTGTTAGTGAGAACAAAAGTTTCGTGAATCTAAATCATTATGAATATCACCATCCTAGCATGCGTGTTCATGGATGTTTTTAGTTGTTAACAAGGCATTGCTTGTAACTGTTGCACCTCGAGGCAGAATAGATTCTGAGAAACTAAATAAGATCTATTCTGAGGCTGCAAAAGGCATCAATCCAAGATATTTGCTACCATGAGGCTAAATTATGCCATGTGAAGTTGGCCTGCAGACACTGATCTCTTGTTCTTACATCTTCTAATGGCTACCACAAAAATATTCAGATCAAAAGTATAATTGCAACATTCTGTTTAATCTCTAACTCTTTATGTTTAATTGATAGTCTTCGAGTTTCTGAAAGCATGAGAAATGTTAAATTGTTAAGGACATTAACTCAATTTAGAATTATAAATAGTATTATACTGGGCCTTGCAAAAATATTTTGACCCTTGACGTCTCTCTTTGATATAAAAAAAAAAAAAAAAGTAAATTTAAATATGTAAAGTACTTACAGTATGTCAGCAATATATTAATGCAAATACAAAATTTAAATATACTGTTTGTACAGGTATGGGATCCATTATTCGGAAACCCGTTATCCAGAAAGCTCCGAAATATGGAAAGGCCATCTCCCATAGTATAATCAAAATAATCCACATTTTTAAAAATTATTTCCTTTTTCTCTTTATTAATAAAACAGTACTTGATGCAAACTAAGATATAATTAATAAGTATTGTAAGTAAAACAAGCCTATTGGATTTAGTTAATGTTTACATGATTTTTTAGTAGACAGGGTATGAAGATCTAAATTACAGAAAGTCCATTATTTGGAAAACCCCAGGTCCTGAGCATTTTGAATAACAGGTCCAATACCTCTATAAAGGAGATCTAACCCCACCAATAAGAAAGCGCCGACTACCTACTACCTACTACCCAAGGAAGTCATGCCTTCCTGCTTCCCCCACATAGTTAGTTACCCCTGAAATTACCCCTAAGAGTTTGCTCACGTTTCGGTGCAGAGTAAGCGCAGCTGAGCTCCTGGGAGCCACCTTCTGGATCTCTGGTCTTCTTCTGTAAGTGAGTGCCGTATTGTCGCATGCACAGTGCATGCGTCAAAAATGCCGAAGGGAAGGAAGAGGACCTGAAGAAGACCGCCCATGAGCTCTACTGTGCTTACTCTGCACCGATGCGTGAGTAAACTCTTAAGGGAAATTTCAGGGGTAACTAATTATGCGGAGGGGGTAGGTTAGGGCTTTTCTTATTGGAGGGGGGGGGGGGTTTCTCCTATAAAGACTCATTCTTCCAGGCACTTTTGCTTCAGGTGATTTAGGTTGCTCAGTTGAGCCCTGTGCATCTCAAGTTCCACAAACTGCCACTGAACATTGTAGGACTTGTCTGAAGCCTCACTAATCATTTGCTGGAGGCTTTTTATAGGCTTTGCCTCTGTTTGTTTTGTGTATTGATGTGGGGGGCTGTAAAAATCGTATTTCATTTCATATGAGTTCATTTGGACCTTGGCCTGTCCAACTTTAATTTGGGTTTATCCTTGGGCACAGCATTGTCTAGCTTGTTGGTTATGACCCATCTCTGTTTTAGTTCTGCCTCTGTTTATCCCAGGTACTCCACTATCAGTTCCCCCCTTTGTGCATGGTACGTTAGCCTACTGACTATGCTCCTGATTCACCCCCTTATGGTACCTCCCCTCTTGTGTATGCATTGGCTTGTCTGACTAATCCTCCAATCCTGGTGTTCTTAATGAGGCTGCGCTCTCCTTGTCTATCTGGCACTGTTGTGAGTTATAGTTCAACATCCAGCTATACTCTCAAGCAGGGAACTTGGACTTGTCAATAAATTACTGGCATTTTTGTGCAAATATAGTTCTAATAAGCATCTTTTGCCTTTAAGGTGCATCATTCCGTACTTACAGGCTCAGTCATTGGGATTCAGCACTTGCAGTGCACAGCACAGCAGTGATTTAGACCCTAATACTTTCAATATTTATTTGTATTTTGCACAGTCCATTCATTCTTCTATTAGAGATGAGCGAATCAGTCCCATTTAACTTAGACAAAATTTGCAAAATACTGTACATTAGTGAAAAGGTCTTTTCTTGGATATTTCTTTTTGTTCATGGTAAATGTGTGACTTTTTCTGCAACCTAATACTTTGAAGTCTTTGGGTGTTTTTCTACAATGAAACCTGGTGAAAAATGTTGCTTATCCCTATTTTTCTTCCTTAAAGGGGACCCATCACCAAAAAAAAAATATTCAAAATCCTATTTTATCACATTAGACAAGCAAAATTAACTTTAATTACACTGTATAAATTAATTGAATCTTGTTATAATAATTAGAGCAAGCAGGCAGGATCTTTTTTGTGCACCAGAATGGGGGACCCAATGTCCATCCTCATGGCTTGGTTACACAAGTAAACGTTGAAGAGGACAGGTTGAATGTGTTACATCTAGGAAGTGCTGAATGGAAAGAGAAAGTAATTGTCTGCCCCGCCTCTATGCCTAAGGCATAGAGGAGGGGCAGACAATATTGGATTAACAGCTGAGATTTTTAAATGAGTTTACAACAGCTATGAATGTTTTAATAAAAAATAGAAATTGAATTTCATGTTTAATTTGAAAATATCTTTTATTATTTATGTTTCTACTTGCTCAGAATATAAGGAAGTGAACTGCTTCTTTCCCTGACATCACATCCCTCTATTTCTCTGCCACCTGCCCAGCTTTCCCTTGCCTTAACGCATTCCTTCTCATCCAATCACAGCTACATATGATTCTGCCAATCTTTAAACATAAGCCAATGTAATCTGGCTGCTAGTCATTCAGATCCCTTGTCATGCAGCCCCTGTGTTTATAGCTCCAGGGCTTTACTTTTGGTAAGGGGAAAGTCCTTAATTAACATGGCATAAGGCTGATGTGCTACTTGCCATGAATATTAGCTTTCTCTCACTTAACGTTGAGGCTCTAGCACTTGATTTTGAAGAAAATAAACATCTTCTGACCAGCATGTGGCTGGAATGGGTATTCTTGAAGAGTTAACTTTTGACACCTGGTCTGTGAGAACTGCACAGTGCTACAAGGCAAATCCAAGCTCCTTTTCAATCAGATCACAGCTGTGTCACTACACATTTCCTGGCATCTCTCTAACTCTCAGTATCTGATCTCAAACACAGGAGAGACTGGAAGGCTGTAAGATCAACAGAGCAACAACACAAAATATATCTGGCAAAAAAACACTCCCATATGTCAATTATTTCAGAAGACTGTCCTATTTTGCTTTACACCTGATGTCCAGTGTCACAGAAAAAGGCAGAAGATGAATTGTGATATTCTCTGCTAACTGCAAACTGGTTTGCTGTCCAGTATACAGATGGTCCAGGTCAGTTTTCCAGTTATAAATTCTTGGCAAACTAAAACTGCATCATATACGTCTTCTCTATTGCCATTGGATCTCCTTTGTTCAGTGGGGAAAAATAACTAATTTAATCTGCGTAAAGAAAAAACTGTCTAATTATAAGCTCATGACTACAGTTAGTTTTCTCTTTGCAACCATTATTCTCATGACTAATAGCATAGTTACATTAGCTAATACACCGGAAATTCGGCCTCAGACACAACATAGGTAAGAGGAGTAGTGAGAGGGGGAGGCAGTGGGGTTGCAACCTGTTTCTTTGAAGGGTGCCCGGGTCAAAACTGCCTGCACGATTTTCCAAATTAGTGATTGGCCAACTGGCTTTTTCCTGAAAAGTCAGAATTTTTCCCAAAAAGCATGAAATAGTTGGATTTTTGGGCTAATTCCAGAGCAGACCACTTACAAATAGGATAGGGACTTTTCCCATTGACTTATATACAACCTCAACTTGATTGCCAAACCGCTTTACTTAATTTTTCAGGATTCATTGAGGTCTCATGGTGCAGAGAGACTGGCAAATTGCTAATGTGGTGCCACTATTCAAAAAGGGATCCCATTCTCAGCCTCAAAACTATAGGACAGTTAGTTAGAAGTAGTGGGGTTAGGATCCCGTGGTATGTAAACCACTAGAGCAGGGATTACAGTGGGTGAATTGACCAGATAGGGTGCCAAGACCCCAGGCTGAATATAGTGGGTGAGGTGAGGACCAAGTCCGGTACCAAGATACAAGACCCCAGTCCGAGAAACCCAAGCCCTTAGTGTACATTCGGAGGTATAGTACCTAGTGAGAGTGGTGACTATCCTCTAAGTCTATTATTGCTGCTACTCAGCTAAAGCTATCTATATTGTATATTAGTTCATCTGGAGCATATTGTATATTAGCTCACCTGGAGCACCCTGTACCCCCCTGGAGGGTATATTGCTGTTTAAAGCCATCCTATTACTATCTGTCACTAGGGATGTAGCGAACCGCCGAGTATGTGTTCGCGAACGCCGTTCGCGAACACCGGCAAAAAATGCGAACAGTTCGCGAACTGTTCGCGAACTTCGAACATCCGAAAATCGTTCGATTCGAACGATCGAAGGATTTTAATCCTTCGAACATCCGAAAATCGTTCGATTTTAGCGATCGAATGGTCGAATGGTCGAACGATTTTGACGCGAACGCCTATTGGCGAACGTCGCGCGACGTTCGCGAACTTGCGGCGGACGCGAACTAGTTCGCCGGCGAACAGTTCGCTACATCCCTATCTGTCACGGCCGGCACCCAATACCAGAACAGGTGCCAAGTACCCTGGTCTCGGCTCGGCTTCACCAGTAGTGTGACCACTGTTGGGCTTCGGGAGGAGCCCTCAGCTTACTTGGGTGCCACCTGGACTTAACGAGGGGTACAAGGCAAGATGTTCTGGCTAGCAGAGGGGCACGGCAGGTAGCAGAGTCTTTTGGGTCGAGGCAGGCAGATAACAAGAATCGTCAAACAGGCTGGGTCGGGGCAGGCAGATAACAAGAATCGTCAAACAGGCAAAAGGGTCAAAACCGGGTGATCAATCGAAGGGTTAAACAGTAGAGTAGTCGTAAGCAGGCAAGGTCAGGATCCAGAATTCAGAATAGTCAAAATAGCCAGGCAGGGGTCAAAACAGGGATCAAACAGATTCAGAATATAGCTCAAAGCACCAGGAAA
The DNA here is from genome assembly GCF_017654675.1 of Xenopus laevis. Taxonomy (NCBI): domain Eukaryota; kingdom Metazoa; phylum Chordata; class Amphibia; order Anura; family Pipidae; genus Xenopus; species Xenopus laevis. The sequence goes on along the minus strand of NC_054388.1, from coordinate 57,500,639 downwards.
CGAAATCCTATCACGGGCACTGAACAAAACCAGGGATCCCTTTAAATAGTATTTGAATTTCGCGCCACTGCGCGCTGACGTCATCACGTCAGCGCGCATGCGCATAAAACCAAGGAAGAGGCACGCGCGCGCGCCCTAACAGACCGGCGCGGCTCAGTGCGGCGAGCGTCCTCGCCGAGGGGGCGGCAGGCGTCCCTGCCATCCCCCCACTAGACTACCAGGTAAGTTCGTTACACTATTCTGTGATCATTTAAGTAACTGTGAACTACTCCATCGCAAAGTTATTTTACTTGCCTGACTGGATCTCCTGCTGCATTGAACTACACTAGGTACCGGGAGTTGCAGGGAGTTGCACAGGCACACTGGGTCCTGGGCACATTACAAGCATTTTTAGCCTGGTCACACACAGTCACAATTCCACAGCTAAAGTACACTCAGCATGGTTTTATGCATACTAGATCTTGCCAAACTAATTTGATTTCCTTTTATGAGAAGGTGAGCAGGGACCTCTACTCTGGGAAGGCAGTGGATATGATCTAAGACAGATATCAAGAGCTGGAGAAAGTGCAGAGATTCGCAACTACACTGTTTAGAGGGATGGAGACTAGAGGAAAATAACTTTCACTTGAAGCAGCGTAGGTGGTTCTTTACAGCGAGGGCAGTGAGGTTGTGGAAAGCACTGCCGGGTGATGTTGTGATGAACGATTGTTAATACCTTTAAGAGTGGCTTGGATGGTTTCTTGGACAAGCATAATAGCCAAGACTGTTGTGATACTAAAATCTATAGTTAGTGTATGAGTATACTGTACATAGTGTATGGAGGGGTTAGTTTGTGTATGTATGGATTCTGGGTTTCATTTTGAGGGTTTGAACTTGATGGACTTTGTTTTTTTCAACCTGATCTAACTACTGTCTGACACAATTTTTTGGGAGGAAAAAAAGCTAAAATTTTTCATGATTTATTAAACCCTGATGCTGCTAAAAGTCAGAATAAAAATGTACTCCAACTCAAACCTGCTAAAGTCATGTAGAAATCAATCGCAGATGTCCCATTTACAGTTAGGTTTCATACAATAATCCAAATAATTTGTAATTTCTGGGCGATAATAAAAGAAATCTGAGTTTTCGGGCATCAAATATGAACATTTTTTTTAACAATTTTATCGAGTCTGTTCCCACACCAGATTTTTTCAAGTTAATTTATTGAAAATGTGCACAGGAGTTTGGTCGAAGTGGTTTTAAGAAAATAGTGAGAAACTTTCAGATTTTAGTAAATAACCCCCTTAGTGTATGGTGCAGTGACAAATAATCACATTGACCAGTGGTATTTATAATATTTATGGCATGTTGGTTAAACCAGTGTTCTATTAATGGCCCCTCTTATAAATAGTATACTTGCACGATAACCATTTTTGGGTATAACTGTCTACATTTCTGATAGAATTATGCTAATTATGAGGCATAGTTGGGGAATTTTACATTATGCCTCTTGCCTTCGAGCCCCCATAGCCTCTTCACATGCTCACCATTCTGTATAGTAACATCTAGGAAGACAATACCTTGGCTCTTGCTCTGAGACCCCTAGTCTCACCTTTACCAATACCAACAAACACAGAATTGTTGGAGAAAGCTTTCTCAATGGCTCTTGTTCGAGGCACCCTAGTCTGTTCAAACAATGAGGGTCCTTTTCCCCCTCAACACCTGCTGTCTGTTCATCGCTATTTACTTGGGTTGACCACAGACACTGTATATTTCTGACATTGTTACTAATACACAGTAGCTTGAGTTACTCTGCAGGTTTGAATCTATCCAATGTTACTGTTTATAATCTCATGGTAAAATATGAATGTAGCTTGTTGGTACCATAGTACTGCAGCACCTCTTATATCAAGCCTCGGTTACCAACTTGCTTTATCTCACCCATGTTTCCATATCACTGGTCTAGGCAGTCCCCCTCTCTATAATTGCACACAGAACTGATTTTTACCTACAGTCTTTCCATATGTTATTTCCTCTTATCAGGAAATTCACTTGTCTTATTATTGTTGGGTTTACATTGCCATTTAAGCCTACCCTTCTACTCCTGCTTGATACATTCTTCCTAGCTTGTTTTTCTATCAAAGTACACTATATGGCGGAGTTAATGTTCATTGTATTTGGATACTATGTTAAGATACTAACAGCATTGTAAGTGTTTTTACATGCTCAGCAAGACAAGAGCACACTTTTTTTTTGTCTCTATCCATACGTTTCTGGCTTCCACTGTCACATTCATTTACATATGGGTGTTCAATATAGTTACTATGGCAACTAACAGACTTTCTGGGGCTTTTTTTGTAGGTGGGGGTTATTCAGGTCTGCTGTATGTATAACACTGTAATCTTGATAAAGGTCTCTATTGAGATCGAACATTGGCCCAATACATTTATTTTTTGTTCATTAGTAAAGACCTGTGAGTACGGTGTTTTTAAAACATCATAATACCACACTCACATGTCTTTACTAATGTATAAAATAAACCATTGTTTTATTACTTCCAGACTCCTGCACCCATGCATGCAACCGTATTTAAATGGAGTGCACACTTGTCACACCTGTCTTTCTATATATCTCTAAGACAGCTGAGATATGACTGAGAAAGAATGGGAACCCGGATTACTACCCCAGTAGTTAGTTAATTTCTGAAGCCTTACAGTGGTCACAGTTGGACATCTGGGGCCCAGTATTACCCTGAATATATTTAAAATAAACAAAGAAATGCATAATCCTGCTCATAAATATGACTCCACTTAGACATTTTATTTTCTTATCATTGTGCTTAGACGTTAAAGATATGATCCGCAAGAACAAATTGCCAACTTCTAGCTTGTAGTATTTAAATAAAGGAACACAATAAATAAATGTGCATTTCAGTGATACTAAAAGCTCTTTGAAATGTAATGTAAGCAAGAGCGTTTGAATATATTTATCTTACACAAGCAGAGAACAATGTACTTCTTTTTTTAATTCAATTGGAGCAATTGATATATTGCAGAATAAGATCATACATGTAGCCAGTTCAAAAACAACAGCAGGGTCTCTTTTTAATTTGATTTCATTTCTACAGGTGGTATAAAGCTACGTGTAAACAGGTTTACAACCCCCAGATCTCATGAGGATAGAAAACAAAGTCCTATCTGTAGTCACAGAGATAGATTTGGTATTCTGCATGTATTTTGTACTAAAAATTGTTAAAAAGGCATTCTTCCACATTGCCTGAGGTAAGTCCACAAGCCAAGAAAGAAGACAGAATCTCTTGTCTCAGTGGTTGAGCGTGAAAGTAAATGATATGAGGAGCCAACTTCAGATAACTCAAGCAGGCCCTGTGCCAGCTTGTAACTATTTCAGTCTATTTATATGAACATGGGCTTTATTGCTTGTAGCAGAAAACTACATAGAATAAACAAAAAGTGGGCTGTTTGAAACCATCTTTTAGCAAATCTCAATAGATTATCATAGGCATTGAGAGGACTGCTCCAGTTGTTTAGTGTTGTTAAGAAAATAAGTTTTGTATATTTTCAACCTTTTTCTTTTATATGAGCTCTAAGGGACCTATATTGAACAACATATTACTCTAGTACCTATAATAATAAATTAACATAGTACAGGATCTACCTCATGCATTTTAGAACATGTAAAATATAATCAGTTTAGTCTATTGTGTCCACAATATACAGGAGCATTCATATAGATTCCATCTTGGGTCCTGATTTCAATTCCAGGCAGGGCACTACATGCAAGACATTTGTATGGTCTCCCTGTGTCTTTTTGGGTTTCCTCCAACACTCATACAGGCAGGTTGATAGGCTCCAGATAAAACTGATCCTAATGTAAATATGAATGTGGTAGTGACCTTAGATTGTACACTCCAATGGGGCAGGGAATTATGAAAATTATCTATATTCTCTGTAAAACATTGTTTAAATATGTTGGTGCTATTAGACATTAAATAAACCTCCCAGTGTTGCAAATATGAAAATCTCTTTCACCCAACCAAATTAAGGTGCTATATACTGCAGCAGCGGGGGAGGATTTAGCCCTCAGACAGAAACCAAGGTTCAGCAGACTTTTACTTTTTACTTTACTAATGCTATTATGCAGAGAGACACAGGATCCTCAATACTATGACTGGTAGGTAAACAAGTTAGGGACTGCCATATGGGGTTTACCTTGACGTGGTATGGTGGCTTTCCAACTTTATGATCATAACTTTGTAACTAAAAACCCCTGTCTTTGTTAACACATGCATTTGCATATCTACTGAATTACTGAGACAGGGGCCCAGGGAATGTGCACTGACCCATTTGGATATGCCAGTAGCACTTCCCTTATACTTCTATATATTTTTACTTAGCAATGTGGGTGCTCCCACAACCCCCCTTTTGTATTTGCTATATACTGTATGTCTAAATCCCCAATAAATGTTATTGTTACTTTTTATTATTTATCGATCTATTCAGGCCCCCTACTATTCATCTTCAAGTCTCTAATTCAATCCAATGCCTGGTTGCTAGGGTCATTTGGACATTAGCAAGTAGATAGCTGCTTAAATTCAAAACAGGAGAGACATTGAACAAAAAGCTAAATAATTTAAAAAAACAGAAATGAAGACAAATTGCATATTGTCTCAGAATAGCACCCTCTACATCACACTTAGGGGCCTATTTACTAACACACACTTTTTGTTCCACAAATTGTGTTTTTCTGTATTCCTTTAAAACTCTATACATTAGAGATTTATTATTTTAATTATTATTATAATTATACTTTATTGGAAGCAGAACCAGCCTATTGGCTTTATTTAATGTTTACATGATATTCTGGTAGTTTTGGTATTGCCAAGTATAATCTGTCAAGGTTTTATAGAAGCCAAAGGGAGCTGTGCTAATCTTATCAGACAATTTTGAATCAATTTGAAGTTTTAGAGGTTTTCTGATTTTTTTTTACAGTAATTGTCTAAAAAATTAGAACATTAAAGGAATTGTTCAGTGTAAAAATAAAAACTGGGTAAATAGATAGGCTGTGCAAAATAAAAAATGTTTCTAATACAGTTAGTTAGCCAAAAATGTAATGTATAAAGGCTGGAGTGATTTGATTTATAACAAGTCAGTCAGATCACTACTTCCTGCTTTTCAGCTCTCTTGGTTTACACTGACTGGTTACCCTGGCAACCAGGCAGTAACCAATCAGAGACTTGAGGGGGGGGCCACATGGGTCATATCTGTTGCTTTTGAATCTGAGCTGAATGCTGAGGATCATTTGCAAACTCACTGAACAGAAATGTACCATGTGGCCCCCCTTCAAGTCGCTGACTAACTCAGAGTTATAGAGCTGAAAAGCAGGAAGTTGGATTCTGGCTGTTTTATTAGACATTTGTTCACTCCAGCCTTTATATATTACATTTTTGGCTAACTAACTATATTAGAAACATTTTTTATTTTACACAGTCTATCTATTTATACTGTTTTTATTTTCACACTGAACTATTCCTTTAAGAGGTTTTAGAGATATTCATATCTTTTTCAGATTTTTTTATTCAGAAGTTTACACTTTTTATATATATTTTGAATACATTTTACGGCAGTCATGATTTTAGAGAAATGGGGGAAATCTAATAAAATTTACAAAGAAAACACATTTGTGCACAAATAAGAATAAAAAAGTGCAAGTCGCAAACTAATATTCTTTATTAGGCTTTTATTGAATGGCAAATTTTAATTGCACATTGCGAATTTTTAAGACATGACAGTGGCGTAAATTTTTGGAGCAAATGTAACAGCCTTTTCAGTATGAAGTTTTATTACATACACTGTGCATTATTGCAAACTATAAAATTCGCAATCACTATCCTACTGTCGCATGAGGGGCAAAGGGTTTGTAAAATGTTTGTTACATTTGCACAAAGGCAACATTTTTGCAATGTGAATATTTATTTGGATTCAGAATAATTTTTTCATTAGTGACCTATATTACATTCCTCCAATAAAGTTTAATTATGTTTTCAATAACCTCTAAAATCAGTTAAATGTGACCTTTGATAAATGGGACTCCCCAAGTTAATGTAAAGGTAAACAATGGCTTTAACCCAATAATGCCATTCTGCTGCAAACAATAATCATGCAGTTTGTTAAATAACCAAGTCATTGAGTATTGTATTTAAGCAGGGAAATCAATGTAAATGTTTTTTGCCATAAATAATTATTCATAATCTGAATATTAGGTTGAGGGGTCTGAAAGTTATATGTCATAATAAAAAGTCATGTATCAAAAAACTATTAAATAGGACACAGACTCATTAAAGGAGAAGAAAGTAATTGTATTGACTTACCTGAAATCCCGGGCCGGTGCTCCTATCGACAGAAAACTGCCGGGGTTATACCAGTGAGCACCATGGATAGATCTTCTTCCTGTTTCCTCTTTCTTTGAGCGGTTGCGCATGAGCAGTAGAACGAAATGCCGGACTTTAAAAAGTGTTTGCCTGGGGAAATTTGAAGAAAGAATAAGCCAGAAGAAGATCTCTCTGTGGTGACTCACTAGAAAAACCCGGGCCAGTGCAGTTTTCTGCCGATATGAGCACTGTCCCGGGGTTTCAGGTAAGTTAATACAATCACTTGGGAGTGCCTCACATTTGGCACCCCCAAGTGCAAACAGACTTTCCTTCTCCTTTCTCATTGCTTATGTTTAGTGCACATATTATGCACATTGGAAATTAAACTGTAGGCTATCTCAATTGTATTGTGGGCACTAATAATATATTTGGGGTACAGAAAGGTGAAGAATGAGTATTATTAAAAAAAACAGATAAGAATACTCTGTCATTGCATAGGCACATAAAGTATATTGATAGTAAATACATACACATTTATCCAAAAGGCACTAAGTTTGCCCAGGAGTAGTAACTCATAGCAACTCAAATCAGCAGGTAGTATTTACTGGTCACCTGTTTAAAAGAAAATATCTTATTGGTTGCTATGTGTTAATGCCACTTAGCAAACTTAGTGCCTGTTATTGCATAAGGTTTTTTTTTTATTGGTCGCCTTTTTATAAACATCATTTTTCCTGAATAACGACAGGTCTATCCTGGTAATAGTTTTGGCAATTATCCATGTAGGGCAAAGAAGGGACAAAGCAAAATTGTTTCACCATCTGTATGGAAATCAGTCCATAGTGTTTACCACTGACCTTATATGACTCTTTGAACTTCACAGAAGCAAGGATGATCATATAATAAAACAAGTCTACTATTATTTCTGTTTTGTAAAAAACTTTACCAGATGACAAATAACAGCAGCCAATCAGCATGAGGCTACAAAGAACATTACCCATGCTTATACACTCTGCCTGCACTGCAGCAGTGCTACTGCATTGGATATCGGGAACAGTAAGAGTAAATGTGATACTGTGGTGACATAAGTCTTCTATGTAATACTAGCTTTAGAAATTATTTGCCATTAGCATGCTAAAAAGTGGTCAGGAAGAAGACCCTGGGACATTTATTCCTCCTTTCTTGCATATTGTTTAGTAATTAATTGCTACTTGCTATACTCACTAAACAGAACCGCTCACACACCTCATCTTTCATCCATCAAATGGAATCAATTGTAAAAGCAAGAAAATGACTGTAGCTTGAGCCTTGCAGTCACATGGTCTTCTTGCTGCTTATATATTATTACTAAAAGCCCCATCTATATTCCTAACTGGGATACCGTAACCCCTTTGTCATTTTCCAATAAAACAGGCCCTACCAAATAGGCAGAACACATCGTAATTAGCAGCTGGCAGAAAAAGCTGTAAATCTGTACGAGTTCTGAACGATTTTCCTACATTGTTGCTTTGTTGACAAATGACTCTGTACATGTTAATGTTCCTGAAATGTCCCTATTGCACCTGACGTGCCAATAAATGCCAGCCAGCTGTATGAATTATGGAAATAAGATTTTTGTTTATGAAGGTATCTCAGGCATTTATTTTACAACATGCCTCTTGACAGATTTAATGTCTGGAGTTACACTGAAAAGATATTTGCTACCTGACAGAATGCATGATTAAAACTTTTAACTTTTTTTCCCCTCAACAATAAAATTAGTGTAGATTTCTTAAAAAAGTAATCTCTGCTATGATCTGAATATGTTTGAAGAAACTTGAAAGCAGTAAATATATCTAAAAAAAACAAGTACATTGCTATTTTTCTATAAAAGATAACTTTTGTTTAAATATTAAGTTAAGTCATCCAAAGTACAAAGCAAATGTAAAAAAAAAAAGTACATGTCCTCTAAGCTGTCATGGCTATTTATACTTAAAGTGGACCTGTCACCCAGACAGAAAAAACTGTATTAAAAAATTTCCTTTTCAAATTAAACATGAAACCCAGCTGTAAACTCAGTTAAAAATCTCAGCTGTCAATCAAATATGGCATACCCCTCCTCTATGCCTTAGGCATAGAGGTGGGGCAGGAAATTACTTTCACTTTCTATTCAGCACTTACTAGATGTATCTGCTCTCCTCACATTCCCCCTGTTCTCTTCACCATTTAATTGTGTAACCAGTGCATGGGGATGGACATCAGGTCCCCCGTTCTGGTACACAAACAAGATTTAGAATTGATGCAAGGCTTGTCTTAATAACAGTGTGCACAAAATGGCTTCTGCCTGCTTGCTATAATTTTTCCCAGATGGAAGGAAACAAGATTCAAATGTACAGTGTAATTAAAGTTCATTTTGCTTGACTCACATGATAAAATAGGATTTGGAAGTATTTTTTTGGGTGCTGAGTCCCCTTTAAACTGATTTTAGTGACTCAAGGATTAGGGACTAAGTTATTCTGGAAACCTCATGAATGCCAATTACTTTTTCTGTAATAGCAAGAGGTGGCCCCGCCAGAGGTTCAGAGGTGTAGGTACAGTCCAAGACCAAGCTCTAGGCTATCTTTACTGAAGACAGGGTTCAGGAACCCCGGGATTAGGGTTGCCACCTTTTCCAGGAAAAAATACCGGCCTTCCTAGACATTTATCTGTTTTCCCTATTAATAACATTGGGATTAACCATCATTTTTTGCGGCCAGGCCGGTAAAATACCGGCCAGGTGGCAACCCTACCCGTGAACAAGGCTTAGCAAGTATCAGACAAACTCAGTGTAAGATATTCAGAGCTAGCGGCCAAAAGCAGTCCTGTGTTCCATCAAGAAGAAATAGCACAGTTAGTATGTATGGGGATATTTATAGAGAGTTAGTATTCAGGGGCAATATCTGTCTTAATCTAGGGACCACAGGTGTAAAGGGAATCAGGCTATATTTATCCAAGAAAGACTTCCACCTGAGGGATTCATTTCACTGTTGTGTTTATCTTTATCTTATCCTGTCTCCAACCTGTCTGGGTGTATGAGTACTTAATGCTACTTGATATTGTCTTGCTGAATCTATCTGCCTCAACTATTAAGTGTGCCAAGGGGGTACTTTGCTGTAAACTAAAACGTTCAGTTTGTTGCAAGGACTTACTTCCTACATTAAGGTATATGAGTGGAAAAGAAAGCAAAGATACATAAACATGGGATTTTGTGCTTTGAATGCTTTTCCATATGGCTGAAAGGGTTAGAAGAAGAATTAGAATTAGAAATATTCCTTTCAAAACCAGTATTGTTCACAATATTTTTGACTAAACAGTATCCCTTTTAGGTAGAGTAAATGAGCTGAATCTTTACAATCATGACCAATGAGGTGAGTCAGACTATAACAATGGCATCTTCAAGATGGGAGTCTCTGACATGTTAGGAACAGTCATAATGTAATATGTATAATATAGTGAATAAAGTACCCCCTCTTGGAAAATATAAGGATATTATATGTTACCGAGGAGTTTCATGACCATATAAAAACATGAGGCCAAAGGCCGAGTGTTTTTATACAGGTCATGGAACTCAGAGGTAACTTCTAATATCCTCATATTTTGCAACTGGGGGTACTTTATTTATTATAATACACAAATTTCAGTGAGTCATGTGACAGAAATTACGTCAGAACTCAGTGTTTATAACTGATGACATCATAACTCACCATTTATAAGGGTATAATTTACAAGATATTCATGGCTTTTGTGTATTATATAACAATATTTATATGACATCACTTCTGTTGGTGGAGAAGGTACTGGAACCATTCTATATTCATAAAATACCTTAATTTAGTTTGGATAAGTAATAGGTAGAAAATGATGGGGTGATGCAGTGAGCAAATTAATTTCTGGCATACCTGATGGCTTACCTAGCTTTTCCATCATTGCAGCCAACTGGATATTCTTCAATGTAAAGTACACTGGCTGCTAGATAGTAATGTTAGCATAACAGAGGAGTCCCCTTCTGTCGTATAGTCTTGCACATTATGCTTATATTCCAGCAGTCACAGGTGGCTGTTAAAACCCTGAAGTTGCCAGCTGTTTTCAGGGCTTCCTTTGGTGCTATGTGTGTGTGCTTTGCTGGCAAGATACCAAACTGTGTCACATTTGACATAGCTTTTGGTAACTTTCCCACACATTTTAAAGGAAGAGCAGCTGTGCAGAGGCTTTGTACTTACCCCCTTTTTAATAAATAACACCCAATTACTTAAAAGTAGCAAAGATGTGATTGAGGGATGCAATATGGTGATGCCTATGTAGGCATTCATAGGCATCACCATATTTCAACCATTTATTCCTACAAAATATTAAACAAAATCAAGTGCATTTTGAAACTATGAATGCCTTCATAGGTGAATGCCTCTTTGTATATAAACATATATAGAGAATATGAGGTCATTTAATATGAATGTATATATATATATATATATATATATATATATATATATATATATATATATATATATATATATATATATATATATATATATAGAATTGTTTGTGGTGTCCGCACTCCTTAGCTTGTGAACTCGAGGTGCACGATCAATAAATCATACATAGAGGTTGGAAGGATCAGCACACTCCATATTGCGATGAAAAAAAGTGTTTTTTTATTAAACACACATAACTCTAACGTTTCGGTTCCGCCTGGGAACCTTTATCCTTGATAAAGGTTCCCAGGCGGAACCGAAACGTTGGAGTTATGTGTGTTTAATAAAAAAACACTTTTTTTCATCGCAAAATGGAGTGTGCTGATCCTTCCAACCTCTATATATATATATATATATATATATATATATATATATATATACTGTATATTTACGGTATATTTACGATATGTTTTTCTTTTTTTAAATATATTTATATTTCTCATAGCAGCAGTAAATCGAACTATACAACAGTAGCCTTTAGGCAACAAAGTTGCAGAAATAAATATGTTATGTTGAAAGAAAATGAGATTTAACACTTCCTTTCTTAGTTTTTTCTTTGATCTTCTTTTTTGAAGATATATGAAATGGTTTGGTTAGCTTTTGCTCCGTTCTAACAGCAAAAAATGCATTTATTTGATTAGACTGGTATTAACATATTTACACTAATTCATTTTAGGGAAATTAGAACCAAGAAGCCGATATATTCTAATTTTCTAATCAGATGCAAAAATGTTAAAAAACATGTATTTTTCCTAATATTGTTAAGATGGCCATACATGTCTCATAATGATCAGGCTGCTTGAGAGAATTTGGACTTCCTGATAGTGTGTGGTAAAGTGCTTGAGTTAGAATAGTTGATGTGGCTAAATACCTATCGTCGAGAGTAAAAACAAAATCATAAATGTCAAAACTGCTGCAGAGATCGACAGGTTGAAGGTCCCTGATAGGAGAAAATATGGCAATATGGAATTACAATAATAATGAAATTAATAATAGAACCTTCTATTTTTGTCTCAAGAGACCATCTTATGCTGGAGCCAGAAGCCCCAAACTATAGTTATTTTGGTAAAAATGTGCAAAATTGTCCAATATCCTCAAATAACCATGGCTCAAATAGGCTTAAGATTCCTATCAACTACCTTTTATCCTTTGCGGACCTGTGTGGGTCCCATGGATTTGTTTGTAAAGATATGGTTCATTTTTCTTATTTTTATTCTCCTTGATTGTGGTTTAAAGGGCAGGAAACAAATAATTTTTATAATATTCTGTTTTACTCTTACAGTCTAGTAAAACGAGGTACTATGAGTGTATTTGCATTCAGAATTGAAAGCATAATAAAGAAAATAAAATTCTGACAAGAATTTAATTTCATTTTATTATAATTAATTTAAAGGAATGGTTCACCTTTAAGGTAACTTTTAGCATGTTATAGAATGGCCAATTCTAAACAACTTTTCGACTGGCCTTCATTTTTTATTATTTATAGTTTTTCAATTATTTATATTCTTCTTCTAAATCTTTCCAGCTTTCAAGTAGGGGTCACTGACCCCATCTAAAACACACATGCTCTGTAAGGCTACAAATAGATTGTTATTGCTACTTTGTATTTCTCATCTTTCTATTCCAGCCTCTGCTATTCATATTCCAGTCTTCTATTCAAATCAATGCATGGATGCTATGGTAATTTGGACCCTAGCAACCAGATTGCTGACGTTGCAAACTGGAAAGCTGCTGAATAAAAAGTGACAAAGATAACAATTGCAAAGTGTCTCAAAATATAACTCTCTGCATCATACCCAAAGGTGAACATCCCCTTTAATTGAGCCTTGCTCAATGTCCCCTGACTTTAAGACTTCAGCTTTCCTGTACAAGCATTTAAAAAAATGGCAACCGAAAATAAAACTTTTTTTATTTCCAAGTGCCCTTATTTTTTATTTTCAAGCCCCCTGATTTATAATTTCTTTCAGATGGGTCACAAAATAACTGACCTGAAATGTATGTATATGTAATTTAAAAATAGAATATTTTCTTTTAAATTCTGGATTCTGCAAATATCTATCTATCTATCTATCTATCTATCTATATATATATATATATATATCCTGATGACGGCTTGAGTTTGTAAGCCGAAACGTTGAAATAAATCTACCAGCTTTTTTTCACTTATCAAGACCTATGTGTGTGGAAGTTATTTATATATATATATATATATATATATATATAGTAAAATATACATTTCAGCATAAGAAAGGGTATAATGGACACCCACCCAGCAAATGGATCTGTGTTGAGGGATCCACAGGTTAAGAAATCCTACTCTAAAAACACAGCGGTAATTTGAGACAGCACAGTGAAATGCTGTTCCTGCTGTGGTAATATGATAATGCATTTCTTCCATTTTGTAGCATATCCTTAACCATAGCCACAACACATATTTAGTTGTTTTAGAAAACAACTTGTGGTTGACCATATTATTTATCAGAATTATTCACTGCCTAGTACAGTCAGCTATTTACTCTGTACAAACAACTTGAACGTGTACACAGACGAGATCCGTACGTGGGGCTGGGTGAGCGCTCTTTCCAAAATCACACACGTTCCACTCTGGTCACGTGGACAAAGCAAACATTGTGCTAAAGGCGCATACGTATGATTCTTCTTTGGATAGAGTTGCTATGAGAAGAAATTGTGTAAAATCTTATCCTTTATTGATCAAACTTGGTTAAAATCATAAAGTCCAAATTTACAGGGCAGGGGAGTGCATGGCTCAACACGTTTCGTGACTACAAGGTCACTTCATCAGATTCATCAGTCATGAAACGCGTTGAGCCATGCACTCCCCTGCCCTGTAAATTTGGACTTTATGATTTTATCCAAGTTTGATCAATAAAGGATAAGATTTTACACAATTTCTTCTCATAGCAACTCTATCCAAAGAAGAATCCTACATATGCGCCTTTAGCACAATGTTAGCTATTTACTCTGTAGCCAGAGACAACAATTGACAACAAAACAGAAGCAATCATTTTGTGTTTGACACATTGGGGGGTTAGATGGTTGGGGGCAAGCATGGCCGCTATTGGGCTAAGATAACCATAGTGGTTTTAAAATACAAGAATAGAGCTAAATAGAGTTAAATTGTACTGTGATTGTACTGTATTTATTCTAAAGGCCTACAGCTAGGGTTTAGAAAAATAAATTAACCCTTATAATCTGTATATATAGAAAGAAAAAACATAGCTTGTTCTTTCTACTCCCTTCACTATAAACAACAATTTCACTGGCTTTAAGTGTGAAAATACACAGTAAAAGTGCACTAATATGAAAGTGGGATCTGACAAGGCCTACTTGGCAATGCTTGTAAACTTGAACCCTAGTTTTCCTAAGTGGCAGTGTGCTAAAATATATATTATGCAAGCCATGTGATCTCCAAGCTTTTGCCAGAGACTCCCCCAGGGGTCAAAAGAGTAGACTCATATTAGTGCAGAATTTATTGAGCGGGCAGCTACAGTATCTTCTGTCATAGGTTCCTCTAGACATTCAGGATCAGGGCTATTTAACTGAGCAGCTTTGAGTTCCATCAAGGAGTGTTAGAAGGGATTTGATCTTAGTGGCATTGTGGCCTAGAATGGGAAGCAGTGTGCAGGTTTTAGAGGCTAAATAGTTCCTCTTCTGGGTTTCACCTAAAGTGGATTCCCCCGAGGAAGTTATAGAACTCTAAGCAGAATGGATGATATTCCTCTTATAAGTTTTATAGAAGGGTATGCTTTGCTCAGTGCTGTCTATTAGTATCTATTGATTACACCATGATTATGCCCTGTATTATTTCATTGATCTCCTTTATTCTATACTATAGTATAATAGTGCAGAGATCTACTATTCTAATGAGTACCACTTATTCCCTGTTGGATATGTTTCATTAAAAAAAAAAAAAGAGCAGGAAAGGTAAAACAACTATCCCAGGATGCAATATGTCCCCGGGCAAAACTTCTCTTGTTAACAAAAGAGTCACTGGTCTGTTTAAAATAATGTTTTGGTTTTTGCTAAGGCAGAACCAATAAATCTTCTAATTATAACAGTTTTATTTAAGGCACACATATGAAAAACAATACTTGTAAAATTGGAAACGATTTGTGTCTTGTGCTGTCAATACTTTGAGGGATGGGGTGATTATAAAGCAAATGAACAATACTTTTAAATGTGCATTCACTTATCTTTCCAATTAAATTCTTGTTAAACAACTGCACAGACAGTAATATTGCCTCTGTGAAGCACTGATCAAGACAGGTTTATTGTAAGTTTTACTCTACAACAATTAATCAAGCAGGCATATTCTTTATTATTAAATTATTTAGGCTGGCAGTGTGCTTAATAAGAGCACAGTTTCTGTAGTGTGTGACCTTATTTTGATCACACTTTGTTAAGGCCATTGATAAAATAATAAGTTATTTTGCAAAACTTTCTCATTTTAATTTTTTCTATTTTAACATATTGGAAAATGACAAAGAGGTAGTTGTAGAATACCAATTTTTGAATAACTCTTGAAAACCTAGATGAAATTTATTCAAATTCTAATTCACATTTGTTCTTCAATATAAGGGAGATGTTGGCAATAAAATAATGATATTGACAATAAAATAATGAGAACATCCTATCGCAGACAGGTAACAGCTGGTATACAGGGTACAATAATATAAATCAAATATCACGTCTTAAGAGCCCCATTCTGATACCCAGAAGCTGAACCCAAGGCAGATAGGTTAAAGGGGGGGGCAGATGGTGGTCTCAGGTAATCATACAATGACATGCTGACCAAAGGTCAAGACTCTGCAGACAGAAGTCAAACAGCAGTTAGATACAGAAGTGTTGCTTCAGAACTGCAAACACCCATCCTGTCTCAAACTAGCAGACATAGATTTTATGGTTTGTGCATGTTGGAATCAAGAAACCATAAAATGGTGCAATAGGTATTGCAATATTTACTAAGCTTACATGCCTTCTAATATAGAAGGACGGCTTTTGACCATGTATGGTATATCTGTGTACCCTTTGCTCTTATGGTAAATGCTCTGTAAAAATGTATAAAAGCTTGTTGTAAGAGGAGTGTCTTTGGGAAGTTCTCATTTCAAAAATCTGGGGGGGGGGGGTTGTGGAAGCACTCTTAAGGCTAATAAACAATATATTTAAGTATAATGGAAGTGCTACTTACAATGCACTTCCCTGGGCCCCTGTCTCATAAGTAATTCAATATAAATGCAAATGCATATGTTTACAAAACAGGGGTTTTTAGTTACAAAGTTATGATCATAAAGTTGAAAAGCCACCATACCCTTGTTGGCGGGGGAGGATTCAGCCTTCAGATTGAAACCAATGCACAACACACATTGTGTATAGGTAATGCTATTATGCAGAGAAGTATCTTTTTATATTGTGACCTGAGTTAAGTAAGTTAGGGACCGCCATATGGGGTTTACCTTGACGTGGTATGGTGGCTTTTCAACTTTATGATCACCAATTGACTCCATATAGGTTCTAGGAGGTCCCCCATAGACTACAACAGCAATTTAGCAGGTTTTAGATGTCAAATGGTCAAAGTCAAAATTTTAAAGAGACAGTACATGATACATTTTGATATTCAAATGTTCTCATTTTTTTCAAATTCAAATCGAAGTACACAAAAATAGCTCGAAATTTGATTTTTTTTATTTCAAATTTTCACTTCAACACTTTATAAATCTGCCCCTTAGTGTATAACTTGCAATTATATCATTTTTGCCAAAGTGCATAACCTTGCATTAAGTTATTATCAGTTTTTTATGAGATTCAAATTTTAGTTAACTGGCCTGTGAGTGTACCTCATTGAAGGGTTTTAAGCATTGCAACCATTCAACCATTTGTCTAAATCTGTTCAAACAAAAATAGCTGCTCCAATAGTGTTAGAAAAGTTGAAACTACACAATGCAAAACAGTTTAGAATTATGCTAAACTACAAGGTATCTTTGTTGTACATTGGTACACTTTAAAATATACTTTTTGTACTATTTAATTGCCATCACACGTGTGAACGTCTCAGTCATCTACATATAGCTTTAAGCAGGGCCAATACATTTTTAAAGGTTTAATTCCTGTGCCATTCTTATTTTGCTTGCACCTAACACTTTCTGCAACTTTGCATCATTTGAGCCTTTATTAGCGTATCCAGTAAAAGGTCCAAAGTGCAGTGTTCTGGAGTCATTTAGCTCTAGGGAGTATCTAGTAAGGAGTTGTATGTGGATGCCAATGGGTCGCCAGTACTTACTGTACAAGGTGGACCTAAGTTGCCCTTAAATGCACACTGTTTACTGTCAGAAAGAAACCCTTGAACCATTCTGATAGTTGCGGGTACAAAAATACAGAGTGAGATGCATTATGGGCAAGAAAAACCTTCGCAAATGGTAGTTAACATTTAGGGGCATATTTATCAAGGTTCAAAATTGGTATTGAAAAAAGTTCGAAATTCAAATTCAAAAAAACAACCAAAATGAAGTCAAAGTTTTTTTTGGTCAAAATAGGTCCGTATCGAATTCAATTCGAAGTTTTCCCCAAAAAAAACTTATATTTTTCAAAGTCCACCAATTGACTCCAAGGTGCAGATTTATCATAGGTTGAGGTGAATTTTCAAATGAAAAGAAAAATCGAATTTCGAGCTATTTTTTGTGTACTTTGACTAGGGAACAGTCCAAATTTGAAAAAAAATTAAAAAAAATTTGAAAATTCGAATATGGAAATTTATCATGTACTGTCTCTTTAAAAATGTGACTTCAACCATTCGCCATCTAATACCTGCCGAATTGCTGTTTTAGCCTATGGGGGACCTCCTAAAACCTATTTGGAGTCAATTGGTGGACTTTGAAAAATTAAAGGTTTTTGGGAAAAACTTCGAATCAAATTCGATTGAATGCGATATTTCTTCGATTCGTACAATTCAAATTCAGCCGCATACAGACCTATTTGATCAAAAACTGACCTATTCAACCAAAAAAACTTCGACTTAATTTTGGTTGGTCTTTTGAATTTGAATTTTGAAGTTTTTTCAATTCGAAATTCAACCCTTGATAAATATTCCCCCAAATAGGTTCTAGGACAGAAGTGCCCATGCTTTACTAATGCAAGATCTACTTTAAGTGATATTGTCCCATTATGATCTACATCCATAAAAGCATTGTTACCACTCTGTGAAAAATATGACTTAAATATTGTGTTATGAGAAAATGCATTTTATTATTTATTATATTATATTATTTATTGTGTTATGAGAAAATGCATTTTATATATTTATTATATTATTTATATTTATTTCTTATGTAACCTTAATATAATAAATATCTGAATAAAACAGGAGGGTGATTTAGACAAGCTGTTTGTTGACAGTGTCTTGAGATCTACTGATCTCCAACTAAAGGTCTACTGGTAGATCCCGATCTAAGGAGACATCCATGTCGATATTAATATATTCAATCAGAATGTTCACTTGTGCAACCAAAACAGATACTGTACTTCAACTGCAATATTCTTTTAATAAAATTGTGAAGAGCCTGACTTTTTCTATCAGTAAGAAATACAAGATAAAAGTTTTAAGACTCGGAAAGTGATGGTGCCTAACTCTTTCCCACTTACAATCATGTGATTTCTTACTTTTAATAGGAAAAATAAATCATTCCTAAAAGATAATCTTATCTCATGTAAGCCATGTAGTTTAATATCAATAGTTTCTGATGCAGAAAAACACCCTGTAGGATAGGTGGGGGGGAGAGAATAATGTAGTTTATTTCACTGTAGCCTTGTTTGATGGTGAGCAAAATCCAACTAAATAAAATATATAGCATTTCTAAAAAAAAAATTTCTCTCTATATACTGTAATATGCATAATTTGCTCAAGAATGCAAAGGCAAACAGGACTCGTAGGAGGGTGGTCACAGTTTCTAAAGGTTAATATATCTGGCATGCATTGGTACTAAAGGTAATTATGAGACTATTATTAATTGTAAAAAAACTTGTTGGGGGGGATAAACAAATAAGTAATATAATTGACTATTTCAGCTAAGAAGACAGACAGACATTTGTATCACTCTATAGACAACTTGGGTTCCAACTAGCTGCTTAGTACAATCTTCTTTATATTTGGATTGAGAATGCCTTGGGAGTATAGAAATACTGTATAACAAACTGAACTAAGTCAGGGAAGTCATCAGAAGACCTACTGTAGAGATGTGCATTGTGGGTAAGTAGAAATTTCGATGTTATTCAAGAAAAAAAGAAAAAGAAAGGGATGTGTGTATGGATGCTAGGTTTTTATTTGGAGGAGTTGATAAACTTTGTCTTTTTTCAACCTGATTTAAGTATGTAACTATGTAACTATGTAAAGAGTCATCTTCTGAATTATGGGGTATCCTGTACAACTTTACAGACCTTCTTCAATACAATTTAGTATTCATATTGTACCATCTCTTGTGGATTATCTTTATCAACAGATCTGTTAGCCACTGTCCCTGGGCCCTATGATTAGGTAGACCAAATCTATCTTTATAATCCAATGAAACGCAGAGCACCATGAAAGGAGAAGTTTAATTATAAATGAAAAGTCCAATACTTTATTCATCCATTTAAACCGGCACTGAATCACCTATACATCAAAGAACCATCTGCTTAAAAGTATAGGACTTTTAATTTATAATTAACCTTCTCCTTTAGCCTGTGCTCAGTGTTCCATTGGATTGTATCGGACTACATGCTTTCCAGGGTAGCATTTCACGTGATGCACGCAAAGGTTCAGCTTTACCGGTGTGTCCCCAGATATTTTTTCTTGTGTTCAAATCTATCTTTTTGGATGGTTAACTTGGAAACGTCTTGAGTAGAAATAATCGTGGATTTGATTTTCTTCCGATTGCCTCTCCACTTACATCTCCAAGAGGTAAGAACTATGAAGGCTTGAATTCGTTCCAAAAACCCACTTGACTAAAGTCGAACCTAGAGCCCTAATTGGCCTGCATATACATGGTGCATCTCAATTAAATAATGAAAGCAATACGATAATTCCCCCATACAGCTAGAATTTCTTGAATGCCAGCTTCCTTTAAATGACAAATAGTGTATTTGCAATTATTATATACAGTTGTTCTTACTATATTATTATATATTATTATAAACAACCAAACATAATGTATGATCAAGCATATGTTTCCTGAAGGCACTACAATAAAAAAAAAAACAATAGCTCTCAGCATCTTCAGTGAGTCCCAAGAAGTCATAAGAAAAATTGAAATATTAAAGTTGGACAACGCCAATGGAACAATTCCACAATAGGTCAAAAAGTTGGTCCATTTTTAGTTTTTAGGCAATAGGTGGTTTAACAAAAAAACATCATCTCTAATTTACTGCATTTGCAAAAAGCCTTAAAGTAAGAGTGCTTTGTATTTCATTCCTAAACATAATGTCTTTATTTTAAATAACAATGATTCTACAGGAGCTGTCTCAAAAATAAGGGGAATATACAAGGATATTTGCACATGTTCAGTAATGTGCTTCATGATATAAGTGACAATCAATACATTGTCTACTCCAACCTGCAGGTTCATCAAGAGTGATTACGATTTTTATGACTTCACAGACATCATCATGATGGAGTACAGTACATATAAATTGTTGGGTGTCTTCATTATTTAATCAGAGTCAAATTTTGAATGTGCCAAGAACCTTCTTCCCTTTTAATAATATGTTTTGTTTTTTTATATCAATATATATATACCTTTATATACCATGCACAATTCTGCTAAGACCTAGTAAAACAAATGCACTTTACCAGCAGTACAGTTTATTATATGATGCAGCAAGAACTGACTTGCAGGGAACCATATTCCTCATAAAAGTTCTTCTCCAACTTAAGCTATGTTATCCATATTTCTAATGGAACTAATGAATCTAAATTTATATGGAACCAAATAAAAGCTGTGAGCTGGGTTCCAAAGGGAGGAAACTTAAATAATAGTTATTTTCTCAGTCAATAGTCTGTACTCAGTATGCCTGAGTATTCATGATGAATAAACAACTGAAAGAACAGAATAAAATACATAAAGATGGACAGCAATAGTCCAGTATCATTGGACTGTTATAATGTGGAGGAGAAAAACAAAGCAGCAAGTTCTCATTGCATTTTCTCTTCCCTTATGCCATGGAAACTTTCAGCTTCTTTCATATACTTCTAAGTCCTAAATAATGACAAATATCCCTAAATGTTACATGTATATAAGTAAAACCATTAATTTTTAACTCATGAGTGAATGAGATCTCTTGGGAATTTGGTTATATTGAGTATGGAAGATTAAAGGCAGTAATTGTAGCTTATTATAAAAGGCAGATTTTCCAAGGGATATCCTGGCTCGGCAGGCAGTGAAATGATTTCAGGCTCCAGTCTAACAAAACCAAGACTTGGATTGGAAGATTCTAATATTTAGAAATAACAAGAAATCAAAGAGTTGAGTAGCAAGCACAAAAGACAAGTCGATGATGTTTCCATAAGGTAGGCTCTGGCTTAATTTACATTCTTCAGTAGAATAAAATAAGCTACTCAATTTACAATAATAATAATAACCTAATTGTAAAAAATAAGTATTTAATGGTTATTGGTCTTATTGTCTGGAAATTCCCACAATAGCTATTGGGACCTACAGTATGGGTATTTCCTGTTCTTAATGATAAAGTAGTTAAAGCTATGAGTTTTTAGCTCTACAAGACAATACTCAATTGCTGGGAAACATCTTCCCCTGTGGCCATTATTGCCCAGAAAAGTTCAAAAGCTAACCACTAAACTTTTTTTCCTTTTCATTTACAGATAAGCTCAAAGCATCGTCAAAAACCAAAGGGAAAAATCTAAACATTGATCAAAATGGCAGTGAGAAAAGAATGAAAAAAAAAAAAAAAGATTCCTCCAGTCCAAGAAAAACACAGTTGAATTAGGGGAAGTCTAAAACTAGAAATGCACTAGAAAGAACGTACCCTGATTTACAATAAATAGTAGTTTCTGTATTGTGGACAGGTTCCCACTGACTCTGTATATCCCATCAGCATCCATTCCTATAAATATAGAAATGCACAAATGGTTATTCACTGACAGTGATGCAAATTTTTAATTAGGGTAAGCTACTGAATATTTATAGAAACAGAAGCTATTTACAAAAATAAAAACTTTAAAGCAGCTTTAAAACAAAAAGGAAAGTTGTGCAGACGGAAAAACAAGCAAGTCATTAGCAAATTATGATTACTAATGCATGGAATTACCAGCAAATAGTATATACAGTAGTAATAGAATAAAAAACTATACTTTAACTTATGAGTGATGTGTAAGTTAGGGAACAGGTATGGGTAGGGAGGGGAGATGTATAAGTTCCTTCCCATCACTTGAATGAATACTGCAATGCCAGATGCAGGTATTTTTGTATTCATGGGAGTGGCCACAGGTCTCTGTGCTCCAAAATGAAGTGCATAAACATGCCCCAATTCAACTAGGCTGGAATGCAGGGTCCAAGGGTGTAGGGTGTAGTACAACAGGTGGACTGTAAAATGTTATGAGGTAGCTTGTGGTCAGTCACTGCCTAGGCAAGGTTGAAACTGAGCCAGTGATATTTCTATAGAAGCTAGAGGAAACACAAAGGGACCCATTTACTCAAATTTCTATTTTCAGGTGGAGAATCCAAAAAATTTGTACGATTCAAATTTTTGCACGATTTTCACAATTTTTTTTTTTCCCACACTGGAATTTTTCAGGAAAATGTATTGATAAATAAGGGGAAATAACCCATGCAGATTTGGTTGGAGTATATCTCAGAACATAATGAGATAAATTTGAATTTTGATAAATAACTCCCTTAGAGGTTTCTGGATTTTTTTTCACTAGTAATTGTCTGAAAAACTTGCATTTTTAGAGGTTTTTGAGGTATTTATAATTTTTTTTCAGATCGTTCAGTGCTTTTTTTTTATTTGTACTATTTATATTCAGATATTTTAATAAATTCCATGACATTCATGGTTTTATAGGAGTTCTCATGGATTATATATATACAGGAATGGGACCTGTTATCCAGAATGCTCGGGACCTGGGGTTTTCTGGATAACAGATCTTTCCATAATTTGGATCTTCATACCTTAAGTCTACTAGAAAATCATGAAATAAACCCAATAGGCTGGCTTTGCTTCCAATAAGGATTAATTATATCTCAGTTGGGTTCAAGTACAAGCTACTGTTTTATTATTACACAGAAAAGGGAAATCATTTGTAAAAATCGGGATTATTTAATTATAATGGAGTCTATGGGAGACAACCTTTCCGTAATTCTGAGCTTTCTGGATAATGGGTTTACGGATAACGGATCCCATACCTGTATATATATATATATATATATATATATATATATATATATATATATATATTATATATTGATGTATTTATTTTATCTAATCTTATCTTATCTAATGGTAGTGTAGGGCTGTGGCTAAACACCAGTGGAAAAAAAACTATATTTGTTCTCAAAGCAGTCGGATTTGGAAATAGCACATTAATAAAATAGTTTGATAAATAAGCAAGTGCGAGGTAAAACCCGCCTCCTAACTGTTATGTTATATTTATATTAATGTAGGAGTCCTCAGTTCAATTTGTCCCATAAATTTTTTATTTTGTTTTCTTTAATGAGTGCATACTGTATATAGTACTGTATATTGGCATCTTAAACTACAAAAAAAGCCAGTCACCTTTTCCTAAACTGTTCCTAAACAGGCCTCTGAATAGGGTTTCACTTGGGTCTCCCACAATAAGGAGACAAATACATAGTTGGAAATATTACTACAATTACTGTATTCAGAATCCATAGTTCCTTACTCCAAGGACTTTGAAAGTTTAGCCAAACCAAACCAACGTAAATTGGAGGATTTAGGCAAGTATTTCACAACCGCATTCTCCTAGCTGGATCTTACATATATTATTTTAGAAACACAGTTAGGCCAAGTGTAATTTAGAAGAGAGAACTGACTTAAAAGTTCCTTTTTTTACTTGTGATCCTGTGAACAATTTTCAAACAAAATAGCTAAAGGCACCTTTATTTCAGGATTTACATAAAGTGTTGAGCAAAATATAAAGGAATGCAGTAGAAAGACATACAGCAAACCTCCATCTGGATTCTGACCATACCATGGTAATTGTGGCAAAAGAGCATTACTGTTCTGGAATACACAGTAGTGTAGTGCACAGCTTGCACTGAATGGCACATTTTTTTAATCAAATTAAATGGATATAACTCAAAGAAGTAAATAATGGCTCCTGTATTAGAAGTAATGCATTAAACTTCTCATTTATTTCAGAAACCCCAACAGCTTGTGACAAATCTTATTAGTTTTATATGACTTTGTGTTATGTTGTTAAGAGTTTTTTGTCTTGTATGTTTTGGGAATGGAACACACAAGCCAAAAATTGGGGGAAATTAGCAATCATCATTCATTTTTATGTCTCTTGATATCAAACATGACATCGGGGCTTAACCTACTGGCACACCCAACTTAGAAAGCCAAGAATAAGGTCCTACAAAATGGGTGTTTTCATGGAGCCACACTTATGTATTTACCTGTAAGTGTCTATTGTTACATGATACAGATTACTAAGTGACCACCCCTCTATGCCTATATTAGGAAAATAAGTGGCATAGCTGAGATAAAAGACCCTATGGATGATATTTAACCATTGAAAAACTAGACCCGTATGGAGGATAATTAGCCATTGCAAAACTAGACCCATATTTTGAGTTGTGCTAAGAACTAAAGGCAGTTAGCATGTAATTCCTCTACTGAGGACTTTTTATAGTTTTTGTAAACTAATCTGTGAGTACTATTACAATGAGGTACAGTATGTGGTATACTGCAAGTTATTTATTAATAAAAAATGTACTGTTGAATACTAAGTTGTTTAAGGAGTAGAGTCCTGAACTGCATCATCTGTGAGTACTATTACAATGAGGTATGTGGTATACTGCAAGTTGTTAAACTAAAAAATGTATTGTTTAATACTAAGTTGTTTGATACAATTTTTTTTAATTTTAGCACAATATATCTGTGTGTAAATAGGTCAGAATGTGGTTTATATTCTACCCATTACTGGTCCAAGGGCATTTGCGTCCCCCAAGTCACTTTTTCCTATGCCCATTGACATACTATGTTTTGATCCGAGGATAAGAAGACTTTAAAGATTTAGCAGTGTTCAACATTATTTCCTTACAGAAGTGTGTGTTTTTACCCTCTCAGAACAAATCTTTTACTTGGCATTACATCTAGTTTTGTGTATAATCATAGCAACAGCAGTTAAAGTCAGATCAAAACTTTATTCTGGCTATGTATCATGATTCAGAGACGTAAAAAATAACCATTAAACTCCCTTTCAAAATAACTGCCCTGGAACTTGAGAAAACTACACAGAGACCTCAATGTTGGAGGATCAGAGTTAAGCAGCAGGCACTGAAAGAGATTTTATAATAACTCATTCCCATCCTACAGTGCCTATATTAAAAGTTGTTGCAAAGGTAGCTATGTTCTCCTGTTGCACAGCACAGGGGTGAAATTTTAATAAAAGTTAAATTTTTTGCCTGCTCATTTTTTTTTCAGCAAACAGATTTACTTATGATTTATTTTCTAAAGCTTTTTTTTTCATTTCACCACTGTTTTTTTTTAAATGTTTTTTTTTTGCAGGACTGAGATGGTGAAACTTTTTCTCTTGTGTGAGCAGTATCAGACAAACAGACAGTTCATAACAGGGTGAAGTCCATTTATTGTTACATGTACAGACTCTGTGAGCAAACTGGCATAAAAAAAAATAAAATAAAACAAAACAAAATCCTTGTCACACTTGGGCTCTAACTAATACACGGGGTATTTTCCCTCTCTAATACCAGTCCCCTACTGGGATTCCTGGCTAAACACAAGTATAACTCCACAGAGTCACAGTACCTTTACAGAGTCCTTTTCCTTTGGGAAAACAGACAGCAGCTCCAAACTGTTTCACTCAGATCCCAGGTCTCAACACTTTCAGCGTGTAGCCCAATCTTGCTCTCCTCTCCATCAGCTAGCAGATCTAGCTTGCTATTTTTTTCCCAGTAGTGATGGATGAATAAATTCGCCAGGTGCAAATTTGAGGCGAATTTCCGCATTTTGCGAATAAATGCGCAAAAAATCTGGCGTGTCCAAAAAATTTGGATGTGCATCAGAATAGTCGCGCATAAAAATTGACGCTCTTCTGAATTATTCGGAAACCCATTGACTGCAATGTATTTCACAAATTTTTCACCATTTTGCAAATTTCACGAACCAATTCGCCTATCACTATTCCCCAGGTGAGACTTCCTAGGGGAATTAACCCACTCAGGACTGCTGTACATATGGGAGTAAAACATGAAGCTAGGGGAAATACAGGTATATCTCCCTTCAAACTGTTCTCCAGTTATCAGTTCACACTTGGTATAGTTTTGCTGCTTTTTACCAGTGTTTTTTTTTTGTGAATCCATGCAAATTTTGTCATTTGTTTTGTTGTGCTAATAAAACACAGTTTTTGCACCAGCCAAAAAAAAAATGCAGAGAAAATAAAATGTTTAAAATGTCATTTTTCTTTTGTTTTGTTTTCTTCTGTAGTGCTGGAAAACCCATCAATGTTATTGTTAGAATTTCACAATTTATTTTATTTTGATGGAAAAAATGCTATTTTTTTTCACAAATAATTCACCATTATGCAAAATTTTCTTTGGTTTCACAAATCTTGGGGGTAAATAGGCCAGGTTTGCTCATTGCTAATGGTGAACATCATTATTCCAAAACAGATGATCAGCATAAAAATACATAAGAAATCCCAATTTCTGTTGTCAAAATGGACCCCTTTCAATCATCAATAATGTTTTTCCCTATCAATGTCCATAAATGCTCCAAAAGAAAAAAAATTCTAGCAAAAAATATTGGAATTTAAAATGAAAAAAACAATTCTGATGTTGTGTTAATTATTATTGTTAAATAATATGCTTTCTCTGTCCAATGTGAAATGTGGATGTCTTAGGTGTCATATTGAGATGCAATTAATGAGATCCATTTATTTTTGCTGCTTTGATTTTGGGACTCCCGATTAACTGTTCTCTTATGTATGTAAAGTAACTAATGTACTTACATTTATTGGCAATAAGCCCTGACTGCTTTGATTAAGTGTACCTATATATGGAAGAAGTCCATTTTCTCCAGATTTTCACAGCTAATTGGATCAAGCCCATTATTTGAATGCTAACATTTGCATTTCCCAAAGAAAACACAGATCAAATAGTGTTTTAAAGACCTCAAATTTTCCAGCTCTATTTTTCTTTATTCTGAATGTTTCTCAAGAAGCACATAAGGCCATTAGAAAGCTAATATGCTTCACCTTGAGGTACAATAGTTCTGTTAAATAATGCTGTAGTACTGCTGTATGCTTATGTTAATGATATCATTTCTCTTTCTTGTTCCGAATATTCACCGAAAACTTTCAACTTCCCAAACCACACTGTGTATCAATGTCATCTACGTCTTGGTTGTGTTTACTACTATTTATTTTCACTCTGAAATAAGTATCAATCTTATGTATATTTCCCAATAACGAGATGTTTACATTTGGCCACAAACTTTACCGGTTATTTTTACATGGCATTTCATCGCTTATAATATAATCATCTATTTAGCTGAATTGCTACTCTCGGTACCCTGAGTTACTTACAACCATCTCACAGTTTTAATTATTTAGAATGATATTAGAAAATGAGCTACCATTATTATATTCAGAATAGTTTGAAGGAAACACTCCAAAAGGATTAAGATGTGATGGACCTGTGAATTCTGACAAACAGCTGTACATCATTTAACATTGCCCATCTACTGCTGGTGAAGTAGAGTGTAGGGTGACTTAATGTCATAAAGATATGTAGATGTTGTAACATGCTTGGCTACTGTTAGTTTCAGCATCTGATTCAATGTTAAAAATTAAATAGTTTCCTGAAAATGAAGGTAGGGCCTATCCAGGGCTAGTTACAGTATTTGATGGGGATGAACCAAATCCAGGATTCAGTTAGGTATTCGGCCAGGTTTTTTGCTTTTTCAGCAGGATTTCGCCAAATCCTTGTGCCTGTTGGATCTGAATCTGATGATTAATTAAAATCACATGAATTTTTTTTTTTTTATATACAGGGTTCTCTTTTTCCTTCTGGTCCCTAATTTGCAAGTGCAAATTAGGATTTGGTTTGGTATTCGGCCAAAATTTTCACAAATGATTCTGGGGTTCAGCCAAATCACAAAATGGAGAAGCTTACAGACTAGTAGGAGAAACCCTGTGAGTGCTTTAAACACCAGAGCATGAAGAAAAGAGGGAAGGCTGCAGGAACATTAGAGTGTGGTGTACTAACTTGAGTCCTATTTGTTTGAAGTAGCAAAAAACGCATTATAAATTAAATTCACTTCAAAAGTTCCTTAATTATACAACATAAATTAATCTCAATTACCACATAATGCAGGTTTTAGAAATAAAGGGCTTACTAACACACTAATAAATGACCACATTGCATTGGCAAGATTGAGTACGATTACAAGTTGCTTGATCATTTAACCTCTAGCTGTGATCCAGCCCATTAGTGAATTTCTGAGCTCCTGCCTTAGTTCCTGAATCCCAGCCTAGTTCCTCTTCTCATTGCTTCTCAGTACTGACCTCTGACCTGATATTTGATTTGCTGCCTGCCCTGAACTTTGGTATGTGTCATGGACTTTTCTCCTGCCATTTACTGTAAG
The DNA here is from genome assembly GCF_017654675.1 of Xenopus laevis. Classification (NCBI taxonomy): domain Eukaryota; kingdom Metazoa; phylum Chordata; class Amphibia; order Anura; family Pipidae; genus Xenopus; species Xenopus laevis. The sequence continues at coordinate 57,471,929 of NC_054388.1, read as the reverse complement.
TGGTTATTACACATTACTGCTTCAGAAAACAGTATAGGGAACCATCTGCTGGAGTTATCCAGTGTATGACTCAAGCCAATGTATCCTGACATCCCTAGATATAAAGGTAATGTACTAAAAAGCAAAAGGTTATCTCAGGTCTACTAACCAATAGCACCAATCAGATATATAGTTTTTTTTAGAAAGCTGAATGGGCAATGAGTTTAGACAAGTAGCAAAGTTGCACCTTTTATTATATTACCCCTAGTTACAGTATCAAAGATGGCCTTTTCCTTGTTTAGTACCTCTTAGTACAGGCACAGATCTCACATACAATAAAGAATATAAAATGTAAATGTTAACAAATAAAAGAAAAATGCCCAGTCCACAAAGATACTATATCCTACTATTTTCAGTATCATTGTCTAAAAAGTATGAACTATTTTGTTTTCTAAAATTCCCACAGCAAGTCACAACAACAAGAACAATGCACATCAACAATAAAGCAAGCCGAAATGGTCGGTGGTCAAAGGGCTTGACTCTAGAGAGCTAAGAGGCCAGATTTTGCAGAAAACTGCAGTGTATGTTTTTCTTGTTCCCATAAACCAATTACTTCTCTATATAAAGTCTGTATGATATTAGTTTTATCAGTGCAGGCAATCTGATAGAGGAATCCATGAATAATAACAAAGAGTATTGATAATACTGGAGTCATTTAAATTGTTTTAGACCATCTGCCAGCAGAGTAGTAAAGAGACATATTTTGTCAAAACAAAGGATATGTAAACAATCTAAAACCCTAGATTACTGTTGAATGTTACTGTCATTGCCTTTTCAAGCAACTTTGTTATAACAGTGTAATCCTGAGCTTTGACAAAATGTGACATCATTCTTTTCGCCGTTTATTAATGTTTTAATTTTTTTTCCTGTAGGTTAATTTAGATTCAGGAATGTGAGAAAACAGTATAAGGACAAGCTGGCCCATTCCCTTAAAACGCAAGTTTTGGCTTGGCATAACTCACAGTCCTCACATTTCAGTCACAATCTTTCTGTAAAGCGATCCCTCGAAACCATTCTGTTCAGTCATCAAGGGATTACACTGAAAGATAAGCTATCGCTCGTTGAACACTTAGAAAGATACGGGCGCAGAGTTATAAGATAAACACCACTAAAAATAATTCAGCCGTGTCACCCATTATGGACAGGTTTCACTTATAAATAAATAATAACTTAGGCCTCACTTCCACACCAACATAAAAAAGCAGTTATGCTGTAAAAATACAGTTCTGGAGAAATGTATTTTTTAAGACTGCTATGCCAAGCTTAATCTCTGTGATGCAGTTTTAAAAATCAGTCTCAGTTAGATTATATCAAGACTGACATTGTGTAACATGATGAGGCATTTATAAACATTTTCTACTGAGCTGTTTGTTGCATTGGATGTTAGACTTGGGGCATAATAGGTGAAAAGTGTTTGCAATTAATTTGAAAAATGCCAATATGTAATGAAACTTTGGAAAACTGTGCTTAGTGTATAACTATAGGGGTCATTAACAAATGCACTCACAAGTGCAACTGCTATAGAATGGATGAAATGTAGAATGCACATTGATGCCATTCATTAAATCATTTGCATCAAAACATGCTCCTGCACTTTTACATGGTTGCCTATGAGTACTGTACATTCTGTCTGTTCTGCACCTATAAAGGAAGGATAACAGTTATATATGTATATATAGTCTTATGTTGAAGACATTTTTCATAAAAGTAAAATGTCATCATTTATTAATGTATTCATGTGATAATTAATTATGACAGTATTTTAAGAAACATTTTTGTAAATCCTATCTACTTGATCCTATCTACAGTCATGGGATTTTAGTCAATCACACCCACAAAAAGGTAAAATAATTAAACTGGGGTTTTCCAAATTAGGATATTTTCTAGCAATTGGATTTCCATACCTTAAATCTGCTTAAAAACACTGAAACATTAAATTAACCCAATAGGTTGTGCCACAGATATGCCCTGTATTTGTTACCTGCCTTGAGCTCCAACTTGCATCAATGAACAAGTAAGCAATTGCACTGGAATTATGGGAAAGAAAAGTGAATAGGGTGTAAAACACATGAGGATTTGTAACCTTGTACCTTGTCAATAAAGCTAAACAAGCCATATATTTTTCAGGTTTTTTTTCACAAAGATAGTATCATGATAAGTAATAATTAATGTACAAGTATGGGATCTCTTATTTTCAAACCTGTTATCTAGATGCTGCTTAGGGGTATCGAGTCCATTTTAAAGGAGAAGGAAAGTCGTTAACCACTTGGGGGAGCCAAATGTTAGGTACCCGCAAGTAAATGTATTTATCAGCAGAAAACTGCACTGGCCCGGGGGTTAGTCCAGCAAACACCACAAAGCGATCCTCTTCCGGCTTCTTCTTTTTTCAAATATCCCAGGGCAGACGCATGCGCATGCGCAATAGAACTAAAGTTTTTCGTTAAATTTTGGCTTTTCACTCTAATGCACATTCGCGACTGTGAGAAGAAAGAAGACGCCAGAAGAGAAGCTTCTATATAATATCTGTGGTGCTCACTGGAATAACCCCGGGCTGGTGCCGTTTACTGCTGATAGGAGCATCGACCCGGGGTTTTCAGTAAATACATTCAATCGGGGATGCCTAACATTTGGCACCCCCAAGTGGTTAATGACTTTCCTTCTCCTTTAAGCAACTAATTCTAATTTTGTACATTCATTTCCTTTCTTCTCTGTAATAATTAGACGTAGTACTTCCTGGAAACTAAGGTACCGTTAAGATGTAATTGTTTCTGCTTGAAATTGCTGAAATTTGATTTATTGTTGTTGGTTTATTTTAGCCTGCTTCATTGTAGCACATACAATAATCTACATATGCAATATTGCATTAATTTTGCATTATTATGCTATAACTCATGTATGATAAATGTAACTTCTAACCATAGTATATTTTAACTCTAGACTTTCCTTTCCCTTTAATTCTGCATCTTGTTGTTCCCAGGTCCTCCGCAGTTAGTTTTGGCTGCTTTGTTACATTAATGTTTAAGGTTAATGGCAATATCACTGTCCATATAAATATTTCAGCCTCTTCTGTGGCTGCTAACTTTCTTTTTGTTTGTTTTATCCATGTTTCATGACCTATACTATTAAAATGAAAGTCTCATGGGATCCCAAACTCACATAATGAACTGATGAGAATCTCTTCTCAAACATAACATCAGTAACTCCACATTTTTCATATATTGTATAAAATTGGCTTTACTCTGTGCCATGAGTTGTATTCTGAAGGATTGCTCCATAATGGGAGAGAATGAACACTATGCAGTTATCACTGCTTGCAGATTATCTAATTTATGTGCCTCAATGATATTGTTTTAACGCAAGTATTATACTAATGTTTTTTCTCAGTATGGCATGGGAATAAGAACACACATTAAGGCATATTTATAAAGCTGTGTAAAAAATGAGGTTGAAATAGGCAAATATTGCCACACTAATGCCATTTTGCAGTATGTGTACAGCAGAATTCACATATATTCATATGTGTGTAATGATTTTTTGTGTATGTGTCTCTATAATGATTGTTTTTTCATTCATCATTTTGATGGTTTATCACCTTTGGCTTGGAGCTGCTATGTCACACAATGTGCTTAATACAAGGAGATACAGTACTTATGCTTCCATAATATTAAGGATACATTTTAGAAATTTACCCTTCCTATAGATACTTATTGTCCTACTTTAGGTCACTATTCCCCTTAAGAAATTAGTTCCTCCTTGAATTGCTTACAATGGGCTATACTACAAGATGATAACATAATATTATGGGATTTATGGGTATGGCTTCATAGAATTCAAAATTGTGTTGTTTTTTTTTAAATTTGAGTCATACAGTAGTTTTGAGTTTTTATCACAATAATTTCTGAATTGGAGTTTTTCAAAACTAATTTTTTAGAATTTGTTAGAAAACTGAAACTAAAAATGAAAACATTTAGGAAGTGCAGTTAAAATTCAAATAAAATACAAAGGGAACCCTTGCTGCTGCTGCTGCAGCTAGCCAGCCAGAGCCGGATATGTGGAGTGTGAAAGTGCAGCGTATGAGTTAAGGAACTGCAGTAAAAACTGTGTTGGTGCTCATCTTGGACAAAAGATGAACTTCAGAATAAAAAAAAGAGGTTGTGCTGTGTCCATTTCAGCTGCTGGATGCCTGTTGTAACCCTTGTGTGTTCTTGGTGTGAGGACAGTTGTTTCTCGCAAGCCTGCCACGTGGGAGCTACTGACTATATGAATAAAGGAGAGGTAAATTGGAGCAGGTAACGCTACCTGGGGAGTAAAGATTTCTGGGGAAAAGGAACATTTTCCTTTATACTTAACTGTGTTGTCCACCCTGAGGTATAGACTGTGCTAGGCAGGCACACATTTACCAATGCTGTTATTTTATATAACGTTAAATTGGTTTACTGCAAACTGTGTGTTTTATTTTCCTAGTGTGCTCTCCAGTGCTTATTATGTGGAGGCAGTGCACTGTAAATCCCAGTCCCCAGTATCTTTCATATGCAAAGATAATTCAAGGCCCTGGATTGCAAAGGGTTTTCTTTGGCATAAAACCCTGCATGATTAGTAAATCCACCAGTGTTTCCTTTATACACCATTTATCATACCACCATTATTAAGGAGTTGAAAAGAGATGAAAAGTTGCAAGTTATTACTGGTACAAAACGGACTTCCAATGTTGAGGTCAGTTTTACAGTTAAACAGGGGAAACTGGTTTTATATGATTATATCTCTAAACTTTGTTCCTTCATCTTTCTACAAATAGCATACTGTAGCTGACACATAACATTATAACAACGTAGTTAAGGTAATACTTTTAATAATTTGTTTTTTTTTTCAGGTCACTGTAATCTAACCAAAGATAACTAATTGTTCAAAGTAAACATTCCACTGTAACCACAAAAGGAATCCATTACACAAACATATAATTCACAGTCATTTTCGTGGGCTGTAAACAGATTGGAATGAACATAAATGGAATAAAAATCAAAGTGAGCATTTAAAAATGAAAAAGTGTTTGCTACAAAAGGTCAGTCCCTTTGCTTGGCAAACTATGTAGAAAACCCTGGGAAAACAACTGATCACACAAGCAGCAAGGGGTTTTAAAGCCAACAACCTCACTGTTTTTTAAACAGACATCGGAACCTATAACTGGAGCCTGTCAAACAAACGACAGAAAGAAGGGGAAAAAATGTAACAGCTGTTACGATGCGCAGTTTAGAGATAAAGACACAAAAGTGAAGGACCTTCTAAGAAAATGACCGCAGGCCTTTCTTGTTCTAAGACATACTTACTGATTCCAGAGTGGCCTTTAGGCACAAACTTAATTCTGATTTTTCTGTTTATTGTGAAAAGCATTTTTTATTTCAGAATTTAGTTGACAATATTTTTAAAGCAGGCATGGTACCACTAATAGTAAATCATTTTTGTTATATCCCCTCCCCCAGATTCAAAGAATGTGTTTATAACTTAGTTTATCATTTATTCTTTTCTAATACTATGTGCTCACATACTTCCTTGCCACCTCCCAGAATGCTGTACTGAGAACCCCGTATAACTGATTATGACTAGCAAAACAAGGTCAGCAATTGCAATCCAAGGACATCATTTAATAATAGGAACAGCACTCTGAGGGTTTTAAGATTAGAAACCCACCCACCTTTAAGGTAATCTGTTTAAAAACAAGCATATGATTGATTTGCTGTTAGTTACTGGACTAAGACAGTATTGTATAAAATGATGCCATTTGAGTCTAGATCCTCCATTCTATGCAAAGTATAAGGGACATCTGGGCTCATTTATACAGTACAAAGTTTAAAGTGAGAAACTTGGATAAAAATTCGAATGCTTTTAATCACAATGCAGTATTTTTCCTAGTGCAATCACTATAGACCATTTTCTTCAACTTGAATGTGATCACCAATGTAAACAAAAAATAACATCCATTTGGGCAAATCATATGGCAGCACATAATTTTTCAAAATAGTTGTGGTATAGTAGCTGGGAAGATTCTAAAGAAAGGTAAATGAGCTGTATAAATCCAACTAGTGTAGGTGTGGAAATTGACGACGCATCATCTGAGGGTAAAGATAAGCGGAATGAGTGAGCTCTTTGTCCAGAAAGTAGGGGCTAATTAGTGTTTGAAAGAGTTTAAGAGACAAGCTAAAATACATTTTGCCCCAATAGGGAAGGCGCTACCCAAGAGCAGCATTCTTGAATATGAACAGGCTGCTCTAGTAGCAATTTTGCAAACATTTCTTGATAAATATTTTGCTATTATATTGTATGTATGTGTTTCTTGTTTCAAGGGACTAGCTTGAAATAACTGAGTTTTTTTAATTGTTGTTTACTCATTTAGGAATCATCAGTCTATTTGGGTATTTTTTATGGGGAAACCCATTAATCATAATTCTGATTTGTGTGGTTTGAGCTGTTTGAAACAATGAAAACAATTTGTTTTCACTAAATCCATGAATCTCAAGTAATTTATTAAATGATCCTAATAAAAAATGTGAAAAGAATCTAAATATGAGTAGAAAAAAAACCAAATCTTTGTGTGATTACAAGTGTCAAATAACCTGAAAACCTCTAAAATCACAAAAGCAAAGATTTGAAAAAGGAAGGCTCCCATAGACTTCAACATAACCTTGGCAACTTTTAGATGGTGAAGTTTTGTATTCGTGTTTATCATAGTCTTTATGTTTGATAAATAACAATTTTTCATGGTTTAAAGTAAATAGTATAATCCACGTTTTTATTGATAAAAAGGGGCTGGCGTCCCTGCTTGCCCCCTAGACCACCAGATATTTCCTTTACAAGGGCCTTGTATCATAGGACTGGCAGTAAGGACAGGACTGGCTGGAACCCACTGATGTTGGGCTATCCACCTCAAGTTAAACCAAGAAAAAAATAAACTGACTTTTGGGGGGCACTGAAAAATATCAGTGCAAATCAGTGCTGAAAAGACTGAAAGAAAATGTAAAAGAAATTAAGCTTCAACTATAGTCTGGTAAAATCTATATTCACAATACTAAATCTTACCAATAATATATTTGTATACTCTTTACCTCTCTCACCAGAGGCCTTTGGACATTAGAATGTCCTGGCCGTCGTTTGACCACTGACGAAGGATTTTCATTCTTCTGAACTCTAACCTTTCTTGCGTTAGACTGTTCTGTCACCTTAACATACTTTCTCTTTATGCAAGCTTCAGCATTAGATGTCATCAGAAGCTTGTATGAATATTAAAGTCAAACTTCATAAGATTAATTTCAGCTCAGCTAGCTTGTGCCAAATGTAAGTAGCAGAGACTAAAGTAAACAGAGTAATAAAAAGAAAAAATTCAGAGCAGTTCTATTCTAGATTTGGCTACTTTTGACTACACCACATACAGTTGTACAGTTTATTGCAATTTTAGTTCCCTTTCTCTGCTATTATGAACTCTTGTTGGAAAATTATTTAACCCCATGTACTGTAGATGGAGTAAAGTACTGTAATTAGCTTGAAAGGATGGGCTTGTGATACACTAATCCCAAATACACTATGTCCCGAGGTGGTAGGTTTTTATTTATGAACTCCTGGGAAAATTAAATGATTATTTCTGCTTCCCTGATATTTAAAAACATCCTTCTGTAGTTCCTTCAGCTAACAAGAGACATGAGAACCCTTTATATAAATATTTTGAGAGCATTATTCTGTGTTGTGTTTCAATCTGAAGACAGATATATTGGATGCTAGGTTTTATTAGAGAGTATTTCTGAAACAACAGGAAAGAGCTTTTATCAATTCCGGTTAATATAATCAACTTAACAGTTATTATACTTCTTAAAGCTGAGCACTGCCTTACTCTTGGCCACTCCAGGATAATCTTTAGGGGGAGCATTTCCTTTCTACCCCCGATTATTGGGGGCTTTGCCATAGGGTAATTTTACGGCTTTTTGAAAACCTATTCCTTACTATTATAAGGACATGGAGAAACTTAGTTTCTAGGCCTGCACTGGTTAATGTGCATTAGTCATCTATCCTGGCTAACAGTCTTTTTAGACACTACTAGCTTGGAGAAACTCTATGTTATACCATTACTAGAACATACCAAAAGGTAACGCTTGTAGGTATGCTTCTTTCACCGTACCCGCCACAAATGGATTGTATACAACTCTGAATTTTAAAGCACAAAAGGTTCAGTAAACCAGACTTGCTCATTTTGACTCATGCATATTATCTTACTTCTCTACGCCATTACTATATAAAGTGAATAAGGTGCACCTTTCAATTAGATAAATCAAAAGGGAGGGGAGGAAAATGTTGTTGCAGAGAAGACCAAGCTATACATACAAATGACACCCTCACAAGCCATAAAAATTGATAATTGATCCCAAAGTCCACATAAAGATATTAGAACTACACACAGATCTCATTAAATATAGTCTTTAGTGTAAAAAGGGGTGAGCTGTGATTAAGTCAACTCATAATGAATTGCAGTGTTCTCTGGAGTAATGTAAAGTTACAGACTTTGCTAAACGTCTAATCACCTCTTACCAAACAGATAGCATTTACTGGTCACCTTTTTATACATAAACATCTTATTGGTTGCTATGGACAAATTGTGTGCATTGTATTACATACAGGAAATAGGCGTATTATTTAGCCCTTGCTTTTTAAACCAATTTATAAGATAATATACCCAGATCAAACATTTGGAAACTTGCTTTACAGAGCTGTTTTGGCCAATATGGTGCATGGCCAGGTGACTGTATGGGGTCCCATGGCTACTTATGGCAACTAATGTGCATGGACTGATGCAACAGGGGTGGTATATTGGTGGGGTTTGGACACAGTTTTGATATATAGAGTGAATGGCCTGGTGGGTGACTCCTTATGACCATGACCACTTGTGGCCACTCTGATTGTTTTTATTTTTTAACTACAAACAGCAAAAATATTACATATTTACAAAAAAGACAGATTCATATGTTGAACATATGTTTAAACATGAAGTTGGATTGCCTAGAGAATAGGTTATAATATAATATCTTTTCTCAACAGCCTCAATACATTGTTTTACAAAGTTTTGCACCATTGTATTTTTCCTTTTGCAGAGGGTTTCCAGTTGACAGCCAAACACTTGATCTTAAAAAATGAACACAAACAGAAGAGTGAAAAAAATATATGATATACCTGCAACAAATAAAAAAGCATTCTAAATAATTAAATAACTTTTCTGAATATATTAAGGTTGATGATAATACACTTACCCGTTACCGGGGTAGGAAGCCTATGCATTTATAAAGACATATAATACATATATTTTAGTGGTGTGTGAAAATTTTGGCATTAAAAAGCTATATAAATCAAAGATTTTACATACTTTTTTTACATCACTTTTTATGCCATCTTTTTTTGCCTCTTGCATTCAACCAGTTGAATGGAATGGGTTATACCAGATTGATGTGTGATGACGTAAGTAATGCTGTTAGTGTGGTGTTAAACAAATTGCACTCTTTATAAATACTCCCATAAACTCTCTCTAATGAATTATTTCCATGACTATAATGTCTCCATTATGCAAAGTTTTATAATACGTCATTCATTTGACACCACTTTTTCCTTTTTTTGATGTAAATCATGTTAAACAGCTTTATAAAAATACCCCTTAATGTTTTCTTAACAATGAACAACCAAAGTGTCTTCTAAAGAAACACACACATTGTTAAATGTATTGGTTAAACAGCTGTGTAAGGATTTATGGGCAACTGTTTAGCATGACATAGTGCATGCCCTAAAGTAGGATATAAAATGTAAAACACATTAGTTAAGCAGAGCAATCCAATCATTTATGTGCAGCTGACTTTAACCTAATATACTATGGTGGGAATAATTTTAAATATTTTGTCGCTAAAAAAAGGCGGTGTAATTGCCAGCTTTTATTACATACACTGCGCATGTTCGCAAAAGCCAATTGTTCACAAACATAGCGAGGACGTTGTTGAGGTCTGTAATCAATCAAAATCAGTCCATTTTGCCAAAAGCCCTCTTGAGGCTGTTATAAAATGTTTGCACTAAAACAAAATAAACACATCATTTCTTATTTTAATGTATTAGGGTAGGTTCCTATAGAGTTTTGCCTTCTCAGGATAGCTTCCATCTTTTGAGGTTCATAGAACTTTGTTACAACTGTTACAGCTGCAACCATTGGGGTTTTTGATACAGGAGAAAACCTTGCAACTGATAACAAAAGTACAGGACGTTTAGTAGTAGTTTTTTTAAAAAAATGGGTGCTGTTAATTCATTAATGCATAATTAATTATTATTTATTAATTAATCCATATAATAGTTTGGTTTTTGGAAAATTGTGTTTTAACATATAAAAAAGGTTACTGTTAGGTTTTATGAATGAAAGAAATTAAATTACTGTAGACAAGGAACAGTTTTGCTTTATTGTAGAGGTTTAGGATGCACAGTCAAGAATCAGTTAAACTTATAACATTATAACATATATAATATATAACTCATATAATAATAATATCTTAAATATATAGATATAACAGGTTAACATTTAATAGGTTTTATTAGTATTATAGACTCTCCCTCATAATTATATTTTTCAGTATCCAAAGGCACTTTCCTACAAAATTCACTTTGGAATGTTACCCTAATTAAGACCAGAAACAACTTTGGATCCCACATGCAGTGATTTAGGAGTTGATTTGCATGATGAATAGCTCTTGCATCAATAGAAATTAGGACGTACTGTAGGAAGTTAAGGAGCATTAAGGTCCCTCAAGGATCTGCAGTGGGTCTAGAATGGACCAAGTCCATAGATTTGGAGCAGCAGTAAAATCTTAAAATTTGAATTTCTGCCCCAGGACTGTGGGTTGAGCTGTCAAAATTGGAACTGTCCCACAAAAAATGGGAATCTTGGGGCTTCTTTTGGTTAGCAGTTTACAAAAGTATTTTAAAAAACTTTAAAACTACTCCAAATTAAACTAGAACCTTAACAATCACATTTTTTGACATGAGTTAATTGTTTTCCTACCTGTGCCACACAGCTTTATTTAATTCCACTTTTTCGTATAGTAATTATTCATAAACACCTCTTGCCTTGCATGTCTAGACATGGAAATGCATGCTAATTAAAACCAATATAAATCTCAGACACATCAGTCGCTCTTTCCTTTAGTGTTTTTTAAATTAATATTTTTCAATAACTCTGATGTAGGTGAGAAACATGCATATTCTGTTTTGTTTCTATTTTAAAATGCAAGCCTTCCAAAAAAAGCAAGACATGTCATTCTTGTATGTCTCCACGTGTTAATTGTGTAAACATGTTTTAATAATAATTTACGGTTTATCATGATTTTTTCTAGTTGTATAGCTCATGTTGCTCATCTCGAAATACATCAATAGATCAGGTGAGATCTCACCACTTTCACATGAGCATGTCTATTTTATCACTATGTTTTGACAAATCATGGCAAAAATACTCTACAAAGTTAATAAGTGTTAGTTTCTAAATATAAGTCAAGGAATTTCTAGCAGTCAGAAATAAATGGAGTAAATAAATAAAAATATTTTACATTTATTATTATTATAAAAATGTACGTGTTGCTATTCAAATATTGCATACAGATAGAACGGCAACTGCAATTTTTTTCCCATTCAGTCTTTGTCAGGAGAAAAAAGATTGATTGATTTTGGTTTTCCAGTGGGACTGATTTACTAATTAACTAGGAAAATAGGGCCAAGGGCAGTAGCCAATGGGAGCCAGCTATTACCTTTGAAAAGTCAATATAGCTGATTAATAAATATAATTAGTGATGGACGAATTAGCCAAATGCATTAAAGTCTATGAGAGTCAAATTTTTTTGATGCGTGACAATTTTTTTCACCCATGGGGCAAATTTACTTACCTCCGAAGTTGCGCCAGCATTGTCTTCGCCGCACTTCGCCAGGAGTAGATTCGCCAGGGCTGCGCAAATTCACGAAGATCCGTAGTTGCGCACAAGTTACCGATCGTTTGCGAAGTTGTGCTAGTGATGTTACGATCATCGGTTCAAAGTTGAGCTAGCTAAGGCTAATTTGCATACAGCGCAAAATAGAAGTTTGAATGGACATGTATACTGCAGCAAATAAATAACACTACACAAGCTCAGGGAAAGTTAATACAATTAAAACAGAGGTGTTTTAATGCCCTACACATAGGGGGGAACGAGGGTACCCTAAAAAAATAATTTCGATCTTTTTCAACTTATCACCCTATAAAAAGTAAAAAACGCCAGCGTTTTTCGGGACTTAGAAAAATGTTCTTTTTCACAAACTCCGCTACGCTATTGCACTTTGCCTGGTCTGTCCTGGCTCAGTAAATTCTGGGAAAGAGGTAACGTTCAGAAAAAAAAAACATAGTAAATTTGCGTAGTTTCGCCCCTTCGCCAGAGTGCAATTTCGCCTGGTGTTAGGCTGCGAAGTTGCGCTAGTCTATCTACTTCGCCAGCGAATTTTCGCCAAGGACACTTTTAGTAAATTGGTGAAGTGGCAAAATGACATAATGCTAGTGAATTTTTGCTAGCGTTAGCCACTTCGCCGGTTAGTGAATTTTCCCCATGGAGTCTCTGGGCTAACCAGGTGAATAATTTTGCTCATCATTCAAAATAATCGTAGAGTAAAAATAATCTGTGATTGATTTTTATCAGTTACTATAATGAAGCAAAGTAGCTGAGTGTTAGTAAGTTTTTTTAATTAAGTCCACTAAAATGTATGCTTTGTATATGAGAGCCCATGCAGATGGGCCTTAGACCTACCAATGTCTCAAGCACCTGTCATTAAGTACCTTCAATGTACCCATATGTATAGATGGGACCTTCTCTTCTTGTATTGGTGTGTGTCAGAAGGAAAAAAACTTTTTTTTTGGCTACTTCGACCATCGAATTGGCTACTTCGAACTAAAAATCGTTCGACTATTCGACCATTCGATAGGCAAAGTACTGTCTCTTTAAAAAAAAACTTTGACCACCTACTTCGCCACCTAAAACCTACCGAGCACCAATGTTAGCCTATAGGGAAGGATTTAATCGTTCGATCGAAGGATTAAATCCTTCAATTCCGATATTCGAAGTCGAAGGATTTAACTTCGATGGTCGAATATCGAGGGTTAATTAACCCTCGATATTCGACCCATAGTAAATGTGCCCCCTAGTGTTCAGAACCAACTGTAAGTGGACATTTATTAAATGTTGAAATCACTTGTTTTCCTGATTCATGAAAATAACTGCAAAATAATAGTTATTAAAGTATATTTCTAATGTATTTATTTGATTTATTTTTAGATTTAGCTAATTTAAAAAATCTTGAGCATTTGAATGTTTAAATTTCATATTCATAAAAAAAATTTGCTTCTTATTTTCTGTAAATAGGGGCCTCATGTTTTTGAGACTGCCCGTTCCTATTATAGGTGACAATGGCTCTCCTTAATTTTGGAAATGGAGTCTCTGAAAATCCATCAAAAACTTGTCAACTGCATTAACCTAACTGAAAAGCATACAAAAAAAAACCTGTCTATAAATATCACTTTAAATGGTCTGCATGGAAAATTTGAAATCAGTAAAGTTTTTGGTTAGACACGTTAATTTTTTTTAAATAATTTTTTCTTTTCCCTTCACTTATTCTATTTTTTTTATATTGGTGCTTCCTTAAAATGGAGTATGTTTGTACTGGTAAACTTTAATAACCTGATACCAGCCACTCTGACTTTCTAATTGTATTTTTCTTAAACCATTCTTCTAAGCAATAATAGAACTGACACAACCAAAAATCAATGGGACTGTTCCCATTGACTTTTATGCAACCTTGACAGGTTTGAGATGCCGTGTTATTATATTCTGGCTTTTTAGCCCTCGGGGTTTAATAAATTTAGAAAAATTTGTGATTTTTTTAAAAGTCCGATTTTATAAAAAAAAAAATCACAAATTTTTCGGATTTCTGGGAATTTCGGGTATTCTGAGCTTAATAAATAACCCCCTTAGTGTTGGTTATGAGAGAGTGGTTTTAAATTGACCTTTGTTATATTGTAACAAAAACAGACTTTGCCATTCTCTAAAATCTTATAGCAACAAATCTGAATTTTGTTTTTATTATTTCAAAATTAAAAGTATAATGTACAAAGTTGGTTCTAGTAACCTATAGCAACTATAGGCAACTATTACTTTTTAATTAATCAGTTGATGGATACTGGATTATCCTGCAACAAGTTAGCACTAGTAATTTAAAATATACACCTAGCACAGGCACTTTTTTCTAACATAAATTCATTAGAATATTACATTCATTTATTGATCAATCGATTGGTTCATTGCACACTAGGTAAAACTTTACACAATTAATTAATAATAAATATCATTAGAGAGTGTGGGGGTTTACTATCTTTCTTCTTTTTTCAAATAACCTATAGCAAACCCATTGACTTGGTAGATATGGGATGCCAGATATGGGACAATTTCTACATACAGATGCAGCCACTTTGGTTTGTCTGTTTGACACAGAATAACTAAACACAGATATCCCATTTATCTCATTTAACACAGAAAACTGTGTCACAACATCCCATCTAATTAAAGCATTCACCATTGTGAACAATGGTGCTTTGGTATGCTAATGAAAAGGTTAAATGCATTAAATGAGTTAAGATGACTTTAGATAACCCAGTTTCTTCAATTAACCCTGAGTCATGACGCATTTAACTCACAAATCCAAGTGGCTTCATCTGTATATGCGCTGTTTATTAGTTGCTAAGGATAAAAGATTTAGGACATAAACTGAGAATTATTTTTTTTTGTCTCTATTATTTGTACTGCCTGGGTAATAGATAGAGTTACAATCTTGTACAATACAATGTTAATTTTAAAGCTCCCTGTGGAATTTTCTCAGTAAATCATATACATATAAACTTCCGAAAGCCATTGTTCATCATTAAAACATACTGAGATCGTAAGGAAATGTAATTCATTATGTTAAAAAAAAAATTCCCATACAAAACTGTTGGTTCACATGCACATGTACAAAAAGGCCTGCATATTATGCCCATATTCAGCTCCGATCCTTCATTCTTTCAGCTGTTATCAATTTAAAGCCAATAAAACTCCCACACTGAGTCCATTTGAACAGTCAATTTTAATATCTCAGGGCATCTGTAGTTATTCTGAATTGGCTGAAAAACCAGAACTAACAAGTTAAGCTCCGACCATAAGTCTACTTCAGGCTGGTAAACCATACATCAAATGAAAGACAGATAGTCAATAGAGGACTAAGAAAAACACAATTATTTTTAACATGGACAATGTATTTATTTATTGCTCAACTGAATTTTTACATGAAATCTATCCTGCCTCATTTGATAATTTATTTGGTTTTTGAAAAGAAATGTAAATAGATCTGTTATAATTTTAGCAATATTTTTTTTACAGCATTTAAAGTTTTTTTTCTGAACATTGTTGTGATAAAAATATATGAGAGATGTTTGACTCTGTAAAATATGTTTTTAAATATTTTTTTTAAATAATTGTTCTTTGTTGTTCTGTAATATGGCATGTATGTTCAAAAAAATCAGTCGTAATGGTGCATTTTAATGTAAAATATAACTGCTGCATTAGTATAATACTGATAATGTCTTACCTACTAAGGGGCAGATTCACTAAAGGGTGAATTGTCGCCAGTGACCAATTCACACACATCGCACCACTTCGCCAGGCGTGAATTTGCTACCACTACACTAATTCACTAATATGCGAAGTTGCACCCTGGGTACCAAAACGCTGGCGACTTTTCACTAGTGTTACTTTGGCAGGATGAGCATTTCATAGTGAAGATGTGCTAGCATTCATTTGTGCCTAGCGAAAATTCGCTACTGACAGTGGCGTAACTACTGGGGGAGCAGGGGGTGCAATTGGGTCAGGGCCCGCACACCCGCAGGGCCCCCCGGCAGTCACGCTGGCTGGAGTCGGCTGCAGCGCCGCACGGACGAGGGTGGGGGGCGGGTCCCGGCTGCACGACCCGCACCAGGGCCCATCCCCACCTAGTTCTGTCACTGGCTAGTGATCTTCTGCTTAGGTCAATTTGCATACGGCAGGTAAGTTAAAGTTGTTTGGAGGTCTTAATTGTAAATGTTGGTGCAAATGCTTGAAGTTACCACTTTTTATTACACATGTCCAGGGAACCTTAACGAAGACAAGAGAGCTAATATAATGTCACTGTCAAATGAATGTTCCATATGTTAGGAAATGTCTGGAGAAAACTGGTTACCCAAAAAATTTTTTAGGACTTTTGCAGGCAATCCTGCTTAGAAAAAGGAAAAATCGCCAGCGTTTTTTGAACTTTAATGCATTTTTGGCACACAGGATATGATGTAAGTACTTTTAAGCACTTCACCTGGTCTGAGGTGGCGAAGTCAAATCTGGCAAAGGAGGTAACGTTCAGTAAAATCCGTACTTTACGACTATTTGCCAGAGCGAAAAGTCGCCTGGAGACAGAGTGTGAATGAATGCTAATGATGGTCCCTTTCGCTAGCAAATTGACGCCTGCGCCTGTTAGTGATTTGGCGATGTCCATGCGGATGTGATTTCTGGCAAAACTTTGATAGCGTTAGCCACTTCACCTTTTAGTAAATCTGCCCCTAAGTCACCAGCAGTAACTACCAACTGGCAAATTATCAGGACACACTCTGATTTTCATAAATAAAAATTTGTATCCTTTAATATTATCAAAAAGTACTGTATTCACTTTTTCATACTTTGGTAGGTAGGATGCTGGTATGTTACTTAAATCTGTGCCCAATGATCTTGGTCACTAATTTACCAGGAATAAAGAAAGACACAAGGATGTGATTCCTGGCTACCTAAAGTCATCATGTATCCCTTATGTGGTAACTTACATTACTTTGTTTCTAAACCAAAAAAATCTTAACTGAACCTGTTAATGAATCATTCCCACAACAGCCTGTTTATTCTCTGTTTGACCTGTACCAGCACAGCATTTTTCTTTTATTGGAGTACAGGCAAGTTCTTCCAATCAGCACAGTACAGGATCTTCATATATATCTTTGTATGATATATTCGTTTTAGAAATAGCTACCCACCAAGGAGATATACCAGGGAAAATTCTGGGGTTTCTGCCTGAGGCAGCAGCCTCGATGCCGTATGAAAACCAGGAAATCTTAAAGACTCTTAAAGGGCTGGTTCACCTTTATATTAACTTTTCGTATGTCATAGAATGGCCAATTCTAAGCAACTTTTCAATTTGTCTTATTTATTTTTAATAGTATTGAAATAATTTGCTTTCCTCTCCTGACTCTTTTCATCTTACAAATGGGGGTCACTGGCCTCATCTAAATATAACACATGTATTGTTATTGGAACTTTTTATTACTCTATAATTGCTGGGTTGCTAGGATAATTTGGAATCTATCAACCATTAAAAAACTGTATTTTCTTTAAGTATGTTATTGTACATGTATTTAAATATCAACACATTTTCTGTTTGTGTAATTACCTGATGCATGTTTATTACCTATGTCTCCCAGTCAAGAACAATCTGCACAGAATAGTGTAGTATAGTTAGTATAGGTATGGGTATATAGAATTTAATTAAAAGTAGGGAGGGGTGTGTGTATGGATGCTGGGTTTTCATTTGGAGGGGTTGAACTTGATGGACTTTGTCTTTTTTCAACCCAATTTAACTATGTAACTATGTAAGTGCTTGTAGATTTCTGGAAATTTCCAGCATTTTTTCCAATTTTAGTTTGAGTAGTATGAGTTCAGCAGAACAATTGAGTTAAAACTTTAAGTCATATAATGAGGGCTACCCTGACAATCATCACTAGCAGAATAATGGCAATTGTGCTGCTAAAGAATTTATAACATGGTATACTGCTGATAAGTAACTTTGTAATAAATTACTAGATTAAGGAACACACCACATTACAGGCAATAGGACTATTATCTATTATGTCTATCTACCATATAAACTCGAGTATAAGCCGAGTTTTTCAGCATCCAAAATGTGCTGAAAAAGTCTACCTCAGCTTATACTCGAGTCAGTGAGCAGTAGCTGAGATTGCAGTCACTTTTAATCATTCCTATACCAACAGTTCGCTTGGGGAGAGACTGCAATATCACACAACGCCCTCTGTTGGTTATATGAAAGAATAACAGTTACTGCAATATCACACAGCGCCATCTGTTGGTTATATGAAAGAATAACAGTGACTGCAATATCACACAGCGCCATCTGTTGGTTATATGAAAGAATAACAGTGCGCCCTCTGTTGGTTATATGAAAGATTAACAGTGACTGCAATATCACACAGCGCCATCTGTTGGTTATATGAAAGAATAACAGTGACTGCAATATCACACAGCGCCATCTGTTGGTTATATGAAAGAATAACAGTGCGCACTCTGTTGGTTATATGAAGGATTAACAGTGATGGCAATATCACACAGCACCCTCTGCACATGGTAGTGGGACAGTGGGACAATGCACACAGTAATCCGTTTGGCAATTCTCTGTCACCATCAACTTTGCAAAGAAGTCCGGTTGATCGTTGGGGGGTCGCTTTGGCGGAATGTGCGCTGCTGGGAGACAGGGCTGTAGTTGTGTCTAGGCTTATACTCGAGTCAATAAGCTTTCCCAGTTTTCGTAGATAAAATTAGGTACCTCGGCTTATACTCGGGTTGGCTTATACTCGAGTATATACTGTATCTATCTATCTATCTATCTATCTATCTATCTATCAGTCTACATGTATTTTAAGACTTTAATGTGTATTGCAAATGTATATACCATTCAAGTATAAATCTATCATTATATTCTATAGTATATTCTAGCAACATTTTTCATAAAATACATTTTATTAATATTAGTGATCTTATTGCACATACTAAAATTGAAGTAAGAATATGGGGACCTAAGTTAACTCATTATTTCTCTGTAAGATAAGAGAACATTTACAGTAATCATACCAATTTGATTTTTGCATCAGTTATCCAATTACTTCTGAAGTATCAGGGGGAATGTTTGGATTTGAAGCTCTGGATATATGACTTTATCATCCAGACTTCTAAAGCAGTTTCTGTCTTTCTGCTATCAGGGGAGCTAAACTTGCCAAATTGTTCATTTAAAGTAAATAACAGATAACTAATTAAGGAAAGTAATATATAAACACATGCCCATGATAATACAAGGCAAGTTTTCCTCTTGTATCACCACTTCTTTTAATACAACTGTTTTATTTTTTCCCACAACACCAGATGACCCTAAAATAGTTTCATAAACTTGTAATCACATTAAAAGGAAGCTTTTACTGGAAAATACATAACTTTGTAATCCATTGCTTTTACAAAAAAAATCTTCCCAGCTAATACAACCAAAGGGTCACAGAAGATAGCTTAACCTGATGGCGGTTGTGTTTAATATCTAAATTTGGCAATCACAGGAATCCTTATGTTTGCACGTAAAGGAAACTTCTGTTCTAATTTTGTCAAATAAGGAATAGCTATTTAAACCTTCTACGTGAAAATGGTTTGCTGCAAGAATATATTAACAAAATATTTTTGTTTATGTTTTATGTAATTGTTTTAAAAATAAAATCATCATCAGATTTTCCACTAAGTGCTGTTTTGGTTGACAGGACTGTATCTACCAGACATAACTGCTTTCCATTCAAAGTCTTGTTGTAAGTGGTTGACAAGCTTTGGAGGTTTATTGGAGGTTCAATCTTTGACCAGGGAGCCCCTTAGCACAAGGTTAAAAATATAAAAAAACAGTTGAATATCAGTCATTCAACCATATTAATATATAAAACAGCAAATTTCGCCCTAATTGACCTTCAAGTTTTGTGTTCAGATATATCTAGGAGAAAAAATAGACACTCTCTAAATCAACCCAAATTGATCTTCAGGTTAAGCCTCCCTGCCACTCCAAGTATTACATATTTGATGGGGTTTAAAACACTTTAATTAATATAGAAACTAGGCAGTAGCTTGGAAGTAAGAATGGAAAATGAACAGGAGAAGGGCGTGGACAGGTCCCAAAGGTGCACAAAAAAAATGTTTTAATTTCCATAGGCTGGGATGCAGTACACCCCAACCTCTGTAGCTTATGAGAAACTATAGGGGAAGCGGACCCTGTGGTTGCCAGGGGCAACCTCTATATTTGTCAATTTCCTCTATAGCTTGAAAATCCTCTTCTCCCCAAGTGCTTCTTCTTTAAATGTTTATGTGCAGCCTTGTTAGCAGGTGGGGGTGATTTAGTGTGGATGGGAGCAGCTTGTGCATGCCACCCAACTTATTACGCTGCTGGTGCAAAAGCTTTTACAAACAAAAGTATGCAGAATTATTGGCACAAGAGAGCCATGTACTTAACACCACAGCCCCACGGGGCATATTTATCAAGGTTCGAATTCAAAAAAACGCCAAAATTCAAATTCAAATAGACCAACCGAAATTAAGTTGAATATTTTTTTGGTCGAATAGGTCCGTTTTTGATCGAGTAGATCCGTATTTGGCCAAATTTGAATCTTACAAATCGAAGGAATAGCTCATTAGTTCAAATTCGATTCAAAGTTTTCCCCCCAAAAAACGTTGATTTTTCAAAGTCCCCCAATTGACTATGAATAGGTCATAGGAGGTCGCCCATAGGCTAAAACAGCAATTCGACAGGTTTTAGATGGCGAATAGTCGAAGTTGAATCTTTAAATCATGATAAGACAGAACATGATAAATTTCGATATTCAAATTTTTGATTTTTTTTTCAAATTCAAATCGAATTTGGACTATTCCCTATTCGAAGTACACAAAAAATATCTCAAAATTCGATTTTTTTTTTCATTCGAAAATTCACCTCGACCTTTTATAAATCTGCCCCCACATGTACCTTTCACTTGAAGGATCTACTTCTTGCACTGCAATTAATGATTCTTATGTAAGGGGCATGCATTCATGCAGACACTCATAGGCTGCCTACCTGCATGGCTCTAACATGATACTATTTGCTGTCAGGTACAACTGATTCAGTTATATATTGGACTGAATTGGCAGGAGCAGGGTTAACTCCTGTGGAGTGTTTTTTTGGATGTTGTGTTTTGACCCATTTGTAAATCTCTCTCAAAAATGCTTATATGCATTTAAAAAAAAAATTCCCATGAAAATATACAAAACCTTTGCTTAATGTACTTTTACATTTATCCATTAACTTCCATCTGTAAGGAACCAATATTCAGCACAAGACACCCATTAATAAAAGTTAATATAGCTTACTTACATGCAGGTTTTTCATATGATTACAAGGCATTATTGTATAAAAAATAATTAAATTAGGTGGACTTACCATTTACATTTGATATAATTTCTCAGGGGAGAACATATACCTTCCTATGACTTTTATCTCACTCTCAATTAAAAAAAAAACATTTGTATATAATCCCATGGGTTTACCTATAATTAATTCCTGCCAGGGTACATTTGAGCACTTTTAACATGTGTTGAAAGCATTGGTTTTTGAAGAACTATCCATTAACGGCTTTCTGAACTGTAACAATAGATATTGACAGAGCTTGTCAGACTAAAGTACTATTGATTGTTTCACATCATGTGTATAGCAAAACCAATTTCTTTCAAGTGCTTCTTCCTAACTGAAATACATTATAACAGGCTTCCTATCAGTTTATCATAACAGGCAAATCATAGCATATAATGCAGTAAAAAGCTTTACAGTGAATAAACAAATCACGAGACTCAGAAGTCAAAATAACCAGTGTAGGCTGTCTGTCATATTTTTGTGTACATTAATATTTATTTTAACTACACTTTCTAACACCGCATATAAAAGTCTAGTGCACAATGTTACCTGTAAAGAAAAATAAAATCTTTTCTATGTATTGTGGGGACCATGCCTAGATATTTAAATGGCAAACATCCTTCAATATTTTCCTATTATTAGTTCTAAGGGGGGGGGGGGTCATGTAAAAAATCAATGTTGGCTATATTCCAGAAAAGTCTGAGTTTTCTGCAAGCTTTATAAAGTCAAAGGTACAAAGAATATTTCTTTGGAATAGTAAAGCTGCCAAAAAAACTTGAACTACAATTATTTTAATGTTATGTACTTTAGGTTTAAATGCATTTTGTTAAAATTTAGTAAAGAGACTGAGCATGTTTTTTAATAATTATACTAATAATTGTGTAGCACAGTGGCTCAATAATTAGCAGCACTAGTGTCCAAAAACATTCAGGTATGTTAACTGGCTTATTTTGGCCATATTTTGTAAAAAGTGATAGGAAAATTAGATTAGAAGCTATCATTGTTTTATTTAGGTGAACAACATCCCAAATATAGTAAAATAGGCCTTACACATTTTGTGCCTAACAAGGACACTTAGGGGCCTGTTTATTATTCTGTGTAAACAGAATTTGGAGAAAAAAAGGTGTCAAATAATGGCAAATTTATCAATGTGTCTTTTAGTTAACGCCATGCGAACACCAGATCCCCCATTATTTTACACTGCTTCTGTCCTTTGTAAGTAAGTTTGTGTGGAAGCTGCTCAAAGAAAAACCACGTAAAAAAAATGACTTAGAGACTTATTATGACAAAAGAATCAGAATCCAAAAATACTCACGCTAAAACTGGTTGACTTCATGTAAAAGTCAATGGCAGCGGTCCCTTTATAGTTGTCATGATACAGGCCTGTAAGAGTTAATAGAACAGGCCAAGGTATCATGAAAAAAATATTTATTCCCCAAAATCAGATAAGTAACATGTCTCTCTTCACTAAGGTCTGGAATCTGCCATGTGTTGGGATGGGTGAATTTTTTCGTCTTGTTTCACCGAAAAAATGACGCCCATAGACTTATATGGTGTTGTGCGTCAAAAAAAAAAATGGGTCAAATTCGCCCATCCCTAGCCATGTGTAAAGGGTTCCCAGCCTGTGAAGCCCTGCTCCAAGCCCTGGCTTATAAGAGCCATTGTATGTGGAGCCCAAGGAGGGGGAACTTGAAGTTCATAGCAAGGCCCCTTACAGGTGAAGTGAAGGTCACACTATAATCTATACTCAAACATATTTATCAGGCCAGAATCCATACCTGTTGTACCCACGGTAAAAAAAAACTGGTTATGGATTCAATGCCAAATTAGCCTTCATGGGTCAGGTCACACAGTATTGATATTTGATAGGAAGAAATATGACCACTAGTGCATATGATATCATATTATATCATTTCTCTATAGTGTTCGTGTAAGGAGTTATGTTTATTATATGTTTGGTCTAGTTTAAATGCAGTTTACAAATAAAAAATTCTATGTGACAACTTGGAAAGTGCTATAGATAAAGGTTCTATCATTTGGTTTCTTTAAAACCAACATTTTTTCCAGTCCATATATAGTTTATCCATATAACCTAAACACCGTCCTGATATAGAATTTTCCAAGCACTTTTTTTTATTTTATTAAAAAAATTGAGTGGTACTCTTAGTCATCAAGTTAGTGTAGTAACTAAACAAGCACTAATGTATTTCCATTTAAGATGGGGATGTTCCAGGCAGACTCATACCCATTGGAGGATGCAAAATAAATTACTGTCAGCCAACTTCTAATTGTGGACTGAGCTACCTAGAGAGTCTCTCCCATAACTTGACTCCTCTGGTGACAAGAGTGTTTGTTGTGTGTGGTTGCCAGGTAATTACACAGATTAGAAGGTATTGCTCCCTGGCCAAATTATATGCTTCAGATGCCCCAGAACTCATTTTCATTTAAATTGTCTTTACTTCTTACAACAAGACCTCCTCTGCCAAGCTGAAGTTTATACTGAAGTGGAGGAGGGTTTAAAAGACTTTTTCTACTCCAACTGTTGACCTATATAGCAAGACACACTTCTCTCTTAACTGGGCCCTCATGATGGTGTTGACGGAAGGGTGCTGGTCGGAAGATGAACTGTAACTCTCAAGTATATTTGCCTTGAGAAATTATTATGTGCCAGTGATTATTAACCATTAGTGATGGGCAAATCTGACCCATCAGATCAGAATGCATTCAAGTCAATAGGGGTTTTTTCATGCAAGATTTTTCAAACTGTGCAACATTCCTTTTTACTATATATTAAAATCTATGCGTGTTTTTTGTTTTTGTGAATTTTTTTTGTTAATCCCTATTAACCATCAATAGTACTTTTGAACAGTATCACACGTACCATTAACTATTAATACCCCTCATTAGAGAAATACCTGAAATGAATGCCTTCCATTGGAATGAACTCAGAGATTAGAAATACTGTAGCTTGTACCTTTCTAGCTCTGTTCCCCTACAAGTTATCATCTTGGAAAACAACCTCCACACTACTTCTTAGGGAAGCAGATGCTGCTCTTGCTATCTGGTCTTTCTAACTTACAAGTCATATGAGTGTGCTAAGATAGAATCTACTATCCATTGTTTTTACCACTTTTAGGGGTCCCTGTTCTGCAACTTCATCAAAATTGATAGTTTAGAGCCCAACCTAGACTCTTAGGTTCTGAAGTCTACCTTCATCGCATGCTCTCTGGCAGATCCACCTCCTGTTAGGATGAAGTTTAGGAAGAGAGGAAGAACTGGTGACAAAAACCCTGCAGGCTCGGATTTGTGGGAAAGCCACAAAGGTTCAAACCTAGTCTCCCTACAAAAAATTATAATTGAGAACTGTGGGCCTGGGCCAGTAGGGAAATTAAGTCATTGGGTTAATAACACTGTGTAACACTGTGTAAGCAAAATTCCAAAATTAGTAAGGTAGGAAACAGATACCAAGAGTGCAGGTAAACTGCTACATACAGTGCCTTTATGTGGTCAATAAAGAGACTTTTTGCAACAGGTTACCTGCGCTCTTGGTATCTGTTCCCTACCTTACTAATCCATTGGGTGCCCTTACATAAGTCACAAATGAAGTCGCATTTACAGCTATATACACCATCGCATGACACACCTGTTTTCCAAATGAGAGACATTAACTTCTAGAAATAAACGTCATATTTGTTGTTCCCAGTTCCCACTTGAAGATAAGCATACAGGAAAGATAAACATACAGGAAAACTTGTGCTCCCACAGCTCATGGGTGGAAGCTTTACAAAGAAAGATCCTGCAATTTCCTTGAAAAATGTCTAGTGATGAAATTCCCCTGTCCTTCTGACTTGTCTGTCAAGCCAAGCTGATATATCCAATTGCAACTGATGTTACTGCAGCCCATCATTAGATCTCATTGGAACCTACAATGTATTTGCCAGAATCTCTACGCGTTCTGTGTGTTACAGAGTATTTATTGCATTTTGTATCAAATCACAACAATATATTTGTCTATATGAACTATTTTATTTAGCAGGTAAACCAGTCAAAAAACATTATTTTTGTCTTTTTAATTTTTTGTTGTTAATTCAGTGGTATAGCATTCGTACCAAATGTTTTACACAGAATTTGCTTGCATTAAGACTTAGTTAAAAATGCAATAATCTGTGATTAGAGATATTTAGTCATTAGCTGTGAAAAAGATACTTGGTAAAGTGTACTTTACTGTACTTAGTAAAGACACCTTAGTAAAGTGTCTTGAAAATAGTAGATAAAAGGTTTTGGTTTGGCATGCATTCCACTTTTGAACAAGAAATTATTCTGCCATCGAAACACTAAAGACACCTCGCAAGGTAAGGGTGTAGATTCTTGCTATCAAGATGCTATTGCCTTAATCAGTCAGTTTTGTAAGGTTGACTCTCCTTTTTAAACATTCCCTAAACCCCAAATCAGCAGAACTATCCAGAGTGCACAGTTCCTTCCCCAGCTGCTTCCCATCATCATTAATTAAATTCAAATCACAGAAAAATAAACATACAGGATAACACACCAAAAAACTGAACTCATTCCAGAAAAAAATTTAAATAAATTAAATGAAAACTCTTTACTGAGGCATTTATGAATGGCATCTGCAAACTGAATCCATTTTACTGGCAGTTATCTTTACTTTATTTGTCAGAGATGCAAATCATCTTTATATAGATGAGCCGGTGCTAGGATTACAACACTACTTCATGTTCACCTGTTGGATAATGGTCTTTAGAATTTACACAAAAGGATATTTTTCTCAAGATAAATTGGCGGATACAGTGGCACATTGTAATATTCTAGAAAAAGTTTATTTGTATGATTTTTTTTGAGGGGGAGAGGCTTTACCCTCTAAGCATTATCTCACATTCTTTTCATGGAAGAAATTCAGTGTGTTAAAATTGTAGTGTATTATGAAGATTTTGAATAGGTAGCAATCATCTATACAAACCTAAATAGAACTTTCTGCTGAAACTGCAAGAATATTGCATAGTGAAAATTTTGTACTTAGAAAAACGTACATCAATCTTTCTATGGAATAAAATATGAAATATGAACAATAAAAAGATGCATTTTCTAAATCTACTGAATTAAAAATATCCTAAAAATATTATTGAAATGCATGCTTTAGCAATGCCAAATTTACAAAGAAGTGTAAAAAAAAAGAAGAAGAGTAATTATTATCTGTTCCATGTGACCAAACTGCTAATGATTTATTTTCATGGCAGTGTTTTCATGACTGATAAAGGAATTGTATCCATTGCATTTTGAAGTTAAAGTTCTAAAGTTGACTTAATTGTGACCAATGTAATTAGTGGCCAAATCCACTACAGGTAAGATAAAACCAGAAAACCATATCTGGCAATTGGAACTCGGAGTTGGCTTAAAGAAGTTGAGTGCTGATCCAAGCTGCATGCCATATAGGAGAGTTCATGGCTTCATAAGACTGTCCTTAATGATGTATAGTGGTGATAAAATACCAGTGGATGGGTGACCTAAATAAGTGGATACAAATAGGTTAAGGTTTATGCGACTGTTGCAGTCAGATAGCCCTGGTAATGCACAATCCCTATGTTACTAATGTTACTTAGTATCTAGCAATAAAGATTAGCATTTTATCATAATTTTCAGTGACCAAACACATCCCACGTATCTATAGAAAAACATATAGCATAAATAGCAAGAGAAGGATTCATAAAGAGATAGCTTAGATATTAGGATCATACATTGGGATTTTTTATATATAAAGAAAAATATATTATTAAATTAATCATAATCTGTAAAGTGCTTTCGATCCCTTGTAAAAAAAAATGTATATGGGATAATATACATCAGGAGCAATGGTTTATTCTATGAATGCACCCCTTTCTTTAAAATAAAGTATTAATGTTTATAGAAGGCACATTTGTGAGCCTCCCTCCAATGCATGCCTTCCAGGGCTGTTTTAAACAATTCTGCAGAGGATTTTGAGATGGATTTTTTTCGTATTATTTCATGCCCAGGGGATAACTATATGATCATCTGAACAAGGACTTTTTTGGTCTCAGCTGAATAAATATGCATTTTATTTTATTAATCTTCAAACAAATGAATTTTATTCAGGTCTTTTAAAGCCAAAAGAACAAAACAAATAATCTTTAAGAGGCTGCACAAAAGGACTGAAGGTGAATGTCTCAAAGCAGACCGTCTTTAAATGATGTGCAAATGATTCTTGAATTGCATCTTTTTAAATTCTAAATCATTTAACCTGTGTGGAAGTAACAATCATCATAAAAAACACTAGAATATATTGTTTTTTTAATGTTAAATAACTAGTGATGGGCGAATTTGCGCCGTTTCGATTCGCTGAAAAATGTGCGAATTTCGCGAAACGGTGAAAAATTCGCGAAATGGCGTTTTTGACGCCGGCGCCCGTTTTTTACGCCGGCGTCCGTTTTTTCGGAAACATTTTTTTTGGACGCCGGCGAATTTTTGCCGCAAATTTTCGCCGGCTTTTCGCGAATATATTCGCTGGCGGCGAATCGAGCAAATTCGCCGCGAATTCGCGCCTGGCGAATAAATTAGCCCATTACTATAAATAACATTTGATATTCATGTAAAGTGTAATTTTTTTGAGAGGGGTTATTTATTTATCTATACTGGTGGTCTTTATATATGATACAAGTGCTGCAGACCTCTGTGCACAGAGATCATGATTTCTTAGTCTGCCATTGCTAGAGGTGTGATGCTTGTAATCCTAATATGAGTTTAGATGTAGCATCATGCAAAAGAATCATAGCAACTATAGGGGATCAGACAAATCCTTCTTTCTGTCTGTGACAGCATCCAGCCCAGTTACAGGCTGGAGAACCATCCAATTGGCCTTTGGAACTTGGACAAATATAATTTAAGAGACTAAGAAATGGATAATCTTCTTGACTACCAGCACAGTTACATTATCTACATTATGCGGGAACTAGGCAGTTCCTATCTAGTCCCAGTCTCTTGGATCATTAAAAGCTAACTGCTGATTAGTTTACTGGTCATTAAAGGGCATGTAAAGTCTAAAATAGAATAATGCTAGAAATGCTGTATTTTGTATACTAAATATAAACATGAACTTACTGCACCACAAGCCTAATCAAACAAATAATTTATGCTTTCAAAGTTGGCTACAGGGGGTCACCATCTTGTAACTTTGTTAAACATTTTTGCAAGACTAAGACTGTGCACATGCTCAGTGTGGTCTGGGCTGCTAAGGGATCATCATAAACAAAGCTGCTTGAGTTCTGCATGGCTGGGAAGTAAGGCGGGGGCACCCCCTTCTGTTCATAAGTATGATTGTTTCCCTGCTCAGCAGTTAGGGACCATCTGACAATTTCTATCCACAGCCATAAATGAAGGGAAAATTTCACTGCATACAGTCAGGTTTCTTTTAAAAATGGTACACATTTTTTTAATTAAAGTATATTGGAGATTGTTTCTTTTTCATTAAAGAAAATAATAATAATATTTTTTTTTCCCTTTACATGCCCTTTAATGATTAAGGGACCAATATAAATGTAGCCTATGTTTCAAAGTATGTAATGTAATCAATAATCAGTATACATATTCTATGGAATGTTTTGATTAGAATAAATGTATTTTTCTCAAAGTAACTTCCAAGTTCCTGAAAGGGTTCCACAACCAAATGACCAGGTGGTCCTGATTCAAGTCCAGAAGGCTATCTGTATTTGTATGTATAATACAGTATGTGTAATAGCACTAGAAATATGTTTGCAAATGTAAACATAATTCTTATTCTCCACACAATGTCCCTAGCTGCCCCAAAGTCAATGTGAGAAAACCACAAAATGCACAAATCAGTTGACAATTGTTGTCAGTAGAAATTAAACAAACACCAAATCCTCCAACCAACCCAGGATCCCTCCATCAGCCCCACTCCCTCCCATGCCACCTGTTCCTGTCAAAGGTGTCCCTATCTTTGTACCTGATATAAAATGCAGAGCTGCTCAGCTGAGTTGAAAAGTGTCATTGTGTGCTGCTTCAGAGGATCAGAGGTGTAGCAAGATGGTGGGGCACTTTTCAACCCAGCTGAGTGACTTTGCATGGGTTAGCAGGTACAAAGATACTGATGCTTTTGACAGTATCATCTGATGTTGGAAGGGGCAATGGAGACGGTCTGAGATTGGAGGAAAGGGTTTTGTATTCTTTTAGCAACATTACCAATATGAGATGGCTAGCATACTGTATAGTGATCCACTGGAATCTCTTTATCTCTCAGGGCATTCCAGAGATGCATGCTGAGGAGTGCCAGGTGACAAAAGGCAATAGATAGGCCTGTAGGAATTATCTGCCTGTGACAGGCATCAAGTACAAGGCTCACATTGTGTGTGACAGTTTTACTCTACACTGAGTTCCAGATTTTCATTTAGAACAAAGTGCACTTGTAACCGGGCTAACCAGCACACACACCCTCCTGTCCCAGGAAAAGAAAGCAAACATTTCAAACCCAATGATATGACAAATTAAGGCAGACTTTATTGAACAGGTTAACATAGGGGCTGGAAAAGGTACAATGCTAAAGCCCAGTGTTCCCTCTTGCTATCCCAGAAACCTCCATTAAATCTATCCTGTCAAAAGGCACTAGCAGAGATTCATAACAGTTGAAGGGTTACCACTCCGTTTCACAATACTTCTTCTCTTTTCTGTTGTGTTCACATACAGTGCAAATGCATCTTCCAGCTGTCTCACCACAACCTCAGGTTTCTCACTGACCTACACCTGAATGTTTCCATCCCTAAAAACTGGTGGTACTAACCCATATCTCATTGGTGGGGTCCCAAGTTGCCCTTGCTGTCTAGTCAACTACCTTTCACCTCTAAGGTGGTTCAGGCACTGAACTCCTTTTCCCTCTAGTCCAAGCTAAGTGTAGCCACCCTTATGGTCTGACTTAGCTATGTGTCTTGCCATCAGATTTTTTCAGACCAGAGAGGAAGTGCCTAGCTTATGAACTTCCTTATATAAGCAACTGTAGGGGAATTCCCCACCCAGCCAAACTTAAGTGCTGGTGGCTAAACTGAATATAACCCAACTATTTACAATATAAAATATATTTACACAGTGCTAGGTCCACCCCTTTAATATATGTAGCTCAATTTTGCAGCCCTTAGCACTCTTACATTAGCGACTAGCCCTTAGTAAAAGGCCTGAAATATAACTCCTAGTTATACACTGTACTTTTGCATTGTGAAAGGGGTTGTAAGCTTTCCAAAAGCATCATATTTTTGATTCTAGATAAATAATAATAATAAATAATAGTACAGGTATAGGATCCCTTATCCGGAAACCCAATATCCAGAAAGATCCGAATTACGGAATGGCTTTCTCCCATAGACTCCATTTTATCCAAATAATCTATATTTTCAAAAATGATTTCCTTTTTCTCTGTAATAATAAAACAGTAGCTTGTACTTGATCCCAACTAAGATATAATGAACCCTTATTGGAAGCAAATCCAGCCTATTGGGTTTATTTAATGTTTAAATGAATTTCTAGTAGACTTAAGGCATGAAGACCCAAATTACGGAAAGATCCGTTATCCGGAAAACCCCAGGTCCCGAGCATTCTGGTTAACAGGTCCCATACCTGTACAAATCTTCCAATTCAGGCCATCACCTGTGATAAAATTAGATATTAGAATCAGAGGCAAACTGTCTTTCATTCGCACTGATCAAGACCTGTAACCTTCAATTTAAAAAACAGGATATTACTAAACAAATTAAATTATGGTGAATGGATTCTTTTCGTTAAGGTGGACACAAAATGATAAATTAAGAAGAGGCAAATGACAACTTGTTATAAATAATGCATGTTTTTGGAAAACTGAAAAAATTGAGAATAACAAATGAGGACAAATGACCACTAAATCCTGGCATGAAATGGTCTGACATTTCTAGTGCATAAACAAAATATGTGACAATCATTTGCAAAAAGGATTTTTAAGAAAGAGTGGAATATTTCATGCATTATGCCTATTTGCATGCTAATGGCCAGCATGGTCTGTGGACTCACAGCTGTGTTTTGAAGAACGTCTGAAAGAGCAGAATAAAAGTTTTGTGTAGAAGCGTTCTTTCCAAGCAATTGAGGCTTTGTTTTTCTAAACTAAATTTTCAAGGGAAAAAAAAATTGCCTCTTTTGTGCACGACATATAGAGAACGCCTACCTTCCTTGGTTGGATTATTTTAATAATAACTTCAGTCTCTTTACAAATGGCAGGCACAATATATACTACTGAGCTGCAATATTGCTTTCTGCAATAGCGGAAGCCAAGGGGGTATATTCATGTGCCCATTTGCATACGCAATCCCAGATAGAACTTTGATGCCACACAGCTGTGATGTGACTGCACTAAATTTAACATCTGCTGACAAAATAAAAGACTATAAGAATATGAAGAAATCAGACACCTCAATCATTCAATCAGTAGGACTTGCAATATGCATTATATTGTACTTTAATTATTTGAAGACTTTGTGGTGATACCTGTCCGTTTGTGAAATTTATCATCATGTATGTTTTTCACAAGAACGTACAATTTTGGTTCAAATATCACATATGTCTTTCTATTTATAACTTAAGATTTTCCTATGGCTCTAGCATCCTGCCTGTATAAAAAAAGCTACAAACCTTTTTTAAATCAGTATTTCTAAGTATCAGTTCTATGTACGCTCACAAAGAAGCTGGATTTACATTGAAATCTGTCACCCAATGGGTTATCGGAAAAAAAAAAAAGTGATGTAAAATAGATAGGAAACACATTTTGGCAATTTATACAGTGGGGCATATTGGATAGTTGCAGCCAGTACTGTTTGGCACATGCAGTATTTTAAATGAGCCAAAAATCCACAACAAATTTCACTCGTTGACAATATCTGATAATACTGAAAAAAATATTGTGTATTTTTGATTTTTTAATTGAACAGATCATAAATGCAAGTCAAAATATTAATATGTCTTCAGTATTGTTTAAAAGCTTATTTATTTCTGTGAATTTGACTCATTTGATGTTATGAAAAATTCAATCTTGGAATTCTAAAGCTTGAAAAATATGTATAAGAAAAAAATGTATTGAATTCAATGCACAAAAGTTGCGGGTATAATAAATTACACGTTAAAAATATTGGTTTCATAATTTTTACAACTTCTTTAGGAAATGAAATACTTGTTTTTGCTATAGATTACTAGCTACAGTGCAAACAGAATTTTAAATAAATGTGTAGAGGGAATAAATTGGGCTTTGTTAACTTTGAATACAAATGTTTGGCCTTTCTGGCTACAATGTTTGATGTGTAATGTGCTGATTTCTTTAAGTAAATTCTCAGAGCAAGGAATGGAACTCAGAGAAGCAATTATGCTTTAAACTAAATTCAGTTAGTTCATTACTGTATTGTGCTATACTGGTCAAAACTTATTAGGGAGAATAAGTTCTCTTTTTTTGGCATCTCTGTTACATTTTATTTAGATTTATTTTTAGTATATATTTTTATATGCATTCAATTATGAGTCTGATTTATGAAAGGTTTGACATTTTTAACACAAGTTATTTTGCACTAAGGGGCAGAATATCAAAATGAGAATAAACTAAAAAAATGGAATGTAAAAATTTGCAAGAAAGCAAAGGAGTTCATGTACAAGTCAATGGGAAGTGTTCTAGTAAAATTTAAGCCATTTTTGCAATTTGAATTTTGGATTGTAGATCCATAGAAAGCGATGAACCCAAATGTGCTACATTTTTAGTCAATCAAGCCTTTATTACACATACAATTTTGGTAAGGATTTGAATTTTTTCAACAAAAAAATGCACAGATTAGATTTTTGACAAAAACAAATCAACAAATCAAGAGTTATAAGGGTCAACAAGATATTTACATACTCATGTGAATTACTACATGGAGATGATGTGATTGGGGAAGGCAATTGACATACATTTGTCAGATGAGGTTATCAGTTAGCCTTTTTTTTTTTTGTTATTTTGTATTTTCAGATACACGTATGATAACTACATCTGTTTCACCATATCAAAGACTACATGGATATAAAAAAAGGAATTTGATTAACATATGACACAATGCCTTTGATAGATAAAATCTTGGCTATAAAGCATGTTAGAACCATAGTGTGAGACTCAAAAAAGTCACCATTGATGTGAAAAGAGCCCTTTATAAAAATTATTTGTATTAACAGAGCATACAATTATGTGATATTTTGATAGAGAATGTAGATCAAAGTTCTCAGTTACTGATAATAGGTGCAAAATAACACAAGCAGTTACTCATAACTAATAAGTTGTATATAAGTTATACAAGCTTGAAAATGAAATCAAAGATCTAATTTGCAGTAACTGGTACTAATGCAAGTATTAAATGCTGCCAAGAAACCAAGCCTAGCTCCATAATTAAAAATGACAACTTAAAATGTGTATATTTGTGCATATAAACAGCGCCGGATTTGTTTCCCGGCCGCCCCTAGGCCGTGCGGTCCGACCAGGCGGCCGCACGGTCCTACACTTCCCCTTCCCAGCGCGCCGGCGCAGCTGGTGTCATTGGTGTCATTGAATGGGGACACACACGTCCCCTAATGCGACTGCGCGGCATGCCGCCCCTATTTTTTGCCGCCCTAGGCCCGGGCCTATGTGGCCTCGCCACAAATCCAGGCCTGCATATATACCATGCAATAGGATGAAGGTTTCACTGCTATAAGACAAACTTTAGTTTTTTTCCCTTTCTCTAGTTTAGTAGGAATCTAGGAAGCAGGTAGCAGTCAATAGAGAGTTGAAATTGATGGGCATGTGACTCTTCCCAGCCTCAGTTACAATGTTAAACTTTGTGAATCATTCATATAGTGAGCATTTTTATGTGGCTTGCTGGGACTTGGGAGAAAAATACTGGGATCAGGTGCTGACAATTTTATTCAAGCAGTGCTCCACAGTTTTTGACAGGCCTCACACCTGAGGTGACTCTATTAATATGATCCAACCATATATCTGTCTTTGAATAGGAAGGGGAGTATAAAGCATAAACATTGTATTTGTGCCAAACATTATTGAAATGCACAATACCTGGGAATAAAGTAATTAGTTGTTGCCCTTTACTTCACATTTCCTATTATACTGCTTTGACATATTGTAGCAGTGCTTTAAAAATATGTCCAATCCATTGCTATCTGCCTCTGCAATTTGGCTAAATAATACCTGAATACCTTTGCAGGAACAATTTTTCACACAAATTTTCATTGTTGTTAATGCTAATTAGGGATGAGCAAAATATTGTGCCATGTTTCACCACAAAAAAATGCCCATAGATGCTAATGTATAGTTTAAAAGATATTGAGCTTTAAAAAATGGAAAGTGACAAAGCCCTATTTACTTAAATGCGATTGCTGAATTTTTCGCGTTTGTGCTATTTTTCAGAGAAGCAAAATGGGTCATATTTACTCATCAGTGAGCTATATTTACCACAAAAAATACCATAATTACTACACTATATCTCCAGAAACATGCTGAAATGTATTTAAGTGTAGGTGGCTCATTCCTGTTTTCATAGTATTTTAAAAGGAAGAGGCATGTGTTCAGTATTTGTTGCCTGTGTAGGCTGTATGAAATCTGTGACGCTGTAAATCTGTATTTTGAAATAAACGTTATATTTTTTCTTCCTGGATAAAATCGTGGGAACTGGACATTGATGCCACCACCTGTTAATTGCTTACAATGTGTTATACATTTTTTTGCCAGATATTTAGAATTGCATCTTGGATTTAATTTTTTTTTAAAATTCTTGGCTTTGTTAATTTGTTTTTAGGATCATGATAAAATAGTGGTAAAATTAGCATTTGTAATAATAATAATAATAATAATACACATTTAATAAATAACATGTTTTTTTGTACAATTCAATGTTAAAGTTGTTTTTACATTATGACATTATACTACATTAATTACATTAAACTAAATCTACTGTATGACTTTGGCTTATGTTCCAAGTTCTGGACACATATTCTACTTTCCAGAGAGGAAATCTCCAACAGACTTATTATTACTCAAATCCTTGTTGTTAAACCTGAGAGTGTTCATGACCATATATTACTAGTAGTCAGCCATTCAATAAGTTTTCTTACTTATTTTTCACAGAGTAGCAAATACTGAAAGGTGAGTTCCGCATTGCATTGAATTAAGGGGTAAGTAAAAAAGGTTGTACAAACTGTCTAGACATAACTTTTCTTTGTTTCAATGAAACAAAAACTTTTATTACTAATTATTTTTGTAAACTGCTTGGAATTGGAAATATCTTAGACTTTGGGCATTGATTTTTGAAATAAATACCTTTTAAATACAGAACCTCTTTTTAATATGCCAGAAATGTTTTAAAATACATATTTTTACCTTAGACTAATAAAAATAGCTATGATAACAGACTGCTTTAACGGAGCCTAGGTTTGTGTGGATTTAGATGAGGAATCTTTAGAAAATCATTAAGATTAGTTTATTATATGGTCGTGGTACACACTGTTGCAAATCAATAATTTTTCAGCTAATCATTCTCCCAAACATTTAGTAAATAACCAAAATCTTCTACCCTGTCAAAGTATTCATCTTGGTTAAATTGTTGAGTTGTAGAAAGTCACAGGTACAAAATTATATGACTAAATTATATGACTAATAAAAGCTACATACTGATTTGCTTTGTTCATTTTTCTGGTCTTTGGTGGTTTCACCTTCTAGATGTAAACGTGCTATACTTGAAGTCTGCTGTTACTATGGAGTAGAAAACTCTTTTTTTTTGTTGCCTGAAGGAAACAAAATACATTTTTTCAGACATAACGATATATTAATATAACTCTGGTATAGATGTAAAAACATCCTGGCTGATTCAGTTAATGCCTTTAAGAATGGCTTGGATGTTTTTTTGGACAGACATAATATCAAAGGCTATTGTGATACTAAGCTCTATAGTTAGTATAGGTATGGGTATATAGAATTTAATTAAAAGTAGGGAGGAGTGTGTGTATGGATGCTGGGTTTTCATTAGGAGGGATTGAACTTGATGGACTTTGTCTTTTTTCAACCCAATTTAACTATGTAACTATCCTAATAATACATAACATGGGTGCTAAATTTCACCACTGCAGATGTTCATTGCAACAATCAGTAAGGGAAAAGGAATGATTTTCTCCCATGGGACTCAAATTGGTTTTACAGCAAGCAAAGCAGTCTTTACTGGCACACTAGGTAGCCAGTACACCAGGAGATTACGGGACTTGTCCAGGGTCATAAGGAGTTGTCACAGTGAATCAAACCAAGGTCTCTAGCATTAGTTTTAATCACCCTATGACCAGTTATACAATGAAATTGGAAATTGGAATCTGATTGGTTGTTATGGGTATCTCAGCAGTGAACATTAGCACTTGTTTTAGTAGATTAACCTCTATGAGTAAAAGAAACATTCATCCTTCTAATCTGATCAACCATAAGTGTGAGGAAAACATAATTAATTGATGACAACTTTAAAACACATATTCCCATTCTTATTAAACATTCCATCAATCCCAACTATCATCCAGAGTC
Source organism: Xenopus laevis (assembly GCF_017654675.1). NCBI lineage: Eukaryota > Metazoa > Chordata > Amphibia > Anura > Pipidae > Xenopus > Xenopus laevis. The sequence continues at coordinate 57,434,890 of NC_054388.1, read as the reverse complement.
CTTATTCCTTTTGACTCCAATTAACTTCTCCTAGCAAGCTCTAAAGGTCACTATTCCATACTCTTACTTCTATATCTTTCTTGTCTCTCCTCTCAGCCTTTGAAACCGTTGACCATCCACTCATTCTAGTCTAGACATTTTGTACTAAACTGGCATTCATGACACAATTCTTACATGATTCAAATCCTAACTTTCTGATGGCCCCTTTAAAGCTTCTTTCTCTTTCTTAGAGATATTACCTATGCCATGAGCAACGCTAAGAAGACAGTGGGAGCTTAGGGAAATTAATGTGTGGCTGAGAGATTGGTGTAGGGAGGAGGTTTTTGGGCTTTTGGAGAACTGGGCTGATTACAGTCTCTTTGCTAGGGATGGGCTGCACCTCAATGATGATGGTGCAGCTGTTCTGGGAGAGAAGATGGCTAGACAGTTGGAGGAGATTTTAAAACTAGTCTTGGGGGAGGGTTCAGTAAAAGATTCAGTGGAAAACAGGTTAAATGACATAGTGGGCAAAGGAAGGGAAAATGGGGTCTGAGATTTGGTTGGGGGTACTGTTAAGGATAGGGAGGACCACATGTCATTTTTTCAATATGGTACCAGTATTAAATGTATGTTTGCAAATGCAAGGAGTCTGATGGTAAAATGGGAGAGCTGGAGGTGCTGGTGCAGAAGGGAAAATATCTTGTGATTGGTGTGCCTGAAACATGGCTGAATGAGTCACATGACTGGGCAGTTAATATCAATGGCTATACTTTATTTCGAGGGACAGAGGCAATAGAAAAGGAGAAGGGGTATTTCTGTTTGTTAAAAGCTTATATAAGGGAGGAGGTTACAGATAATGATGGGGCAGAAGTCTTATGGGTAGAGTTCTTCACCAATTATAAAGAGTCCAGCAAATTAATTGTAGGAGTATGCTATGGACCCCCTAATGTAGGTAAGGGGGAGGAGGCTAAGCTCCTGATGCAAATAAAAAAGGCTGCTAGTTTGGGTAAAGTAATGATAATGGGGGATTTTAATTACCCAGATATTGACTGGAGCAACTGTACCGCCAGATCAATTAATGGGAATACGTTTATAAACATGTTGCATGACAATTTTATGGCACAGGTTGTTGAGAAACCAACCAGAAAAAATGCTATTCTGGATCTAGTGATCTCAAATGACCCAGAACTTATAGCAAATGTGCAAGTCATTGAGCCCCTGGGTAATAGTGACCATAATGTTATATAATTTAATGTCTGGTACAAAAATCAAATAAACACTGGGGCAACAAAAAACATGAATTTCAGAAACACTAATTTTAGTGCCTTGAGGGCTGCCCTTTAGAGCATTGATTGGGGAATTAAGGTTTCAGCTAAAAACACAGAACAGAAATGGTTGTCATTTAAAATTATATTAAATCATTACTCTTCTCAATTTATTCCCTTACAGAGTAAACGTAGAAGCTCTAAGAATCACCCTGTGTGGCTTAATATAGAAGTAAAGAAGTTAATAGTAAAGAAGAGAAAGGCATTTAAAAACTATAAGTCTGTTGGGACAGAAGCTGCATTTAATCAATATACTTACACTATATTAAATGTTGTAAATCAGCAATCCGGAAGGCAAAGAAAGGAAATGAAGAGTGCATTGTGGCAGAGGCTAAGACTAACCCCAAAAAGTTTTTTTTAAATATATTAATAGTAAAAAAGATGTAGGTTGAGAGTGTTGCTCCATTAAATAATGGTACTAGTATGGTTGTAACAGATAAAGAAAAGTCAAATGTGCTAAATCAGTTATTTTCTCAGTGTATACAATAGAGGAGTTCCCAGGCTCACTTCATAGCTGCACTGATGGCTCAGCTCAATCTAGTCAGTGGCTGACTCAGGATATGATCCATAAAGCTTTAATGAAAATTAATGTAAACAAGGCCCCAGGGCCTTAGGGCATACACCCCCGGCTTTTTAGCAAGTGAGGGAATACAGGGTTATAGAAGATAGCTCACAGTACAAGTTGATCCAGGGACTAGTTTGATTGCCATTTTGGAGTCAGGAAGGATTTTTTTGGAGAGGCTTCAGATGTTTTTTTTTTTTGCCTAACTCTTCATCAATTGTCAGTTAAGCAGGTTAAAAAAAAGTTGAAAGGTTGAACTTTATGGACATGTGTCTTTTTACTATGTCTAACTTACTAAGTTAATATGTTATTATGTAACATATGTGTTTTGAAATCAAATTATCCTAAAATTATACTGCAGGTGTGTGCCTTAACTTCCATTCTTCATAAAGGGAATTGCAATTTATAGTACAGTGTGCTTAGCTACATGGTCTGCTCAGCAGGGATGGAAAGAAGATGAGAGCCATGGAGTTATTTGAGTTCTCAGTGCTCAGTTATTATGGACATTAACTGCTAGTTTAATAGTAATTTGCAGAAGGTATAATTGTTTCAAGGTTTAGTTTCTGGGAGTTTAATGGGAAATGTGCTGTATGTTTCATTTAAGACAAATTCTGTTTGGTTCATAATAGAGAGAAAGAAGCAGCAATATAATGTAGGGAAAAGGTTAAATAATGGTTTACTGAATACATGAGGAGGGCTGAGGAGAAGCTAGAGGGAGATCAATTTACAAATGAGAGGCACTTTTGTGTATACTTTTTTTAAAATAAAAAAAATAGAGTTTATTTTACTTTTCTTAATTTGTTGATTGCATAGCCTAGTATGTATACAAGTATATATACAAGACATTCTCCCTTAGCAAATTTGTATGGATACATTTAACATGAGCTGCCATAGTTCTCTGTAGGCAACACAAAAAAAGCACCATCTGTCTTTGACAACTAGATACTGCTGTTCATTACTTATATGTTTATAGTAATATCTGGGCTCCCACTCATATGCTGTTTATTTATGCAAACATATCGAAATAAATGTAATGTTCTGAATGCTTAAAAAGCTATGCTCGCGTACCTAACAATGTATGATAAATCTGAAAATGCACATATGGGATTTTAGAAATTAGACATAAAGAGCCCAAAATTCATTACTCAGAATACTCAGGAAAAGTATGTTTATAATTTGTAAGCTATAGAAAATTGTTTTGAAACCAATATGTGTCCGTATATACACAATATTAACACAGCCACTGTAGGATGTGGTTAAGCATGGATTCCATTGATCCCTGCCAGTATATAGACATGGACAATTGTAAGAACTAGACTTTTTGTTAAAGGGGCATAATTCTCAATGGGGATCTTGGTAGGAAATGTTGAAAAAAGAAAGAATAAAAAAGAATAATACTTGTTATATTGAATAGTATATGTATAGGTTATATCCATGACATTGTACAGGGGGACCTGGTTTCATGGCTGGACCTTCAAGTTATTAAAAGAGTCCAGGAGTGGGTCATTGTGTCATTATAGTAATAAATAGGGTTAATATATTGTCATTGTTCTAAACACTAATGACCCATTGAATGTCATATAAAGGATGCGTTTATTGAATAATAATATAATCACATTATTTAAGAGAAGTCTTATTTTTTTTTATAAATACATTTACAGGAATCCAGGGGAAGATGTGTATGGTATAACTATTTAAGAGGACAAAATATTTTATCAGGGCTGTTTCAGAACACTTCTGTGTACTTTTCTTTCTGGAATAAGTTCTTATTGCTTTAGGGTTTAAGTTTAGTTTTCCTGTTCTTGTCATAGTGGAGTAAAAGATTAAATAATAAAACCCTTTGATTACCAGTGACCAGCACTTGTTATTTGAAATGTGTTTTCCATGCATTTAAATGGAATGTGGGAATACAGAATCTATATAGCTGGAACTGTCGATTGTACAGTGTTTACATTTAAAGGATTGCAAATCTCAAAAACATTGGGTTTGCCAATATAATAGACACCCGCTAGTAACTGATATTTTGCTGATATTTTACCCAGGTGTTGCCTGTTCTTTAAAACAATATCTGGCCTTAGGTACTATCCTCCAGAGCTCCATGTTTCCCTTTCTTGGGAATCTATTACAAACATTCAAGCAGGGGGCATTTGCAGTACAGTAGGCACCGGAAATTATCCTGCACTGAGCATGTGCCAGCCCAGTGTAGGGCAAAAGAAACCTGGGAGTTGAAAAAATATAGTGGCTTTTAATAGCACAATATCATGGGCCAGTTAATTATTTTCAAAGAATTGCCTACCAGTCAGTGATTTTTAGCCCTGGGATTGCCTAACAATTTGGTACACCCCAGAGTTTTTAAGTTTCTCTTTCCTTTGAACAGTTAACAGATACAATTATAGGGAAGATGACCAGTAACGTAACTATATGATGCGGGGCCCGAGTGCATGCACACCGCTGGAGGCCCTGAGGGGGTAACACCCCCTGCACCACCGGTAGTTCCGCCACTTAAGATGACTGGTTGTCTGATCACATGATCTACAGGAAATAAGTTGATAAATTACAAAATCAGCATGTTTTTTTCCCTTTCATGACAGAATTTCCTAATACACAGTGTTCTTTTTACAGGTCGGGTACAAAGTAAAAGTATTACTTTAAAATATATATCTTGGTTTATTATGTTTCCTCATAAATGCTGTCTGGCTAAAAGCTTTGATTTTATATTCTATGGGGTTAGTGAAACAATGGAAAATGCCAAAGCACAGGGTTATTTTCGGAAAATTATAATGCAAGAATTAACATACTGTAATCACATGCTCGAGAACAATTGGTAATAAATTTATATTTTTAGAATTATTTCCATTCTTGCATTTTCTGAGAACAAATATCATGTATTAATATTCAGCACGATGAAAAGGTATCCTAAGGACATACTAAATGTTTATTGGGGACAAAAAAAAACATAGTCATGGCATTGTGTGGATTTTGGCAGGACTATATACTAAATACCATTGAGCACAGTAAGTAATGCAAAATGAGTCCTTCTTTGAGCTACTATATAATTTAAAGGGACGTTTCCTATAAATTCAATTTAGTATGCTATAGATGAAGCTGCGTATTAGAAAATTATAATTGTTCTTTTTTATTTTGTATGATTATTGATTTATTAAGTTGGTGCTTCTTTCAAGCCTGACATTAAACATGGTATGTAGTTGTCACGGTTACTGACTCCTGGCCACTGAACAGGTCCTACCAACCAGATAGATGTCTAAATACCTAACCTTAAATTTGAAGAATTAAAAAAATATTTTTTTCATGAGGCCTGTTTATTAGAATTCGAGATTTCTTCACACAGTATCTAGAAATCATGGCAAACAATCATAATCCCTAATTTTTTCCAAATATGAGCTTTCCAAATTTTTGCGATTTATGTTGAATAAAATTGACAGCAAGCGTCTATATAAATTAATAGGAAGTGTATTTTTAACCTTCAAGCCGTTTCAAGTTCAAGTTTTTTAAACAGTTGAATCTATAAAAATGCAATTTTAGATCAGATCAAGTTTTTTTAGGACTTAAAGTTTTTTTTAACACATTAGTAATTAGGGGAAAAATCATGCTTCTGGGGAAAAACCTTAATAGTGATTTTTTTCTGTGAAAAAGTTGAGAAAGAGCTCGGAAATCAATAAATCAGCCTCTATGTTTTGGCCTCATTAGGTTTTAGAAGAAGGGAATGACATTTGTTAACAGATATTAAAAATTTTAAAAATATTAGAAATTACTTTCTCCACTGTGCTGCTTGTGCTTTCAAGCATAAAACTAAACAGCAAATTCCCATGCTGGGAATGAGCCTTTTCCCAAACTGGGGAGCAAATCCTAACAACGCAATAGCACATTTAGTACCATGCAGAATACCTTATACCATAATGACACAACACCATATACTGGAAAGGCATGCTCATTAAATGGTATTTGAAGCCTAATGTATTGCTTGCTTAACAGTCTCAGTCTCCATCATCTCAATAAAATGCTCAATGTTAGATTACCTACAGTACTTAACCTTTCCAAGAAATGAAAACAAATCATTGCAAGTATCCAAATAATCAAGACATAATTATTAAATTATTGATTTCTCCCTTTATTTGTTTTCCCTGCATATCTGTCATTAAGCTGTCCCAGTAATGAAATAAACATTATAAATTTACCAAACCAAAGAGGCTATTTGTAATAAGCGAATACATACCAAACTGTCAATTGTGTTTCTAATTGCACTAAACCATTCCTGCACGGTAATGTCTGCGTCTGACTGGAAAAGGAACTCATTTCCTGATAACGTTGTGATCTGAGGAGAGAATGTTGGTGTAAGCAAGCTGCCATTGAAAGATTATTTATTTGTACTGAATTCTCCTTTTGCATGGGAAAAGTGCCTAGTTAAACAAGTGTCTGAGGATTTCATTTTGAGTTTAAATCATTTATAATGGATCTCCGTGATATAGGTTTCTACCTGATACACAAGCCTGAAACAAAGCACATTTTCAACTTCAATTCACAGTATTTGAATTCTTATTTGACTGTGCCTAGCCAGAGGAACAGCAACTTTATTAAGTGTGAAATCTGTTGCGTATTGTATAAATGACCTTGTGAATCTTGATTTTGAAAGCATTTTCTAGTAAATGGTGAGTATACTGTAACTTTTGATGTTTGATTTACTTTCTATTCTTTCCTCTTAAATATGCACGTATAGGTTCCATTATCTAAAAACCCGTTATCCAGAAGGCTTCAAATTACAGAAAGGCTGTCTCCCATAGACTCCATTTTATCCAATTAATCCAGATTTTTTAAAAATGATTTCCATTTTCTCTGTAATAATAAAATAGTACCTTTTGCTTGATCCAAACCAAGATATGATTAATCCTTACTGGAAGCAAAGCAAACCTATTGGGTTTATATAATGTTTACATGATATACTAGTAGAAGATCCAAATTACAGAAAGATCAGGTCCTGAGCATTCTGTATAACAGGTCCCATTCATGTACATAAAACACCATACAATACTATGAAGAGCTATGACCTGCTTGGTCATGGTGGTAGAACATGGTAGGAATCCTAAATGTTTAACCTATGAGGGGCTTCTGGTTTAGGAAGCAGTAAAAAACACAATTACCTGGTACTTAAATACAAGCTTATATTACGTTAGGCCTATACATGCACTTTAAACAGAAAGCAGACCTTTCTTCATTCTTTCTTTCAATAAGAAGGGTGTCCAGCGACCTTTAATATCTTTATATTTTACAGGAGGTTATATTTTATCTTATTTATGAATACACCAATAATTACTTTGTTAGAACTGAAAGAAGTTAAAAATGGGATTCCACCACTGTATTCTATTTAATCCATTTCATCAGGCTCTTAATTCTGAAGTCGGAAGGCAGTTATGTCATCTTGTATTTTATATGCTAAATTTAACACAAATGTAATAATTCTGTAACTGAACATGTTTGCAAAGAAATATGTTAATACACAAACAATCTATACTGAGAAGAGTTTTTCATGCCAAGGAGGCCATTAAGCTATACAGTATAATAACATTTTAATAAATATGAAAGGCAGTTCAAGTAAAATCTATGTGGTGATTTTCTTGGCATGATCCTCCTAGTGTACAATTTGGCATCTGCTTTTCAGGAAAGCGGCTGAGCTGTACAATAATTATTTGTTAGAATTTTTTAACAAAATTGTTCCTGGGATTTTCAGCTTCTGTAGAGCAATGCCTAGCTTGATTTTTTTATTGTTGCAAACAAAATTACTAAACATTTTCTTTTAATGGTTAAAGCAAACATGGCAGTAAGTAAGAGAATGATTTTGAACCTGTATGACTGAGGAAGTGACACTGGCAAGTGAAAATGAGGTTGGCAGTAAGAGTTGGAGAAAAGAGGAAAAAAACTGGAACTGCTTCCCCTTGTACATAAATAGGAGTTGGTAATACTAGGTAAGTGCATAATATCATCTATCTATCTATCTATCTATCTATCTATCTATCTATCTATCTATCTATCTATCTATCTATCTATCTATCTACAGTATCTATGGAGGGGGTGGGATAGTTTTGGTCTTCATAGTTTTTCTTAGTTATAGGTGCTTAGATATAGGATATAAAATAGATAGAAAATCCTGGTTTTGTACATAAAACAGCATAAAAACAGTCACATTTCTTGTAAATGGTACCTCTTGCACTGAGTAGTTATTTAGTTTTGGAAAACCTTTTTTTTTTATTTAAGCAATGCTTTAAAAAGTCACTCCTAAATATTGTTGTACTATGACTCCCAGCATGCTCTGGACATGGTCCAGTTAATAGCTGAGTTTGGGAGGATCATGGTTGGGCAGGGTTGGAGGCATCATGGCTCACTACAGCAACCAAAGAAATATAGAAAACAGCACATAAGTTATTTCCACCCAAATACTTTCATACACAGCAATAACTGAGTCCATGGTTTAAATATCACTGAAAATGTCTCATGTTGACACATTGTACAGATATGAGGCTTTTATACTGGCATGGAGACTTTGTGCTTAAGTTTTTACCCTTGTACAGTGAAATGTTTAATCTATGGATCTTAGGCATCCATATGTATTCAGCGAAATCTGCTGCTTAACGATGGTGGGGTCATTTTTGCCCATGACTAAGGATTCCAACATGCTAGGGTTAAAAAGGATACATATAAAATAAGCACAAACCCATTATGTGAACGTACCATTAAAGGATAAATATACTTAAGCACAGTGTGACATAATTAAGCAGCCCATGGAATGACAGTTCACTGTTGCAGTGGAGTACATCTAGTGGAGGATGCTGGGTTTTGAAGTTCTGAAGCTTGTGAATGCCTGACTTCCAAGAAATATCATAGGCTCTTTGATATAACTCCCCTTTAGATATAAGCAATGTGTTTGTGATTCTAATGAAAGCAAAGGGGTTAATATAGGCAATTGTGGACAATTAACTCTGAAGAATTAATACTAAAAAAAAGAGTGTATGATTTCTGTTTTGCTCTCTACAAGCCCTTTCCTTTCTCCGTCATTCTCATCTTCGCAGCCACTAGACAACGGAACTTTCAGAAGACTGCTACTGCTCTCTGCAGTTTAAAAGCCTCCACTTCTTAATTTCCTATGGTAATTAACTCTGTTTCCCTCTGTAGCAGTGATTTGCAGCAAAGCTCTTGCAAGGTCTTTGGCTGGTATTTTTTTCCCTGTGTACATTCTTAGCTCACTTTTATATATTGACTCTTTTGGCTTTCCGATAAATGATTCTTGGAATGGATTACTAAAGCATATTTGCACTTTCTGCTATCAAATCTTCAACACCCCTTGGGGAGAAAATATCAGTGAGGAATGTTAGCTTTTAGTCTCTCCGGTGATGGAACAATTTATGATCACAGGCTTAAAATGATCTACAGCTAGGAATAGGTGCAAATAGGGAAACATGAAAAGGCACATATATCTGGAGCAGACCTTGCTTCCATGGACATGGTGAGGGAGTTAGCCAACTATAAATAAGACAAATTTACATTAATATGGAAAATCGCAGAACTGCCACACTTCATTTGGATCAGGTCCTGTTTAACTTAAATAGTTTTTGAAAGCACATCATAACTTCTTGCGCTTAAGGCACCTCCAGACATAAGCATACATTTCTAATTGTCATGAATTCAATCTAGACAATGAAGATAATATATATTGTCAAGAGCTCTAGTGCTTCTCATTCAAAGTGATAACCTTGCATGATGATTACACAAGAACATAATGCATTATAATTAATATACCTAACAACATACAATTGGCTATTTAGTGCTCTTATGCCATGCTGATGCTATCCATTGGGTACAAGATACCAGAAGTAATTTATAACTACCCCTCTGCAACCTGTGCTCCTAATGACAACCACAGATCGTTCAGTTCCATTTTGAAGACCAGAAGTGATTTCTTTAAGTGCAAAAAATCATTAAAGATTACTTTTCAATTAATGCAAGCTGCTAAAGCTTTGATTCCAAGGAACTGGAAGAATAAGGATGCCCCAATATATAATAATTGGTTAAAATCTGTGGAAGAAATAAGAATGTTAGAGGAATTAACATATATCTATCATAATAATAGCGGCACCTATTGGAAAACATGGTCTCCTTGGCATAGGTTTATGGGAGAATCGGATAAGTCCTGCAATGTGATCTCAAACAGGGTATAAGGAGGTGCAAAGTACCTCTTCCCCTACCCCTTTTTTCTTTTGTACCCCTCTAGGTTTCTTGTTTTTCTTTTTCTCTATTTTGCTCCCTTTTATTGTTATTTTCTTTTTCTTGGTTATTGTTTTTGTATTTTGTATTTACCATGTCTTTTTGTTTGGAAAAACTACTCAAATAAAGAAATTTAAAAAAAATCATTAAAGAATTGGAAAAGGAATTGGTTGCTTTAACATAACTCTATGGAAAATGTAATTCCAGAATTTTAGAGTTATCTGGGATAATGGTTTTCCACATAACAGAGGCCAGACATCTGCAAGGTACAGCTGTGTCCTTATCAGACACATTACTGATTATAATTCAGTATTGTTTTGTTCCTGAGACATGCTAGTTGATAATGGGGGATATTTATGATGCACTCACTGGCACCACAAATGACCCTTGAGACTGCCACCAGCTCTTTTACAATGTCACTATTCACTGTAACACAGAAAAGTCAGTGGCCTCTTATTAAATCAGAGCCATCGGGGACAAGAAGTCCTGTCTCTATTGGATTTGTCACTGAGAGGCACTTCAGCTGTTATCAAAGGGTGTGCACTAACGCATCCGAGGTGTTGATAACCTCCAGCTATTACAGTATCTTCCTGATTTTTATATTTAGCAAACAACTATTGGGCATGGCGATAAACACTACCAGAATACAAAACTCTTTTGATGGATCTATACTCACTAAATAGAAAATTATAATGAAGGAATGGTTCAGTGATCAAGTCAGTGGATTACTTTGTCAAGTCCAGCTTGGTTAAGTTATTGACTCTCCTTGTTTGCCAGCAGCACTGTAAGGAGCAAGTACTGAATAGCATCTCTATATAATGTGCAGAGCAGTATCTCTATATAATAAAAAATTAATGTAGGTCTATATTTTTAATGTCGGTATAGTCAGGGTTGGTTGGCCTAAGAATTGGGTGACTTTAAGGACTTTGCAGAATCTCTAGCATAAGTGCAAGAGAAGCAATAACCCTTCTAACTAATACATTGGGGGACATTTATAAAGTTCGGGCAGCGCATATTTATTTGTAAATGGTTGTATTGCCCATGTTTTTTCCTGAATGCTAAAAAAATTGCACTCCTGTGCCCGTCTTTCTGGTTTTTGCGAATTCACATTGAGAATAAATTTTCGCAAATGGCTCACAAATGAGATGGGTGTTTGCGTGAGTGTGCCCACTGTGCGAGGTTGTGGTGCACAAAAATAGCATTGGATGTAACTTATATTCACCATTTGCAAAACTGTTTCGCGAATATTTTCTCTGCCACAAAAGTGGCGTAATTCAGTCGCAGAGTGTGCACATAAATATTCGCAATTTGCTTTTTTTTTTTTTTTACATATTTAAAAAGCTCTTATAGACATTTGCATAGTTAAAAAAAAGTTTGCAGTTCTGTTTGCACCACACTTATTCAGCTTTATAAATATAAGCATGTGCAGGGCAAATATATTCACTTTGCGAACCAATCTGCCAAAGTTTATAAATGAGCCTACGTGTTTCTCAGTCAATACATTACATTACATTACATTAACCTATTCTAAAGAAGAAATGAAATTAGAGCAGATAGCAACACTTTCACCCTTGTCTCTGTACCTTGCTCCTACCAAGCATCAATCCATCCAACTTCACTGCATTACTACTTGATGATATTTAGTTTTATTGCATCATTTATTCATGGTATATCAGCACCATACAGTATATAATATATAAGATAAACCTACATGGTAAACTATTTTATTTCTTAATTATTAGTATTAAGAAAATAACTGAATCAATCCTTTACCTGTGCATGAAGGGTTAATGGACTATTTTATTCATTACAGGCTTGCAGAGCATTTTGCACTGTAGCTGCCTGGAGGCACCTGCATTATTTGAAAGCCAGTGGGTTGTATGAGTTGGCATTGTCTTTAACAGAAAATCGGTTAACCCTGAAAGTGCCAGAGTGCTTGAAGGGTAGATAGATAATGGGTTTGATGCTGACTTTTAGCATTTACAGAGTTAAGACAAGTCTTCTGCTGAAAAGAGACTGTTAACAATGAAAGCTCACTTACATAGTCTAATTGGCTTTCAAGCTGGTCAGGTGTGTTATAACAATACACATGCAAAAAATAAATGTATTTTTATATAAACATTGATGTTGTAAAATGATGTACAGTATACGCAATAAGAACACCATATAATTATTATATTGAAATCACATGTTCCAAAAAAGTGCAGAAAGCAACAGATCTGGGGATCTTTATGTCTTATCCAACAGACTTTCATTGAGTTATTGAGCATAAACCTTCTAAAGAAAAGCATCCATGCTCTGTGATGGTATAATGAACACTGTTTTTTAGCTCAATGACACGAGTGTTAAAAATGCACTTCGTAGACATCTGCTCAGTATCCCAAGAGGCAAGAGGCTTATTTTGCAGAATGAAGTCCTTGTTATGGTCTCATGGATGTTTAAAAGAATAGCAGCTAATTATTTGGGTGCAGTTAGCCGGCATTATATAATAGAGTTACAAGTATGAAGGAATTTGCATTCTGATTCATTTAAATTAATACCATAGTGAATGCCCTTATACATCTATCACCAACCACACAGCAATCAGTCAGTACAATGGCACAGATTAGGTTTTATATAGCATGACTTAAAGAAACCAATACAGACATAAAAAAGGTTCTTTCCTGTAGTTCAGCTCATTATGTTGAATTTAATGAATTTCAGATTTTGTTTAAAATAAAAAGTGTTAAATTGTACTTCACATCTGTAATATTGATTGTAGTGGGGTATATTTTTAATTAAACTTATATATATACATATATATATATAGACAAGAACAAGAGGTCCTCTGCACTTAACCCATTATCAATATATTTAAGACAGCGACATTTTGTGCATAATGCTACTAAAAAATGCCTTACCCTTGAAACAAAACAGGGATTGTTTGTCCATATATTGCAATATATTTAAGCTGGCCAACTACGTCAAAGTCATCCCATATCTGGCCAGTCCTACGCTCAATTTTTATCTGATTCGTTAAGAATTCTATTGCTTCATTATACATTTTACAAAGGGACTAAGCTTTACCTGCAACTCACTAGCTGCAGGTATTAAATATATTGCAATATATGGACAAACAATCCCTGTTTTGTTTAAAGGGTAAGGCATTTTATTATGGAGATAAATTGGTCATTTTTTGAAATCCTGTGAATGCCATCACCTACTAACCTTTATGAATTTTTATGCATGTGCACCCAGGTCTTGTTAACTTTTAGGGTGTGCGGCCCTTACAAGCCACTTATATATATATATATATATATATATATATATATATATATATATATATATATATATATATATATATATATATATATATATATATATATATATATACACACATATGGGATGCACCGAATCAAGGATTCGGTTCGGAAACCAGCCGAATCCTTCTGCATGGCCGAACCGAATCCGTATCCTAATTTGCATATGCAAATCACGTCACTTTTTGTAACAAAACAAGGAAGTAAAAAATGTTTTCCACTTTCCACCCCTAATTTGCATATGCAAATTAGGATTCAAATTCGGTTCGGTATTCGGCCGAATCTTTCCCAAAGGATTCGGGGGTTCAGCCAAATCCAAAATAGTGGATTCGGTGCATCCCTAATATATATATATATATATATATATATATATATATATAATATATATATATATATATATATATATATATATATATATATATAGCTACTTTCTTTTAAGGGTTTTACGCATAGCAAGAGGTATCACACATTATTTCTTGTACAGGTATGTACAAACCCATTATCCAGAAAGTTCTGAAATACAGGAAGATTTCCTTTTTCTTTGTAATAATGAAAGAGTACTTTGTACTTGATCCAAACCTAGATGTAAATCACCTTTATTGAATGCAAAAGAAGCCTGTTGGGTTTCTTTATTGCTTAAATTATTTTCTAGTAGACTTAAGGTATGAGGATCCAAATTACGGAAAGATCCAGTGTTCGGAAAACCCCAGGTCCCCAGGTCCTGGACTACAGGTCCTACACCTGTATTAGATTTACATCAATGCCACCAAAAAAACTCCAACTTTAAGTAGCGTTCGATGAGGCAGGGCAAACAAAACCACTGAACTTTTAACATACTTACAATATATGAAGTATTGACTAATTGACTAATGTGTAAGAAAACAACAAAAATGCAAGGTAGGGTAAAAAGAGTAAAAAATGGGAACATGCCACCAATAGATTTGCACATATGTGCCCTGCCCTCTGCTTTGCTAAATTGCCTCTGCAATGCTTGCTTTTGTATATACTGTATCCATGAGGGGCAAGTGAGAAGAGGCACATAAGCATCTCCCACCTCTCTACCAATGGGCACATCAGACTAAGGAGCTGTGTCCTTCCTGACTGCCCTATGCAAGTTGCACTGTAGCCTACTGTAAGTGCTTTGAAAATGAACACTAAAGGGGGTGGTGGCTTAATGCCCCTTAGTGCTCCTATGCTTGACAGTTGCATAAGCAAATGACCACTTAGGGTAACAATATTAATGGTCCTATAAAAATGATTTACTATCATATAAACCTGTGCTCTATATACCTCTTTGTGGTCAATTGGAAATAGCTTTATTTTTAACCTTATCAGTTACATATTTTATCCTTATACAGCAAAAGCAACACACTAAAGTTACACATTAGAATTTGGATTCATATGATTCCCAATGTCTGCTATCAGCCTTGGCATAGCCTAGGCCTGTGTCTGTTTCATGCTCAGTAAACTCTAGAAGGCACATACTTCCTAATATTTTGCATGCCACTGTATGTTGAGTATATAAGGCCAGAAAGCTGACCCTTAGGAAAAACATCTCTTTCATCAGTAACATAAATCATGTTATCATTTAATTTCCTATCAAGAATTGTCCTGGCGGTTCTAAAACAGACATTAATGTTTATCGATATGGCTCAGTTAGTATCAGCCACTGATTCGAAGCAGAGGGATGAATTATCTGATCTTGTGCATTTGGAAGTGTTTAAACTCTGCCTATTAGTTTAAAGATGTCTTTTTTCCAATTAAATGTTAATGAGATGTTAAATCAAGGTTTCCACTGCATGTTTTCTGTGATTTTTCAGTTGGATGTCAAAAAACCTATTATACAATTTAAAAGGCTAGTGGGCACCCAGGATAAGTTGGCCAACATTGTTTCTCTTTCAATTAATACCACCACAGCTTAACTGGTAGTGTTATAAATACCTATGGTGCGGTAAACTATGTTACTGAGCAAATAACTGCTGCTGAATTGCCTGCCCACAGCTACCAGAGACGATATAATCTTTCACATTCAGAGGCATACATGTATGGCAAGTGCACAAACACGGCAATCTTTCCAATATATAGTAATATAGTCCAGACCTTTTACTCTACAGTACATTGTTTAGAAACCTCTAAAAGAATCCTGCACAACAGAACATTCCGCAGTGTCATGGATTTCTCATAATGCACAGGACAATACCTATCATAAAGCCTAATTGTCTCTAATTACGGTTTGTTACCAGATGGCTGATTGCTGATACATTTACAATTTATACCTTTGTTCTTCATTTGTAAATGTCAACCACCTGCATAGATTTAAATAAACAAATAGATACGGCTCTTCCAATAAAGCAATTATGAATGTTCAAAAAAATGTCATCAGAGTGATAGAATCCACTCAGATTATATGTATACATAAATGGATAGATAGATACCAGCGCTACCTTTTATGCACTGAAGGGAGTCCGGTGGGTGTATCTCCACTGCAAAGAGCACAATTGACACCCCTGGTAACTTGCTCAGCGCTGCCATCTGTGGCGACTTTTTCAACTCGATTCATTGTTGCAGCATCTCTGAGGGGGCTGTAGCTTCAGGATCATTCTGGTTCAAAAGATACTTGACATGGGCAGGGCAAAATAACTGACTTATGCTGCCCCTAACTGGCCTACAAATAATTAACGCTTGTTAACACGTAATTAATAATAACTAACACTTAATAATTAAAACTTGTCTTTCACTGGGATCTTTGTTGGCCACAGCTTATTACAAGACATAAGCATTAACAATACATAACCATAAATATAAATAAACAAATACATATTAACAGTGTTCTAACAATAAATAGTGATATAACAGTAATCCGCCGCATCTGCAAGATCCCTGGCAACGGACCATAGGTGCATGACAATCGTACCAGCCACTTGTGCCTTCCAACATGGTGTGTACACTGGATTTTCTGCTTCAACCAATGTAACATAACACCTCCTAGAGACTGCGCCTCTTATAGAGGAAAACAACCAACCATGTCCCCCTGTCAAACTTGGGACTTGGTAAACTCCACACTGCCAACCAACTATCACCATTGCCAGGGACCCATCACCTGGCTGGGACAAAGGACCATTATCCTCAGAAGTCTAGTCTGACCATAAGCTCAGAATACTCCCCATACCACTTTGACTTAACCTGTATCCCACTAACACCAGTCACAATTGTGGCAACTAGCAAAAAGGGTTGGTCCAAGGGAGGTGGGTGGAACTCTGTTTACTCTGTCCAAATGGATATCCTTCCTAGCTGCTGTTAATTCAAATTGACTAATCTCCACCCCTCAACACTAAATAAATAAGTCCAGCCCCTGCCTTACAACTTTGTCCTGCCCAGTCATGAGCCCTCAGTCAACAGCTTTGCTTCCTGCTTTGGCTTCTCTTTCTATTCAGGCTTTAATGAATGACATTAATTAGAGCAATGACTATGTACATTTTTGTGTAACTGTAACTGCTGTTGGCGTCAAAAATGAGCTCTAACAACTGCACATTTGGCTCTACACCAGGCAGTGAAATAACATCCCCTCAGGGAGGATGCAAGAGTTTTGAATTCTGGAACTATTAATTGTAATTCCAGAGCTGTCTTTTGCTCCTCCCCTTTTCTGCATGTGAATCAAATGGAGAGGTTCAAAAGCTCAACTGTGGGAGTGGCTTATTTTTATGATGCTGCACTATGTGCTGTGCACATATCATCCTTCCACTTTTTTCACCCAAATTTAAAGCACTGATACCAGGGTATATCCCTGCTCTATATTTAGTCTTACTGACGGTGTTCACACAGTATCACAAGTCTTAAAACTTTTGGGATACATTTGTCTGGTTAAAGCTTTTATGTGTGTTTTTTTAATTTGAATTTTATAACACAAATTCTAATCATTTTGTTTGCTTTACACAATGCTTGCTTTATACCTTTAGTTACATGGTGATGCTATGACTACTCACCTGTTTTGATGCCATATTTCCCTGGGGGTTTGTGATGCTCTGAGGAAGGTCATTAAATATGAAAGAATCATTGAACCACTACATTTTTTTCAATGAAGCCCTTTTTTGTGACCTGTGAAGTGCTGTTCTACTTATTAATTACTAATCTTTCCTCATCTGCACCCTGGCAAGTAATTTGTTTTTGTGGGATTGTACCTAGATTCTATCTGTCTATCTATCTATCTATTATCTATCTATCTATTATCTATCTATCTATCTATCTATCTATTTATCTATCTATCTTTCTATCATCTATCTATCTATCTATCTATCTATCTATCTATCTATCTATCTATCTATCTATCATCTATCTGTCTATCTATCTATCTATCTATCTATCTATCTATCTATCTATCTATCTATCTATCTATCATCTATCATCTATCAATGTGTCCACACTCATCTTCAAATAATCTGTTGTGGTGCACAGTCAATTAAAAATGCATATGTTAGGTAAGGACCAGCACTCTATTGCATTGGATTTAAAACAACATTATCTCTTTATTTCGCATACAGCTTGTGACCAACATGTCAGTCCCTATTGGAATTATTGTTTGAGGAATTTTGCACATTGTCTGCACTGTATATTCCTACTTCCTTTTGCTTCTTAAATGTTTGCTACTTTTGGTCTCTCTTTCAGGCACACACAACATTGCTTCCATCTGGTGTGGAAATAAGGAAACGTTTATTTGCTTTTGAGCACAGTTTTATTATGGGTTCCACCAATAGAGAGTGATAGAAACTCTCAGAATAAAAAGACACCAGGGAACCATATTTATATGAATTGGCACTCATATAGGTTTTCTCCATTTATCATTCTGATTGAGACATGTGTTCTACATATGTCAGATAAATAAATATTGCTCTCGATATTTTTAGTGATGGGTGAATAAATTCGCAAGGCATGAATTTGTGGTAAATTTCCATGTTTCGCCACTAGCTTGGGAAGGCTGGTGGTATGATCATCATCATATTTATTTATAAACATGTGTGCCTGTGTGGATCCCCTCTGGAGATTCCAGTTTCCTCCCACACTCCAAAAACATACAAGGCATGTTAGCTGGCTCCTGATAAAACTGACCCCAGTATGTATGAATGTGATAGGGACCTGATTGTAAGCTTTACTGGGGAAGGGACCGATGTCATGAATCTCTGTAAAGCCTTGTGTAAACATGTTGGCACTATATAAATAACACATTTATTTACTAAATGTTCGAGATTAAAATTTGAATAATTTTCAACAACAATTTAACATTTCCACAACATCAGCAATTTACTAAAAGGAGAGTATGATAAGTTTGGCTAAATAACCAATTTTCCAGGAGCACAAGAGCAAATTTTCACAAAGAGGATATTTACCAGGTTCTGGTAAACTACAGTAATAATATTAGAGCAGCCAATTTGCATCTCCTTTATGTGTCTTCTTCATGCTAATATCCCACATACATAGGGTCAGACTGGGCTTCGGGCCCCCCAGTCCGACCCTGCACATACATCATTGCTTTATGAGATAAATTCTTTAGCAAATTGTTCATACAATAGTATAGGCGAAAATACACTGGCGAATTTCATGGAAAATTTACGAGAAGAGGAACTTCTCCACATTATACTGTACTTGCTAGATGGGGAGCTACGGAGCTAGATGAGGAGCAAATTCATACTTTAGCAAAGATGACTCAATAAATAAATTATCTTCTACAGTAATGGCAGCAGTTTTAGATAATTTTAGAGAGTCTTCATAATGGAACTCTAACTTGAGACTGATTTCTGGATAAAGCAAACTTTGTTTTTTTTCTTAGTGATAATTTAGATAACGAACCTTAATTATTAATAGAGGAATAGTGGAAGTGATATATAATCAATGAGGGTCTTATGCATTTAAGACTAAACAGGACTTATTCAGTGAAAACCCCAAAATTCAGTACAGTACACAGTACAAGTCAGTAGTATAAGGAAGGTGACGGTGACATTTAATTAAATCAGTATAACTTATTGCACATTTTTAAGTGAAATTACTGGGTTGTCAACGAGGCTGGCCTATAAAGGTGTCTTTATGAGGTAGAAAAGTAAATTATCTATGATATTTCAACATTTTCTTATTTTCCCTTTTTTTCAGAGGATGGTACTTTTTTTAACTGCTTTTTAACTGCTTTTTTTCTAATACTCTGATATTTCTTAACACTGCTGAAATACCAAACAAGCGAGATTTTGCTCTAAAGACATTCAATTTAAAGTAACGACATGAGTCTGGAGTGCAATAATGAATAGCCGCCTGCACGTATTATTAGCACCCCAAACCTCATTACAGTCAATCATTTGCAAAAGCAGGTTTCTCTACAGATTGCTTATATTCATATACATTTTGTATTAATAAATCTTTAACTAATGCCACCTGGAAAACAAAAAATCTTTGTGCAACAGTAGATATTCAACCCAATTATGAACATTAAAAATGCATTCAAAAATGGTTCCTTGTCTTCTTGTACTAATTAGAACACCTGCTAACTTTTACTCAGCACAGACGTATTTGCATTTGATCCAGGATTTTGCATGCCGTTTGTCAATTTTTGATAGACAGAAATTTATAGAGAATTGTTCCTAAAAGTTAATCAGCATCTCAAATAACATCTTGTTTAAAAGGAATCAGCTCTCTATTGCATATTACATTTTCCCCCTTTCTTTCTTTCTTTCTTTCTTTCTTTCTTTCTTTCTTTCTTTCTTTCTTTCTTTCTTTCTTTCTTTCTTTCTTTCTTTCTTTCTTTCTATCAATCCTAAAGCAGAGCAGTAAAAGAGAAGATGGCGGTTTTATTCTGAGACTAAAACAGACTTAAAGCACACAGATGTATTTTTGTTCACATGTTGTCCTGTATTGTAATCGTACACCTGCCAGTGTTGTGTTTAGATGAGACTCTAATTAATGAGATTGGAAGAAGCACTGTGATTCCAGGGAAAATATTATCAATCTGCACTCTATAGAGTTTTGGGAAGAGCTCACCTTGAATCCTTTATGTGATTATGCAAAGTTACATTAAGAAAAGAGATTACCTTAATCTAATTCTCAGGAATGTAGCCAAAATAATTCAGACAATATAGAATGTAAAGCTATTCAACCACAAGAACATTTTTGAAGAAGGAAGTAGAAGTCTAAAAAAGTAAAAGAAAGGAAGCCATGAGTATTTTTAAAAAAATACCCAAAAAGTACCCAAATCCTCATGATAGGACAAGAGTGCAAGTGAAGCAAGGCAGACTGTAGGCTGTGTACATGCAGTGAGTGTAAGAGGCTGTTAATATCAGCCACAACATTATCAATTAGTGATGGGCGAATTTATTCGTCAGGCGCGAATTCGCGGCGAATTTGCACGATTCGGCCGAGCGAATAAATTCGCGAAACGCCCGCGAAAATTTGCGGTAAAAATTCGCCGGCGTCAAAAAAATTTATTTATTTTTTTAGAAAAACGGGCGTCGGCGTCAAAAACGGGCGCCGGCGTCAAAAACGAGACGCCGGCGCCGTTTCGCGAATTTTTCGCCATTTCGCGAATTTTGCGCGAAATTCGCGAATTTTTCGGCGAAGCGAAAATTCACCCATCACTATTATCAATATGAAGTTCACTCGCAAAATATCATCAAAGGTCAATGATTCATTAAAAACTAGCAGGGGTATTTCGAATAATGAATCACCATATTTTAGCTATGTTAAAAAATGATTTAAATGTTAAATAAACCCAACAGGATTGTTTTGCTTCTAATAAGGATCAATTATATCTTAGTTGGTACCAAATCTAAAATACTGTTCTATTACTACAGAGAAAAAATAAATCATTATTTTGAATTTGAATTATTTATTTAAAATATGTCTAGTGGAGATTGACTTCCTGTAATTTGGAGCTTTCTGGTTAACTGGTTTCCAGATAACAGATTTCATACCTGTATATATATATATATATAGTGCCATAAATTTAGGCAGAGCTGATTTTTAGGTTGGATTTTCAGCCTTTCTTAAACTCACAGAGAAAATATTTCCATCATTGATGTTTAAATTAAGTGAGTGCCTACAACTTATCATTTATACAATGCTATAAGGCCCAAGCACAATTTCAGTAAAAACATGGGACCACTAAGTTTTTACTAATAAATGTTGCTTTGCTTTTGACAGGTGTTATTTTTTACTATATATTATATCAGATCTGTTGAACACTGCTCTACTAAAGGTCTCCACAAATGTAATAATACCCTATCCTCTTATTCCATACTTATAGTATGTCATAAATCTGGCCCTTTTGCATGGGCAAATGACACATACTGTATACACTCTCTGGCACTTGGCTGGTGGTAGAGAATAAGAGAAAGAAAGAGAATAGACCTGCACATGTGCATCAGTGTTATTTTTATATGTAACCTGGTAAAATGATTTGCTTCTATAAAGTGGTGTTCTTACCATATTGCTAAGTTTATATTGTAACATTATTGGGCAGTAACAAATAGATACTGTAAGTGTGAATTAATGTGCCTAAACCTTAATTTGGTAAAACACATGGCCATATGCAAGCCCCATAAATTTCACAGAAGAGATGCACCAGTTGTTACTTTGGTTCAGTCTTATTTTAACTGATCCACTTTTAGCACTATATTGTTATTTTTCATATCTGTCTTAGCAAAAAAAAAGGATCCGTCTTTTAGAAATACAATTTATAATATGCAGTTCATCTCTTTATCTTTTTCAGTTCAACACAGCAAATGTTTGTTTAAACATCACTTGAAACTGGAACATGTACTGAATACATTAAAATACAGTATGCAAGGGATTTTTCGAACTGTAGCTTAAATGAATGTTTCATTTACAATCTATTTATTTTCATTACAAATTAATGCACACTATCGTACATACAAGTCAAGAGATGATTGCATATATTCAAACAAAACAGTATGAGGCACTGGGTAGATTCATTAAGCAAAACCTGCTCGCTTCTCAACAACAGCAAGATTTTGGAATGTGTAATTTGGCTCTCGCTAGAAAAAATATACAGTATACTGTATTAATGGAAAAAAAGTTTTAAAAATGAACAGATTAGAAAATGAAGTGGAGGTTGAAAGTGTGAAAAAAAAATATTTTTCTGAAAATAGGAAAATAATTATTTCAGAGTTAGTAAAGGAAACACACAATTATGTCCTAAAAGTGAAGTTAATATAGTGAAAAATAAGCACAAGGGTGAAGGCTATTCTACAGATTGTGGAACTCCGAGGTGATTTGTGATAAAAGGTCAGATTTTAGTGGTTTTAGAAAAACACACACACTCTAAAACTATGACTGTCACTGAATTTATTAAAAAGAAATGTACAAATGAAAAAAAGCACTGAGCGGTCTTAAAATAAAAATTCAAAAAGCTCTAAAATGTTTTCGTACAATTCGTAGTGAAAATAAAAATCCAAAAAACCTCTAACATTCTGATTGGTTTAAAAATGCTCCAATTGGATCAGCGCAACTACCATTGCCTTTTACAGCACATGGACAACTTTTAGTTGGTGATGTTTGGCATGAAAGGCTTTCATGTTTTTTTTTCACTTATACATAAATAGGGAAAAAATACAAAAAATAGAAAAACTATCGCAATTTAATTGTTAGTAAATGGGCTCCTTCTTTTATTTATATGTTACAACAGCATATTCATGGCTCTTGTGTACAATATAAAAATCAGCTGTGCACTCTACCAGTAAATAATACAGTACAAGATGGCACACATTCAATTTACACTTTGTCCGACCTGGTTGCTAGGGTCTAAGGCAGTGGTTTCCAATCACTGGCTTGTAATCAACATGTTGCTCACCAACCTCTTGGATGGAACTCCCAGTGGCCTCAAAGCAGATGCTTATTTTTGTGTTCCTGGCTTGGGGCTAAGTTTTGGTTGCATAAAAACCAGCTGTACTGCCAAACAGAGACTCCTGTAGGCCACCAGTGCATTTAGGGGCTACCAATAGTCAGTCATTGGCACCCCCAGGAACTTTATTCATGCTTGTGTAGCCTTACAGAATATTTTTTTCTTAAATGGGGTCAGTGACCGCCTTCTGAAAGCTGGGAAGAGTCAGAAGAAGAAGAAGGTAAATCATTAAAAGAAAACTATAAAAAAATAAGTTGAAAAGTTGCTTAGAATTAGCCATTCTATAACATGCCAAAAGTTAACATAAAGGTGAACAACCCCTTTAATCACATCTACATCTCAAAGACATCTTGATTTAACTTCCGAGTCAACTCTTCTTGGGCCACAGCTAGTCCTCTTTGTATTCAACACCTTTACATAATTGACATAAAAGATAAGAACCTTGCATCTACCCAACTCATGGATTATGCCACCTTCACATAAGAAACATACTTCATATGTGTACAGACATCTTCCTGCAATCCCTGATCCCACAAAATATCCGTTTTTATTTTTTCTGCCATGGTGCCTGAATCTTTGTATGGTTTGAGATGAAGGGTTCTACAAACTCTTTCGTGCAACCAAATCACACTTATATGGAGGAATAATCAAAACATGGAGCTAGAATTCCTTTTAGCACTGTTCCACATTTGTCATCAACACTCTTTATGTAAAGTTTATTATTAGGTGCAATAATTTAGAAGAATCAATAAACAATAATCCATCAGGTATAGGAAGGTGAATAACTGTACTGTATTGGGACATTAGCTTTGGAAAATGTTGGGAACAAATGTAGGGACCAACAATTGATTCAAAGACTGGTTAAATAATATAGTTGCTATCAACTTCTGCTGGCATTATTAAGCAGAACTGTGCACCAGTTGGTAGGTGAGTTCTATGTCAATCACATGAGGGGATACCCAGCCGGTAATTATATGAATCAAGTAGCCAAAAAGGAGAATCATAAAAAATATGCCTCCATATGCCTGACTGTTTCATATGCTTCTAAATATGTCTCCATATGCCTGACTGTTTCATATGCTGTTTCATATGCTTCTCTTGTCTTTCATAGATATAAAAAAATGTTCTGCATATCATGCAATTTCTCATACTCATATTGGTTGTCTGTGTATACATACAATTTTTTTTATAGTTTTAGAAGATATACACCTCTTAGTCAATGCATACTATAGCTACAGTCAGAGGTCTAGATGTAGGTGAAGAGAGGGGTGGTCCCTGCTATGGGAACGGTTTATCACTCACTATATTTTTAAATACGCCTTTTAGGGGCTAATTTCATACAATTTCAACCTTTTACCCAGTAACTTGCACCGGCAAAAACATGCAAACATTCATAAGAAAATGTATACTGATGTCATATTTTTAATAATGTTTCTTATTTGCAGTAAAAAAATGCCCAAAAAGCTTTCTATAATTTAGCCATCATTTATAATGTTTTAAGTACTTCTGGACAGGCAAGGAATTTTAGATAAAAAATAGAATTTCAGAAATTAAAACAATGTTTTCAAAATTATGTGAAAAATATAATTTTTATTCAAATGTATGTGCAAAAATCAATTTGAATTTGTTAATCAGCCTCTAGCAACTGCAGCATGATGTAGGGCTAGTTTTCTTCACTCTTTCTTAAAATGGTTTGCTAAAATGGATACAAGTGCACGTGCTGTGACGAATATTTTTAAAATCTGTCTGCCAATGTTCTGGTGTCCACCATGCATGTGACATCTTGCATCAAATTCTTTAGGCTCAAATGTTCTCTGCCTATTGATGCAGGGCTCATAGGGAACACTGGAGCTATTGCCTGGACAGGAGGTGGCGGTAGCTCAAGGTTTCCCCTGTGTAGCGTGATTCAGAAAGGAAGACGAGAAGGACTGATCAGCAATGAGCACAACTATACAGAAGTGCAAAGAAAGCAATTTGATGCAAGTATCTTTAATGAAAGTACCAACTGCAATTTTCAATATATAACAATATATTATAGATCAGTGCTGCTTAAGATATATTATTGAGTAGGCCAGTTTTCTAATACACCACATGTTTATGGGACAAACTAAAAAGGCATAGTCATACAAAGAAGGCTTTAGAGACATTGTGTTCCATAAACATTATCAGAGGGCCACATAAGGATTTAAACAAATACTATATTGTTATAACTGGATTAAGGACCAACATTTCCAAAGTTAGAATTGAAACACATTAAAGATTTTTTTAACAGTGCTAAGAAAATCATAAATTGATTAATTATTCTTGTTACTGCAATTTATGAATGTGGAATTTAAATAAAAAGCATTAAAAAATGTTTTAATGGTAAACAAAATAAGCATTCAACTGTAAATCTTTGAATTCCTTGATGCCTTGGTGATTGTATTTGTTTCAGTTTGCAAGATGGAAATTTTGTAATTTCTCTCTATTTGCTTTGCTGTATTGCAGCACCGCTCAGTGCCTAATTAATTACATAGTTCTTTCCCATGCTACATGAGGTTCTCTATCGAATGCTACCGGTGTGAGCTCTGCTTTATCAAATGACAGTCAGGGGAGAAAAGTAATGAGTAATGATAACTTGCCAAAAAGATTTAAAAAACACTGAAGTGTTACCTACCAAAAGTTCTCCTTCTGTCTGGAATACAGCACAGATTGCAGTCGTGACAGGAAATCTGGTGCTATTGTTAATGCCATGGCACTTTGCGTTTTGGCTTGTTTTAGTCCAATCTGTGACATGCTTGTGAATATCTTTCTTCTGTACTTTCTGTATGACATATGGATTCCTGGGATGTAACATCAGACCTATCCACATAACAAGTGTTCAAAGCACCTTATTATTTTAAAAAGCCAATTACTCAAAAAAAAAAAAAAACACAAATGTTAAATGTTTCACATTTAATGATCATCTGATCTGTGAAACAAATGTAGTTTGTCTGAAATAGAAAGTTTACTTTTTTTTATGCCGTACTTGTTGCCAAGGGTTTGCCTGAAATTCATAATTAGGAGGACGAGATGTGTTAGAGACTTAACGGAGAGAGAATGGACATTTGCTATAACGTCTATTTTGGTTTCTAAAAATAACATGCTATATAAAATATCACATCTTTGATGAAATAAGTGTTACCTGACTTTGTAAATAGCATTTGGTGTAATTTATGCACAGTTACAAAATGGTAAAAAATAATCATTACCCCATAACAACCATAACAATTTGTTATTAACAAAGGCACTTATAAATCTTATTCTGTAATTCAAGTTTTTTAACAAGTATGATAGGGAATGAAAAAACAAAATGCAATCATGAAAAAATGTTTAATTGTGGGGTGTTTTTGTGAATTTGAAAATTAATAAATCAATCAATCCACACATTCCATATCTTGCCTTTCACATCTACCAATGAGATTGGAGACTCCAGCAAGCCTTTCCCATGTCTATGGAAGGAGCCGTTTAGGTTCCATGTTGGGAAGCTTATGAAGAACAGTAATAGTTTTGTGAATATGAATTTCTCTAACAAGGTAGGGCAGTGCTACTGCATTGCTAAAAATGTGGCTGAACTGCAAACTATTTTGCAACTATTACACAAAGTAAAGTACCTTAGGTTTTCAAAAAATTCAAAATTCGACTAGTCTAAATGTATTAACAATTTTAAATAATATTAATAACATTGAAATTTGTTAAGCTTGAACTAATTTAAATTAACCGAAAGCTCAAATCAAATTCGATTAGAACTTAAAAAACTCGATTCGAGTTTTTTTGCCTGAAAAAAGCTCGAATGTCTGGAAGGCAACAAATCACCAAATTCATCCCTGGACCTCTCCGATTGACTTATACAGTAATTCACCAGGTTTTAGGTGGCAAATAGTCAAATTCAAGTTCTTAAAGAGTCAGACTATGATAAATTCTTGAAATTTGAATTAAAACTTGAATTGAGTTTGGATAATTCACAATTCGAATTTGAGAGTTTTGACCAAAACAAAATTAGAAAATTAGAATTTGCATTAGAATTTCCACTTCGACCCTTAATAACTCTGCCCCTAATTATGAAAACAGTTTTATATATATATATATATATAACAAATAGTGATACATATTACAGCGATTGTAATTATAGCCAAAGCTTTATGGCAGTCTTAAACATAGACGGGGTCATTTACTAATCACAATGCAGTGTGCAAATTTTTTTTTGCATTTTGCAGACTTTGTGGTGCCATACCTGTATTAGGTGTAAGGCTGCATTAGGCGGGCAGGAGGAGTTACATATGTTTCCACTCACCTGCCCCTACCCACCCCCTAACTTGTTCACCATTTGGACATGCAAGTTAAGGTGCAGACAGCATTGATTCTAAGTTCCCCAGACAGCAGACCCCCTCGTCTCCAGCAATTACCTTTCCTGTGCTGGAGGGGTGATGGGGCGCCTCACTAGAAAAGCCAAATTTCTAGTTTAAAAACCAGAAATAAGGCTCTTAAAGTTACCAGTAGTGGCTTTTTGTCGGCCCTAGTAATTTTCAACTGCATTAGTGCAGTGACCCTGGGTGCAGAAGGAGGTGCTGCTTCTCCTGATGCTGTAAAGGCTGGGGGTAAAGTATGAGGAGTGGTGGAATTTTCTGGTCTAGAGGATTACAATAAAAGCGAATAATGTTTATGTGGCAATGTTAAAGATTATAATAATGGAAACTCAATGTTGTTCTCTCTACCATCTGGAAGGTATGAATGCTAGCATTTTAAAATTCATAAAAAAATTGTATAAACATTACACAAATAGGCTCATTTTAGTTTTTACACTCATTACTCATTCTGTAAACAAAACAAAATGGAAGTAATTGGAAATAATGATATTTAATTATACTTCATAGACAAGGTCTACAAATGTCATAAAAGCTGCCCATAGCCATTTAGTTCAAGTTAAAAGGTAAAAGGATGTATGCTGATTTATGGAGACAAAAAGGAACACCAAGAGCCCCAATAGTGTAATATGTTTTTACAAGGAGTAATGGTACAGTAAACAAGTTAATACTCACAAACCAGGGTTACCGATAGGCAACCACTGTATAGGCAGGTGGGGAGATTATCCTGACCCCACTCAGGAATAGGACGTCGCTCTCTGTAGAAGAAGAAAACGGGGATGATACCCCTCCACTCGGGGTGGACTCGATATGGTAGTAAGACAAAACAGAGGCGCCAAAAGGATAAAAATAGCTAAAAGCACTTAAAAACCCAATGGGTAATTCAGAGGAGGTAGTAATGAACTTACCTCCTCCAAGCAGACACCAACGAAAGTGGTAATTTTCAATAATAGTTTATTCACAAAACAGTATTGCAACTGTTTTGTGAATAAACTATTATTGAAAATTACCACTTTTGTTGGTGTCTGCTTGGAGGAGGTAAGTTCATTACTACCTCCTCTGAATTACCCATTGGGTTTTTAAGTGCTTTTAGCTATTTTTATCCTTTTGGTGCCTCTGTTTTGTCTTACTACCGTATGCTGATTTATGTTTCAGTGTTACAGTACAACTAAATAATGACTATTACTATACATCTCATACTAAAATGTACATCTTTAAAAAGGTTCAAGAGCTACATTTATCAGGCATGTTGTTGATTACTTTAGTTAACAAGAATTTGTTTAGTGACTGTGCAAATGGTAAATTTCTACATAAATAATAACTGGTGAAGATTTTTTTCTGAACTGATCATTAGGGCAACAAGCCAATATGTATGTTGGTACTGAGCCTAAAGTAATGTATACATTTGTTGGGAAGCACAGTATTGCTTTGGAGTAACCTCTTGAGAGATTCTCAGTGTGTAGTTTCACATTCCATATTCTGCTCATGAGTGATTTGCATTTTTTATAACTCAAGCAGAAAAATTTATGAAATTAACAATATTATCACTAAACAGAAGGTGGTGTTCTAGGGTTTAATTTGAATGGAAATAAGTATTACATGCACACAGGTTAAATAAAAAAAAAACAGATGGGCCCTGTCCTTTTAAACACAAAGAAACAAAGAACAAAGGTTTTCATTGACTTTCAATAAATTTGTCTATCTAATTCGGAAAATGTGTTCTGTCTTTCTTCATCTCCCTGTATTTTCTACTCAATTGTTTTGCCCAGAACTGATGATAGGACGAAACCTTCTTTTGAAATCTAGCTTTACAACTCTTCATTTGAGACAAAAGCAATTGAAGTTAAAGAGCTTGTTTAGCCAAGTGCAAATTTGAGAGCAATTGCCATGATCTTTTCCAGCAATGTACCATTTCCCCAGGAATTCAGGTGTCTATATGGACACAAATACATAAGTTGTTCAAGTGCACATGCAATTTATTTGCAAATCGAGCACAGTTGCACTGAATTTTTCTAAGTCTGGCTTAAGTTCTGGTGTTTTCTGGCATCATTTAAGGTGTTCACTGTGTGAGTGGAATCTGTGCACATTTCTTTAGGTGCAAATGTGATGAGTATATTGACACAGGTCATGAAAGTATCCTTGGAGCTACTGCCTGAATCTGGAGATGTTGTTAGTATCTCCAGCAGCACCCGATCTTAATACAGAAGACTGAGTGGCATTGAGAACAACTGTATGAAAATGTGAGGAGCACATTTTGATGTATTTACCTTTAATGAAAGTGGTTTTAGATACAACACACTGTAGGTGGAAAGTGCAAGTTGCCTACTTTGCTTGTGGAGTAAATGAACTCTAATATTCCTCAAGGGTATAAATTAGATTCATATTTAGGGTAATTTCCTATTATATCCTTCTCATGTTTTTCAGGTTTGCCAAGTAACAGAGTTCATTTTAAAACCCAAGGTGCAGCTGTAGTGATGAGCAAGATTTTTCGCCAAGTTTCACTGCAAAAACTACGCCCATAGACTCTAAGGGCTGTAAAAAAAGTTGGTGCATGTCAAAAATGTGTTGCACAATTTGTTGCTCAATTTTCTGTATGTCAAAAAAAAATTGTCACCCAAAGACTTCTTTGCATTTTGGCAAATTTTCACCAGTTCACAATCACTTTTCTAGTGATTATTCTTGTTGTCAGTAATGGCAATCACACATAGTTTTCATTGTAGTTTTCTGAAACAGAAGACTAAGCTTTGCTTGCATGTTAAAGGAAATAACAGGGAAGGTGCTGTAAGCTACACAACAGAAAGAAATAATCCTAATTAATATTGGAAAGAGAGTGAACATGTTTTGCACCTGTTATTGTAGCTATGCTTCATTTGAGATCTTCCTGCCAACCTGAGATGTTATAAGCCTGGATAAAAGAACAAAATGTGAGAAGGTCCTTCTGTCTTTAACGCCTGTTCACCAATGAATCAGCCTCCAATTAATCTGTTTCTGTAGGAGTTTAATAAAAGTCACATACACACATGATTCTTGTTCAGCATTACATTTTGTGTTAACTCTACTTACCTAGCAGGTCATCTATCTGCCATAATTAGATACAAGTGTACAATTTAAAACAGACATGATTTTTTTTTACCACTGGCTGTAAAACTAGTTCTTGAGAGTAAAGAAACATGAGATCTCCTCTCATAGCCAGAGATATTCTATTTGTACTGTACATAATTTGTTCTGCTTTATGTTTACAAAGTTTAACCCATTATACATTTTGCTATGCTGTGTATTATGTACAGATGCTTAAATCGTAAAATAATAGACTGCATGAAGAACAAAATTACAGGGGAGATTGGGAAGCAGAATTACTAAAAATCAAATTTTTCAAGTTGTTTTTTTTTTTTAAATGAAAAAAAGTCTGAATTTCATGGTAAAAATGTTTTGTTTATTGCCAACTAATTTACATAAAAACTTGTATTAGAAAGACTTGGTCGTGTCTAATCATGTGACAAAACAATCAGTATTTTTTTTTTTGAAACAAGCATTTTAAAACAGCTTGAATTTTGAAAATATACCTCTCATTGGGTCTCATTATAAAATGATTTGCACAATGAACATATTTGCCCTGCTGGAAGTTTTCCATGGAACTATATTAATAATGGTATTTGGTAGTATAACAAAGCATAAGATAACATTGTGAGCCCCATACCAAAAGAACCGAAAAGATACAGTGTGATAAAGAATATTGTCAGTGAGATCAAAACAAGAATATAAAAAAGGACCTCAAGCCCCACCTGTACTAACCACGGTATCAGTAATGTCAGGAGCCATTATGAAAGCAGCAGCTGTGTTGACTCTGGTATAAAACCATTGTTAAAATCAAACACATACATTTTGGGTTTAAATGAGTCTGCTGGACCAATGAGCAACCTTATAGCCCTATTTATTTATTTTAGACTCAAGTCTTACATCACTTTTACTGTAGAGCATATCACAATGGCCCCAATGTAGCGGAACCCAAAGGATAACGCTGGATACTGAGGTCAGTCAATAACGCTTAAGCATTTAAAAGGCACATCACAAAAGGTATAAGGTGCTGTAATTAGTGTTTGTACTATGACGACCAATACGGTACAATGTATTAAAAATAAAAGGTTAAAGATTAGGTTAAGATTAGACTTCTAAGACTAATTATGCCTTATTCAATGAGTCATTGCTTACATAATGCATGGTACAATGCAGCCTACTGGAAAAAATGTTCT
This sequence comes from Xenopus laevis, assembly GCF_017654675.1. Taxonomy (NCBI): domain Eukaryota; kingdom Metazoa; phylum Chordata; class Amphibia; order Anura; family Pipidae; genus Xenopus; species Xenopus laevis. The sequence continues at coordinate 57,402,927 of NC_054388.1, read as the reverse complement.
ACACATTTTATATGGCCATATACTTTAATATAGTTTACAAGAAATTAAGTTGTACATATACAGGTTCGGTTTCTGGTTATGTGGCTGTCTGGCCTGTGGATGGACAAACATATCAGAATGGCAGTAGAAAGGTGTTTTGGTCTGATATTCCATCTGGATAAGGCAATATTGGACCATATTCACTGTCTGGACAAACTAATACTTTAATCAAGGCTGTTGAAAATGCTTCTTGACAGGTATGGCAAGCAGTAAGCTGTGCCACTTATTTATTATTATTATTATAAATTACTTTTTCTAAATACTTTGCCATCATAAAGAACATCACATCTACATTATCTGAATTATATGTTAAATACGTGCATAAATTCTTTTGAAGTTTAGTACAACTACAACAAAAAATCATGTGACTTTATTTCTACTTTCAATAACATACAGCATTCGGATTTCACACTAAAGCTTTAACCTTCACTTCCATATGTTGTGTTTTATTTTTTCTACATTACATTTTCTTTGACATATTGTGCATGGATTTTTATATGTCTGCTGCAGGGATAAAATCTTTGCTAATTAAATAACCAAATTTGGTCTGAGACAGTAAATCTTACAAATAAATTAAAGAATCATAGAAGCGGTAAAAGAAAATAGTGTGTATATAATGTATTTTCCATTTAAGGGGGCATTTAAATAATAAAAATCTAAGAGGCATATTGGTACAATGTATATCCATATAGCACAACTTATACATGCAGTATAAACATTGATATGAATAAATATAAATATATGAGTTACAATGATTAAATGCTACATGCTAGGGGATAAAGAAAATGGAGGTCTCTGTCTTGTAGAGCTTAAGGCTGAAGTAGTTGAGCTCCTAATGTTTCAATCTGTTTAGTTTGAAAGAGATTGAAGGAGAGTTCCTATCTCACTAAGACAGTATTTTAGTGCTATAGGTCCCTAAATAACCACCTAGCTATATAATGGTAAAAGGAATTAAGCTTTCAAAGTTGAACCTGGAGAAATCAAGAGTACAGGACAATGAGGCACAGAGTGATAAACATCTGTTGTTAATGGGGCACAGGGTGATCACGGTGCTGGGTAGTCACATAAAATAAAAACAGCCATTACCTAAAGTCTTCCAGTTTAATAGTAAAGGAATGCAACTGAAAGAAACATTTTTCAAATGCTAGATACTCTTATGCTTTCTTCAAATGTAATGTTTAGTAATAATTAGGAATACCAGTCCTGATGTGTTCTGATATATATCTCTGCAGGCTATGAACTACATAACTAATTGTCCCTACTATGGAGATTTCCATTTAGATCTTGTTTTGCTAATTGCACAATGGTGTCAGAGCATGGTCCTTGGAGTGCTAGCATATGTCCCTTTTTGGCTTCTTAGTTGGGCATTATAATACTATAAGAGTATTTCGGAACTAATAAGAGGGTTTTGGCAACCTAACCTGAAACTGGCTAAAAATGGCAGCTTTGACAAGTATTGACTCCTGAAAAACCTTCATAGTAATTCAAAGCAGAGTAAAGAAAAAAATTATATTTCAAAACACCAGAGGGATATAAAAAAATGAAGGTAAGTTTCCCTTTACTGAATGTTACAGATTTTTTCATAGGTAAAGTTTCACTACATCATTCCCTTGAGTAGAGTGATGATATAGCGAAATGTGTCATATAGTGAGAATGGTGCCACAACTCAAACATATTTCACTGGAGTTAATTATCCTGTTTTATCCCAAGAAACAAGGTTTTAGTGTGTAATTTGTGATGAAATCTGCTGTTCTAGTTTTAAATCCTTTCCTCGGCTTGGCGATTACCAAGTCCATTTTTGTACAGGAGGGAATTAATGCCACATACAGCCTAATCCGCTTTGAAGTAAAAAAGACCTAGACCTGTATTACATTTTTCTACACATTATTGATGCTGTGAGAGTCACAGAACAGCGTTCATACAGATGTCTATCGCAATTCATACTGCACTGTGTTCATCACAGGCTTCTGCTACTGTCTGCAAAGTACCCCAGGTAACTGTGTTCTCTTTCCACGTCAAGCTGAGCATGAAAGCTGTGACTGAAAGAAGGAATCCCTGTGAAACGATGATTGAAGTGGATACCAGAGTTATATGGACAGAAATAAGCACTAAATACTCCATAATGTATAGATGTGACATAGCAACCATAGAAATGCATAACAAAAATAAATGATTGATAGATAGATAGATAGACAGACAGACAGACAGACAGACAGACAGACAGACAGACAGACAGACAGACAGACAGACAGATAGATAGATAGATAGATAGATAGATAGATTGTTGATTGATAGATAGATAAATAGATAGATAGATAGATAGATAGATAGATAGATACTGTAGATAGATAGAGCGAGAGAGCGAGAGAGAGAAAGAGAGAGAGATACTGTTGATAGATAATAGATGATAGATAGATAATAGATGATTGATAGATAGACAGAGGCAGGGAGACAGACAGACAGATAGGTAATTCGCTGATAGATGATAGATAGATAGATAGATAGATAGATAGATAGATAGATAGATAGATAGATAGATAGATAGATAGATACTGTAGGTAGTTAGATACTGTGGGTAGTTAGATACTGTAGATAGATAGATAGATAGATAGATAGACAGACAGACAGACAGACAGACAGACAGACAGACAGACAGACAGAGGCAGGGAGACAGACAGACAGATCAGTAATTAGATTCATTTACAGATATGGGATCTATTATGGGATCCGGAAACCCATTATCCAGAAAGCTCCATATTACCAAAAAGATGTCTCCCATAGACTGCATTTTATCCAAATAATCCAAATGTTTTAAAACAAAATCCTTTTTCTCTATAAAATTAGTACCTTGTACTTGATCCAAGCTAAGATATGATTATTCCTTATTAGAGTTAATGTATAAAGATGAATTATGGAAAGATCCATTATTCAGAAAACACCAGGTCCCGAGCATTCTGGATAACAAGTGCCATACCTGAATATGAAGTACAAGGAACAATTATAATGCAAGTACCTTTAATTGATTGGATTTTTCACTCAACTGACTGTGGAAATTTTGCAATACAGCAATTGTGCTTGCAGTTAAATTGACCCATTATATCAAATGCTTAAGGGCTTGGCAAGAATCACATAACTGTCAAAAAAGCAAAAAGGCCCAGGTAGTACCTGAAAATAGGTAAGTATATAATGACTATAATACTTTAAAAACTAAATCTTCAGGTTCTGTTATTTCAATTAACAGAATACATTATTTACAGGCAATAGGACCCCTTTTTATTCAAAAAAATGTAGTTCAGTGTGGGGAATACATTGTTTATTATCTTTATGAATTTCAAACTGAAGGTAGTTTCTGCTAGTGTCCAACGTCATTATTCAGATATAAATACTATGTATATATACAATTAAAATTATAGTTTAACATGAATCTGATTTCTCTAATCCACATGCTTTCTTTATTCTATATTTTCTAGTTAAACGAGTCCTGTGTTACAACTGCTGGACCTGTAGCTTTTGAAAAACAAACATGTGGTGGAGGAGAGAATCAAACACATTCAGTCTGTGTGCACATCTTCATCAGCTGAGTGATAATTAAATCTTCGAATCGCAGGTGATGTCCTCGCACAGATTTTTTTCATTTGGCTCCCAGTAGGCCAATGAAACAGGCCTCCCCGTGCGGCCTGTTAGCCTAGATCAGGTGGTAATGCAGAAGGACAGATGAGCTTTAGCTGACAGATGGCTGGATGACCTGGGAAACCTGCCCCTTTTCGTGGGATCAGGCAGCAGATGACAGGTATTATTTCATAAAATAATGTCTAAAAGGAATAGCCAGGGCCCTCACATTAATCTAAGGCTGCAACCAGCCATGTAACGTTTATGTCAGAACAAATCTGTCTCTATGCAGGAGAGGGAAAGTGGTTTTTGATGAAGTTGTTCATAAATTTTAATACAATATGCTTGATGGTGTCAGATATAGTCTCACATCTCTTTTATATTTTAAGGCTCAAGTAAAACATGAGAATATTCAATCTCTAGCGAGCTACTTGGAAATAGCTAAAAAGCGCACAGGATACCTGAATGATTTGGTGCTTAAATTATGCAGCATTTCATATGGGATGACCACAATTTAAATACATTTCAATTTGCTATACAAATAGGACAGGCAAAGGAAAAGGGGAGAATCCTTAATTAAAAAAGACTATTATAGGCACTTACATAGAAAAGAGGATTTTATGGATTACAATTTAATTTTGTTAGGAAAGATAACCCCAAACAACAGTATTCCCTTAGTTTGATTTCCATTTAGAGGTCATGATGATTTTTTCACCATGTGGTAAGTTTTGTGTGCAACAAAAATGCTTCACGTGCAACATAAAAATGCATATGACAGAAAGAGAAACTTATGACAGGTGAATACATAAATACAGCACAATTTAGTAACATTGCTGGCACAACAGTCTTGCACTGGTCTGATCAAACAAGTCCAAGCCTGATCCAATCCCGTGGATCCACAACTAGGGATGTAGCGAACCGCCGAGTATGTGTTCGCGAACGCCGTTCGCGAACACCGGCAAAAAATGCGAACAGTTCGCGAACTGTTCGCGAACTTCGAACATCCGAAAATCGTTCGATTCGAACGATCGAAGGATTTTAATCGTTCGATCGAACGATTTTCGTTCGAATCGAACGAAAATCGTTCGATTTTAGCGATCGAATGGTCGAATGGTCGAACGATTTTGACGCGAACGCCTATTGGCGAACGTCGCGCGACGTTCGCGAACTTGCCGCGGACGCGAACAGTCGAAGTTCGCGCGAACTAGTTCGCCGGCGAACAGTTCGCTACATCCCTATCCACAACCCTACCTGGATACATCTACCTGAGTTGCCACATGCTACCTGACCCTACCTGGGTTTACCTATATCCCAATACAGGAACTATATATACTGCATAACAGCATGGTGGTTCAGAAGTGATATTACAGGTATGGGACCGGTTATACAAAATGCTCGGGACCTGGGGTTTTCCAGATAACGGATCTTTCCGTAATTTGGGTCTTCATGCCTTAAGTCTACTAGAAATTCATTTAAACATTAAATAAACCCAAAAGGCTGGTTTTGCTTCCAATAAGGATTAATAATATCTTAGTTGGGATCAAGTACAAGGTACTGTTTTATTATTACTGAGAAAAATTAGGATTTGGATAAAATGGAGTCTATGGGAGACAGCCATGCCTTAATTCGGAGCTTTCTGGATATCGGGTTTTCCAGATAAGGGATCCTATACCTGTACCATGAGAGGCAAATAACCAGTTTAGGGGGAAACATTTTTTCTTCAGATGGAGTGAGAGCATTTTACCTTATGATCAATGAATCAGACACTTTCCGACACAAACCCAACCACTTTGTGGGTATTGCATAGGTAAGCCCAAGTCCCTGACGTGATGAAGGATTCTTCTAACTGGCACACTCTATTTGGTCATTATACATAAGCAGCAAGTGTAGTCATGCTAAAGCGATGTTTCTTAAGAAAATGCAGGGTAGTTTGCAGGTGTGTTGATATATTATTAAACTTGTATGTCATATATTAATTGGTACCAATTTTGGTGCTCTTGCTTCTCTTTGTATGCTTTTATAGCTTAAACATGTACAATATACATGTAATAATTTTAGAAAAACAAAGTGAAGCAGTGGGAAACCACTTGTCAATATCCTGAGCTTGGACTAAAACCTTTCTCCTCATGAATGGGAAAAAATGTAATATCAATAAGACTATCATCTTGTTCATTAAACACAAAATGCAGGCTGCACATAAACTATGCAGTTTGCTTCTTAAAGCCATATGTTTTCCTTCTTTTTCACGATAAAAAAGCAAGACATTTTAAACATATTTCCATGCTATGCTGGTTTTTAAAGAAAACATATAGAATTAATTAGTAAGTACATAACACCAAAATTAATTAGGTTGATTTGAGCTGCGCAAATGGTTAAACTTTATTAATCCCTAAAATCTACCATATGTTATATTATCAATACGTGCATCAACTGTTTCTAAAGCATCTATTTTTTTTGACAGCATGATGACAGCTGCAATGTACAAAATAAGGAAAACACTAAATTGCATAGCTATTTTATTGGGCTGTATTAATGGTTAACGTGTCAGTTTCTCTTTAAAATGTTCGCATTATTTTTGACTAATGAAAATAGTATGAAAATAGAAATAATTTTCTGTTGCAGATGGTCCCTTGTTCGAGAGCAGTGGTTTCAAACTGTAGGGCTGGATATTATTTTGGATGCTGAAAAGTACAAATGAGTTATAGGATTGTTACTTTTTAGTGATAAGTAAAACTTTTTGCCATGTTTTGTCGGGAAAATTTTGCCCATAGACTCTAATAGGTGTAAAAATGAGTTGCGTGTCAAAAATTTATCACGCAATTTGCCAAAACATTTTTTTTCGCCCATAGACTTCAATGCATTTCGGCGAATTTTCAGAGAAGCGAAACGGGTAAGATTCGCCAATTACTATTGGTTTTCAAATCTTAGGAGCTAAGGGGCAACAGCAAACTGATCCATATAGAAGAAGGACAATGTAAGAAGCACCGGGAGATTGTTGAAATCCCTTACCTCCTGGCGTGTCTCTCCTAGATTGGCGGTGCGCAGGTGCACACTTCCGGGTTTTCAGTTCTGATTGTTGCTGGTGTTTGATGCCAATCGTCTTGACGCTGAGCTTCATGACATCGCCAAGGGGCACCGGATTTAAATTTTGGCACCAAATCTTCCTTAAAATGCCACTACTCCATTTTGGAAATGCCCAAGCTGGCTTCAGTTATCTGTTTCTGCATGTCTATTGATATCCTGGTTTTGACTTCTGCCTGATCTTTGACTACGATTATTGCCACCTGCCTTGAACTCTTCGTCTGACTCTGACTACACCTTCACTTTATCCCTGCTGGTACCTCGATTATGCTCTTGTTACTCACTTCCTTGTTGGCTTCCACAGCAGAAAGCCCGGGGCCCCAAAAGGGCGTCGGTGAACACTGTGCATCCAAAGGTACCATTCACTACACAAGGTTCCTAATAACGAGATTGTTACAGACAAGAGCCAGAGACAAAAGTTCTAGACGGATGATTTGCTCTGTAATATTAATAATTTTAATGACACTTTCATTATTATTATGGGTGAGTGGCTGTTTATTTTATAATGCAGCATTCATTGAGATTTACTCATGTTTTGTTATCTCTGACTTGTGAAACATCGTGTGTGAAGCAGGTATTTTGCTAATTTTGCTAATTGTTTTGTCAAAAAAATTCATGAAATATCACTTTTGCAATTCTGGAAGTAAAGCTTTTTTTTTTTTATCATAAGGCTACTATAAATATAATTTTACTGTAAATGGAAATGTATTTTCCAGGGTTGTGTTGATTTCAATCAAACCTTAAATACTGCAGTAATGTTACAGCATAAAAATGTAGTTCAACTTCTTCTCAGACTATTTGTGTGTCAGAGTAAAAAGTAAACAGTTTCTTTATGTCATTTAAATAAAAAATATGGTTTTGTAGAGGATCCTACATTCTGCAGACTATCCATATTCCCTTATTCATGTTAAATGATAGCATTTCTCTTTGCTTTGCTATTGTTGTCTGATTAGTATTTGTAATTTTTTTTTGGTGTTTATATGCCATAAATAATTTCGATCATGTCTTAATTACTTTAAAAAAAACTGCACTGGCTTTGGAACAAGACACACAACTTGTTAAGCATTTGATATTTCAGAGCTTGTTTTCTCCATTCTGGCAGTAAACATAGAAGTCCAGATTGTAACCTCCTTTCCGCCTCCAAGCCTGTCTTGGCTATGTGTCCAGTGAGGGATTATGGATTTAGCAAGGAAGGTAAGTGTGACTATAAGCATTGGCTTGCCATCTGCTCTCCAGCAGAGTTTGGGCCAACCTGTGTAGCCTGCAGCAAGACCAGGGCAGCGCATTCAATTCAGCCCCTTCCAACCTGGCTCAAGTTGCTCATCGCATTCACTCAGATGATTAGGTCTAAGTAGTCCATATGTAACTGAATATTTTTCCTAAATATCAAAATGAAAACAAAATGAATGCCATTTTCCCATTTGAATTCTTCAGTACACCAAGTTAAGTTTACATAAATAAATACTCTCTTAAGGTTTATGCAAATGATACAAAAAATAAAACTATGCATTATTTAGTACAGCTCCTATTTCAAGATCTAACAGACTTTATTCACAGCGTGTTTTTTCCCAAGTTTACACTTGCCTTCTTTTCTGAATCAGACTTTTTTTTATAATTCATCTGTTAAATAATTCCTTTTTAAATAATTATCTCATGTGACTTCACAAATCTTACTAATTTATAATTAATTGTATGTGCCACATTAGTCCTTATCTCAAATAGTTAAATTGTCTCAAGTAATTTAAATTGTAGTTTTGAAACTTGATCTACCTTTGCAAAACTTTCAATTTTACATTTTCAACATTGAACAAGCATAAATTGTACATTTTCAAAAAAAAGTTTAGACATTTTGTTCAAAAGAACTTCTGAAGAAACACATGTCAGAAGCTGATTTTTACTGATTTTTTTTTACTGATTTTTACAGTATAACAGACTGACTTTGTATGTGCTATAATTCACTGGTACATTTTTTTTGTATTATTTGAATGTTAAGGAGAAATAAGAAGAAATTATGCTATAGGTGAACCAACATGTCCTACTTTATTTCTAAAAGTGTGGTCTCTTATCATTGTTACTATATCTATCACCAACTGATGAAGCACCAACATATTCTGCAGTGCTGCACATCAAATAGGTGTATACATTAAACACTCAAAAATACAACAAATAAATGATACAATAGCAAGAAGGAGAATCACATATTATGGACATTTTATAGATTATAACTTACTTATCTGAAATATAGATTATCAAAATCTGAATTTATCGCAATATTTTCTGAAAAAAAGTCTGACAAATCCGCACAGATTTACACTTTCCCGAAAATTTTGTTTGCAGGAAAAAATCCGGAAAATTTGTGAAAAATCCGATTTTCACAATTTTTTTGAATTTTTCATCCGATTTTCATGTTTTTTTTTTTTGGATTTTTCACTACAAAAACTTTGGGGTATTGCCAAAAACCCAGAGCACATCAAAAAATCATTGGGACTTCTCCCATTGAATTATATGCAACCTCGACAGGTCTGAGATGCCAGATTTTCAGATTCATGATTTTTTTAAAACTCCGATTTTATAACAAAAAAATCATGAATTTTTCATGATTTTTGCATTCAGAGTTTAGTAAATAACCCATATAGTGTTGTGTATGAGAGCATTTTGTTCATAATTCTTTGTGTTTTTTTATATTTTATATTTTCTGCTTTCATTATATTAATTGGTTTAAATTGATGGTACTCTGTGTACATTATGATAATTGTTACCACATATTGTATCTATTACATGGAACCTACACATGGAATGGTATACAGTATCAGATACAATAGGATTGTTCCATTTTTGGAGACTCCCCCCATGTGGGTGATTGGCTCTTTTTCCTTTAAATAATTTACAGATGTCATGTGTAAGTTATGATTAAGTGTTCCTGGTTGACACAAAACACGTATTAATCATAATGTAAAATAAAAATCTCTTTTTATCTATAAACTTTGGCTACTGGATTCCACATTTTGGTTTGGATTGGTGTCTGCCTGTTACTACACTACCAATTGTTTACTCCCCTGTGCTGAAGGTCTGGGGCATGAGCACCCAGACCCACAGTTCAAAGCGGTAAGTTTATACTACAGTCCAGAGAACCAATGGTCATTTCTCTCTGTTTAATATCAAGAAGGAGCCCTGGCTGTAAAAGCTTACAATTTAAAACTGAGATGGGGTTATAGACACAAGGTAGGGGCATGGACTAGATCAAGAGTCAGCAAGGTGAGATAAATGGTATTGAGCATTGCATCTAGCAGCATATGTATACATACTAGGGTTGTAGCCCTAGCAAAGTCATGAATGTGAGTATGTGAAGAGGTAATGAGTGAGGTAATGAGGAGAAGCGTAACAAGTGATCTGGTGAGTATCTGGAGATAAGTTCAGAGATATAGGGTGAGGCAGAGGTGTGAATAGTTTTGAATGTAAGGATTATTAGACTGAATTTTTTTCTTAAAAGTAGTGGAAACCAGTGCAGGGACTGGTATAGCAGATGAGGAACAGTTGCTGAAGTATGAGTCTAGCAGTAGCATTTAGTATGGACTGTAAAGGTGACACTATTTGTAAGAGTAGGCTGATTAACTGAGAGTTACAGCAGTTGATCTGTGATATGATGCAAAAGTTATTCAGAATTTTAGTGGAATTCTTTTAAATGATTATATTAAGATTATATTAAGAAAATTCCTCATGTGAAAGTGACACAATTTTGTTAATGATTGGATGTAGGAGAGAACAGAGTCTTGAATAACCCCATGGCACTGGACCTGAAGAGATGGGTTGATAATGGAGTAGTAGGCACTTTTAAAATGTTATAGATTTTGGATGAGGAAAAGAAAACCATTATGACAGATATATTTATCAGCTGACAATTTTTAGGACTACAGTGATATTTTAAAATATTGCTGTTTCGGTATTTGAATTTCTCTTCTGTCAAATAATTTTAATAACAGGGCAACTTATGAGGATGCCAATATGTGAAGGAACACTGGTACACTCTGTCCAAAAAAATAAGGTGTTTGAATAAGGGTGGGAAAAAACATTTATCAAAAGAGGTTAAAGTTATGTGTTTTGATTTTTGGTGCAAAAAAGCAGTTTGTGTTCACCTGTACTGATGACCGACTTTTTTTCACCATGTATGGTCTCACAGCAATTTTCTGCTTTTCACTGCCGGCAAAAAGCTTAAAGAAACAGCGTAAAAAAAATCACCACGCGGTCCGTTTATCGTGCGACAATAAAATGATCCGTGTACATCAAAAATTGTCACTGTGGAAAAAAAGTCACCCACAAACTCTAATATATTTTGCTACAAAAAAAAATTGCCGCAACAAAAATGGCTCCCATAGACTTTAATATGTTTTGCTAATTTTGTGATATTTTGCAAGTTTTCTTCAAGTTTTGCAAATATTTTTGTGAAACGGGAAAGATTTGCTCATCAATATTTAACTGTCAGAACCATAGATTTTAAGGTTTCTGGTTTCTATGAAGCACATCCCTAATTTATGTTTCAAGCAGAAAATCACCATTTTGTCTATTGCATGTCTTGCATTGTGAAGGAATTTTCGGCACCTTTTAGCCCATCTCAGGCTGGTTTCTCGGCTTTGCTACTCTTGGGGGCAGATTCATTAAGGGTCGAATTTCGAAGTTAAAAATACTTCGAAATTCGACCCTCGAATTGAAATCCTTCGACTTCGAATATCGAAGTCGAAGGATTTAGCGCTAATCCTGCGATCGATCGATCGAAGGATTTTTCGTTCGATCGAACGATTAAATCCTTCGAATCGAACGATTCGAAGGATTTTAATCCAACGATCGAAGGAAAATCCTTCGATCAAAAAATCACAGGCAAGCCTATGGGGACCTTCCCCATAGGCTAACATTGACTTCGGTAGGTTTTACCTGCCGAAGTAGAGGGTCAAAGTTTTTTTTAAAGGGGAAGTACTTCGACTATCGAATGGTCGAATAGTCGAACGATTTTTCGTTCGATTCGTTCGATTTCGTTCGAATTCGAACGAATTTAACCAATTCGATGGTCGAAGTACCAAAAAAATACTTCAAAATTCGAATTTTTTTCATTCGAATCCTTCACTCGAGCTTCATGAATCGGCCCCTTAGAGTCCTACCTACTCAGAAGCCATGTTCCAATATCTTGCACTGATGAGATCTAACAAGATTGAAGCATGGCTCTGAACTGTTAGGCTATATGTGTGCTATAAAATCTAAAAATCAAATTTTTTGTATTAAGGAAGTGCCCTGTGTATGGCATGAGGCATGTAAAAAACTTGTCTTGCATTGTAAAGGGCTTTTTGGCTCATTTTAGCCCATCTCGCACTAACCAGGTCTATCTTTCTCTGTAACCATAAGGAATGACCTACAAAGGTAAAAAAAATTGTTTTTATTATCAAAGGTGTGTTTAGCTTGCAGGGAACATCATATGTCTTAGACTTAATCTCTATAAGTCTTCAGGCTCTGCTCTAAACACAATAAATTAAGCATTACAGGAGCAATTCAAATCCAAGCTGTTTATTTTAATCTATTCCCTTTTCTAAATATGATTATATAAAAAGTGAACAATCTGTAGTCTTTTATTACATTATATAACAATATATTAAGTTGTACTATCTGCCGGTAATGGAGATGTATGCTCAGATATGAATTATTTACAGCCCATTTAGGTAATCTATATTCAGGTGTGGCTCTGAAAAGCAAAACATAAATCTTTTATGGTGACTGCTTGAGAGAGAGAGGTGAACTAAGGATTAAAGATATTTTAAAGAGAAAAAAAGCTGAATTATGGCCGAGAATGCTTAGTGCTTCAATGAAGCAACTCCTAAACTAATACATTGATAAATGTCATATGTCAGGCTTTTGCTTTGAAATTGTTAAACCTGTGACAGTTCAATAAAGAGGGGGTTTAAAGTGACTCCACATTGATCAGGCAATGATAGTTTTGGCATATAGTTGAAGGAACCTCAACCCTGCCATTGTGAACCTCAAAAATCCTGAAACAATTTGCTTTGGTGAACTTAATTTCAGGAAGTTTACAAATTTCTGAGCTTGCACTTATTTGTTCTTCTAAAAGGCAAAGTATATAGAAACAAGAACATAAATCCAAAAGCTCTTGTTAACGTGGTCCTCGGCTGTCAGAACTAATATTTGCTACAATTTCAACAATTTGCTGAAACTGTCAACGTGTAAAAAAAAAAGAAAGGATCTTGATCTCGCCAAAAACAAAAAGTGTGTTGATTTTACTCTTATTGTGATTTATTTTAATTTTGGTTTTAATCCATAATTGGCCTTATTCTACAGTTCCAGTTGCTTTTAGATATAATTTACTCATATACAGTATACCTGCTTAATCACCCTCAAGATGCACATGGTTTATAACTTGCATTAATTCAGTGCTATTATATATTCCATTTGCTTCTCAGGTCAGCACTTGTGAGTCTTCCAACAATGCTCATTGCTTTAGAATTACATTTTTGCATACATTAGAAAACAGAATGAGCCCAGAGCAGGTCCAAACATTCCACACTGTCTCCTCTCTGAGCAACCATTAAAGGTCATGTTTTGACAATTGAAAGGCATGTCAGCACCTAGGATCCCCTGGGAAACATTCCCCAGGTACATGTAAAAGGTTATTAAATTACCTTCCAAGCAACACTATCTCTTCAGATAAAAAAAATAATTACAGGCTTTTAGTGGCATCAGAATGCTTTTCTTTTTTTTCAAACTAGGATGAATTTGCGGTACCTAATGACCATTCTTGTGCCTGACTCCCAGAGCCTGTCAGCAGTGACAGGACAAATGAGCATAATGGCATAGCTTAAAGGGGAAAGGTTCATTTTAAATAGTGACAAATAATACGTAAATTACATTATTGGAATCCCTTCATGGTTGTAAAATGTGGTTAGCTTCTGTACAGCTGTATTCATTATTTATTTATTTTACTTATTTTATTTTACTGTCAAATAGCACTGGCTGTTAATTTAGAGAATCTCATGCTCCTATCTTTGTTCAGGAGAAAAGTAAATAAAACTGAATTTATTTCTCAGGTGGAATAATTTTGCACAATGAGCAGTTAAATGGGCACCATCTACTCGAGAATAGTATAGTTTAAGTTAAGGTGGCAATACACATAGTAATCCGCTCGTTTGGCGATTTTGCCAAGTGGATCTCTCCCCGATATGCCCACCTTGGGAGATATCGAGCTGATATGATCCTGGGCCCTAGGGCCCAACGATCAGATCATACGGGTAGTTGCATAGATGGACTGCATAAATGAACAGAAGCGGTTCGTGGATTTTTACCCCTGCTCGATATACATCTGGCCCACTCTTGACCAGATATAGATCGTGGAAGCCCGTCAGAGGGCCCCAAATATGGGCTAATAAGCTGCCGACTCAGTCTGTTGGCAGCTTTTATCAACCCATGTATGGCCAGCTTTAGAGATGGAAGCATTGAGATGGAAGCATTCAAATGGCCCTTTCATTGTTGTTATTCTAAGTATATTAAAATAAATGTAATTATGGAAGAGGAGTAATAAAATACATAGTGTATGGGGCCATCATAGCCTGGAAAATAATATGGTATAAGGCATAGCTACTACAGTAGTTCAATTCGTGAGACTCAAAGAGAATGTGAGCAATGTTGTTCAACCCAAATATTGATGGCCTATAATCCCTAGCATACTTCAACATTTTATAAAGGGATAAACTATGCTGGGAACTGTAGGGAGGTTGTTCTATGGATGGATCACTGTAGAAAAAAAGATAGGATATTAACCTCTTGCCAATTTAATACTTAAAGGACCAGTAACAACAAACAATTGAATTGTTTTAAAGTAATAAAAATATAATGCAGTGTTGCCCTGCACTAGTAAAACTGCTGTTTTTGTTTCAGAAACATTACTATTGTTTATATAAATAAGTTGCTGTGTAGCCAAGGGGGCAGCTATTCAAAGGAGAAATGGCTCAACTTACACAGTAGATAGCAGATAAGCTCTGTAGAACATAATGTGTTATCTGTTATACACTATTTAACCTGTGCCATATAGCCTTTTTTCAATTTCTGCCATTGCTACTCAGCAGCTTGTTTATATGAACTATAGTAGTGTTTCTGAAGCAGATCAGATTTTTTACCAGTCCAGGGCAACACTACATGATATTTTCATTACTTTAAAACACTTTTGTTTTTTGGTGTTACTGTTCCTTTAAAAATCTGGGCAATGGAAAGGTGAGAGTAAAGGGGGGTGCATTTCCTTTGTCCCCAGTATTGCATGCAGGAAAGGTTTTCAAGTTGAATGATTTGTACCATGCTAAATAAATTATATTTGAACTCTGGAGATGAATAATTCTGAAAAACTGGGATAGATGATGAACATTTAAGTATATTATACCATTTTTTGTCTGATTGAAAGCATTTTGTAGAATCTACTATTAGCTGCACTTACATTTTTATACTACTGACATAAACATATTGGACAATCTAAAATAAAATGATATGTGTTAATAGCATAATATGGATTATTTCAGAATTCAATTTATCTTAACGCACCCAGGTCTGGATTTGTGGAAAGGCCACCAAGGCCTGGGGCTAGGGCGGCAGACTTTTAGGGGGCGGCATGCTGCCCAACTATACCCACATCGGTTCAGAAACACTAGGGATGTTTAGAAGATAAAATAGTTTTTTAAATTTCCTATGCACCAATCCCCAATGCTCTGGTCCACATGATGAAAAATTTGCACAAATAAAAGGTAGGGGCGCATGTCAATGGGACTAGGGGTGCCTACTATGTAAATCCGGTCCTGACCACACCAGTCTTGCTTTGCCATTACAATAAACAAAATTATTATGGCAATAAATTCCATAGACAAATGTAATGTTATCAAGGCAAATGAAAGCATGGGTTAAGTACAAGAGGGCTTATTTGTAAATGCAGATCAGTTTGCAGAGCATTTTCAAATGCAATTTGTCATTCAGTATTTCTACCCAGAATACAGAGTTTTCCCCCACAATTTCAATGTGTATTTGTGGCTGCGAAGTGGAGTTGGGAGTTGCACCCAATGCATTAAAATGTTTCTGCATTTTTATGAATTGGATTCCTTGGCACAAGTCTGCTTCACCATTGATGAATCCCACAGGTGGAACTCTGTAAGTTCAACAAGATGTGGTTCACTGTTAAGTTTACCTTTAGTATGTTATAGAATGGCTAATTCTAAGCAACTTTGCAATTAGTCTTAATTATTTATTCATATCGTTTTTGAATTATTTGCCTTCTTCTGACTCTCTCTTGGTTTCAAATGGGGGGCAGTGACCTCACCTAAAAAAAAAATGCTCTGTGAGTCTTCAAATGTATAGTTGTTACTACTTTGTATTACCCATCTTTCTATTTCATGCCTGACAAAAAATTAGCTCATCACTATATACATATAATATGTATATAAATTGTGTATACAGTATACTCTGTAAACGTGTATGTGTGTGTGTGTGTGTGTGCGCACATTAATAAAGCCAGTCCTATCTGTAAATAAAGTAATTAGAAATCCCTTCTTTACAGAACCTTAATTGAAAAGAGAGGTACTTTCTACATTATTTGAACTGTGATTCTTTATCACTACTGACCATAATTTTAATGCCAATTTGTCTTTTAAATTGTCTTACCGCTACCATGCATGAGAAACCTGTGGTCATCCAGCAAGGGATCTCTTTAATGAAAAGCAATTTTCCACCCTTGTTTTCAAGCCCAAAAGTTGAATTTAAAGCACAACTTGTAGCTTTGTATATTTAAACTAATATTTAGTCTATCCTCTACAAACATCAAAGATCGTGAGTAGTACTTTTTTTTTACATATTAGCAAACTCTAGAAATATCATGAAATTAGTCATGAAATCAGTTCTCTTATAAAGATTCTTTTTAGGTAACATAAAGTTAAAGTCAATTTACTGATAACTAATGCTAGCTAAAAACTCTACATTAAATATTTACCTTGTTGGTGTTGGAAAAAAAAAGACGCTTAGCGTGACAAATGTACTAATTTTCGACTTTTTCAAAATGGCCTACACTTTGGAATTTTAAAGAAAAAGAGATTGCAGATACGAGAGAATAAATATAAACCAAATGAGTTGACTTGAAGTGTTGCCGGCTTTCATAAACATGCTACTGCAATAACATGTGACATTAATATTTAATTACAAAACCACTGCTGCAAATTCTTTGAAATTAATGTTTTGCAAAATTAAAATTCAGTGCACAGAAGCAAAGTCGTTCCAGGCGCGACTGTGATTAACAATGCCATTCACTTTACATATTATATTAATATATTATTCAAGCTACAAATTAACACCTCCTAATTTAAATAAGGTGCTACATATCACGATGAGCTAAAATGCTTTTCTTTAAATGGCCTGTCCGATTTAAAGCAATCTGTGTATATCATTTAATATTTTGGTATCAAATACTCTTCTCAGCAAAAAAACCTTTATGCTTCAATTTCTCATTAAACTGGTTTCTTCAGCTACATTTTCAGGTTACCAAAAGGACTGGAAGCTGTGCTGTTTTTTTGTGCTGTCCTTAAAAAGAGAAACTATTTTGTTTGTCATAATTTCCCCTTCTGCTGTTTACATTTATATGCCAGTTAATAAATATGTGCATTTGTCTTGTTCCGAGTTGTATTTACAGTATACATACCATTTCTGGATGTATGTAACACAATTATTGGTCAGATAAAGCTAGCAAGTACAAATACAAACAGATTAAGACTAATCATTGGCCTTAGAAAAATAAAAGGTCAGCTGTAGCTACCTGCTGCTTGTGTGAGGAGCTACACTGGCTACATTATAGTTCACAAGGAGCTACAAATTCAACTTGTGAAATTCAGTAATAATGTCCAGGGTTTTGTTTGGTGGTTCATATTGTATGGTTCAGATTGAAAAAGCAACCTTACAGTTGTGCCATTTTTATGGGAAAATTATAAATCAATAATCCACCAAGCAGTGGGCTTACTAGAACTAAGTTAAAGGGATCCTGTCATCGGAAAACATGTTTTTTTTCAAAGTGCATCAGTTAATACTGCTGATCCAGCAGAATTCGGCACTGAAATCCATTTCTCAAAAGAACTAACAGATTTTTTTATATTCAATTTTGAAATCTGACATGGGGCTAGACATTTTGTCAATTTCCCAGCTGCCCCCAGTCATGTAACTTGTGCCTGCACTTTAGGAGAGAAATGCTTTCTGGCAGGCTGCTGTTTTTCCTTCTCAATGTAACTGAATGTGTCTCAGTGGGACATGGGTTTTTACTATTGAGTGCTGTTCTTAGATCTACCAGGCAGCTGTTATCTTTTGTTAAGGAGCTGTTATCTGGTTACCTTCCCATTGTTCTTTTGTTTGGCTGCTGGGGGGGAAAATGGAGGGGGGTGATATCACTCCAACTTGCAGTACAGCAGTAAAGAGTGATTGAAGTTTATCAGAGCACAAATCACATGACTTGGGGCAGCTGGTAAATTGACAATATGTCTAGCCCCATGTCAGATTTCAAAATTGAATATAAGAAAATCTGTTTGCTCTTTTGAGAAATGAATTTCATTGCAGAATTCTGCTGGAGCAGCACTATTATCTGATTCATTTTGAGAATTTTTTTTTCCCATGACAGTATCCCTTTATGCTTGTGATGCCCGCAGCCATGATTGGACATAATAAGATGGACAGGGGTACAGCATGGAATGGCCATCTATATATCCTAGTTTTCAAATGGAAAAATAAACCTGCAAAATATTATACATCTTGTCTGGTATATTGATGACGATTTCATCTTGAGGGAACATTATTTTATGTAAAGGAAATTGGGAAAATTATTTTGCAGTTACTTATTTGCTGGCAAAATATAATGGATTTGTGAACAAACACAGACATGGATGAACATTCAGCAATGAACATATATAACAAAACAACTGATACTTTGCCTTTGCAGAATTAAAACTTTTGGAGCTTTGATTGAAAGCAATTCTATATCAATTTCCATCATTGAATATAATGTAGCCAGGTGTCCGAAGATTTTTATGAGCTCCCGAGTCTGAACGATCCATAGAGAGATGAATCACAGATAAATTTGCTTCCCACTTTCACCATTAGCTATAAAAATTTACCTAATATAACATCTTGAAATAGAAGAGAATTAAAATAAAATGCTAGACTCGTCCTTTTAAAAAACATCAGCAAATGCTTGATTTTCTATTATAGTCAAATCCATAAAATTAGCCAGAGTAATGGAAACAATTGTGTTTATTCTCAATTATGCAACTACTACAAAATATCCACTGTTCTCAGTCAATTTCATTTTGATTTTCACCCAAATCATTCAATAGTTACAACCATTATAAAAATATACAGTAAAATACAAACTTGGATCTGGGCTAAAGCTGAACATTATTTTAGATTTTGCAAAGGCTTTCCAAAGCTGTTGTCGATAAAATATTTAACAAAAAAGTGTAGAAAAAGGTAAATTCATTCCTACAAATTTTATCCATGCTTTGTAAACATCACAATACTGGATTGTAATTGGACATTATATTAATGGTCATTGGCTACCACATTTTAGTGTTTCAGAATGCTTCAGAATACATTTTGTAGTCAATATCATGTACATATATGAACATGTTATCCAGAATTCTTTGAAACAATGGTTTCCAGATAAGGGATCTATCCATAATATAGATGTTCAAACCATATAATACTAAAAACATTTATAAAAAACAGTATGCTTGTTTTACCTCCAACAAGGATTAATTATATATTAGTTGGTATCAAGTACAAGGTACCATTTTATAATGATAGATAAAAAGTAAATCATTTTTAAAAATGTAAATTATTTGATTCAAATTAAGTCTATGGGAGAAGCCATCTTGTAATTTTCAGAGCTTTCTAGACAATAGATACTTGTACAATGTTCTAGGGTGCAATTATTTTAATTTTGATCCCTATGTATGTTGTGGAAACCTGACTAGTTGCAGGGGAGAGTGAGCCAATATTATTGTAATAGATTTTGAGTCAGTTTGGAAAGCATTTTAATGTGCTGCAAAGGTGGTGGTTTTGTGCTCTGGAGTGTGAAGTATATACATTAAAAAAATACTAAAAAAATACTTTCTAAAGCACACGACCAAGGGCTATAACTATTGAAGACAGCATTCTAAACTAGGCTTTTATCACATAGTTGTGGGGACATATATTACAACTATCTTGAAAATAATTGAATCCCCAAGGAAGATTATTAAATACTGGTCCAGAATCAGTTTAATGGGAGAAACTTACCTTATGGTTTATCATATAAACATCATATCTATTGAAGGCTATGGAAAATCTGGAACTGAAATAGGAGATACTTTTTTTATAAACTCATTCATTTATAGGAACACTACGCTTGGCTCATAAGTGCATTATGGGACAAAGTATTGCAGTATAGTCCCTCCTCTTAATTTTTTTAAATAGCCTGATCTATTTATAATAGAAGTATAACTAAATCAAACTAAATTGATGGCATGTCTAGATGATCATAAATTCAACCAAAGCATCTTTAATATGGTGATATGGGCCAGATTAAATTTGAGGAGAATACTAATTTCTCCTTACTCAATTCCGGATTTTGCCATAGACTTTAATGGAGTTTTCACATGGTAAACCACGAGTTATGTTTTTCTCAACTGAATCTGGTCCATTGGATAAAATTTATATATATAAAATATTTTGGGGTTAAAAATAAATACATGAAATGCAGCTATGTATCAATGGTAACAAAGCAATAATAGTGTCACAGCCTATTCATTTACATACAGAATTAAGCAGAAACACTTTTCATGTCAAAGCTTAGGTATAAGAAAAATCAATGACATTACAGTTTATACATAAATATACAGTGGTTGTAGTAATTGGCTTAGCTGTGCCAAAGATAACAAGTATAATCCTAACCATAAAATAAATATAAAATAAAGGATAAAGGCAAAAGGGAGGAACCCCACTACAATTTAACTTAGTGTCCACCCTAGAGGATGGGACATTGTTTTTAAGGATTGATATCCATTGTTCCCTTGTAGGTGTCATGGTCGATTTCCAGTTAATAGCTATTATTACCTTTTTGCGTATATAAATAATGCTGAAAGGAGTGTATGTTTACATTATTTAATGCCGAATATCCAAATAGACATCAGTGGCATTTTTATGAGATAAGTTTTTCTTCTTAAATTTAATTTAGTCCATTATATGGTTAATTAATATAAGATATATATTAATGTTTTAAAAGACAAAGATACAATAATATATTGTTAATGTCTCTTAATATTGAAGTCAATATATTCATTTAATAATACAGTTAGAATGCAAACCATATATGTATATTGTAAACAATAGCAACTGTCAAGCTGTGCCATTTTCCAATTTTCAAAGGACTCTAAAGTGTTGGCAGATCCTGCAGCCTTCTTAAAGACAAGTCTTTTCAAACAACTTAGATTTCATGGGCTCCAGAGTATACATACACTACAAGTGTTTAACGAAACAAAACATTAAGGCAACATAGTGGGGAAACTGCCCTTCCCCACATCCTCTATGAACCAGTGACCTCATTTCTGTTTACACCATCTAAAAAACAACACCAAGGTAGCCTTAGGAAATATACAGGAGGATACATATGTTATTATGATGTTTTTACATATAGGTATCCGGACATTGTTTCATACTCCCATTCACTTTGGTTCTTATGTTTACAGTCACTTGTTCCATTCTCTGTTGTTTCATTCTCCATCTTCTACCAAACATTCAACATTTTCTGCAAACACCAGGCTTCTTTGTTACAGCTAAATGCTAGACATCTGTTTCATACTAGAAAAGATATTGTGAAAAAAAGGAAACCAGTGTTTATTATGGTCTACTTTGTCTTCGATTTCTCCAAACAATAAATGTATTTTGAAAACAAGGTGCCTTTTGGCTTGAAAGACTTATTGTATATGATGTATGGTAATAAAACATAACATGACGTAATTGTCTTCTATAAAAATATACAATTCAAACTCTTTGTGTGTTATTTATTTATAAAATAGACTGGCAACGCCAACTCATCTACGGTGACTGTTGCCACAATCTGTCAAGTGGCACATATTAGGAACAACAGTCCCTCTGATCGAAAATTCCAACTATGCCAAAAATATAGAGTCGAAACACATTGGCTAAGGGAGAATTGGTGGTTGGTATTGGGGTCGGTAATCTTTGTTTCTCTACAAAAGTTATACTCAACTATGGCATACAAAGTAAAGAGGCTGATACTCATATTAACTGCATTTACATTCCTAACGCAACATCTAGAGAGCTAATAGTGGGGTTATTAACATAACAAACATAAATGTTCTATATAAATAATACTGTTTCAGGCCAGCAACTGCTCATCTGACAGCATTTAGGCACAGGCTCAACATCTGTTTATGAACACTTTGCCTAATGATATCATCAGATATCATTAAGTGCGGCAGAATACAGCACAGAGGCAGGTGCAGCTGCCTTCACTCCCCGTCACACTGAAAGAAAAGAGCTTGTATCCCCGATCCGAAAACCCATCATTAGGACAATTTTCTTCGACAAACCAGCCCTGTGATTTCAATCTGTATATCACCTGTAATTGTAGTTTTTAGCAA
The DNA here is from genome assembly GCF_017654675.1 of Xenopus laevis. Lineage (NCBI taxonomy): Eukaryota > Metazoa > Chordata > Amphibia > Anura > Pipidae > Xenopus > Xenopus laevis. The sequence goes on along the minus strand of NC_054388.1, from coordinate 57,380,497 downwards.
GAAGCTGATTCTATACATTTATCGACGAATCACGTTGATGGCCTGAATGCTGAAAACACATTTGTTACACCAGCTGCGGAAGCTTTTTTTAGAGGCTGTGTTAACAAATTACTGCTAACAAGGCAATGCTCGGAGTGCAGCTTTGTTTCTTTTCCTTGTGCACAGTGTTTAGATGTGCACAATTATGGAAATTAGCAATTGATTGCTTCTCAATAATAATTGATTATTGGTCACTTAACCCTTCTGGAGTATATTACGAGAGGTGAGAGCATGAGATAAATATATTATCAGTGGTAAAAATGCATTAAATGTTGAGTCCAAAAGAAACCCTTGATTTATACATAAGATCCTATGATAAACAAACCAAAGAAATGACTTCTCCCAAAGGCTGTTTTGCCCTCCAGCAAAATGAAGAGATCATAGCAGCCCAGTGGAATTTGCCTCGTCGGACAATCAATGAACACACAAAACTGTTCCACACTTCATAGCTTTGATTTGCAAGCCATTTTATTATGCGTGTGTTTAATTTATCATTTATAGAGGGTTTTATTTTACCACTGTAAATAAAATATGGCAGTCTTGGAAACTGAGGATGAAACAAAGTAAATGAACAGTATGCAGTAGGAACTTATGAAATAGGGCTTTTGGGGTCATGTGTTCATTTCATACATATGATATTGCATTTGACCAGATTTTGATTTATATTTCTGTTTGTATTGTTTTTATAGTTTTCTTATTTTAAAATTTGGAGGCAGGAGCTAAAGAATGTAATGCTTATTTTTTGTGAACATTCCATGTATACAATAAAACTACCAGTAAAAGGAGTGGAGTGTTAATATAAGAACCTTATAATTATTTTTAAAAGAAAGAAATAAAAAAGAAGAAAGAAAGCTCAAAACTTGAGCACTGCCTTCCCCCAGTATGCTATTTAAACAATTATGTATAAATTAGCTTACTAGATCTGCCTTTTCTCTGTAGTAATAAGACAGAACAGTCTACAAGATGAGGTTAAACTAGAACTAATTAATATTTTTGCTATGGATTTTTATTTTGTAGTTTTGTGGCATTCACATTAAACAAAGACACCTAATCTGGAAAACCCAAATTCCATATAATAAATATCATCTCTATGGCCTGATAACACAGCAAGAGGCAGCACAGACAAGACTGCCTTCTACTTAAGGGGCAAATCTGTACAATCTTGCTTCGCCGAATAATTAGCGAAACATCAGAAAAATTTGTGGAACAGAGAAAATTAGTGAAACGCACTGAAGTCACATCATTTTGACACATGACAATTTTTGATCTGAGCGTCAATTTTTAGACGTGAGACTATTTTGTCAAAATGTATTTAAGTTAATGGGCGTCCGAATAATTTTGACACGTGATTTTTACGTGCTCACCAACTTTGACGAGCAACATTTTTTTGTTGCACTGGAATTTTTGCTGGTGAATTTTCAACTCGGTTTCGCAAAAACATTTGTGGCGGTGAAGCGCAGAAATTTCCCGCAAATCCATGCCTGAATTAGACCAGGTGGCTAGCTGTACCTTGTTAAAACTAGGTAGATGTTAGGAGAATTTGTGTTGACTTGCCTCAAAGGTGAGAGGTAGCTATTTTAGTCAGCAAGGGTTGTGGTCTAAAGTGGATTTAGTGTTTTGGGGTAGAACCACAGGCAATTGTGCACTGGTTAAGGGCTAAAGTATTCAAGGGTAGATTAGAAATAGAAAGCAAGAATAGAAGTGAAGAAGTAACCTCCAGGTACTGCAGTGAGGCAGCCTGGGAGACATTTGTGTAGTATGTTGTTGTACACTACAGAGAAGCTAGGGAGAAGGTGAAGTGGCTAGGGAGTGCATTTCCACACTACAACTGGCACTAAAGACCTTTTGAGAAGAAATGTGTTTGATAGATGTGTGTGAGAAGTTGTTTTTTTTTTTTTTTTTGCATTGAAAAGGTGGCTTCCAGTGCTCAAGTCTGTACCTTTGTCATCCCTTTTAAAGCTGGTATAATATATAGCCAGCCATGGATGGCTCTTTTACAAGTATTTTGCTGCCTGTAAGGATATTAATTGGAAAACCTACTGTATCCTATGTATACATTCATGAATTTCACATGCTTTGACACATACAGTACTTTGACATACAGAGAAATCATTTCTCTTTTCTAGTATAAGGGTATACATGAGATCTGTAGATTTATGAGAGTTTTACCAAGGAAGAGTCCAAGAGCCATCTATTGTCTCTTTGAACTTCATAACTGAGCTTATACTGTACCTAGACTGGTTCTCTTAACCTGCAGCCACAAGCACTGATGGTGGGACAGGGTGCAACATGTTAAAAACAAGGTGGTTTGTACTTTGCTTCCTATCTTGTCACCAGTAAATTAGGACTTATGGGTCTCATATTTAGGAAAAAACAATATAGCAGAAAGTAGGAGGGTTTGTTCTTCGTCAGGTTATCTTGCGTAGGCAGATAAATTAGATACTTTCAAGAACCGATTAGATAATTGTTGTAGCATAGGATATCAACAGCACAATAATTAAAACATAGGTAGACTCTTGATAGAAATTCTAACTCATGGGTTAGAATTTAGTTGTCATATGCATTTCAGTTGGATGTTTTTAATCAACTATTTTGCATGGCTTTCAGTTTTCTTTTCTGCTTGGCATAGAAGCACTACTTGAATTGATTTACAACAACTTTGTATCACTTCAGACAACTTTCTTCAACACTGACTCAAACATAAACTCTGCAATGCACAGATCAATTGGGAATTGATAATTTTTTAATAAATGAGCACTATCATGTTCTTTCTTGGAGCATATAGCATGCATAGGGAGAAAAGATGTTTCATTCTCTATAGCGGAACATGTTCTAAATGTACATAATGATAATGATAGGTGCATATCCTTTCGAGGCATAGAACATGTTAGATTAGATAGGAGAAAAGGGGATTTGGAAAAACGTATTAATAAAAGAGAAACAGGGTGGATGTTTACTTTAGAAACAGAGAAACCGATATGTTTGAATAAGGATTGGGAAATTAAATATTATATTGAATAGGAGACATATAGGATGTCTGCAGTAGGAAACATGTAATAATAATTATTTGGTAATAGTATCATGTAAATATCCATAATAAGATAACTAATCTAAAGAGAAAAAGCATACATGGAACAAACTTGTTAATAGCTTGTGTTGGTTTTTAAGATTTTTAATGAATCTAAGTATGGAAACAAAGTAAAAATAAATAGACATTTTCTATCCGTGTAATATACCTTTAAGGATTACAATTGAATTGTTTTGTAATTATGGCTTGCTATAAAGTCACACTCTGAGGAAGTGCCATTGGGCATGAAACACGTCAGTGGTGAGCGTCATGCACTGTACCCTAGCTGACAAATTTTAAATGGATCAGATAAAGTAAAATATTTTTTACATTTTGAAAATCATGTCAGAGAAATCCGTGATTGCGATATTGGAAGAGGTTCCACTGCCAGGAATCCGGATCATAGGACCGGTGACGTCTAGAAACTATAGGAGATCCCCCACACTGATGAGATACTTACTATCATGTTCTTTCTTTCATATTCCTAGTAATTAAATTAGCCATTGACTTATAAAAAAAAGTGTTTTACTGTGTTTTACCAGATACAAGTTATTGTGTAAAGCCTCATAGATATAGATTGTTTTACATTGCCTACATTGTATTCATCCAGATGCATGCATTATGACACAAAATGACTAGTGATGGGCGAATTCACGCGATTCACTGCCAGTGAATAAATTAGCAAAATGCCCGCGAAAATTCGCCGGCATCAATAAAACGGGCGCCGGCATCAAAAACGAGACACCGGCGCTGTTTCACAAATTTTTCGCCGTTTCGCAGGAAATTTTCGAATTTTCCGGCGAATTGAAACGCACAAGTTCGCCCATCACTAAAAATGACCAGTAACTAGTGATGGGTGAATAAATTTGCCTGTCACAAATTCGTGGCGAATTTCCTCATTTCCCTACCGGCGAATAAGTTTGCAAATCTCCCGCGAAAATTCGCCGGTGGAAATTCTTGATACGTGTCTAAAAACTCGCTCTCGTCAAAATTGCCGTGCGTCAACACTATTCTGACACCCATTGACTTAAACGCCAGCATCAAAATTGACATGAGCGACTTTTCGGACTTGCGTCCATAATTAGATGCAGGCATCAATTTAGATTTTCTGCTATGTTCCGCGAAATTCAAGAATTTTTTGGCGACGCAAAAAGGGAGAAATCCCCCCATCACTGCCAGTAAATCTTTGAGGCTTTGATCTTTTAGAAGGCCTTGATCATTTTATCAGGATTTGTAATGGTTGAATGATGCTGATGATTGAAGGTATTTGTGGCCAACATTCTCCTTGTAATTCTGCATATGTGTGTTGACTGGCAGCATGCTCTGATGAGGAGGTGCTGGAATTCTGGAAATAATGTTGCATTGGTGGAAAGCAATGGTAAATTGTTTCCCAAACGGCACACTACACCTTGCAAGTGAATGCACCTTTATATAATCTTCCTGTTTTTAAGTGTACTATATCTGGGTACTCTGACCATAAGCGATTGTAAGATCTGCTAAGCCACTAAGCCAGGGACTGTATAGTAATTATGAATCTTCAACTTTTTTAAAAAATAAACCTTATAAAGATTGCGAACACTTAACTTTGTCACCTTAAAACAAACTGAGACACATTTTTCTTCACACATTTGAAATCAAACTTATCAACCTTAACAAGCAAACAAATGCTGTTTTCTTTGTTCTTATTTCACAAAAACATTACACTTTTTAGGATTTATTAGGACAAGATACATGCCTTTTTTCCAAAAAGGAAATAAAAACTCCCTGTGGAAGAAAAAAATTCTCATTACTTCTTAGCCCCAGGCATTGCTTAACACTTCAGTATATCTATCTTTTTACTATTCCTTCTCTATCTAATTTTCCAAGATTATTTCTCTGTGGCAAATGTCATAGTATTTAACCAGTTTTGATCCAAGAAAGCACAAAGCTTTGCTTGAGTTGAATAAGCTGCGGCTGAATTTGTATTTTGTGTTTAATATAATTATTCGATTTTGGTAGTTAACTTTAACAGAGCATTTTAAGTGAGGTTTTATTGTCTCTTAATGATTTTGTAATATTTTAATGATATCGCTATTTTATACAGTCTTATTATATCTGTCGGGGTTATATTGTATGCATTGGTTTATGCTTTTGAATTTTATTTTCTTAATAAAGAGGTGTATTTATAATTTGCTGTACAAATATCAGCTTGGCACAAGAAACCATCCTAAAGTAAAAGTCTTTCATTAGTGATTTTATTGTGTCTGTCTATATTAATAGACAGACAAAATGTCTCAGAAATCCAATAAATGAAACCTGCTTTTTTTAAAGTGGTGAGCTGCTTCTTCTGAATCTTTTTCTATGGCAGAATACTGTATCTTACTCACAAAATTAGTGACAACTTACTCATCAAAGGGTTATGTAGCAGAAGGCTCCTTTATGCAGCCCCAGGGCAGAAGTGCAAGAAACTTCATATTGATTAGCTCTGTAGAATATAGGATTGCAATTTGGAGTAACCATCCAAAATTAGCTTTACTATGTTATCACAGTAATAATAATAATAATAATAATAACAATAATAATAATAATAAAAGTGATACTAGTGATAATAATAATAATAACATAGTAATAATAATAATTATAATAAAATCCACAGTCCTTCAAGGTAAATAAAGACAATAATTTTTCAGCTATAAAATATTTAAACCATATCAAATTATAAACAAGTGGGAAAATAACAGCTGCACAGTCCTAATACAAATTACTAATTGATATATTCGCTGGATGACTACGTATCGCTCAGATACGAAACGCGTCAGGATGCAATGGTTTTAATGTATTTGAAATAAAGCGATAATTTTACTTACTGCAAGAGGCTTCCGGAGTGCTTGCTGATTTTTCTTTAAACATATCAAATTATAACCCTCTCTACATCTGTAATCAACAAAGCAGCAGAAAATCACATGTTGTTTTCTAATTAGTTTACTCAAAAAAAAATGTTTTTTAATAAATATGTTGCGTGGGGGCCTATTTATTAAAGGTCGGATTTTAGTGTTTTTTGAGGTTTATGAAACCACGACTTAAGTCACAAACTCTTAAACCACAACTGTCATTTCATTTTACAAATATAACATTTTTTATACGCACAACTATTTTGTCCAAATGCATTAAAGTCAATGGGCATTCAAATATTTTTTTTTTTTAATTTTTGCTGCACTTTCTCAAATTTAACGCGGAAATGCGCCACTAATTTGGCCATCACAAATGATGAACCTTACCTCTAAACCTACTAGCACAGATTAGCAAACCACACTAGATTTAATTTTCTGAAACATTTAGACTTTTAGAGGTTTTGAGATTTTTTTCCCCCCACAAATTGTAAGAAAAGAAGAAGTTTTTTTGATGTATTCGTTTTTAGCACATTGTTCAGTGCTTTTTTTCATTCATATGCAAGTTTAGTCATGGTTTCAAAAACCTCTAAAATGAAAATGTTGATAAATAATCCTTTTAGTCAGTGATCCCCAAACATTAGCTCGTGAGCAACATGTTGCTGTCCACAATCCCTTGGATGTTGCTCCCATTGGCCTCAAACCAAGCACTTATTTTTGAATTACTGACTTGGAGGCATAAAAACCACATATTCTGGCAAACAGAGCTTCAAGTTGGTTGACAGTCCATCTATGGCTTCCAACTAACCAATTACAGCACTTATTTGGCACCCCAAGAACGTTTTTCATGCTAGGGTTGCTCCCCAACTCCTTTAACATCTGAATGTTGCTCACAGGTTCAAAAGGTTAGGGATCCCTGCTCTTAGTTTTGAATTCTTCTAAAATTAATGTTATTTCATAAATTAAGCTTTTGAAGAGCATGATTCACTGTTATCAATGTTTTTTCACAGGTGAAACTGTCCTAATACATACTACATGCATGAGACTCAGATTGCATTATATAGAGTATACAGAGTGCCATATAAATGATGTTTCAGATGTGTATAGATAAGCATAGTGCTTAATAATTACTAGTATTAAACTTTACTTTTTATCATCGCTTACCATAGTGTGTCCTGATAAAAAAAAAAAATCTATATTGTCAGCATTGTTTCATCATGTTTGGATTCATTTTGGAAATAATAAATGTAGATTGGGAGTATTATTTATGTCTGAGGCACATCTTTATGCATTAAAATTATTTTTAAATAAACTATACATGCATAATATATCATAAAATTTGCATATAGTTCAGTCACTTCAATATGTCTTAGTCTCAAGCAGTTTTATTTTGCAGATGCCAATAAAATGGGAATGGGAGAATACTGGTTAAAATATATAAATATATAATATGTGAAAAGGATAAATAAAAAAACAGGAAGTTGCACAAAATGTTGAGAAAATGCTGTTGTAACAACTTAAATTGCTGTTAACAGTATAATATAATATATATAAATTAATGTACATTGCAAAAATGCTTACAATAGCACCCTCGTCAATTTTACATTCACTTATTTTAAAGGTTTACTTATCCTTTAATAAAACCTAACCTGCCAAATGTGGAAACACTATTCTAATAAAATAAACAAAAAAAATAAAAGACATAGGGAATTGTGGTTAGTCCAACACTCTCTATGTCCTCCTACTGTATCATGTGAAGAACATTAGATGTTGTAATTTAGAATGTAAAAAAATTCTTCTTCTTCTTTAATTATACATTTAAAGGAGTTTCTAGGACTAAAAGTGTACATCGGATGCACCTGCAGAAAAGATATAGGGGTTGGGAGCTTAAATATCTACCCTAGGTTTTAAGAACTAAATGATAGTGAAGATGTCTGGATATGCTCCAATTCTTATCATCATACTGTGCAGTTGAACGAAAAATTGGTAGTTATACCATTGAACTAATAATGTTTGACATTTTTACTTTATTTTGTATGGGATGGCTTGTGAAAAGAAACTATTTTAGTAATCTTGGTTTTAAAATATAGATAACAAGCTATTTAGAATATAGTAGAAAATTGACTTCTACATAAACTCAGCAGGTCTGAGTTGGAGTACTTATTTGGATTTTTTATACCATCGGGGTTTGATAAATCTCCTATGAAAAAAATGGTGTTTTCCCCTTTAAAAGTTTGACCAGAAAAAAATGGACTTTAATAAATAACACCCATAGATTTTGCTATTGTCCTCACAGTAAGTACTGAAAAAAAACCGTCCTTTCTAAAGTAATCAAGAAAACCAAATTATTTGTTTATTAAAACATCGATACCTGTTACAAACACTTTCAAACGTGTTAACTGTTGATCCTATATTGCCTGCCCCTCCTCTATGCCTAGGATGACCGGATTTTAGGGGTAATGGGTTGAGTGCAGAGGACTTGTATTTGGCTGCAGACTGCCCAACCAAATCTAAGTTTTTTAAATTTCCTGTGCGCCAATCCCCAGTGCTCCTTACCTGATGATGAAAATGTATGCATGTGTTAAAATGAAGGAGAGGGGGCAAGGGTGAAGAACTGCAGTGGGCCTAGGGATGGCCACTATGTAGATGTACCCGAAATGTGCAAGCACAGAATTTTACTATGTGTTTTTGAGCAGCGTTGGCATAAAGCTGCAATTGCAGTCCCATAGGGCTTCTGATCATCTTCTTGTGAGGAGAAAGGTTTCTCCTACAGGTGTTAAAACTAGTTTTAATATTACCAGAAATATTGAGAACAGGGTAGTCTTAAACAAGAGTGAAACTGCCAGTTGAGCTAAAAACACTTTAAAAAGGGAATTTTCCGAATTCAAGTGGGCCATAAAATCTTTAAAATCGCATAAAGCACCTGGGCCAGACGGGTTTACTGCCCCTTATTATAAACATTTTTCCAAAGTATTGATACCTTATCTTACTAATTTGTTCAATTTTATAGGTACGGGTCAGTGCTATCCCTCTGATTCCCTTAGAGCATTTATTACAGCTATCCCGAAGCCGAACAAAGACAGCAATTTAGCTGAAAACCATAGGCCGATTACAATATTAAACCACGATATCAAACTCATAGGAAAAATCATGGCGAAACGTATCAATGTGTTTCTGAATACCTTGTTAGACAGAGACCAGGCTGGTTTTGTGCCTGGCAGGCAACCAACAGACAACATTCGCAGGGTTATTGATTTGGTACATTGGGCCAGAGAGAGGGGCACGCCTACTGTGCTCCTCTCTCTGGATATAGAGAAAGCTTTTGACTCTCTGTCATGGGATTTTCTTAAATATGCCCTGGGTAGATATGGGTTCCCTCCGACTTTTTTGTCTCATATCAAAGCACTGTATAATTCTCCTACGGCACAAATGAAGTTTCGTGGCTTTCTTTCCACTCCCATTGTAATAGAGAGAGGTACGCGGCAGGGGTGCCCACTGTCGCCAATATTGTTTGTTCTGACAATGGAATTCTTGGCTGCCTGGATAAGACAGGATGTTGACATATCGGGTATCTCTGTAGCACAACAGGAATACAAATGTTGTTTATATGCAGATGACTTGTTGCTCACTGTTTCCAAACCATTGATATCATTGCCGAACCTATTTAATATCATGGACAAATTTCGATTACTTTCTGGGCTTAAACTTAACGTTTCAAAATCTGAGGCCTTACCGATTAACATTTCCCCTGCTATGAAGAAACTTTTAGAATTGAACTTTGATTTTGAATGGGTGCAAACCTCGATTAAATACTTAGGGGTATGTATTACTGATTCGTACAACACGTTGAGTGTTAATAACTACAAAACCCTTATTAGAAAATTAATGGATGACTTAGACTCTTGGAAGAGTTTTTCAATGTCTTGGTTCGGTAGGATCAACATTGTAAAAATGAGTATACTACCCCGTATATTGTACCTGTTTCGTACCCTTCCTGTTCCCCCGCCAGTTGATTTGATGACAAGGTTACAAACTGCATGCCTCAAGTTTATTTGGGGTGCTACACGACCGAGAATAGCTAAAGCAATATTATATAGACATAGGTCAATGGGTGGCTTGAGTGTCCCAAACTTCCGTGAATATTATTTGGCGGCACAGATATCTCAATTGTTGCATTGGTTTGTCCTTTCCCATCCGCCGAAATGGGTTTTGATCGAACAGAGTATTTGTCACTGTAGTTTTCTTGGGGATATCCTTTGGATTCCTGCCGTATTACAATCTCACAAGAACTTTCCCACTATTAATCATACCTTAGCTATATGGCGGACCATAAATTCTAAACCTCATTGGCTATCAAAACATAAACCCTTAGCACCTTTATTTCATAATCCAGACTTTCCACCGGGCCTGGATCCTCGACAATTCAAATGGTGGATAGATGCAGGACTCACTCATATTCGCCACTATTTAGTACATGATAAAGCCCTTACCTGGATGATCCTACAAGATAGGTACGCCATTCCTGTTCGAGAACAATACCGTTATACTCAAATACGGCACTTTTTAGTTTCTCTAGAGAAGAGATGTTCTTTTTCCCCTCTCACATTTTTTGAGTCATTGTGTTTGCATCGTCCCCTCATGAAAGGATCCCTCAGTTATTTATACAGACAAAGCACTACTTCACAACCTATAGCTTCCCTTACATATATTAAATCTTGGATGGCAGAATTATCTCAAGATTTGGATGAGCAAACTTGGCAAGCTATTTTTACAAATACGATGCACACTTCTGTTAATATATTGGCGCAAGAAACCTCATACAAGGTCTTAAGTAGATGGTACTTGGTGCCTACTCGCATAGCCAAATGGAAACAAGGTGCTAATCCTCACTGTTTTAGGGGCTGTGCCTTACCAGGCACAATGTTACATACATTTTGGCAGTGTACTAGGGCACAACGTCTATGGGCTAGGGTTTACGAATTAATATATACGGTATTGCAAGTAAATTTACCTAAATGCCCGATGGAAGCATTACTGAACAAACCAATAGAGGCGCTACGTAAATCGCAATATAAATTAATCACGCATTTTTTCACTGCCACTAAGCAAACCATTGCCAAAGCTTGGCTGACTCCCCATTTACATTTCTCTGCTGTCAAAAATAGAATTGATGCCGTTTTCCTTATGGAAAAACTCACTAGCATATCACAGGATAAACAGGCCCAATTCACGAAAGTTTGGGACCCCTGGATTCATTACCGTCACCCCGAGAGATTTGATCGTGATGTCTTAGCCTACTAGTAGGCCATATGCAGTAACAAGGCCGATGTCCTGGTATAGTTTTGCTACTATCTTGTTTGTATACTGATTGGTGCAGTGTATGAAGGTCTTTTCCTTCCCCCCCCCCTTTTTTTTTTTTTTTTCCCTCTTTCTTCCCCCTCTTCCTTTCGCCCTCTCTTTCCTTCTTCCTTCTTCCTTTCTCCAGTCTTGTTGTTTCTTTCCGTTTCTTCTTTTCCTCCTCTCACACCTACCCTGGTTAAACGAAAAAAACCTTTTGACTGCCTTGCTTATTGATATGTTTACATTCTCAGTGGCTTATAGCACCTATTCATGTGTCGGTTAGTCGTATTGTGTGTACTGTGTTTTATTGCAATCTGTTGATTTCAATGCTTGTATACATGGACTTTTTTTTTTTTTCTCTTTCTTATCACTGCACTGAGTTGTAAATATTGAATTTCTGCAATAAAGAAATATTGAAACAAAAAAAAAAGGGAATTTTCTCTCAAACGTGAGAGTACACCTTAAAAGGATATAAAACAAAGATACATGATAATACTGTAACTATAATATTCTGTTTTTATCAATTTTTTAGCACAATGTGCTCTTTGAAAAGCATGTTTTCCAGTGGTGCTGAATGTTTATTTACATATGCATTCATCCAATAACATTGGATGTTGATGTTATTTAATATCCCTATTCTGCTTTCTCTTCATTCAGTTATAACTATTTTTAATTCTGTAGCGGGGAAGTCCGAACAAAGGAGGAAGCACTCCACTGGAAGTCCAAACCGTGGTGACCAAAAGGTTAAAGATAGTAGTCAGGATAAAGGCAAAAGTTAAATAGGCAGGCAGCAAGGATCTTAGTCAGGGTCGTAAGCAAGGGTCAAAAGTCCAGAAAGCAGGTTAATCAGAATTTAGAAGCACTCAGGAATACTCGTAGTATCCTATAATCAGGCATTGAACCTGTGACCTTGGTGTCTCTCAGACGCGGCATGATGACATCACTACTACCCAGTGTCAAATCAAAGCTGTTTGGGTTCAAACTCTTTATTTATATAAAATGACCCATTACTGCAGAGCATTTTTACAGGCAACTAGTGATGGGCGAATTTGCGAATTTCCCGCAAAATCCGCGAAACAGCAAAAAATTTGTGAAACTCGTTTTTGACACCGGCGTCAAAAAAATTTTGGCCAAGCAAAACGGAGCAACCATCACTACCTAACTCTGCTGGGAGAGGAACTGGTGTGAATGATGTAAAGCACTGCATAAACATATTGATATTAAATAAATATAGGTGAGTAATAGTTGCCATAATTCACAGGGAAGAGTTTTAGATTATAGAAAATATTATAAAGCAGACTTGTCTTCAGTTTCTTAATATCTGTATGATGCAGTAGTTATGGTTTGAACCAAAGTGTAAAAACCACAAAAAATGCTAATACTTCTCCAAGTAAAAGTAGTCACAGTCCTACAAATATCAATAGGAGCTGCGCTAATCCTATCGGGCCTTTTTAACCATCCAGACTTTTGGAGGCTTTTAGATTTTTTTCACTAGTAATTGTCAGGAAAACTCATTTTGTTAGAGGTTTTAGAGGTTAATGTATTTTTTTAGATTTTTTGTATTCTTTATATTCTGATCTTTAAATTACTTTCATAGCATTCGTGGTTTTAGTGAAATAGAGTTTAATTGTGGGTTCAAAATAAAAAATAACAAAAAGAGGTATAAAGAGGTATAAAGGTGATACATTTATTGGCTAATAATCATAGCAAGCTTTCAGAACATTTTAGTTCCTTTTTCAAGCTGATAACAATGAAGCTGCAGTGTTCTCTGGTATATATATAAAACATTCAGCTCATAGGTCAAATGACCAACAAAAAGGAATATCAATCTATGTGTAAGGTGTTAAAGTTATTTAAGAGAGGATCTGCAAGAGACAAGCAGATAAGGTACAAGATAATGTGGGTCAAAGAGGCTGAGTATAAATTAGGGCTGAATTATAAAGTGTCAAATGCAGGTAAAGTTGCTGTACCGTGTTAGCCAGTAAAAATGTTACAGGGCAACCCTTTTGAAAAGTGTTATAAAGTTGATACCTTTATTGGCTAACTAATATAATCATAGCAAGCTTTCAGAACATTTTAGATCCTTTTTCATGCTGATTACATTGAAGCTGTGGTGTTCTCTGGTATATATACAACATTCAACTCATAGGTCAAATGACCAACAAAAAGGAATATCAACCTATGTATAAGGTGTCAAAGTCATTTACGAGGGGATCTGCAGATAAGGTACAAGTGTGGGTCAAAGAGGTATAAATTAGGGCTGTATTATTGTAGTGTAAAATCAAAGGAATTCCATATGATCTCTTAGTCCATATCCAGACATGTTGGTATTTCTGACCTGATGCAGTCCTTTCTTAGTCCACATAATTAGCCATAAATCCAAGGCCCAGGTTTAGTTCATTCTTCAGAGAATTGAAGGTTTCCATTAATTTGTATTCCCACACTTTTCTTTCATTATATGTTTTAAAATTCCCCTTAAGAACCACAATTCTTAAATCCTTTATGGAGTGATTTCCTATTGGAAACAACTGCTTCTTTTTAGGTCAGGAAGTATTTCTGCAACAGATGGGTATGGTATGGGTACTGCTTTGCACCTCAGTATGCCAACCTCTTCATGGCAAAACTAGAAGAGGACTTCCTCTCCAACTACCAAGCCTACAATTGTATATGCTCGGACAACGCTGAAAGGAACCACCACCTCAAAACACTCAAAGAAGACTTCATCAACAGCGGCTAAAACCCCATGATTGTAGATCAATACATTCATGCAGCCACCAGGATTCCCAAAACTCACCTTCTATAATATAAACAAAAACATGAAATAAATCGGATTCCCCTAGTGGTCACATACAATCCACAACTAAGGAACCTCAAAAAAATAGCCAGAGATCTACAATGTACACTTTATAAGGACGAGAGGCTCAAGAGCATATTCCCAGACCCACCACTCCTAGCATTCAGACACATCAATAGGAAATCATTTGAAATGCATTCCATATGATCTCTTAATCCAGATCCACACATGTTGTTTTTTCTGACCTGGGGCAGGCCTTTCTTAGTCCACATAATTAGCCATAAATCCAAGGCCCAGGTTTAGTCCCTTCTCCAGAGAACTGAAAGTTTCCATTCATTTGTATTCCCACACTTTTCTATCATTATCTGTTTTAAAATTGCCCTTAAGAACCAAAATTCTTAAATCCTTTATGAAGTGATGAGGGCCATTGAAATGATTTCCTATTGGTGTGTCCACATTATACCACTTTTGTTATTTTTTATTTTTTACTTAAAAAGGGTTGCCCTGCAACATCTTTACTGGCTAACACGGTACAGAAACTTTACCTGCAATTGTCAGAAACCTCTAAAACCACTACCACTTTTATAAATAGGACTCCACTTTTTCATTTGCCCAACACACACAACTTTACAGACCATTGTATTTGACAACAATATATTTATAGTATAGATGAACTTGAATGAGGGTCTCCAAATAGTAACATTGTTACTCACCACATTAGGGAAGAGGCCCAGGTGCACCCCCCTGAGCCCTTAGCACAGGGAGCGGATAAATCGATTATACTGTGGAGCAGGCACTCACATGAAGGCAATCTTCCACCAGGTAGTTAAAGCAAAGTGAAGAAATTTATTGTGTCCACAGCCTTTTGTGTTTCCAACAATGTATTTATATTGGGAAATTTAAGATGAAATCATGCAAATGATTTGTAAGAGACATGTGGAGGCTTATTTATTACAGGTTGGATTTGTAGTGGTTTGTGAGGTTTTTGAAACCACAACTAAATTCACAAACTCTAACACCACAATTGTCGTTGAATATATTAAAAGATTTGATTATAATAAGGTGAGAACTAAATAAATTGCTGAACAGTGCAGTAAAAAACATGAGAACCTTGAAAACCGCTAGTTTTTGGACAATTTTGAGCAGAAAAAAATCTGAAAACCTCTACAAGTCGGAATTGAT
This sequence comes from Xenopus laevis, assembly GCF_017654675.1. Lineage (NCBI taxonomy): Eukaryota > Metazoa > Chordata > Amphibia > Anura > Pipidae > Xenopus > Xenopus laevis. The sequence continues at coordinate 57,365,208 of NC_054388.1, read as the reverse complement.
TAAAAGTGGTCCAATAGGATCAGCATAGCTCTCATTGTCTTCTATAGCACCTGGACAACTTTTACTTGGTGAAGTTTTTCATAAGAGGTTTTTGGACTTTTTAAATGGTTAAGAAATTAAAATTTTTAGAGCTTTTTAGAAATTTTCAAGATTCATGGAATAAAAAATGAAATGTGATTTTAATTAATGGGCCCCATAGGGTAACAACACAAAAATCATTTATAGAAAAAAAGAAGAAAAAAAATAGAATTTTTGCAATGAAGAAAAAAAAATAGAATTTTTGCAATGAAATATCACTTAGTTAAGGTATAGGATCTATTATCCAGAAACCAATCATCATGAAGTTAAATATTTTTGTTGGTTCAAGAAATTGTTTACACGGAACACATTTTAAAGTAAATGTTTTTATTATCTGTCCCCAAATGTATATTGTTTCTTATAAGTTATAATTAAAAATAAGAACTATTATTATAACAATAATAATAATGGGAATATGGTGTTCTTAATATTTACAGCCATTGGTAACTTATGACCCTCCTACAGATAATTATAGTAATATATAACATATAATATGATCACACTTTTAAGAAAAGTTTCTAAAAAGCTAAATTAAAGTCAAACCCATTCCAAATTGAAATCCAGGCATTTCAATTTAGTCAAGATTGCAGAGGATTCATCAGAATGTCAGTAGGGTTATATTTATCAGCTTTGACACAACACAAATCTGACAGTTACTATTTACGATAAGTGGTGTTCCACTATAATTGTTCTCAGAGATATAAATGAAGACATAATTCCCAGCTACTTTAAAATGTTTATAGGAGGCCTTTTTTGCTAACATAATAGGAAGACATGCACCTAAGGCAGTACGCGGTTGTGGGAAGATGTACAATGCTCATTTATGAAAAGGGAAAATGATTTAGCTGAAGTTGCATTTCCAAGTTGTTGGCAGTGTCAAAATTTGTAGGCTCATATTCCAAATTTTATATTATGTATAACATTTTAGAAGTCTAAGGAGGGGGAATAAAAAGGAAGAAAACGCTTGTTGGGGATTCAATATTCAGAGTTTAAGTTTAAAAGAAATAAAAATTGGTTCTACATCTATACTAAAGGTGACTTACTGTATCATGGTGGCAAAGTGATTAGATCTTCTACCTTGCAGGGGAGGGGTCTGAAATAAGTTTCCAACTAGGGCACTGTCCGCAAGTATCTTATTTTCCTGCGTTTACTTGTTTACTAGCTTTGCTCCCACATCCCCGAACCATACAGACAGATTAAATGGTCCTATATATACTGACCTCTGTGTGTTGTTGAGGTAGGGGCCTTACATTGTAAGCTTCACTAAGATAGAGAGGGATGTGAATGATAAACAATCAATGCATTCTAAGGTAAACCAGTTCTCAGTGAGCAATCTGCCTATTATCTTCTAGAACAGTGCTGTCCAACTTCTGGGGTACCGAGGGCCAGCATTTTTCTGGCCTACGTGGTGGAGGGCCGATAATGGAAGCCAGTGTTGACCACTCTCCTTTTAACTCACACCCATTTAAATCACACACACCTTATCTCAAGAATTTTTAAAACCAATTCCACATTAACAAGATTGTGGGGGTTACAGGTGTGAATAATAATTGTGTAAACAATGCAGTTAATCTCAGTACTGATAATTTGTAAATCTTAAAAAAGGAGTTCATAGCAGCCCTGTTCTAGAAAGGAAAAACAACCTCTTTGCTGATCCCAAAATGTCACCTGTAAAATGCAGGGGACTTGTTCTCAATTAATTTATAAGGTTATCTGCAGTATATAACCTTTCATTCCACACCTTCCATTCATGAATTGCTCATCAAGCCTCACTTGGAAGAAATAATAAGGCTTACATTATGCTAAAGGACAGCCTCCTGTACTTATGATTAAACCATGTAATAACCTTGCAAATTTTAGGTCACAGATAGATGTGGTCGTGATAATGATAAATACAGAAAGATAGTTTTGTTGGCCTTCCTTTAATTAGTCCTCCTTGTTAATGTATTGCTAAGATTTTAGTTTGTTTTGTATCAATGTTTTGTATTAATGCCACCCTCTGCTGCTTAGAGCTCATTGACAAATGCAAGTGATATTGCAGAGCATTACAATAGATTCAAAATTGAGTATGTATTGACAATATATAGAGAGGTACTTGTGTCCAACATGTTGATTTACAGCATGTGGCGAGCACCAATGCTCCTCTTAAGCCTGCCCTTACACAGAAGTGCAGACATTGTTGCAGTGAACCCTGGAACTAGCATTAGTCTGTGCCTGGCAGTGTTTTCAGGGTTGTCTTATTGGGTTACATTTATAAGTGCAACTGGCCTTACAAGTAAATTGGGTATTAATGCTTTTATAAACTTCTCCATCTAAAAGCTGGTAGAAGTTAATGGGCGCTGTCTTTGCTAATTGTAAAATCTTTCTTTGACGTTATAGAGGTTTTAAGGGTTTTTTTGTTTTTTCTTACGAAAATAAGAATTTTCGTATTCTTATCCGGATTTGTGAACAGCGCTGTGAAATATGCTGGCACTATATAAATAAATGTTAATAATAATGTTAATAATCATGCCTTTATATTCAGATTTTTAATAAACAAACAGACATGCATGCTTTTTTTAAAATGTGAGTTATTCATTGTTAAAACCACAAATTTTAATTTTAATTAAATAGGCCTCCACAAATCTTGGGTTCTTATCAAAAAGAGTAAACTGAAGGTCTACATGCACCTTAGTACCTTTCAGTTCTATAAGCTCTGAAATCCATGGGCACTCTTCCTTGTGTCTTTGAATGGCTGGCATATACATTGTGATTCATTATTTATAATTATTATGCTGTACCTGCTAGCATATTTTGATCACTTCTTTGTCTATATTATATGTCTATTTCACACATTTTATCACTGCACCCAACGGACAATATAAATATTAGTATAATACCTACATCCATACATACTCTACTATAATTGTGATTGTGAAATACTGTAAGTAAAGTTGGTATTCCAAAGTTACATTTTATTCTTTTTTTATATCCTCTACAACTAAATTCCAATGTAATGGACTGCATTGTATTATAAAGCAAAATTCATAGTAATATGAAGTTACTTAAGTATTTATGATGTGAAGTTTGTGAACACAAGCTATAAACAGGTCTTTGTATTAAAGCTGCAATATTTAATACTACCGATCATTCCTTTCAGAAAAGGTTAACTTCAATGATTTAGCAACTGCAAAGCACATTTTGTACACATTTGGTATTACTAATTTGTTAACTCTAGCAATTTCACACAGAAAACCTTCTGTTGGAAAATAAAATTCTCATGTAATAATTAGCTGTGGAATATTACCCCAAACAGGTGTCTGTAGCTTGTCAAAGTCAGAACAGGTGATTTAGAATTAGTGTACTAAAAGAACTGTGAATTAGCGAAGCAAAAATGTGTTAATTTCTTGTTCCATCTGTTAATATAGATTCACTGCCAAATATTTTACTTTGCAGAGCTGTGCTGAGATTGGCAAGAACATAAACTATTAAGAAAGGGAAAAAAAAGTTTATCGTTCAAAATTCAGGGCATACTTCTTGGCAAGAGAACACTTAGTAAGAAAGTTTTCTCTTTCTCTTTATTGATTTCCAGATGTTGAACAAAAAAAAAAAAAAAGAAGGAAGAAACACCGAAGGGAACAATCAAAGCAAACACATGTTAGAGGCTGTTTGATATTAAAAGGCAAGGTAATTAAAAGGAATGCATTTGTCAAACACAGGTGTTTCTTATAACACTTGTTGGTTCTTAAGTGGCATGAAACACATTGGAAGAATGCACCCACTCTTGTTTCAAATAGATACAGCACCAAGATGCACTAACATTTTTTATGCCAATTTTAAAAAGTAATATGTTTTCATCTTTTTTTTCCAAAGACTTATTTGTATAAATGCTGTATAATCTGTTCATATTATGGACAGGCTCACTTTAACCTAAATCTGATAATCTGATTTCTTAATGTTCAATGTTTTTTGCAAAGAAGTATTGAAGGTTCTCAACCATTTCAGATTGTTTTGCAGAAAGTGCTACACATAATCCTAAAATTCACTTGTTCTAGCCCCTGTCAGGTGTAAACAAAAACACAAAAATGGTTTGGACTTAACACCAGTGCTTTTTCAAGTCTTGATAAAGGGCCTGTTTTTTGGCACAAATAAACCACTTTTTTTAAGGAGTGCTTAATTATTTTTATTACTAATAATAAGAATAATAATATTAATATTTGTACCTTAAACATTTCCGTTTTGGTCATTGGGAGGTATTAGGGTTAGAGCTGCTGTTCTCTAACACCCCATAATGCAGAATGGCGTTAGGCTGCATAAGGGCTCTAACACACCAGAGTATTTAAATGCATATACAAATGCATAATGAGCATGACGAATCACACATTGTAAGTTTAGGAGTTTTTTTGGTGCACCAAGGTGCATGTTTGTTTCAAATGCAACTCTGTTTTCTTTTGTCTTTGAAACATGTGTCAGACACAAAAAAATACAGCAGGGGTTATTTATAAACACTGGGCAAATATGCACCTGGGCGGTAACCCATGGCAACCGATCAGATAATTGCTCCCAGTGTTCAACCTATAGCTGGTTGAAAAAAGCTAATCGCTGATTGGTTGTTATGGGTTACTGCACAGGTGCAAATTTGCCCAGTGTTTATAAATGAGCCCTACGTGTTTTGTCTAAAATAATGTAAGGAAACATGAATGCAACACAACTCTGAACGCTCATCAGTACAGCCATGCAGAATATACTGTATGGAATCAATATTTCTGATGCATTTAGGTGTGATCAAAACACAGGCCGAACAATTAAAAAATAGCAGTGTGTAAAAGGTCTTAAGCTATGAAAAAGGTTTTTCTTCTATAGTCCTGCAGAGAGCTAAGAATGTCTATTTACCTCTGTTTATTTTGAAGAAACCATTGTACACAGCTTATATGTTAAACGTGTGCCATTTTGCACTATTCATCTTAAATGGTTACATGGCAACTACTTCTATATAAACTGTGGTACTGTTTCTAAAGCAAACAAGCATTTTTTACCAGTGCAGAGAAATTGAACATTTTATTGAATGCATTAAACCATTAAAGGAGAACTAAAGCTTAACTAAAAATGTAGGCTAGAAATGTTGCACATTATATTTTGGGCTTCTGTATCAGCCCAAGGAAACCACCGCCCTTTAGAAGTAAAGATCTGTGTATCTGAAGATGCCCCAGTAGTTCCCCATCTTCTTTTCTGCTGATTCACTGCACTTGCTCTGTGCTGCTTTCAGTTACTGAGCTTAGAGATCCACTCACAATATACAGTACACATAGAATATAAATTCACAATATAAGTCTGATTAGTGATTAATACAGATAATTACTACATGGCAGTACAGAAACCAGTGCAACTAGCATCAAAATGTAACAATCAGCCCTGTAGCATCACCTTATATTACAGGCCAACCTAATTTTCTGCTTGATAATTTGCGACGACCACTAAGCTTAGAACAGCTGCTCAGAGCCCATTGAGCATGTGTGTGTTGTAGACGAAAAATGGTGTGTCCAAAATTGTGACTCTCTTTAACAAGTTTGAAGTCCTGTATCATTGTTATTATTGAGAAGCTTAAACTTTAGTCTGGCGCAAAAAGTGCAGTATATAAAATATGGCATTTAAACCCATATTAATTTGTAGAGTGTACTTCTCCTTTAAGTGCTATATAATACAAGTCTGTGATCAATATATTGTTGATCCCTTTGGGTGCATCACCACAATAAATGGAGAATACAGGGTCCCATCAGAAGTGTCCAATACCCAAAATACATCTTTAAGTGACTTAGGACATTGTATCCCAGACAGACAGTTCTTGATGTGTCTGTTCAGGCCTAAGATGAATTATTAATATAAATTCATTATTTGTTTGGTGCCAGTTGATTTAGAGTTGTTTGTCTGTTTTGATCTGCAAGTAGAACAAATGGGCATAATGAATGAGGGAGATTAACTATATACTACAATGAATAATGATGGGCAAAATATTTCAGTAGATACGGATTCAGGGCAAAATGTCCCATTTTGTCATTATCACTGGGTGGCGACGAAATTCCCATAGATCCCAAAGAAATTTAACAAAAAAGTTGTTGAGAAAAGACACCCATTGTGATCCAATGTATACTGCACAGAACAAGTCACCAGGAAAAAAAATTGTTGGGAAAAAACACCCATACAGGGAAATAAAATTTGCAAAGAGGGTAAACATTTGCACAAATAAGATTAAAAAATAGCTTTTTACAATGTAATATTCTTCCTCAGACTGTTATTGCATTGTGAATTTTAATTGTGCACTTTTAAGAAGTACTTGAAGGTGGCATAATATTTTGGCGCAAACATAATTTTTTTTACATACACTGCATCCTGGCACAAACTACAAAATTGGCAATCTTCCTTCCACTGTTGAAAGTGGTCGCTAAACAGTTTCCAGGTTTGCAAAAGCTATATTAAATTAAAGGAAAATTTTCTTGTGCAAAGGCATACATTTTCATGTTGCAAATAGTTTTTCCATTAAAAACTTTTATTACATTCCTCCATTAGACTCCAAAGTATTTTGCACAGAAACGGTCACTGTTGAAAGTTGCCTTGAAAAAATTGCCTTGAAAAAATGCCCAAACATTTTTTCAGAAAATATACCTGTGTATCTGTGCAGTATGCTGCCTGGGGTTGCATGCCCCTTCATATGTAGCAGTTTGAACTTGCACAATTTTCCATATTTTTGGTCCAGATGGGCATTATAGAGTGCTGTATTCTTTGCAAGGCTTACCTTTGTCCCTCCATGTTTGTGTGTATTTCACAACAGTAAAAGCCTTATTATGAAGAGCTAGCCTATTCCTTTAATTGTGGCTAAAACTATCTGTAATGGGTTTGCACATTCTTTCTACCACAGTCCAACAGAACAGAATTACTGATTCCTTATGAAACCGCCCATAACATGCAGCATAAATTAGATTGTTAGCTCCTCTATTACAGAACTGATCTGAATAATTAACTTCTCTGTAAAGTGCTGCAGGATATGTTAGCACTGTATCAATAATGGATAATAAAAATTGATTGAAATGAGCAACTCTATTAAAACAAGTTTACAAAACAGCATTGGTGGCTATAAAATATTCTGATGCATTCCTTAATGCACTTTTTTATTTCCTTCAAAGAAAGCACAAAGCATGTGATATTTTCTATATGGACAGATTAACATCGGATATTTGTATGAAATATAAATAAACATATAAATATACACTTAGTCCCTTCTACTTTGTTAGTAATACGTTGCTTCTTATTCAAATTTATTTCAATTAAAGCTGTGCTGAGAAGGCAAACACAAAATTCTGGAGGAAATGATTCCTAATATTCATGATAACATCCTTCAAGAACGCAAGAAACAGAGAGAGGAAGAGTGTTCGTAATTATTTATAATCGCACAACAGTTTGTCTTGCTGGTATAATATATTCTGTTTTCCTAAACAAAGAATTTAACTATAAGTGTAGCTGCTTTGTTTTTCATCAAGTTAAGGGGGAATAACGAATGTTATAGTGTAATCAAAGATGATATGAAATTGGTTTGCATTCTGCATAATTCTGTTAGGAAATACTCAATTTTTAATGATACTTTTATTAATGTTACCAAATGTATCCTGACAGAACACTGGTTATATTAATAGGTATCATAAATAAGATCTTTCGTGTAGCTTCGTAGACACACTTCAGAAATGCTCTCAATGGCTTCTTTCTAGGTCTTAAATTCTTCTATGTGAGAATACATACAATAATTCATTGCAAGTCGGACTGGGTTGTATACAGAACGTCAATGTTTTTTTTATAACTCAAGGACTAAAGAAATTACAAGGTATGCCTGACTAATAAATATTACGCTAGGTTGGTAGGTGGGCTTGCTTAGGGATTATGAAATAATACAATTTATTTTAAAGAGAATCAGAATTTGAAAACTAGTAGGAGGAATACAGTACAATACAATCAGCTACAATAAAAATATATGCAACTCAAGCAGGAGTCTCTTGTGTGTGTAAATACATTCTTACTTCAAATGTGCCTATATTAAATCATAGTTTGATAAACATGGTAAAAATGGGGGGGGGGGTTGCAGATTATTTTACCTCTGCAGTTGACCAATGCTATATTAACAGTTAAGCAAGTACAAGGGATCATGCACCATTGACCATTAGGCTTTGCAAAGGCACTTACCAACTACCAATCGAGAGATCCCTTTAGTGATATTGATCCCATCCAATGGTAACCATGCAAGGAGTAGTACTAGCCCGTTCCTGTCCAGCTGATTGTCCCTGCAGTTACTGTAGCACTTGAAGGAGCTAGCTCCGCGATATTTCTCCTAATGGAACAGATGTTGCTCTTTCTTGTTGACCTAACTATCTCACCATTTGTAGGATGAAATCAGCTATTTTCTTTACACATTTACACGGTTTGGGTTACCATAACCTCTGCTCTGATTCCTATATTGAGGCCTACCTCAACTTAGGCCCTCAGGGAGATCCTTTTTTGCTAGCACCTATGTTCTTTCTCCTAAGAAAGAGCTATGTGCAATAGTTACAAGAACCATGGGCCCATTGGGGAAAACTTCCCCACAGGGCATAGGTATCTGAACAATGACTTCCTGAGCTAGCAGTACAATAAACCACCTACAGTAGCTATTTTTGTTCAGCTCATCAGAATACACTATATGGACATAGAGATATATAATGATACATTCTGATATAAAGATAATTATGGATCCATGCAGAATAATCTTATCTGTTTTGTTGGAGGTTAATGTAAGTAAATCCTATGTAAATCCTAAAGACTTTAGATGGTACATATTTTCTCTTAAAGTGTATTTTGTGACCCAGACTGATATGGACTTGATTGGTGTTTAGTTTATTTGGAACTTCTAAACTTTTCAAAGACAGCTGGGTCCCTACATTTGGACTATGAAATGAAACAAAGTTAAAACAGGATGTTATAGAATGTCCCAACTGGAAATTACTTTGCTTCCAACTTCAACCAACAACTGTTTTGGAAATGAAACAATGCCTCCTGCATGACTACGATACTTTTACAGCCAGATTTCAAGTTTATAGGATCTTTATATCATCCCTACTCAATAATTTCTATCATGGGAAAAAAGCCTCCATTAATCACAAGTAATTCTGGGGGTCTTGTGCAAGGGAAAAACTTTGTTTTAAACAATAGGTACAGTATGTTTATTAAGTTAAAACTGACACAGTTCTGTAAAATAAACTGGGACCAGTATCACTGTAACCCTTATGGGCTATTCTTTAGGTTACTTCCCAGATATGGCCATGTGAAACAGCTGTCCCATCTAGAATTAAAGATACAGTAACATCAAGGTAAAGCTGATCAACTAGTCTTTATATAAACGGCCCTCAGCAGACCATCTTTATCTTAAGCTCTGGGTATATCCTTCAAGGCAGAACACTACAATAATAAAAGCAAACAGGTGGTTGAGAGAAAATATACTATATTCTCAAAAACAGCTGCTGTGAAGAAATTCAATCTTGATATTCCCTTATAAGCTGCCATTCCATCAGACAGAGATGTAAGACTGAGGTAATTTGCAACATATACTGTTTATTTCTCTGCCAAATGTCCCCATGTGACTGGCATCATTTTGGCAAAAAACAATACTTCTACATTTTGGAAATGATGTATAAGTTGTGTACAGCAGTTGTTCACATTCCATTATATAAATGAGTCCTGTTTTTCCAACGGCCTACAGGCTTCAGATCACTACTGTAAATCTCAAATTACTGTTTGTCTCATCTCTCTAAAGAGCTCAACAACTATTAAAATGCCAAGAGGAAGAAACACTGAGAATTGACCTCCCAAGTTTAGCTCTTTGAGTGAAATTAAGTTATTAATGGCCAGGAGGCTGTAACAGGCCTTAGAGACAGGATCCTAGCAGGTGATGAGTGATGGTTTAAACCTTGCCCTGTATTGTTTAACACGTCTGAGGATTTTCCCCATGAGCCTGAGAATTTTCTTGTTGCTGTCCTAGCTGGAAAATTCTGTAACCAAAAAATAGCAATGTGTTTCTGTCCTCAAATCATGTTAGTAAAGTTGTTAGTAATTTTAAGCTTTTCTCTACCAAACTGTTATCTGGATGAGCCACCTACATCCAATACATCTTTCACTTTACCTCAATCATATTATGTGGGTTTATGAAAATAAATGGAAATGGAATTCCTTTAAAAATTAAACAAAAAGACATAAATGTATATATGCCCATCTTATTTATTTATAAGTGTAATTAGTAGAAATGGTGTATACATGAATAATGGTCCATATTCAATTAAGTGAGAAATGGTTTATCGCGTGAAAACTCTATTGAAGTCTATGGGAAAAAACAAGAAACAAGAAAAGTTTTTTCTCCTTATATTGATTTATGTCCGTGAGTTTTCATGTGATAAACCATGAGATAACTTTTTCTCACTGAATTGAATCTGGTTTTTACTCAACAACAGATGGAGAGAGCATTTTGCTTTTGCTCTATTCTGGCATATTTTTTAGCATCATTCTGTACAGACTATGACCAAGCTGTAGGGACAGTTACTGCTTAATTGTGCTTATGACAGGAGAATATCTACAGGTATGCTGTAATATTTTTATGATCATATCCTTACAGGCTTAAATTAAACATAAGGCACAAGGGAATATATTTGCTGACATTGTTTATGGACAATGAGATATCTTACATCCTGCAAAATTATATTTAGTACAGGAGAATGCTTATAGCATCTTGAGGTATCTCTGGTTATCTGTATTTTTGTACAAACTTTGGGCATAGTTTCAGCTGATGGTATTCTGGCATCATGTACTTATGGACAGTTTTACAGTATGATATGTATCCCAAATGAGTTCAATATATTTTAGTCATTATTAAGCCTGTTAACCTTAGAAAATGTAACTATAGTATCTGGGATATATTGATACATAATTTGGGCTAGTCAGGTTCCACCTGTAGGGGTGCTTTTAATGTATACACTTTTTTCATTGAGGGAAACCAATGTTCTCATCTTTTCCATCTCTGGCTAACTTGCTGGGGAAGGAGTGCACACAGAGGTGGCAAAGAATAAAGGTTTAAGGTGCCTTAGCCTCAACAAAGAAAGAGGTCAACTGCTCTATATTCATATATAATTATATGTTTTCAAATGGAAAGTCTTCTACTAGTTGCCTCCCCTAACAAAAATGATAACCTCCTCCCCAGAATGCATAAATGAAGCATTTAGACTGTGCTGGTCTGCATTGCATTGCATATTACATATAACACTAAAAAATAGCTGCTCAATCCACAAGCTCTTCAGTAAAAAGACTATTACACCAAGGACCAACTTTCATCAAACAAAGTGTATATTTAATCCTCACAACTTCTTTTTTTAGGCTACATGGACTTTGATTTGTACATGTTTAAAAATATTCTATCCTAGTCAATCTACCACTAAAAAGCACTGTTGCAAAGTAAGAAATCAAGAAATACATTTCAGCAAACCTACTTTAGTTGGTCCTCTGGGAAGTGGTTTCCAATTCTGTTTGTCATAGTCCAGATCCATCATGTCATGCTAGCCTGCCTTACTACTACTCTGTCTTTTTTGTCTTTATGCTCCAACTATTTTCTGTTGAAGTAATGCTGTCACAAGAAAGCATCTGAAAATGCTCTGCTGCAAACATACTGTTAGCTTCTAGAGTAAGCTCTCCAGAGCCTTAGAATATTCCTCACTGTCTTTATTAGGGTTGACAGATTGCTCAACCTTTCTTCCAAATGAGACAGTTTTTACTTTTAAAAGGTGTAAGAAAGAAAAGGATGTTTACAAATACAAAGCATAGCAGTAATTTAAGAAGCAAAGAACATGTACAGCCTATGTCTTATTTGTTTTTACAAATATCTACATATCTATATATCTACAAAAATGACATTCACATATAAATTACAATGCCAATGTAACATTGCAATAAGGTGGGTGAAGGAAGTGTAATGTGTAAGTGAGTGATTACATGTATGTATTGCATGCATGAAAATGTGCATTGTGGGAGTTTGGTCACTAGAGGGCAGAAACATCTTGTTTAATTTAGTATAATTTTTACAATAAAAGGGGCCACAGTAGAGACAGGAGGAGGAGTTTTAAAGACAGGGGGGTCCAGTGAAGAACACCTGCTGGAGAAGAGAAACCCAGCCCTGGAGAACAGGTGACAGGTTCAGCTAGTGATAGGAGAGCACATATTATAGTGTGTACTATGTGCACAAGACATGCAAATAAAAATTAGAAAGGGCAGGTAAGAGCCCCAACCAGGTTTATGGAAGCAGCCTTCTGGTGGATACCCCACCAGTTATGAACAGGGATGAATGGGCTTGGCCATGGCCATCATGAAAAGTCCTGTCCAAAATAACAAGGGGTTCGGCAAAGAGGAGCATCAGGTTGTTGACTGTAGGTGGGGATAGAGAGATCCCACAGTTTTAGAAAACTGGTATAGTAAAGCGTAGCGCAAGGAGGAGCGACGATTGTAATTGTTGTGTTGTGTAATTGTTGTTGGATTAGAGACCAATGGGCTCAATATAGGACCTGACTTCCAGGACCAAAAAGTCTACCTCTTCCCACACTGCCAATGCCTCTTGCCCACTAGACACACTGGCAGTACAGGGACCACCAGCATCGGAATCCTGGCCCATTTGACTCTACTTTTTGAGTTAAATTTCTTTCTTAACCTTTATAAATTATCTCTACTTACTGAACAGAACTGTATATACCTGCAGTTAGTTAGTTGATGCAAAGAGAAATGCAAACATTACATGTTAACCATGCACAACTTCCACAGTGAACTCAGCAATAAGCAGCAATCTTCTTAGCACTTCTTTCTATAAAATATCTCCTGTTGACATAAATGAACTATGTCAATACTCAAGTGATGGTAAAAAAACCTGTTCTTAAAGTATAACATATAGAGGTATTTTTGTTTAATGTATCAGACCTAGTTAATGCAATGCCATTGCTACTGAAATGTAGTTTTGAAAAGTCACTTGCAGACCAATTTTGACCTGCTTTAGCTGGTGGATATTAACTGCATGGGAGCAGATTACGTTTTGTCTACTTAAAATGGCACATTCTATATCTTATTTTGTGTTTGTGCATTGCTTCTGCATATTTCTATTTACTGTATATATTAATCTCAATTACACACAGGCTGGAGGAAAAAGGCCTTCTGGATGCCACTAGTTTATTGCCTAGATCTTGCAATACAGAGTATAAAACAAGAACCTAATTCAGGGAGATTAGTCGCCTGGAGACAAATCTCCTCTTCTTCTAAATGACAATCTCCCCACACTGCCTCCCCTGCCTTCCCACCGGCTAAAATGTAAATCGCCGGCAGGATAGCACTCGGCGCGGTTTGTTTTCTGAAGTTGCCCAAAGTTTCTGCAACCTAGGGTGACTTTGGAAAATTAATCATGCCGAGTGCCATCCAGCCAGTGATTTACATTTTAGCAGATGGGAAGGCAGGGGAGGCAGTTCGAGCAGATTTGTCGTCCCGAAGAAGAGGAGATTTGTCGCCGGGCGACTAATCTCCCTAAATCTGCCTGTGTGCCCTAACCCTTAGCCATTCCCTTAAACCATTAGTTATGCTGCTATTGTACTTGGCAATTAACATTTTACAAAATTTCTTCTGACAAACACATTCTAACATGGTAAATTCATTCCTTGATAAAACATTGAGCCATAAGTGCGTGCCCTCTGGCTGTGTTTATCCTGTTGGGTCACAACATTGAGCTGTCCTTTTGCATCTTCTTGCTTCATGGGGCTCAGGTGTTGGCATATCCCAGTGATAAATTGCAAATTAAAAAGAATATCTTCAATCATATTAACTTTAATTTCATAGCTGTTATGACTAGTATATTTGATGGGAAAATTAGAGAAATCCTAATGTTCTTTCTACAGTAATTTATATTGCAGAAACCAAGGCTGTTTTTCTTTGCGACAAACCCTTGGAAATATAGTTCTCTTGAACTAAAGGTCCTGCCGCAATGGCCACAGATTAGACAGATTCTCAGTGTCATGATCTTTTCCTAGATTATCAGATACATCAACTCTCTTTGCAAATCTCCTAAAGACAGTTCTTAAAGAAAACCCCAAAGACCCACTTCTGAATTATTCCTCACATCTTCTTCGTTGCTCTCAACTGTGCATTTTTCAATTTGTAAAAACGTTCTAGTTTGGTTTTGGGTGGATAGAGTTGTACCTGAGCATAGATGAGCCGAGCCTAGGAGTGTGAACTAAATTTTTGGGAGTGAGAGGGGAATATTTGTACATTGCACAATGAATATTTGAACATTGTATAATCAAAATAATAATTAGCATTATAATCCTGCTATTTGGTGTGCCTTTCTGGTTGTGTGTATTTTCAATGGTCACCAAGGATGCTATAGGCAGGGGTGCTTCGCCAATGAGGCCAGTTGAGGCTGTCGCCTCAGGCGGCAGCGCCCCACTAGGTACTAGGGGCAGCAAAAATGCTGCTCCTGGTACTTTAAGAGAGAATTTCCGGGGGAGGGGGGGCAGCAGCAACTGCTGCTGCCTCAGGTGGTGGAGGGGCCAGGATCGCCCCTGGCTATAGGGGGAAAATATGGATATAACTGCTGAAGTAAGTATCCTGATACTGTACAGCAGCTGCAGACATAGAGATTACTTCAGAAAATGTCCTCTGTCTTGTACCAGTAGAAGCTGAAAATGATTGTTTTGTGAGTGTGGGGCTTTTTAAATCTAGAGACTGAAAGGAGGCTTCACTGTAAGGGGCACCACTGACCAGAAATGCCATAGTCCTTCCATTGTTTGGGTAAACCAAAGTCCATTTTCACAATGGAACATGATGGAGCATTAGAATTTTCATTGGACTATAAAATGTATTTTACAAATATATTCTGACAAAAACAAAAAACAATTGTAATTGCTTCTTATATTAAACAACTCACTGAAAATTTAGTTTAAATTGCAAACATTTTTAAACTGTCTGCATGTAATTAAGAGTCTTCAGAAGAAGAGCAGCAAATTACAGGCACAGATAGAGAAAGAATACCCTTGGTGAATTACATATGACAAAAACATACAAAATATATTGTGCTTTTTTGCTGTTATTTTTTTTTTTTTTTTTTTTGTCTTCTAACGCTTTACGATCTGTAAACCTCTCCCTGCTTAGACAAATGACCTGGAAAATGACTAATGCAAGATTACTGTCAACATTATTATTACAATTATTATACAAAACTGACAGGATACGTAACATGTTAAACTTTTTATACACAAACATAGCTAATGAAGGATCCCAGTTGTCCTCAAAGGATTTGAAAGACAAAAGTTAAAAGGTTTAAGATGCTTGTGGACTGGCAGATAAAATGCTTGGCTTACTTCAACCTGTTTCAAAATAATGTGGCACATATCAACATTTAACAAGCTTCAGTGGGATTAGACTGAATAAACACTTTGTTTATCTCTGTTTATGCTTTGTCACAACTAGTAGAAAAAATGCTCTTTACTGTGAATAAATGAGAATTAAAATTTTAGTTTGTCTTTAGCTGGTTCAGCGCAAAAAGTGGTTAGAGGAGCACCTTTTCAGGGTATGATTTTCTGTTCCTACTGCTGCATGTTGACCCCTTCCAATAAATCTTCCAATCAAATTGGTTTTGCAAAAATGTGATTATTCCAAGTCAGGCATGTGTAAAGGAGTCAATAGCCATTCTGCCAGTACCACTAATAATCCATATTTTGCCGGTTGACTGCTCAAAAAGGAAGATTGCTGCAGGCGATATGTACTGTAATTTAAACTGACCACATATAATGCAGTCCTGTGTATTTTTTACAACAATAACAACAAAATGCAGCCAGAAAACCACTAGGAGCCAAATGTACAAAGACCATTAAGAGTGTCACTGTTTTGTATTATGTAGGCCACTAGCCCTGGAGAGCTGGGGAAATGTTTAAAATGCACTCATGGTGTTACCGGATTACGGTTCCCAGCATGATGTAACTCAACCAATAATATATTATAATATTCAGTGAAATATTTTTTGTCAACAGATGGGTGATTGAGAAATCTCTACGCACCTCTTTTTTCATCTGTCTTAGATCTCAGAGCAGGTTCTGGTTTTATATTTTCTCTTCAGGATACAAAGCACACCCTGGCCTTGTGTAATGATCGCCTGGTGCAAAGGTGATAGAGGGATCACCACCCTCCAAAGTAGATTCCAAGAAGAATTCACTGGCACTCCGAGGCAGATACAAGCAGGGACAACCCTTGCGTGTCAATTAGCAGAAAATAGCAACGTTTCAGGGATCAACGTTGCTGTTTTCTGCTAATAAACACGCAAGGGTTGCCCCTTCTTGCATCTGCCTTGGAGTGCCAGTGAATTCTTCTTGGAATTTATATTTTCTCTGCATTGTAAGCCTGAAAAAATTACATCAGGCTTACTGTGATAATTATTCATATTTTCCAAGCTCACCCTCAGACACTTTTTTTACTAAGTTACCTGTATGGACACGTTTAAAGCTTCACCTAGGGGATATTCTGTCTGGGATTGAAGGGAAGAAAAGCTAACTCAGCTGAAGGAAAAGCTAACTCTGTTATCTTGGGTGACCTGGATGTATAATTTGCCTTTTATGCTCAGAAAGGTATGTGGTACGGATCACTGCAAAACCAAATGTTTTTTTGGAACTTTAACCATAGTTGAATACCCAAAGCATTCTGACAAACATAACCCAAATCATTGTTATGAGATGACTTTATTAAAGACAACATGTGCTTGATTACTAAACTGGAAGGATTACATTTTGCTTGTTATGGGGAAATAAGAGTCTAAAATGTTAATATGGAAATCACTTCAAGTCAAGGGCAGTAAGGGCAAATTTAGTAAGATCAAGCGTCTCCAAAAGATGGGTGTGGATTCATAAATGTCACACCTGCTCACCCATCTTGCCTTACGGCAGTAGCACCCTTATGTAAAGGATTTCCTATAGAGCTAAATCAAAACAAAGCAGGTGTCAAGTGAAAAAAACTGGCTTCTATTTAATTGTATCTCTATTTGCTTAACCTGTTAGCATTTACAGTTAAATGAAGCATCAGCGACCAAGGAAAACAAAATCATACGCAGGTAATTTGTGCAAAAGAATTGTTTCAGCTGACATAATTACCTTCTAAATTAAACATATTGTCCTTCACTAAATGGATTATTTCCAGTGAGATTAAAAATCACTGTCAAAGGCATGTTAGAGTTATAGAGCAATATTATATGCACCGCAGAGCACAGAATCAACAATATAAAAAAAGGAGGGGGAGAGAATAAAGTAGTTTGGACTTAATCTGAGCTACTTTCTACCAGAGTCTGATTTTATTTGCAGTTCTAAATTTGCATAATGAAAGCCATCCATATGAACTGGACTCATATCAAATAATCGGGGAACTGTTTGTAGAAAAGAGAAGGGTCCATCATAGAATTATGAGGATAAAATACAGTATATATATTTTATATATACTGCATGTATGTAACTGAAAACTAATCAGTTTACACAAAAGAGTAAGTCATTTGTATGTAAATAGTCACACAGAAAATACAATTATAATAAACATGTTGGCTACATAATTGCACAGGGCATTACTTACCTAGTGAGTCTTTTTGAGGTTATTAACTCCAACTGAGTTTTGTCTGTGAAATTCAACTGCCCAATCATGGCAGTTGTGACAAGACAGAACCTGCTTTCAAGGGCCCAGTCAGTATTGCTGCCTTGCCACACTGGGTTCCTATATTATATCCATTCAGGGTACAAGCTACAAGGAGCATGTGTGTATTCTTCCTGTAATTCCATGGACTGAAGTCAGGCACGACAGATTTTCCCAAACTCCATTGACAGCCAGGTTAATTGGCGCCTAATAAAATTGGCCCTATTGTATGTGAATGTGATCTCTTGATATGGACTTTAGATTGAAAGGTTCAATGATGTGAAGAGAAAAAGAATGAGCTATAGATACAATAGATAGATTGATAGAAATGATAAAAATTACATATAGATCCCACCTCCTAATCAAACATTTGAATTAAATCAGATAGGATCATATGACTTTATATATTATTCTGTTAATAAACTATAAAGATCATTAGCAAGGGCATATCCTATCAAATACCTTGAGACTTCTGCAGCTTTTGCAAGAAATAATGAGAAATGTACATTTATTACTGTTATTATGATCTTTGACGGCCCCTTTGCTTATCTGGCTTGAGTAATACCATGTTGGAGTAACACAGGTAGCACAGATCATAATAATAATAATGTGGTGTTCAGTGCTCTACACTATATCTATATCTTTATCTGATAAGCTGAATCAAAATGAAAAAAAAATTCAAAGAACCTCACTATCGCTTTCATTTACATTGGATTTTTAAGTTGAGTAAATACATTAGGATCTTAACAAACTATGTGGTCATTAGTCCAAGTGTTGAGTGTCCAGTAAAAATCTGACATCAACTGGCAAAAAGGGAGACTAGTCAAAATAGAAAACCAAGACCAAAACAGAATAACAGTCTGACCAGTACCACCCATTAGCGCAAGTATAGTTCTGCACTAGGGTTGCCACCTTTTTGGTTTTGACCTGAACAATATGTATTTTCTTTTTCCTAGGGCTGTTTGGATCACAAGGGTTTCAGCCTTGTGAAACCCGAACAATAATCTGGCCAATAATCACCTCTGATGTTACAGATCCACCCCCACAAGGTACAGCCATTCCCCAAATGTCATGACTCCCCACTCCCATATGTCACTGCTCTGCCCCTTATTGTCATTGTCCTGCCTCTTGTCCGTTTTTTGCCAAGGTCAAAGATGGAAACCCGATAATCTGAATGATTTCCATTTTGCTGATTTTGTTTTCAATTTGCTTTTGTACCCAACCACTCAGACAGGCAGACAGAGAAACAGACACAATTCTTTTTTCTATCTTTCCTTCCAGATAAAATTGGCAGTACAACTAGACCATGAGCTCCTTTGGGGCAAGCAATTCTATTAATAATGAAACATATTCTGTGCACAGTGTATTATGACACATTATATAAATAAGGATAATTTCAAAGTCACAAATAAAGGTTTAATGAGTATATGTTTAGGCTAGAGAAAATATAAACAAATATGTGTGTTTTTCATTAAGAGACCAGAAAGAATTTTTCGCCCGTTTCGAGAATTTCGTCCATCACTAGGGAACTTGACTGCTTTTGTAAAATGTGTTTTAAATAGTGGTGTTACATAGTGGTAGTCTATTTTATATGTGCAGTCTATTATGGTAGGATGTCATGTTCCCAAATTATTTTTGTACATTCCACCAGATGGCAGCAGTGAGTTTATAGCAAATATCATGTACAGTCCATTCTCTTTTTTAGCTGAAATCAGCCATAGATTGAATTCCTCCTGAAAAATGTATTTCTTTTAGACCCAAACTGTTAACAGCAATACAGAAAGTTAAGTATATTTTGCAGAAAATCTATCCTCTTTTAATCTTGCAGTGGCAGTCCTGATATTTATTTGGCTCTGATTATATTCACTGCTGCTGTCCTTGACAAAATTGCTCCATATGCGCATTAAGCATTAACTGCAGTTGTGCTCTGTTTCTGAAACAAAGAACATGCCTGTGGCTGAAAAATAAATAATTTTATTTCAGATGGACAAACAACATCTGCGTATTTTTAAAGCTTTACCGTCCATGGTTGAAAGCTAAATGATTTGAATAATTTTGCAGAAGGCATTTCTACTCACGTAAAGCTAGCACTGGGTATTGTCCTCTTTTCTACTTTGGTTTTATAGGTCACATATAAATATGCTCCTAAACTTCCAAAGAAACAAATTGTGGCCAAGTTATTTTTTCTGGGAGCTGTTAGATAATATATTCCAAAATTTGCTGTAAAGTTTGCAAGTCTTTTATTAGAAGACAGCAAAAGACAATTTGATTTACCAATTTTTGAATTCAAGATTTTTTTTACTGAATTTGGAAAAAAAATATCTTGAATAAACTTATCTTAGTTTTTTGTTGCAAATACATTTTTTATCCACTAGCATATTTATGAAAAATTTAATTGCATCAGAAAAACGTATGTTTATTCAGGGGAAA
Organism: Xenopus laevis; assembly: GCF_017654675.1. Taxonomy (NCBI): domain Eukaryota; kingdom Metazoa; phylum Chordata; class Amphibia; order Anura; family Pipidae; genus Xenopus; species Xenopus laevis. The sequence goes on along the minus strand of NC_054388.1, from coordinate 57,344,973 downwards.
AACATCCATTTTTTTTACTTCAATAGATCCTAGCTAGGGTTTAACTGCTGAGTTCTTCATTTAATTTTTTTATATTTTTTGGAAGGATAAATATTTGAAAATGAGTGAAAAACTCAAATTTAACATTTAAAAAAAAATATTATTGTACATAAACATTTAGCGGATTGTTAATATTCCACCCCAAGTGACAAGTTGGCGGAACCATCCTGGAAGAAATTATTTGGGTCCTCCATAGTTTAGATTCAATCCTAAATATGTAAATGCGAGCACAGTGTGTCCTAAAAAATGGTGAACTAATTCCTGCACATGCATCGCTCCATACCTTCCCTTACCATGTTCATCATGAATAATATCATCATGGTGATATCATATGGAAGTATGGAGCATGTGAAAAGGAGAAGGTGCAATATAGATTATCTTACTAACTAACTTTTTTTTGTAGTTCAAATGTTTTGTAAAGTAGCTAAATAAAGTCCTGTGTAAGTGGCCAAAGTAACAAACATATTTTCTTCCATGCACAAATACTTGATTTGGGGTGGATAATGTAATTGGTGTCATTGTTTTAAAGTATAATATGTGCAGAGGGCTGCACTGCTTCTAAAATGTGGCTTCACTCATGAGCGATCTGCAAAATACATATGGCAAGGAAGAAGAACTCCAGCAGGCAACTACAAGTATATTTATGAAGGGTACTGGATACATTTCAGGTCAACTTGTGTCTCAAAGTGGTGAGCGATGTTAGTGTGCACATTAAACACAATTCAGTCTTTGGCCAGAGGCTCAAAACATTGTTTTTTGATTTGAACAAAGGGGGCAACAAAGCATCTCAGAAACTATTTTTTGCTCACAGAACCCCAATACAGTACCCCTCATACTGTACTCACAAAAACCTGCCAATCTATCTGAACAATTATAGTTTGGTATTCCATAGGATATGACTAAATCCAACAAAACATTAATGTAAACAATCCCATAATTGAATAATACACTATAAACCCTAGAATGTTCTTTTATGTCAATTAATTTGATGTGTTACATTCAACAGACATGTAAACAACAAATAACTCCCTGGGAGGTATTAGTTCATTATGCCAAGATCATCTGTTGGAGAACCTTGAGCACTTCCCTACCAGAGGCCATTTGTACAATAAGGTCAGCTAGAACAGAATAATCTTCCCTTCCAACCTGTCAAAACACTGACTTCAGTAAGGGGGAACAGCTGAGACAAAATGTAAGAAGTTGGTGAAACAGAACTTGATATGGCTTCAGGAAGCAGAAAATATTCATCATTAAGTTATTTTCTATAACGCAATTTATGGATGCTTCAATGACTCATTCAAAGCTAAGGAATAAAACATTTTCCCCATGTTTGTTTTTGCTTATTTTACTCTTAACTGAGAGACATGTAGTAGCCAATTCATCCTAGTACTATACATCCTGAAGGACACAGCCCCGGATTTGTGGCCTGGGCCTAGGGAAGCAAAATATGAGGAGCACTGGGGACGCACTGATCTCCAGTGCTTTGGTGCTTGCGTGTTTTTGCTCACAAGGAGGGGGCAGTGTGGGGGCACGGACCACGGGACCCAGTGCATTAGGTCCATGCGGAATAGGGGTGCGTCCTAGGGGCTGCAAGAAAGAAAATCTGGCCCTTGAAGGACACGTTTCTGCTGTTTAAGAACAGTTGGTAAGGTTGTGCACATAAAGAATCTAGAGATTAAGCATCTTTCTTTTTAAGACCCACAAATCTCTATATTCTGTAAAATAAGTGGCAGCATGGTGGGTCTTGAGTTCATTCCTGACCTGGCTACCACCTGTGAGGAGTAAGTATGTTTTCCACATCTCTGTGTGTGGTTTCCTCTGGTTTTCTTCAACACTTCAAAAACATATGTGCAGGTTAATAGACTCATGGTAAAACTGACCCTAAAGTGCTGTCTGAATGACACATGGGCAAAGGCTGCTGAGAATTATGAACAATTTCCATAAAGTGCTACATAAATGTGTCAAAGTTATATAAATATATGAAGTGAAGAAATTAAATAATAAATAAACTAGTTGAGCACAACAATTTACAACTATGAAATGAAAGTTACATTTTACACTAACTGGTGTCAGGCATTAAAGATCTGGTTCTGACCTGGCCTGTCTGATTATGTCAAGCTCCTTCCTTACTGGCTCCTTCCCCAGACTATATGGGCAGATTAACTAAAGGGCGAAGTGACTAACGATAGCGAAGATTCACCAGCGTTACCATTTTCATGGACTTCACCGATTTACTAACAGCCCAGGCATCACTTCGCTAGTGAAGGAGACACTAGCGGTTCGCACTCTATCGGCAGGTGAATTTTCACTCTGGCGAATGGACGTTACTCCGCAAATTCACTAAAATGTGGATTTTACTGAACGTTACCTCTTTCGCCAGACTTGCCTTCGCCAGCTCAGACCAGGCTAAGTGCAATGGAGTGCATAGATGTTCCTCAATCTTCTGTTACTTACATCATATTTTTCCAAGTCCAAAAAATGCTGGTGTCTTTACCTTTTTTCAGAGTGATAGCCTGCAAAAGTCCTTTAATTTTTTTTTGGGTAAACGGGTCCCCCCTTAATTTTTTAATATATGGAAGATTAACTATACAGTGGGCTTATGTGTAGGGCATTATAACTCTATTTTCTTTATTGAGGTTCCCTGGACTTGTGTAATGTAATGTAATGTATTTGCTGCAACATATACGTCCATTCAACTTTAAATTTCCCGCCGTATGCAAATTAGTGCAGGAATCTATTCACTTCCCCTGGGGTTTGCCATTCGCGCAAAGTTTTACCTTTTTTTATGTCATCCCTATGAAAAAAGTAATGCACTTACAAACAAAGGTGGAACACAAACTTGAAATATTACATCTCCTTAAAATCACCATCTATCCCCAATAATATTACATATTCCCAAGTGAATGAATGGGAGAAATCAGACCAATAGTAAATTAAGCCCCATCCAAAATAGTTGCATAAGTAAAAATTGATGAGAACAAGCAAGCCCCAAAAACATGATTGATATTCAAGTAAACTGAAGTAATTTAAATGCAGAGAGCAGCAGCTGATGTATCCATTTTTGATATTATCATGTATAACCTTTATATGAATTGTCTGTTATTAGTATAAGAAGCCTTATTTTGAATCAGACCTCTTTTTGTTTTTGGACCTCTTTTTTGTCATGAAATTTGGTTCATATTTGTGCCTTCCAAGTGGCACTGAACTGGCGAACTTAAACCAAATTGCTTTCAAACTTTCTTTCAATTAGACTGAGTGCAAAAAAATACATTCTAAGGTTTTCCAAGCCAATCTGTAATTTTAATAAGATTTTTTTTACTTGTAGCATTCTATATAGTTCCAGCTGCAGACTATTAGAGCTACTGTGCCTTACTACAGATCTGTTTAGTTATTACCACCCTTTCTGTGTAAATGACAGTCAGGATTATTTAAGATTATGTTGTAATCCTTTTTATGTTATGTACTTTAAATTTCATCCTAAACACCAAGTGCACTTAGCAAAAAAAAGTGGTTCAAGCTTTCAAGCTCAACATAAATCTCTTCCTATGCATAGCAACCATGATGGAAACCTTAACCTCAGTCGACAACAGAAAACAGACTTGTAATTGCTCTTAAATGGAATGTAATTCTTCCCCTTAAAAAATACTTTGATTTTCAAAAGTCCACCAATTGACTCCAAATAGGTTCTAGGAGGTCCCCCATAGGCTAAAACAGCAATTTGGCAAGTTTTAGATGGCGAATGGTCTAAGTCTATTTTTTTTTTGTAACTTATATTTTTATTGGTTTTTGTCATGAATATACAGAAAAAGAAAAGAAACATAGGATCAGTAAGCAATAATAACCATACAGTTGTAACAGTTCAGCTAGGTTTTCAGCATACATATTCTTAGTAAACATTGGGTTCTATATTGATAATCTCCATAGATCAGATCATTGCCTTGTGGGGAATGGGGTAGGTTATTGTCTGACCTCTCTTTTTCATGGTCCGGTGGGGTTACCGTGTGGTGATTAAGGTTATCTGATATATCCCCCATACTCTGTGAGCTTCCTGTGTATTCTTCCCAGATTTGCCATATTTTTATGTACTGTTGAGCCATGTTAGTTATTCTGGCTGTCAATTCTTCAAACCTTTTATTACTTTCAACCCTGGATATAACCTCTTTTATAGTAGAAGTCATTGAGGATTTCCATTTAGAGGTTAATGCTATGCGAGTTGCAGTTGTAATTTGGTTGACTACCCTCTGAGCAGGTTTTGAAAGCGTAGGGATTGGGAGGGCTAGTAACAGGTGAGGCATTTCAATCTCTAATGCAGTTTTCATAACTTTGCATATTAGATTAGATATCTCCTTCCAGAAGTCTGTTATTTTAGGGCAACAAGTCCATAATATGTGGCTTAGTGAAACATTCATTGTGCATTCCCTCCAGCAATATGGATTTGCCTGTGGGAATATTTTAGCTAGTCTATCTGGGGTTAGGTACCATTTCATCATGAATTTGTAAATGTTTTCTTTTTGCTGAATGCATGTTACCATCTTGCGTGCATTTTCCCATATAGTATTCCATTGCTGCATGGACAATTCCTGTCCCATAAATGCTTCCCAATATTTCATATATGTGTGTTTCTGAAATGGTTCTTCCTCCCGAGTGTTCATCAATATATATATATAAATGGGAGATCAGACTCTTATAGGGATTTGGGCTTCTTAGAATTTTTTCAAAGGGAGTGAGAGCCCACTCGGTTCTTTTGCTAATTTGCTATAAAATGTTTGATTTGGTTATGGTCCATTATTTTATTTGTTCCCCATTTGCATTTTTCATTGAGTTTTTCATAGGGATATGGTTTATGGTTTCGGGAGTCCAAAAAATCAGGTTGTGGTTAGCCCAATTTGTGGAGAAAGATTTTTGTTGTCCCGGAGTGGAGGGAGGATTGGCCATGAGTATTGTCAATGGTGAGGGACGGGTGCAAATATTATATTTTTTAACACATTGGGCCCAAATAGACATTGTAAAACGTATTGGTTTGGGAGCTAAATTTGATAGTTGGACCTTAGACTTATCAATTAATATAAGGTTACTGATGTGGTAGGGTTGAGTCCATTGTGCTTCAAGTAGGGAAGCATTTTGTGGGTGCATCAGGTTGCAACCACACTAAGGTTTGTCTTAGATGAGTCACCTCATAATATTTGCCAATGTCTGAGACTGCCAGGCCTCCCTAAATTCGAATTTTTAAAGAGACAGTACATGATAAATTTTAATAATCTAAATTTTCATTTTTTTTTTATCAAATTTGGACTATTCCCTAGTCGAGGTACACAAAAATAGCTCTAAATTCAAATTTTTTTAATTTGAAAATTCACCTCGACCTTTGATAAATCTGCCTCTTAGACAACTCATTCGAATATTTGAGTATTTACCTGAAATACATTTTTACGGTTGGATTTTTCATTTGTCCATTCTATAGAAGCTCCACACAAATCTATGCATTCTGGCTTAATGCTTGACTTCTGAATATAAAAAAAAATGTACATATATATATATATATATGTATAAGCACATATAGTAAGATACAAAGTTATAGATACATAGTTTATTTCAGTTCATCTTGACCATAGCTTTTTATTATATGCATAACTATATTGATGCTATTTTGTATTAATCATCAATCTATTAAATAAAATGTCATTTTAAAAGGCAAACATTTATAGGTAGATACTGGGGGTCATTTATAAAGTTCGCACAGTACATATATTTTTTTTTTTCTGCAAATGGTTATATTGCCCATGCTTTTTACTGAACGCTAAAATATTGTTTTTTGGAAATTAGCATTGCTCAAAAATATTCACAAATGGGATGGGAGTTTGTGTGAGTGCAGGCACTATGCGAGGTCATTGTGCATTATATTATTGACAGTAATTAAATTTGCAACTTGCGAAAACTGTTTTGGGAAAATTTTCTCTGCCACCATGGTGTCATGGTGTAACTCAAATGCAAAGTGTTCCCATCAATATTCACAATTTGTGATTTTTCCCATATCTGAAAAGCTCTTAAGGACATTTGCAGTTCACGGCTGTTATCAGCTTATATATATAACTATGCGCAGGGCAAATATATTCACTGTGCAAACCATTCTGCACTACACAAAGTTTATAAATGAGCCCCACTGTTTTGGGAACTACTGCTTCATGAGCAGCTGTCCCTTATAACTATCCACAGAGGAAATCACCAATACTCCAGACTTAACACTAATTGAATTCATATTTATAGTGACACTGGAAACATTTTGGTTGAGTTAACATTGGGTTCGAGGTCCAGTTATGCTTACTTTCAACCAGCAAGTCTCCTTACTCAGGTGCAATGCATAGAACTTGACTTTAGAATACAATTCATTTTGCTAATTTAACTTAAAACGTATTAAGAACTGAAAACGATAAGCTGCCTGAAGTTCACTGGGCATTGACAAGTCTAGAGTGATGTAAAAATTGGATTTTTTGATACTCACCGTTAAATCCATTTCTCTGTAGTCGAAAGGGGGACACAGGGACCGATGGGTTAAGCTCCATCCTCCAGGAGGCAGGACACTTGATAATTAATTTAAGGGGCGTGGCCTACTTGGCTTAACCCCGCACACTGTGCTCAACAATCAGTTTGTTCCAAATTTAACTATATGTGTAACTGAACATTATAACCGATTAATAACTATGACAGAATGAAAGCCAGGGACTATCCTGGACACGACCATCTGGTCAACGGCTCGTCCGAGGGCGGGAAGCCCTGTGTCCCCCTTTCGACTACAGAGAAATGGATTTAACGGTGAGTATCAAAAAATCCAATTTTCTCTGTCGTCTTAGGGGGACACAGGGACCGATGGGGACTTAACAAAGCAGTCCCAGAACAGCAGGGTGGGACGAGCCAATGAACGTAATTAATGTAGAACAGACTGCAACACCTTGCGACCGAAAGCGGCCTCAGCTGAAGATGTTGAGTCGAGTCTGTAAAATTTAGTAAAAGTATGAGCGGAGGACCAGGTAGCCGCTCTGCAGATCTGATCCAAGGAAGCGGCATTGCGCCATGCCGATGATGCTCCCATTGCTCTTGTGGAATGAGCTTTGACACCCTGTGGTGGTGTCCTTCTTTTAGACAGGTAAGCTTGACTGATGGTTAGTTTGATCCACCTGGCAATGGTTGTCTTGGAAGCTGGAAGGCCCTTACGAGGACCAACTGGAAGAACAAATAGTGTTTGAGATTTCCTAAAGGGCTTTGACCGTTCAAGGTACCACCGAAGTGCCCTGACAACGTCTAGATTGTGGAGACGTCGTTCTTTGTCATTCTTGGGATCTGGACACAATGATGGAACTATAATTTCCTGATTAATGTGGAAGGATGATACCACCTTGGGTAGAAATGAAGGAACTGTTCGTAAAACTGCCTTGTCCTTGTGGAATACCAGAAATGACGGATCACAGGATAGAGCACTCAGTTCAGACACCCTTCTGGTAGACGAAATTGCCACTAAAAACACAGTCTTGTACGTGAGCCAGGTATCAGAAATTGAATGCATCGGTTCAAACGGTGGATCAAGCAAGGCCTCTAGCACCAGATTGAGATCCCAACCTGCAACAGGCGGATGAAATGGAGGACTTACATGTGTCACTCCCTGTAGAAAGGTCCGTATGGTATCATCTGTTGCGAGCCGGTGTTGGAACAGAATAGACAATGCCGATATCTGTACTTTCAGTGAACTGAGTTTGAGGCCTAGTTGTAGGCCTCGCTGTAGAAAGGAAAGTATCCTAGGAATGTTGAGTTCCAGAAAAGTAAACCCGAGTTCTTCACACCAAGTGAAATAGGAAAACCACACCCTGTGATAGGACTTGGAAGAAGTCGGTTTCCGTGCTCTTAGCATTGTTGATATAACTTCTTCAGTTATCCCCTTTCTTCGCCAGATGGATGCCTCAACAGCCATCCCGTCAAAGCGAACAGCCCGGGATTGTGGTGTGTTACTGGGCCCTGGCTGAGCAGGTCTGGTCTGCACTGAAGCCGGATCGGTTGGTCTATCGACAGATCTTGTAGATCGGAGAACCATGTTCTTCGAGGCCAATAGGGAGCTATCACGATTACGGTGATATCGGATTGTCTGATCTTCTTGAGGACTCGAGGTAGCATTGGAAGCGGAGGGAAGATGTACGCCAGGTTGAATGACCAGGGTTGAGTCATGGCGTCTACCCCTGCCGCTAGTGAGTCTCGGGATCGAGCAAAAAACGTGTGAACCTTTCGATTTGTTCTGGAGGCCATCAGATCTATTTGCGGTTGGCCCCAGAGATCCACTAGCATCATGAAGGCTTCCGGATGAAGTTCCCACTCGCCCGGTTCTACCTGATTGCGGCTGAGAAAATCTGCTTTTGTGTTGGACACACCTGGAATGTGAATGGCCGACAATCGGACTTGGTTGGTCTCGGCCCATCCCAAAATCAATTGTGCTTCCTTCAGTGCTGCTTTGCTGCGTGTTCCTCCCTGACGATTTATGTACGCCACTGTGGTGACGTTGTCGCTTTGTATGCGAACTGGTCTTTGGTGAAGACGGTGAGACCAATGTAGTAGCGCTTGCTTTACGGCCCTCAACTCTAGGATGTTGATGGGTAGTTTGGATTCCTCGAGAGACCATTGACCTTGTGCGGATAGGTTGTTCCATGTGGCCCCCCAGCCTTTTAGGCTGGCGTCTGTGGAGATGACATCCCAATTTGGAGTCGCCCAGGATTGACCGTTGGTCAAATTGTCCGTGATCAACCACCACTGGAGACTCTCCCTTGTTGTCTGAGAGAGACGTATTACTCGAGACAAGAGACCTCCTTTCCAAGCTGAGAGTATGTTCTCTTGCAAGGCTCGTAGGTGAATCTGTGCAAACGGTACCGCCTCGATGGTCGACACCATCAGTCCCAGTACTTTCATCGCCATGTGGACTGTCGGCCTCTGGTGTGAAATCAGTGATTGTACTTGATCTCTGATCTTGTATTGTTTCTCTAGTGGAAGACATACAATTTGTGTCATTGTGTTGAATTCCAGGCCTAGGAATATCATCTGGTAGCTGGGCTGTAAATTGGACTTTGACCAATTGATGGTCCAGCCGAAGCTCTGCAAAAGTCGAATTGCCTTGATTAGATCCTCCTTGGCCTTCTCTTCTGATCTGGCTTTCAGAAGAAGGTCGTCCAGGTATGGTGTCACCGATATTCCTTGTAGGCGTAAGGTTGCTGCCGATACCGCCATGAGTTTGGTGAACACCCTGGGCGCTGAGGACAGTCCAAACGGAAGTGCCGCAAACTGAAAGTGTTGGTTCGCAAAGGCGAATCTGAGATATCTCTGGTGAGGTGCCCAAATCGGAACATGGAGGTATGCATCCTGGATGTCTAACGACATCATGAGCTGTCCGTGCTCCATTCCTCGTATCACTGAACGAAGTGTTTCCATCTTGAAACGAATGGACCGAATAAACCTGTTCAACTGTTTGAGATCTAAGACCGGCCTGAAGGACCCGTCCTTCTTCGGTACTATAAACAGATTGGAGTAAAACCCCAAGAATCTCTCCGGCTGTGGCACTGGTATAATTACCCCAGTGTTTTCCAGCTTGGTAATGCACTGTAGAAAGGCTAGAGCCTTCTTGGGATGAGATGGTACTCTGGACATAAGGAATTTCCTGGGGGGTAATTTTGTGAAGTCGAGGTGATAGCCTTCTGTGACTATTTCGTTGACCCATGCATCTGAAGAGTGATGGATCCACACCTCCCGGAATCGTAGTAGTTTGCCCCCTATTTGTTCTAGCGATTCCGGAAGGAATGCCCCGTCATGCTGAGGCAGACTTGTCTCCTGTGGGTTTGTTGAAGGGTTTGTTGGCCTTCCATGGAGGACGGCCCTTATCATTGGTTTTGCTCCGAAAGTGTGAACGTTGCGGTGGACTGCTTTTACGTGAGTAACGTCCGCTTTGGCCACGAAAAAATTTTCCACGTCTAGCTGTTCCTGTGGATCTATTCTTCGCCTGAGGGAGAAAGGTGCTTTTCCCTCCTGTTGCTTGTGAAATTATTTTCTCAAGTTCCTCTCCAAACAACCGTTGGCCCTTGAATGGTAACGAAGTTAGTGATTTCTTGGAACTTAGGTCAGCTGACCAGTTTTTAAGCCATAATGTTCTGCGTGCCGCTATGGACAGGGCTGATGTTCTAGCAGTGATCTGTGAGGTGTCAAGGGTGGTGTCACTGAGATAGGCTGCTGCTTCTGCAATAGTTTGAGCAGAAGACACTAGGTCAGTTCTGGGTACTCCTTCTTGGATGTCCTTGACCAGTGATTCCGCCCATGCTTGAATAGCTCTGGACACCCAGGCTGATGCTAAGCTGGGCCTCAGGGTTGAACCCGAGGACGAGTAGATTGCTCTTAAGAACCCCTCCAGCCGTCTGTCTGATGGATCTTTAAAAGCAGCCGCGTCAGTTACTGGCAGAGTGGTGGATTTTGACAGTCTGGATACTGGAGCATCCACTACAGGTGGATTTGTCCACTTCTCCACTAGGTCTTTGGAAAAGGGATAGGTTTTTGAGAACTTTCTTGTAGCTTGAAACTTTCGTTCAGGATTGTTCCATTCGTCTTGTATCATATCCATCAACTGCTCGTGTGATGGAAATACTATTGTGGATTTATGTTGTCTCTTGAATAATCTGGATGTTTCAGTTTGTTTTGGTGCTTGTGAAATATTGAGAATTTCGATCACCCCTTTAATGATTTTATCCACATCATGTTGGGAATCACGATCTCTGTCACCTTCTTGATTCTCCTCTTCCTCCCCTGAGGACACATCTGAGGGTAGAATTTCGCCTTCTGACTGGGAAGAAGGCTGATCTACAGACGACTCGTCTGGTGATGCATCCGCTAGGGTATTGCCTTTGGAATCATCAGAGCGTTTGCGTTTGGTGCTTGGTTTCTGACTGAACTTAGCCAAAGCCTTTCCTAAATTATCTGCAATGGCTGGAAGCCCTTGTAGAGATGCTAGGGATTGTGAAAGCTGAACTGCCCAGAGAGGGGCCGCCATATCTTGCACCCGGCTGGGCCCTGGCTGGTGTGGGGGAGTTCCTGACTCAGTGTTCTCTTCTTGTGCCCCAGTTGGAACAAGGTTGTCCCCTGAAGCTGCTGAATTAGCTTGTCCCATTGAACAAGGTCTGCACAGCGGTTCACTCTGACCCCCCGCAATTTTTGTCTGACATTTTGTACAAGTAAAATAGGTTACCTGTGCTGTGGTGGGTGCTCTCCCCCCCGCCCTGGTAAATAGACCCACTGGCCTACCTTCTGCCATGGAATCACCTGAGAGGTGAGACAGTGTGCAGGGCTGAAACAAGTAGCAGCTACTGTAACAGCAGATATCTGTGCTTTAGCAGATATAACAACAGGCCAATATGGTTCCGTTTCCACTTCCCTGCACTTGCTAGCACTCTGGAGTGTGTGAGCGCGCTCCTGGTAGCGTGTTCCGCAGCGTTTGTGGAACCAAAATGGCCGCTGGAACGCATTTGCGTTCCACTGCGGACCGGATCCAAAATGGCGCTGAGCGCCAAAACGCCGCGATGCCAGCCAACCTCAGCCCTCCTCCTAACATGCGCCATGATTCTCCTCTTACACGGAGCCTCTGTTGGAACTCCTCCAGTAAGGTATGCTGCTTAGCTTGCCTATGAGGAACGACTAGAGGAAAGAGAGATATATATATATATATATCCTCCCCTAGTGAAGCAGACAAGTGAAGCTGTTAGGAGGGCAGCTGCTAGGTGCGGATAAGGAATGGGAAGGAGGGGGGGGGGGGCCCCTGTGATAAACGGAGCAACAATAGCATAATGGCCATTGTAGAAACCATTCACCTACTGTACCTTCACTGCGGCCAGACCCTCTGTCGACCCAATGGACGCAGGCACTGTCTGGGTGGTCGTTATAGCTATTACGCTAGAAAGTGACCCCGGTGAAATTATCCATGATGGGGGTTAACCTTGAGGATGCAGGCAGCCCTGCTCCAGGTTTCACCCCGGGTGTCAGCGAATCTGACCGTAGAATATCTCCCACTCTAGGGAAGTCCATCCTCCTGGTAGCAGGACACTTGAAAAACTGATTGTTGAGCACAGTGTGCGGGGTTAAGCCAAGTAGGCCACGCCCCTTAAATTAATTATCAAGTGTCCTGCCTCCTGGAGGATGGAGCTTAACCCATCGGTCCCTGTGTCCCCCTAAGACGACAGAGAAAGTATGGTTTCCATTTAGGCCTTAGTCTTTTTGAACCTAACACCAGTGGCCCACCTTACAGTGGAACAAGGGAGCCTGGTACTTTACTTATTCAATTGGTCTGGTAGGAATTACAAGAATGCACACTGAAGCCCCGAGTTCATGCTCATGCTACCCCTGTGTGACACACTTAATAAAAAGTATGCCGTTTGCATCTGAACATCTGAACATTGATGCTGAAATTCTGGGATAACTGCTGCACTGTAGGTTAAGACAAAACCCACAAAGCTAGTTCTTTTCTTTTTGTCATCATCAGTTTATTTATGTTATTACTAATTCAGTTTTATAGGTTGTGCTGTGCTATAGAGAGAACAGGAGCGGGAGACCTATAGTCCTCCAGTTCTTGTGGGCCTGTAACTGGTATCCACTACAAGTCCAAGTGGCTAGGGTCCAAGTGGTCATAATTTAATGATAACTGGAAATCTGCTTTAAAACAGTACGGTTAAATAAATATCTATGGAACTTATCAGTACTGATCACTCATTGGAAACATTTAATTGCTGTCTTAGCATTTCACTTTGATTTAAAGCAAGAAATATATATAAATTATATACACTATATATATTTTATATATTTAGGATATAGCGCTGGATATACAATTAGAATAATGACATTTAGAAGCATAAAAAAACCCAATTATTATCTATAGTGATTTTTATTCCTTGGTAAATATTACATAAGCATTATTTCTAATTAAATGTTTATGTATAGGGATGTAGCGAACGTCGGAAAAAAAGTTCGCGAACATATTCGCGAACTTGCGCAAAAATGCGAGCGGTTCGCGAACGGTTCGCGAACCCCATAGACTTCAATGGGAAGGCGAACTTTAACATCTAGAAAAGACATTTCTGGCCAGAAAAATGATTTTAAAGTTGTTTAAAGGGTGCAACGACCTGGACAGTGGCATGCCAGAGGGGGATCAAGGGCAAAAATGTATCTGAAAAATCTGCCTGTGTGTGCTTGGAAGAGATAGTGTAGGGGGAGAGCTGTTAGTGATTTCAGGGACAGATGATAGTAAGCTTGCTGGCTAGTAATCTGCTTGATACTGCTCTGTATTGGAGGGACAGAAGTCTGCAGGGATTTGAGGGACATTTTAGCTTAGGTAGCTTTGGCTGGCTAGTAATCTACTGTTCTCTTTAAACAACTGCCATACGTTGACCTTGTAGGCATTGTTTGCCCAGTTTTTTTGGACGCAGCCACTGAAGCACAGTTGCCAGAAAAATATGCCATATAAATGCTGAAAATAGTAATTTTTCGCCATACGTTGACCTTGTAGACATTGTTTGCCCAGTTTTTTTGGACGCAGCCACTGAAGCACAGTTGCCAGAAAAATTATGCCATATAAATGCTGAAAATATAAATTTTTTTGGTTGCAGCCACTGAAGCACAGAGGCCAGAAAAATTATGCCATATAAATGCAGAAAATATGCATTTTTTTGGTCGCAGCCACTGAAGCACAGTTGCCAGAAAAATTATGCCATATAAATGCTGAAAATATAAATTTTTTTGGTTGCAGCCACTGAAGCACAGAGGCCAGAAAAATTATGCCATATAAATGCAGAAAATATGCATTTTTTTGGTCGCAGCCACTGAAGCACAGTTGCCAGAAAAAATATGCCATATAAATGCTGAAAATAGTCATTTTTTGCCATATACGTTGAGTCAACGTATGGCAAAAAATTACTATTTTCAGCATTTATATGGCATATTTTTTCTGGCCTCTGTGCTTCAGTGGCTGCGGCCAAAAAAACTGGGCAAACAATGCCTACAAGGTCAACGTCGTTGACCTTGTAGGCATTGTTTGCCCAGTTTTTTTGGCCGCAGCCACTGAAGCACAGAGGCCAGAAAAAATATGCCATATAAATGCTGAAAATAGTAATTTTTTTGGTCGCAGCCACTGAAGCACAGTTGCCAGAAAAATTATGCCATATAAATGCTGAAAATATAAATTTTTTTGGTTGCAGCCACTGAAGCACAGAGGCCAGAAAAATTATGCCATATAAATGCTGAAAATATAAATTTTTTTGGTTGCAGCCACTGAAGCACAGAGGCCAGAAAAATTATGCCATATAAATGCAGAAAATATGCATTTTTTTGGTCGCAGCCACTGAAGCACAGTTGCCAGAAAAATTATGCCATATAAATGCAGAAAATATGCATTTTTTGGACGCAGCCACTGAAGCACAGTTGCCAGAAAAAATATGCCATATAAATGCTGAAAATAGTCATTTTTTGCCATACGTTGACCTTGTAGACATTGTTTGCCCAGTTTTTTTGGTTGCAGCCACTGAAGCACAGAGGCCAGAAAAAATTAAACCAGTAGGGTTTGCACCCTAGTTTGTAACGGTGGCGGAGGGAGGAGGAGGACGCTAAAGGACAGCTGTGTGTGGAGTCATGAGGCTTGAAGAGAAGGACAGCTGCATAGAAGTCAGAACAAGTCTTCCGGCGTGCAGTAACCCTCCGAGATCCACCCCTCATTCATTTTAATAAAGGTCAGGTAATCGACACTTTTGTGACCTAGGCGAGTTCTCTTCTCAGTTACAATCCCTCCTGCTGCACTGAAGGTCCTTTCTGAGAGCACACTTGAGGCTGGGCAAGACAAGAGGTTCATGGCAAATTGTGACAGCTCTGGCCACAGATCAAGCCTGCGCACCCAGTAGTCCAGGGGTTCATCGCTCCTCAGAGTGTCGATATCTGCAGTTAATGCCAGGTAGTCCGCTACCTGCCGGTCGAGGCGTTCTTTGAGGGTGGATCCAGAAGGGTTGTGGCGCTGCCTTGGACAGAAAAACATTTGCATGTCTGACGTTACAGACTGGCCAAAGGGCTTTGTCCTTGCAGGTGTGCTCGTGGCAGGATTACTGGCACCTCTGCCCCTGGAATGTTGATGAGTTCCTGAAGTGACATCACCCTTAAAAGCATTGTACAACATGTTTTGCAGGCTGGTTTGTAAATGCCGCATCTTTTCGGACTTGTGGTATGTTGGTAACATTTCTGACACTTTATGCTTGTACCGAGGGTCTAGTAGCGTTGCGACCCAGTACAGGTCCTTCTCCTTAAGCCTCTTGATACGGGGGTCCTTCAACAGGCATGACAGCATGAAAGACCCCATTCTCACAAGGTTGGATGCAGAGCTATCCATCTCCGCTTCCTCATTATCAAGGACTGCATCATCCACGGTCTCCTCCCCCAGCCACGTACAAGACCAGGGGTCCCCAAAAGGTCACCACTAGCCCCCTGGGAAGCCTGCTCCTGTTGGTCCTCCTCCTCCTCCTCCACAAAGCCACCTTCCTCCTCTGACTCCACTTCTGGCACCTCTCCCTGCGTTGCAGCAGGTGCCTGGGTTCGTTCTGGTGATTCCGACCAGAAATCGTGCGCTTCCAGCTCCTCGTCACGCTGGTCTACAGCCTCATCTGTCACTCGTCGCACGGCACGCTCCAGGAAGAAAGCGAAGGGTATTAGGTCGCTGATGGTGCCTTCGGTGCGACTGACCATATTTGTCACCTCTTCAAAAGGTCGCATGAGCCTGCAGGCATCGCGCATAAGCACCCAGTAACGGGGGAAAAAAATCCCCAGCTGTGCAGATCCAGTCCTACCACCCAGTTCAAAAAGGTACTCGTTGACGGCCCTTTGTTGTTGCAGCAGACGTTCCAACATAAGGAGCGTTGAATTCCAGCGAGTCTGGCTGTCAGAAATCAAACGCCTGACTGGCATGTTGTAGCGCTGCTGAATGTCAGCAAGGCGTGCCATGGCTGTGTAGGAACGTCTGAAATGGGCCGACACCTTTCTGGACTGGGTGAGAACGTCCTGGAATCCTGGGTACTTGGAGACAAAACGTTGGACTATTAAATTTAACACATGTGCCATGCAGGGCACATGTGTTAAATTGCCTAGTCTCAACGCTGCCAACAGATTGCTTCCATTGTCACACACCACTTTTCCGATCTGCAGTTGGTGTGGGGTCAGCCACCGATCGGCCTGTGACTGCAGAGATGACAGGAGTACAGATCCGGTATGGTTTTTGCTTTCCAGGCACGTCATCCCCAAGACAGCGTGACAACGGCGTACCTGGCACGTCGAATAGCCTAGGGGAGCTGGGGGTGCACAGGTGTGGAGGAGGAGAAGGAGGACCCAGCAGCAGAGTAAGAAGAAGAAGAAGACGAGGTAGAGAGCGATGGAGGAGTAGAGGTGGTGGCAGAACCGCGTGCAATCCGTGGCGGTGACACCAACTCCACTGTTGTTGTTGAGCTACCCATTCCCTGCTTCCCAGCCATTACCAAGTTCACCCAGTGGGCAGTGTAGGTGACATACCTGCCCTGACCATGCTTGGAGGACCATGCGTCAGTAGTCATATGGACCTTTGGCCCAACACTAAGTGACAGAGATGCGGTAACTTGGCTCTGCACATGTTGGTACAGGTGTGGTATTCCCTTTTTAGAAAAAAAATTGCGGCTGGGTACCTTCCACTGCGGTGTCCCAATTGCTACAAATTTGCGGAAGGCCTCAGAGTCCACCAGCTGGTATGGTAAAAGCTGGCGGGCTAAGAGTGCAGACAAGCCAGCTGTCAGACGCCGGGCAAGGGGGTGACAGTCAGACATTGGCTTCTTACGCTCAAACATGGCCTTCACAGAAACTTGGCTGGTGGCAGATGACTGGGAATGGGAACAGGTGGTCAAGGTGGAAGGCGGAGTGGAGGGTGGTTCAGACGGGTCAAGGAGAGCAGAGGTAGAGCAGTAAGATGCTGGACCAGAAGGAGTGTGGCTTTTAGTTTGCCTGTTGCCTTTGAGGTGTTGCTCCCAAAGTGCTTTGTGCTTGCCGCTCATGTGCCTTCGCATAGAAGTTGTACCTATGTGGCTGTTGGGCTTACCAAGGCTCAGTTTCTGACTGCACTCATTGCAAATTACAATGCTTTTGTCAGAGGCACACACATTAAAAAAATCCCACACTGCTGACTTTTTGGAAGTGTGCGATCTGGCGGTAACAGTAGAAGTTGGCGGAGTTGGCGGTATTGGCGGCAATGGCGGGTGCGTTGGCCGGCTGAACACAGGTGCCGATACATGTTGTTGCCCTGCTGATCCCTGCGGGCTGTCCTCCCTGCTTCTTCTAAGTCTTATTCTCCTACTGCCTCTCTGACTCTCCGTCTCTCCATCTGAACTACCCTCCTCTTGCTCTCTTCTACTAGGCACCCACAAAACATCAATCTCCTCATCATCATTCTCCTCAGATGCATCAATTTCTTCTGACACATCACAGAAGGAAGCAGCAGCGGGGACCTCCTCCTCATCACTCATTATGTCCATCTCTATCGTGTTCTCTGCCAGAATTAAATCTGGTGTAAGGTCCTCATCTCCTTCATCTTCTTCTGGCAATAATGGTTGCGCATTACTCAGTTCAAGAAACTCATTGGAAAATAACTCCTCTGACCCCAGTGAAGAAGGGGCACCGGTGGTGGAGGAAGTGTTACGTGGGGTGGCCATAGCAGTGGAGGATGAGGAGGATGTTGTGGTAAAGTTAGAAACGGTAGAGGATGGGGTGTGCTGTGTAAGCCAGTCAACTACCTCTTCAGCATTTTGGGAGTTCAGGGTCATTGGCTTTTTAAAACTGGGAAATTTGCTAGGGCCACAGGATTGCATAGCAGCACGGCCCCTAGCACGGCCTCTGCGTGGCGGCCTGCCTTTGCCTGGCATTATTTTTAAAAAAACAACAACAACAACAAAAACTCAGTTGGTTTTTCTGGAAACGATAATACACACAGCTAGATGGCGGGTTGAAGAAAACACTGTGCAAATAATGCCTACAAGGTCAACGTATACACTACTACAGCGGTGGATACGGATTACGTAAAATATATGAATGCTGCTTGAAAAAAAGTAACTCAAGTGGTTTTTCTAGAGACGATAATATTATCAATATTTAGACAAAATGTGAACAAGGTCACACAGCTCGATGGCGGGTTGAAGAAAACAGTGTGCAAATAATGCCTACAAGGTCAACGTATACACTACTACAGCGGTGGATACGGATTACGTAAAATATATGAATGCTGCTTGAAAAAAAGTAACTCAAGTGGTTTTTCTAGAGACGATAATATTATCAATATTTAGACAAAATGTGAACAAGCTCACACAGCTCGATGGCGGGTTGAAGAAAACAGTGTGCAAATAATGCCTACAAGGTCAACGTATACACTACTACAGCGGTGGATACGGATTACGTAAAATATATGAATGCTGCTTGAAAAAAAGTAACTCAAGTGGTTTTTCTAGAGACGATAATATTATCAATATTTAGACAAAATGTGAACAAGCTCACACAGCTCGATGGCGGGTTGAAGAAAACAGTGTGCAAATAATGCCTACAAGGTCAACGTATACACTACTACAGCGGTGGATACGGATTACGTAAAATATATGAATGCTGCTTGAAAAAAAGTGACTCCGGTGTTTTTTCTGGAGACGGTAATATTATGGATATTTAGACAGAATGGGAACAAGGTCACACAGCTCGATGGCGGGTTGAAGAAAACAGTGTGCAAATAATGCCTACAAGGCCAACGTATACACTACTACAGCGGTGGATACGGATTACGTAAAATATATGAATGCTGCTTGAAAAAAGTGACTCCGGTGTTTTTTCTGGAGACGGTAATATTATGGATATTTAGACAGAATGGGAACAAGGTCACACAGCTCGATGGCGGGTTGAAGAAAACAGTGTGCAAATAATGCCTACAAGGCCAACGTATACACTACTACAGCGGTGGATACGGATTACGTAAAATATATGAATGCTGCTTGAAAAAAGTGACTCCGGTGTTTTTTCTGGAGACGGTAATATTATGGATATTTAGACAGAATGGGAACAAGGTCACACAGCTCGATGGCGGGTTGAAGAAAACAGTGTGCAAATAATGCCTACAAGGCCAACGTATACACTACTACAGCGGTGGATACGGATTACGTAAAATATATTATGGCTGCTTGAAAAAAGTGACTCCGGTGTTTTTTCTGGAGACGGTAATATTATGGATATTTAGACAGAATGGGAACAAGGTCACACAGCTCGATGGCGGGTTGAAGAAAACAGTGTGCAAATAATGCCTACAAGGCCAACGTATACACTACTACAGCGGTGGATACGGATTACGTAAAATATATGAATGCTGCTTGAAAAAAGTGACTCCGGTGTTTTTTCTGGAGACGGTAATATTATGGATATTTAGACAGAATGGGAACAAGGTCACACAGCTCGATGGCGGGTTGAAGAAAACAGTGTGCAAATAATGCCTACAAGGCCAACGTATACACTACTACAGCGGTGGATACGGATTACGTAAAATATATGAATGCTGCTTGAAAAAAGTGACTCCGGTGTTTTTTCTGGAGACGGTAATATTATGGATATTTAGACAGAATGGGAACAAGGTCACACAGCTCGATGGCGGGTTGAAGAAAACAGTGTGCAAATAATGCCTACAGGGCAAATAATGCCTAAAAGGTCAACTTATACACTACTACAGCGGTAGTAAAATAAAAAAAAGTAAAATAAAAAAAAAATGAATATTAAAAAAAAAAAATTAAAGTTGGTGCTGCTGAACTACTAGGAGCAGCAGATTAGCACACCAGTCCCACTCCCCAACACTGCTAGACTAATAGCACTGGGCTCTTATAGTAGTAGTAGTAGTAGTAGTAGTAAAACAACAAAAAATAAATAAAAGCAGTCCTTACAAGGACTACTGTTATTGCAGCAGTCAGCAGATGAGATCAGAAGCAGGACAGCTGCCCACTGCAGCTACATACAGAGCACTGCAGTAGAAGGTAGATTACTAGCCAGCAAAGCTACCTAAGCTTAAATGTCCCTCAAACCCCTGCAGACTTCTGTCCCTCCAATAACAGAGCAGTATCAAAACGATTACTAGCCAGCAAACTTTCAACTGTCCCTGAAATCACTAACAGGCAGCAGCTCTCTCCCTACACTATCTCTTCAGCACACACAGGCAGAGTGAAAAAACGCTGCAGGGCTTCGGTTTTTATAGGGAAGGGGAGTGGTCCAGGGGAGAGCTTCCTGATTGGCTGCCATGTACCTGCTGGTCTGGGGTGAGAGGGCAAAAAAAAGCGCCAACAATGGCGAACCCAAAATGGCGAACGTCGCGCGACGTTCGCGAACTTCCGGCGAGCGCGAACACCCGATGTTCGCGCGAACAAGTTCGCCGGCGAACAGTTCGCGACATCTCTATTTATGTATAACAAAAGCTAGCTGAAAAAGAACAGAACCTTGAATCACTACATTAAACACATCAACTTGAATAAAATCTGCCTGAGAATGTGCATAAGGCTTTTATTCATAAAGACAATTTTGTCAACATTTTGAAGACTGTATTTAACAATATCTTTCTGCCTGTCTGCTTGTAAAATAACATTTTAAGGTCATTTGAAGGTATTAAAAGTTTAGAGCATTGAAAAGCTGACAGTTGAAACTTTTTGAATTTGAATTATAATGGCACCATTGCACTTGCTGCAACATGCTCTCACAGCAACTTCCCCTTTAATTTTAAAACTACATTTATCAGCTTCTTGGTCTAATAACTTAATCACTTTTACATTTACATTCATAGCGTGCATTTATGAACACTTTTTTTCTCACCAGGAGGCATACATTTTGTCAGAGTATTTAAATATTCCCTCTCATACATCTCTCTTTCCTCTCTCGCACTATTTGGCTTAATGGAGACAAGAAAAATCACCTATAGACTATAATGGATAGTAAAAAATTTGGAAAATGTTTGCACAAAAAAACAACCATTGACTTCAATGCCTTTGGCAACTTTTTTGCCGTTTCGTAAATTTTTGGTGAAGTGAAACAGGTCAGATTCACCCATCACTAATGAAAATTAGTTGGCGTGGGTATAAAGCGTAGTTGTATTCCCAATGCCTGAGTCAATGTCTTCCCTCATGATCACTGAAATCTTAATGCATAACGACTGAAATCTTCAAAGAACGACATGGCATTGTGTGTATTAAAGTGGAGATGGTTTGTAATTCCCACCAACGGTATTTATTAACTCTCTTCTTTAAATAATTATTTATAGATAGGCCCTTTAGGGAAATAAATACAATAAATACAAAGGGAACATTTTAATTTCTTTCTAAATTGATAATTTACGAAATAGCATTAAATAATGACAGACTAGGCAAAGCTAAGACCTTTTTAATAAAAATTAATAATATGAATAATATTTTAGTGTAAAGGTATAACTTATTGGTATGCAGCATTTTTAAAAATCAAGATTTGTAATAACTGTAGCTTTAAGTATGTAAGGGTAAATGATTATTAATCGGAGGTTTCAGCTGTGCATTATAAGGTTTGCTCTGCTAGAAACCAACAAAAATGAATATCATATTCTCCTCTCATGTCTGTTCATTTTTTCCATTTTTTTTGTTCAAGAGAAATATGTTATGACAGATACTCTTTATACCAAGGTCTAAAAATGCTGTTTGTCACCTGGCAAATTTAAAAGAGCTTATTATAAGTGACTCTATTCTCCACATCACCTTCTAAGGCAGTGGTCCCCAACCAGTAGCTCGTGAGCAACATGTTGCTCCCCAACCCCTTGGATGTTGCTCCCAGTGGCCTCAGAGCAGGTGATTATTTTTGAATTTCAGGCTTGAAGGTTGTATAAAAACCAGGTGTCCTAGCAAACAGAGGCTCCTGTAGGCTGCCAGTCCACATAGTGGCTACCAATAGTCAATCACAACCCTTACTTGGCACTAGCCAGGAACATTTTTCATGCTTGTGTTGCTCCCCAACTCTTGTTTCATCTGAATGTTGCTCACGGGTGGAAAAAGGTTGGGGACCCCTGTTCTAAGGCAACCATCACTTCAATAAGGTATGGCAGGTTTGATCCAGCCTTGGGTATCCTTCACTGTAGGACTATGTCAAGCCTGTCTGTGTGATATCCACACTTCTGTCCACTTGTTCTCTCTCTCTTTTTAATGCTATGCAGAGGCTGCTAAACTTTGTACAGTGTTGTATCTAAGGCTATAAGTGCACATTTCTGAGCATCCTATCTGTCACATCTCTGGAAAGAAAGATCAATGGCCTTTCTTTAGGCACAATAAAAGGACAAAGTAAAATTGCAGTAACTGCTTGTTCCAGAAATTACATTAGCAACAGAAATACATTTAAAAAAAAAACAACAATAAAAAGATATACTCTGCAAAGTTGGCTTTATATAGTGGGTGTCACATAACACATGAGATAAAACACCACTTTGCCTGTCTTGAAATGGTTTCACATTAGCAATGCTTTTTCCTTTTATAATTATGCCTTAAATGCATTCCTAGTGAAAAAACTGTAACTTCAAGATAGTTGCTTTCATCTGATTAAAGGCTTATTAACACTGTAATAAATACATTTCCCATACCTACTGCAAATGCAGGCTTCTTGAAGTAGACTAGTAATTGTTAGATGCCAAAATTCCCTTATACTTACAAAGTTTGATGCAACTTGATCTTTTGTGTCTTTATAGAACTCCAGTTTTGGACCAGAGAGCACAGTATATGAAGCAACCCAATTTTTCCTACAGAAAGACATTATGAGACATATTATTAGAAAAGATGAATATATTACAATTGGTTTGCCTTCTATTGAAAAAACTGATAATCAACAAAAAGTGAATATTGCTCGATAAACTAATAAGCAAGCAGACTGTATTATCTGGAGCAATGATAAACATTCAGGGTGGTAATGGAGATATTCAATGTGGATGATAGTTTAGACACTGAATGCCAAACCATGAATAGCTAATCTGGCTTGTGGTTCTAGGAGACACTTACATAGCAGACCTTTATTCAATTGTCTTAGCCCATTTTGGGATACTTTTCTGAGCCGGGGGAAAGGAAAGGGTGCAGTGCCCAGGGCAGGGTGCAGGTCTGACTTGGAGGGGCCCACCGGGTTTTTCCGGTGTCCTATTAGCCCAATTATTTTTAAAAATGTGAATTTAAAATTGACTCTATGGAAGATGGGTTTCAAGATAACTGATCCCATACCTATATATATATATATATATATATATATACAAAGAAGAAGGTAAGCACTCACAGGTCTTAAAATGTTCAAAAAGTGAAAATTTATTGAAGAATTTTTTCTGACGTTTCGGCTAAACCTATAGCCTTTCTCAAAGTAACAAATGTGAATCTGACCAAACAATTTAAACACTCACATGGCGGGAAAGTGGTGTGATGACGTCATCACGTGTCAGGGGGGAGTGAATACATCAATACAGTGCGTCAAAAACATACAGTGCTATACAAGTATGTGTAAATTAACAAAAAATGAGCATGACATCTCACTGTGACACAAAATATCACAAAGCAGGCATTTAGCAACAGTGTAGCAGCGGAATCAAAACATGATACATCTGTAACGTATTTAGAAAAGCGATACTATGTATAAACTTAGTTACAATGCAAAGCTTGTATAGCTTTAAAGATTACAAGCTTTGCATTGTAACTAAGTTTATGCATTTAGAATTCAGGGGCAACACTAAGCTTCAGCTCTAACACCCAGTTTCCAAAAAATAATGAGCATTGTTATATAAATTTTAATGTCTTTAGTGCACTCACAAACTGATAAAATGTTTCCACTTTTCTTTAGATTAGTAGTAACAATTGAAATTCAAGTTGTGTCTTTAGAGTTGGAAAGGGAGAGCTCTTTCTTTTTCCTTGTTGAGACATGCCCTAGTAGTTTATTATTGGCAAGGAGTTTCAGTTGTTCATTAGTCTTTTAAAGGAGAAGTCCCACTTGCTGGAGGGGGTGAATGGTGCAGAAGAATCAGAAGTAGGATTAAAAGAAGAAGATAAGACTACATTAGCTAGATTGAGGTTAGCATTACTTTGTTACATAAGTCCTGAATTTTTATTATTTTTGTTTTTCTCCAAATACACCTTGCCAAAGTCAATGAATACTTTACATTGTGATGACAGATATGAATATTAGTATCAATTTTCTCACCTAGATGTTTGCTGACCTGGTTCTGAGTATCCATTCTAAAAGCATCAGAGGGTGAGTGAGATTAGATTCCTATGTACAGCCAATGTAACCAGCTAAGAGTGTAATAAAGGAGATAGACCTCATTGACTCTCTAGTCTACAGTAAATACATGAAGTTCATAAGTACCTTACTACAATGATTCAAACTCAGCAACTATATTTAATTACAAATAACATTTCTTTTATGTTTGGTTGCTCTGGGGCAGAATTACATATTTTACAGAACACAATGCATGTCTCGTTCTTCATACGGAACCTAAAAATATCAGAATAGCCTCTCAGATCTTTACTAGACAGATGCCAGGAATTTCAGAAAGCCGCACATGTTCATGTGCTATTCTTTGTGCAGGATTCAACCTGCCTCTAAGAATATCCATCATTTTTCAATTGTTGTCCTTCTTCTATCTTTCCAGCTGAGGGAAGGTTAACAAACTATGCAAGAACATAACCTTAGGCTGACTGATATGCTTTAGCTGTAAACAATTAGACACACAGTAACCAACATATTTACTTGAGAAATTATTTTTACAAATTCATATGTAATGGGATAAACCCATTGGTTTATACTTACAGGGGTTTATTTATCAAAGTCTGAATTTATCTCAATATTTTCTGGGGAAAAAAACACCGAACAAATCTGCATGTTTTTTTTTTTTTTGCCTTATTTATTAAAACACTTTCCAGAAAATTTTGTTTGTGGGAAAAAATCGTGAATTTTTTTTGGGATTTTCCACCTGTAAAATCATATTTTTGCCGATAAGCCCGAAATCTTCGGATTATTGCGCAAAACAAAAAATCTTTGGTACTTCTCCCATTGACTTACTGTAGACTTCCCAGAGGTGCCTCCTGACCTAGCAGTGCAGTTGAATAGAGACATTTTGGCTGATGAAGTTATAGATACAATTAATGCATCCCCCTCCAAGTCTACAGACATTAATATAATGCGCCTATTTACTAACTTATCCATACAGCATGGAAATTCTGGGAGCAGAATTGAAGTGTCATTGGACACTGCAAAAGCTTTTGACACAGTTAAGTGGCAATATTTATTTATAACACTGAACCACTATAGATTTGGCCCAAGATTTAGAACCTGGATACAGACTCTATATGCCCATCCATGGGATAGGATCCTGGTCTGTGGAAGGTTATCTTGGAGCATATGTCCCCTATCCCCAATGCTTTTCGCCCTCACCATTAAACCTCTGGCTATTCGTATTAGGGCAAGTGAAAAGACAGTGGGCTTACAAATAGGAAACGTAACTAAAAAAATATCACTTTATGCTGATGATATACTTTTGTATTTGGCAAATCCACACCAAGCCTTAGAATCTCCTAAAGGTGGTTTCTGAATTTGGCTAATACTTTGGACTTAAAATTAATCACTCTCAATCCATTTTCTTTGTTGTCTAAGGGGGACACTGGGAACGATGGGGTTAAGCTCCATCCTCCAAGAGGCAGGACACTTGGTAATATTAATTAAGGGGCGTGCCATACTTGGCTTAACCCCGCACACTGTGCTGAACCTTCAGTTTTTCAAGTGTCTTGCTACCAGGAGGATGGACTTCCCTAGTGGGGAAAGATTTCTTCGGTCAGCATCGGCTGACACCCAGGGTGATACCAGGAACAGGGCTACCTGCTTCCTAAGGGTTAGCCCCCGTCATGGAACAGCCACCGGGGTATTTCTTCTAGCCACTGCGGCTATATCAACCACCCAGACAATACCTGCACCATACTAGGTAGACAGAAGGTCTGGCCGGTGTTAGCTACTATTGAGGTAAGCTTTCCAGTTTCCCCCAGTATCCATCTGCTACTGTGGCACCGGTTTCCCCCCCTTCCTCCCTTCTGCCAGCCAGTCGCCATAACCTCCCTTTTCTCTCTGGGTCCAGAAAAACCTTAGAAAAGGGGACCCAGAGGGACGCTGCGTCTGTTCTGGTTCTCATTTATTACCTTGGGAAGGATGCGGCTAAGCAACACCGCATCTGGCGCATCCGAAGTTTATTGGCGCCATTCCAGTATGCAACGCCATTTTAAAATGACGTTCGCGGTGGAACGCATTGCATTCCAGTGGCCATCTTGCGGTCACATAACTGAGCGGGTAGACGCGCGCCGCACAGGGGGAGAATAGGAGACTCCTCGGCGCATACAGAGCGACTGGCAGCACAAGGAGGGGAGAGTTAAGTACAGACAAGCAGCGGTTACAGTAACCTGCATGGTTTAACCCACGCACACTTGCTTGGCTATCAGGTGACTCCCAATGGCAGAAGGAAGGCCAGTGGGCTTATTCTCAAGGGCGGGGGGGAGAGCACCCAGCACAACACAGGTCATTTATTTTGCCTGTAACAAATGTCAATCAAAAATTGCTGGGGGCCAGAGTGAGCCACTATGCAGATCTTGTTCTGCTGAGCAAGGGGCTCCTGCCGCTGTGGGGCATAATTCAGATTCATCAGCAAATCAAGCTGAAGATACAAACGTTCAGGGTACTTCCCAAGAACCCGGCCCCAGCAGGGCCCAAGACTTACCGGACCCCCTCTGGGTGGTACAATTGTCACAGTCATTAGCATCCCTTCAGGGGCTCCCAGCTATAGCTGATAATTTAGGCAAAGCACAAGCAAAGCTTGGCCAGAAACAAGGCAGCAAGCGCAAACATTCACATAGCGCCAAAGTCGACAATCTATCTAACACATCCCCTGGCGAGTCGTCAGTAGAACAGGTATCATCTCAGTCAGAGGGCAAGATACCATATTCAGATGAATACTCTGACGAGGAAGAGGAAAATCTAGAGGCTGAGAGAGACCGTGATTCCCAACATGACGTTGATAAAATCATTAAGGGGGTACTCGAAGTACTTAACATTTCACAAACACCAAAACAATCCGAAACATCAAAGCTGTTCAAGAGACAACACAAATAAATCCACATTATGTTTTCCATTGCACGAACAGTTGATGGACATGTTACAGGATGAATGGAACAATCCAGAATTAAAGTTCCAAGCTACTAAGAAGTTTTCAAAGTCCTTCCCCTCTCCCAAAGAAATAGTGGACAAGTGGACGAATCCACCAGTCGTGGATGCCCCAGTATCCAGACTGTCAAAATCTACCGCGCTACCAGTCAATGACGCAGCAGCTTTTAAAGATCCATCAGATAAATGAATGGAAGGGTTCTTAAGAGCAATTTACTCGTCATCTGGCTCATTTCTCAGACCCAGTCTGGCATCGGCCTGGGTTTCCCGAGCTATTCAGTCATAGTCAGAATCATTGGTCAAGGACATCCAAGAGGGAGTCCCCAGAACTGATCTACTATCTTCAGCACAGACAATTGCGGAAGCATCCGCTTATTTGTGTGACACTACTCTAGATGTTTCGCAAATCACAGCTCGAACCTCAGCACTGTCCATAGCGGCACGCAGAACATTGTGGCTTGAAAACTGGTCTGCTGACCTGACTACCGTTTAAAGGCCATAAACTATTCGGAGAGGAACGTGAGAAAATAATCTCACAGGCTACGGGGGGAAAAAGTACCTTTCTCCCTCAGACGAAGAGCAAGTTTAAAGGAACAGCCAGACGTAAAAGCCTGATGAAGGGTGGGTGTTCCCCCCCGAAACGTTGATGTTTGGTGACTGAATAAAAGGGGATAATCCCCGACTGCACTAATCGGTGTGTGTGCGGATCCGTTTCTTTTACACATTGGTTGCTAAGGGACCCGGCCGGGTCAATGGAAGGAACGCACCACCAGCTTGCAGGATTGGTGAACTACAGGTGTGCGGTAGGAGAATTACATTGTAGAGACGTAAAAGCAGCCCACCACAACGTTCACACTTTCACAAGACCAGTGATAAAGGTCGTACACCATGGAAGACCAACAAAACCTTCAACAAACCAGCAGAAGATAAGTCTACCTCAGCCTGACCTGGCACCCCCTCCGGAATCGCTAGAACAAATAGGGGGCAAGTTACTGCAGTTTCAGGAGGCGTGTATCCACCATTCCACAGATGCATGGCTCAACAAAATAGTCTCAGAAGGCTATCACCTCGACTTCATGAAATCACCACGAAAATTTTTCATGTCCACAGTTCCAGTACACCCCAGAAAAGCTCAGGCCTTCTTGTACTGCATTGTCAATCTCGAGCGCACTGGGGTAATTATACCAGTACCACAACAGGAGAGATTCTCAGGGTTCTACTCCAATCTGTTCATAGTGCCAAAGAAGGACTGGTCCTTCAGGCCGGTGCTGGATCTCAAACTGCTAAACAAGTTTATCCGTTCTATTCATTTCAAGATGGAGACTCTCCGTTCTGTGATCCGGGGAATGGAACAAGGACAGCTAATGATGTCATTAGATATCAAAGACGCTTATCTCCATGTCCCAATCTGGGCCCCTCATCAGAAATACCTCCGATTCGCATTTTCGAACCAACACTTCCAGTTTGTGGCACTGCCGTTCGGGCTGTCCTCGGCCCCACGGGTGTTCACCAAGCTAATGGCGGTCACAGCAGCAACATTACGGCTTCAGGGAGTATCTGTGACCCCATATCTGGACGATCTTCTCTTCAAAGCCAGATCAGAAGAGAAGGTCAAGCAGGACCTAAACAAGTCGATTCGACTATTGCAGAGCTTCGGCTGGAAAATGAATTGGTCAAAATCCAACCTTCAAACAAGCATCAAACATCAGATGGTGTTTCTAGGCCTGGAATTCAACACAATCACGCAGTTAGTATGTCTTCCACAAGAGAAACAACACAAGATCATGATCAGGTTCGGTTACTGCTATCCCACCAGAAGCCTACCGTACACATGGCAATGCAGGTTCTGGGTCTCATGGTGTCAACGATCAAAGCGGTACTATTTGCTCAGATTCACCTTCGTGCCTTACAAGCAAATATACTATCATCATGGAGAGGAGGGCCTCTGTCCCGAGCGATCACTCTCAGACAACAAGGGAGACCCTTCAGTGGTGGTTGAGGACGGACAACCTAACCACGGGACAATCCTGGGCGACTCCGGATTGGAATGTCATCTCCATGGACACCAGTCTAAAAGGTTGGGGAGCAACCTGGAACAATCTATCGGCACAAGGTCAATGGTCTCACGGGGAGTCCAAACTCCCCATCAACATCCTAGAATTACGGGCCATAAAACTAGCACTAATTCAATGGTCACGTCTCCTGCACCAAAAACCAGTTCGCATCCAGAGCGACAATGTCACCACAGTGGCGTACATAAATCGCCAGGGAGGAACACGCAGCAAAGCAGCACGGAAGGAAGCTCAGCTCATATTGGGCAGAAGCCAACCAAGTAAGATTGTCGGCCATCCACATTCCGGGAGTGTCCAACATAAAGGCGGACTTTCTCAGTCGAAACCAAGTTCGGCCAGGCGAATGGGAACTTCATCCGGAAGTATTCTCGGAACTAGTGGGTCTCTGGGGCCAGCCACAGATAGATCTGATGGCATCCAAAACCAAAGTAAACACATTCTTCGCACGGGCCCGAGATCCACTAGCGGCGGGGGTGGACGCCATGACACAAGCCTGGACATTAGACCTAGCATACATCCCCCCCCCCTCTTCTGATGTTGCCTCGAGTACTCAAGAAAATCAGGCAGTCAGCACTTACAGTAATTGTAGTAGCTCCTTATTGGCCTCGACGAACATGGTTCTCAGATCTGCAGGAAATGTCAATAGACCGTCCAGTTCGACTACAATGCAGACCAGATCTGCTCAACCAGGGCCCAGTGTCGCATCCCAATCCCGGACTATTCGCTTTGACGGCATGGCTATTGAAGCATCCATCTGGCGAAGACAAGGGATAGCAGAAGAAGTTATTGCCACAATGCTTAAAGCTCATAAACCAATGAATTATATTTCCGATACTTGGATCACTTACAAGACAGTGTTCCTAGTTGCTATTTCATCAACCAGAAGGGTATCCGAACTGAGTGCTCTATCCTCGGATCCGGTCTTTCTGGTGTTCCACAGAGACAAGGCGGTATTACGAACAGTTCCGTAATTTTTACCTAAAGTGGTATCTTCCTTTCATATTAATCAGGAAATCATAGTGCCATCATTATGTCCAGATCCCAAAAACGACAAGGAACGACATCTTCACAATTTAGATGTAGTCAGAGCCTTTCGGTGGTACCTTGATCGGACAAAGACTTTTTGGAAATCACAGACTCTTTTTGTGCTTCCTGACGGTCCTCGTAAAGGTATTCCTGCTTCCAAGACTACAATAGCTAGGTGGATCAAACAAACTAATGGTATTAAAAATTAGTGGTGAGCACAACTTTTCCTTGTTTGTTATAGTTATAAAGGAGCAGTGACCAGCTCCATGTTGTGTATATATATATATATATATATATATATATATATATATATATATATATATATATATATGAAGAATGGCGGCACTCACAGGATTTTCAGGCGAAATAAAGAATACATTTTTCTTTAACTCGACGTTTCGATCCCTCACAGGGATCTTTCTCAAGAGTATACAAACATGCAACCAGTATATATATATATATATATATATATATATATATATATATATATATATATATAAATTACAAAATTATTACTTTCTATTTGCCTCTGAAAAGAAACACTTAATGCTAGCAGAACATTACTGTACACTATATTATTTGCTGTACATGTACAACGAAAACATTTTATGTATTTCAGAATGGTCACATTTGTACCTTTAAAAAATGTCCCTTTTATCTTCTGCTCAGTACAAAAGTTTGTCTGACCTATTTAGAAATAGTACCGCTTAGTGAACATTTATCAGGGGCGAGTATCATCTGGTGACAAGGTTCTGTCCTAAAGTGTTTTGCTCTCTTAATTTTCTGCATCTAAAGCAAAAGATCTTTCATGAAAATACTTTGGTAAGTGGCAGTTCCTCCTTTGGGGAGAAAAAAAATGTCATACCATATTTTCTGTATTTTTCCAGTCCTATTTCCAGGCATGTCATCTCCCTGGTTTAGTAACATGTAGGGTAAGCGAGACTGATTTGCAGATGCTATTGAGACAGCTTCTAAGATCAGCAGCTTTTCAATTCTATTATTTATGCAATTTTTAAATGAAGGCACAGAGATACCATTATTACTGAAATTCATTTTCATTAAATCTTTGATTAATATTTTAGAAATTTAGACATTATTATGTATACAAAAAAGTGCTTCATTTTAAAGAGAATATCATATGTACCAGTGAAAACTAGGACACTGCGACAATGAGAATTGCTTTTGAAAAAAGAAAAGGAGTAAGAAGAATAAAAGAAATATGGTCCCCCGGTACCTAGTGCTATGGGTGCACTGAGAATATGCCAACAGAAGTGTAATGGACAGCTATAGGCCATGATTTCTCCTTGGCAAAAGGAAATAAGGTTTCCTTTAGATCAGTTCTCTGTAAGAGGAGGCTAGGTGGTCTATTTCTCATGAAAGTGCCTCAATGAATTAAACTGACAGATATAACCAATGGTTCCTGCTATCCATCTGGTATCGTTGGTTGTTAGCTGTAGCAAACAAAGTTCTAGGTTGCAAAGCAGCTAGACCTATATTTAATACCCTTCTTTACCAGGCAGAAAATTCAGGAAACGTCAAAAATTCACAAAACACCGGGCCGCAGGCTTAGCTGAACAGGGCCGCTAAACCAGGCGGGTGCATAAGACACGGGTGCGATGCCATGGCAACCCATGCATGAAACTTTCTACAGATCCCCCAAAATGCAGGGAAACAAGCTCAGGAATCCCACTGATTCTCTATTATAGTGAGTTTTTTTTAAAAAATTATTTTCTGTATTTCAATGTAATAATAATAGAAATGAAGTGCATAATATATACGACAACCCCCCCCCCCCCCCCCCGGACCTTGACATGCTTAAGAAACCAGCAACTTTTTAACTTTATGGAGATTTCCAGTGGCTGCTGATTGCCTTCTGTTAAACATAATTTGACTAGAACGTTCTATGTTATATTTAATTTTTCCATTAAAAATTGTCATATTATCAAAGCTGATGATAAGCCAGCCCAATTGATATTCCCTCTTAGTCAAATTGCAGCAGTACCGGCATCTCGTAAAACAAACCCAAAAAATATTATCGATTTCAAAATCTTGAAAAGAATCCTTTTGTTATTTTTTAATGGGCTCTGCAGAAGCACATGGAATTTATAAGTGTCTTTTAAAGAAAACTAGGTTTGTTTGCCGCACACTTTCATCTAGACACAGACCTGAAAGGCAATTTAACAGATGGCAACAATAAACATAATCTCAGGATACCAGCGTAGAGAATACCTTTTTGAATAGGTTTTATAGGATTACAGAAGCCAAACACCTTTTCAAACAGCTTGTGTCTGGTAAGCAGTGCGCTTTTCAGTACTCCCTTAAGGAAAATATATTTTTTTCCCAAAGAGTGAGCGTAAGATGCATTTCTAGCTCCAACCTTCCCCAGCTGATCGTACAAAAACAAATTGAGTCATTGCTGCAAACATGCACGTCTCTAAGAAATGCAACTCCAGAGAAAACCATGTTTAGCCTAAGGTATGTGATTACAAAGCAAGGGACTTCTGCATTTCTTTGTATTATCATATCTTTTTTTGTGTTGGGTGGCTTTAGACTAGCATGGGCACCACGTTGTACCAATTTTTATGTTTTCTAATTGGGGTTATATAATAAAAAAATGCAAGGTTTGCTACAAAATGAAGCATTTTCTCGTCACATCTCATTTGTAGCTATGGGTTACTGCACCTGAGCTAACTTTGTGCCTTTTATTACATATGGTGTTGTCAGGAACTACCCCCAGTGTGAGGTTGGCAGATTGGAGCCTATGTGCTGTGTAACCAAGGATAAGGGGCACATTTACTATTGATCGAATATCGAGGGTTAATTAACCCTCGATATTCGACCGTCAAAGTAAAATCGTTCAACTTCGAATATCGAAGTCGAGAATTTACCGCATTTTGTTCGATCGAAGGAAAAATCGTTCGATTGAATGATTAAATCCTTCAAATTGAATGATTCGAAGGATTTTAATCCATCGATCGAACGATTTTCCTTCGATCAAAAAAAGCTAGGAAAGCTTATGTGGACCTTCCCCATAGGCTAACATTGGTGCTCGGCAGGTTTTAAGTGGCGAAGTAGGTGGTCAAAGTTTTTTTTAAAGAGACAATACTTCGACTATAGAATGGTCGAATAGTCGAAAGATTTTTAGTTCGAATTGTTCGATTCGAAGTCGTAGTCGAAGATCGAAGTAGCCAATTCGATGGTCGAATTAGCCAAAAAAAACTTCGAAATTCGAAGTATTTTTTATTCTAATCCTTCACTTGAGCTTAGTAAATGTGCCTCTAAATGTAAAGGTAGAGACCTTATGATGAGTGAGCAAATAGATTTATTTCAATACATTTTTATTGAATAAAGCAAATAAGTTGTACAGAACATTATTTCCAAAGAAGCATCTCTAATATACATTTGGTAACATATCATATCAAAGGTGACATATATAATCATAGTTTGTATTGAGATATTACCAGTATAACAACTGCAATTAAATGTACCATAAAATACACAATAGTGAATGTCTGTCAAAATAATAATAAAATAAATAAATAAATAAAATAAATAATTAAATAAATAAATAAATAAGTAAAATTGTTTCTACACTGACAACAAAATAAAAACTATGTTACTCCCGCATCGCAGATAAATGGCTTAGGCTCCATACCTGAAGACACGCCAGTGACTGCCCATATTTTAAGTGTGCAACTCACCCAGCTACAGGCATCCCTGGTCACAACTATCACGCAATCTGTCTCTAATGCGGTAGCCACTGCCATAAGGGAGTTACAGAGAGATTTAACAGATTTGGGGGACCGCACTGATAAGCTGGAGACATGTTCTGATGCTGTTGTCTCAAAAATAACAGACATAGAGGACGATAGTGCTTTTCTTAAGGAGGAGGTGACACGCCTAAGAGATATGTGTGAGGACCTGGAAAACAGGTCCCGCAGGCAAAATTTGAGGGTTAGAGGAGTCCCTGAGGAAGTGACTACAGCTGAAATCCCACAATATCTGCAAGAATTGTTTGCAACCCTCTGTCCAGACGAGTCGAAAGAACACTGGATTTTGGACAGGGCCCATCGCTCATTAGGCCCAAAGCCACCTACCGCCAAGCCGCCGAGAGATATTGTTATCTGCTTCCATTATTATCAGAGAAAGGAAGCTCTTCTTGCTAAGACAAGATCACTTAAGATGATATCATTCCGCAACCATAACCTACAGATATTTGCAGATCTTTCTCCAATCACGCTTGCGAAAAGGAGAGACCTACGCTTTCTTACGCAGCAGCTACGGGAACACAATATCCCATACAGATGGGGATATCCCTTTAAGCTAGTGGTCAACCGGCTCGGACATACATATATTCTGCAGAATCCCTCCAACGCCTCTAAATTTTTGCAGGCTTTGGGCGTCAACTCTGATCAAAATGTATCGCTTCAGCTCCCTGCTCCGCCTGAGAAACCTGCTTCGCCATTACACCAAGAATGGAGCACTACGTCAGGTTCTTAACGTCCGATGTCACCCAGACTTGCACTAAGCCCCTCTCCTCCTCAAGACACCTGAGGCTTCGTTACTTTGCTGGATACCGCCATTGTTTATCTCTACTTTATTACCCTTCACACCATGGGAATCCACGATGGGTAGTCTCGACTTACTTTGCCATCTGTGTACTATACACACTCTGTGACGCTGCCAGGGTTCGTCTGCTGACCCCCACATAGTGGAGTTCTTGGGAACGCTCAACATAGGCCCAGGTTGGTTTCACCTGCGCCCTAGTCTTTATCCTTGGGATCTAATAACTTTTTATTTTGTTTTTTCTCTCTTGGGTACGCATTGCTTAATCCCCACTTGTAAGGGGTGGGAAGCGGCAAAATTTGATTTTTGATCTTGATGTACCCAACAGTTCCTGATGTGTTTCTGTCATTTTTTTCCTTTTTTGTTATTTTTTCTCTCACTAAATTTGTTAAGGTCTCTGGAGAACTTGACATTATTCGGTCACTCTGCTTCATTTTTCTTATGATCTTCTCTTTATTGGGCTTTATTGAATGCCTTGTTATTATTGTATTAGTTATATTTCTCATGTTACAGCCAAAGGGATCGAACTGCAAGTCTGATCAACCTGTGATATTTTTGTCGCTTTCAATATTGAAGAACGATACAGCTTTTCTCTATGTTTTAACTCATGGCGAGGATAGTATCCATTAATGTGAAGGGTCTCAATAGCATTATGAAACGATACTTGGCATTGAAAGAGATTAGGACCCTGAAAGCTGATATTGCATTCATTCAAGAGACTCACTTTATGAAGACAGGTACCTCTAGGCTTTATTCCAAGTATTACCCAACAGCTTTCTATGCCTCAGGTCCTACTAAAAAAGCTGGGGTGGCTATTCTTATTCATAAAGATTGCCCATTGATGGTTGATCAGACTTTCAGCGACCCTAAGGGTCATTATTTATTGTTGATTGGTAAATATGCAAATGTATCAGTGACCCTACTGAATGTCTACTCACCCAATACGCATCAGATTCGTTTTCTGAAAAGAATGACTGCCAAAATTGTGCAATCCGATTCTTCCTATGGCATTCTAGGGGGGGATTTCAATGTTGTATATTCTCAAATGGCAGATCGCTCTCACCCTTCCCCAGATAAGCAGGCCCATTTGATTTCACGTAGTTTCCGACAGCTAATACGACAGACACATATGTTTGATGCTTGGCGTATTAATCATCCAAAAGACAAACAGTACACTTTCTATTCTCCGGTGTATAAGGTCCATTCCCGTATTGATAACTTTCTTATTTCACAATCGGTTCTGCATATACGATATTCTACAGAAATTTATCCGATCACTTGGTCTGACCATGCGCCCATAGCTCTCACCCTTGATTTACTTAAACCTCCACCTAGGGAACCTCATTGGCGGCTGAATGAGTCTATATTGCATGACCTAGAGGCCTTTAAACAAATTGAGATTAGCCTTAAGGAATATTTTCTGATTAATGAGGGTTCAGTCCAGGATTTGTCTGTTATGTGGGAAGCCCATAAGGCCTCAGTTAGGGGCCATTTTATAGCTCTGTCTGCTAGCAAGCGGAAGACAAGGACGGCATCATACTTCTCCCTACATAGAAAGCTTAGGGATTTAGAAACACAATATAATTTACATGGTTCTGCCCTTATACTTGACCAAATTGTGACTCTTAGAAAGGATTTAGCTAAACTTAAGCATGACGAAGTTTCCAAAGCCATACTTTGGACGAAGCAGGCTTTTTATGTAAAAGGTGACAGGCAGCACACTCTTTTGGCATGAAAGCTGAAAGATCAACAGCTATCTTCTCGAATTACTGCAATCCAAAATGAGGCTGGGCAACTTACTTATGACCCCAATCAAATTGGGGATCAGTTCCACAAATTTTACCATAAGTTGTATAATTTATCTCATCCTACTCCAATGAAAAGCGGTGTATCTAATGACCCCATAAATGCCTTTCTAAAAGACCTTAACTTACCCAAATTTCAGACAGATGACTTAGAAATATTAAATAGTGAAATCACCCTAGAGGAGCTAACATATACTTTAACAAATATGCCTAGTGGCAAAACACCAGGGCCGGATGGGCTACCTTACAAATATTATAAACTTTTTTCACACATTCTCTCCCCTTATTTGCTGAAGCTTTTTAATCAGTTTTTACATGGAGCTCCAATACCTAGGACAATTCAGGCCTCCTACTTATCTCTTATACCTAAAGAAGGGAAGGACCATACTTTGTGTACGAATTATAGACCCATTGCACTTTTGAATTCGGACCTTAAACTCTTTTCAAAAATCTTAGCTAATAGATTAGCCCCGATACTCCCTAAATTGATACACCGAGATCAGGTCGGATTTATTCTGGGCCGCCAGGCAGGTGACAACACTAGGCGGGTTGTTAACCTCATTGAAATGCTCAATAGAACTAGTACTCCGTCAGTGGTCCTAAGCCTTGATGCCGAAAAGGCATTTGATAGATTAAATTGGACGTATCTATTTTCCCTACTTTCCCACCTGAATTTGAGAGGCCCATATCTATCAGCCCTACGAAATCTTTATAGTCATCCCTCAACCCATTTAAAGCTTTTTGGTCAATCTAATAAGACTATCCCAATAACAAATGGTACGCGGCAGGGCTGTCCTCTTTCACCCCTCTTATATGATCTCAGCATAGAGCCTTTAGCAGCAGCAATTAGATTGAACCCAAATATCTCTGGTGTCCCAATTAATTCGGTGCAATTTAAAATCGCCCTTTTTGCAGATGATGTTATTCTAACGTTAACTAGACCGCATGTGTCTTTGCCTAATTTGCATGCCTTGATAAATGATTTTAGCTCTTTCTCTGGCTATAAATTGAATCTCTCGAAGTCAGAAGCCCTATCTCTCAATGTCCCTGTAGCGGATCTTCAGCTATTCAAGGCTAACTTCAATTATAGATGGAAGGAGGACTCGATTACTTATCTAGGCACGCAACTTACAGCTACATATGAATCCTTATATACCGCTAACTTTACTCCCCTTGTGAGTCTCACCAAACAACTGTTTACCAAATGGTCACAATTTCCGATATCGTGGTTTGGCAGAATTGCTGCTATTAAAATGAGTATTTTACCTAAGTATCTTTATCTGTTCGAAACCTTGCCAGTTACAGTTCCCCCAAAAATTCTGAAAGGTATACAAGGTTTGTTTCACGCTTTTGTCTGGGGTCAAAAGAGCCACCGCATAGCTAAGTCGGTCCTGACCACTTCCACCAGTTTTGGTGGCTTAGGGGTCCCCCATTTGCAAGGGTATTATGAGGCGTCGCAATTGCGGCAACTGTTAGCCTGGTCGACTCAATCTTCTCCCACTGTTTGGGCGCTGATTGAGAACTTGGTCTCTCCGGATGTCTCAATTAATTCCCGCATATGGTCTAACACGGTCAAGGATACCACCAGAAAGGGCTTGCTCCCGACCACCCAACTGACCTTGAAAATATGGGACAAATTAAAACTTAAACGGGACCTGATCTCACAATTTTCCTTAAATGTCAGTTACTTTCATAATCCTAATTTCCCCCCGGGCATGCATGCCTCGTTTTGTAAACGGTGGGGTCAGACGGGCTTATTCACTCTTGGTGACTTGATTAAACCACTCTCTAAAGCCCCTTTAACGTTACTGGAGCTAAGGGACCTGGCACCACATTCCACTCTATATCAGTTTGAATACTTTCAGCTTCGTCACTTTCTCTATCCATACCTAACGGCTGCAAAGTCAAGTGATTGTACAGCCTTTGAGACCCTTGCTAAATTGGGACTTCCACGAAAAGGGCTTATTTCTCAGATGTATAAGCTTCTCACTGAACCTTTGGAAGTAGGCTTATCACAGCATGCCTATATGCGTAAATGGAATAATGTAACCCACGATAGTCTAACTGCGACTGACTGGTTGGCAATTTGGAAGAACGCCCGGCGAATGGTTACATGTGTGAGACAGAAGGAAAACATTTATAAGATATTGATGTTTTGGTATTATACCCCTGATAGATTACATAAACTATTTCCTGACCATTCGCCCCTTTGCTGGAGACATTGTGGGGAACTAGGCACGCTTCCTCACATTTTCTGGGATTGCCCAATTATTCGGGCCAATGTGGCGAGAGGTCAAGAAAATATTGGATCAGGTGCTAATAACCCCAGTCCCCTTGGAAATTTCTACCTTTCTCATGGGCAGACCATTTCTTGGTGTACCTACTGCAGGCCAGAAGTTGGCCAATCATATTCTGACGGCGGCACGGGTGGCAGTAGCGGCTAAATGGAAGACTCTTACTTGTCCAAGCACTCAGGAAATAGTCAATAAAGTAAATGCTAACAGAGCTTTTGAGGCAAATATTGCCTATCTGCAAAATACCACTCTCCAACATTTAAATATTTGGTCTATTTGGGAGCTACGGGGCTTTGTTTCGCATAATGTCTCCAGCACTGATGGTAGGGCTTTGCAACCCCAAATTATGCCTCAGACCAGAACTTTGACTATATAGGGGTACTGCTTAGTTTATCTGTCTGTGTGATGGAAGTTCTTTTTATGTCTTTGTTCGACCGGAGGCAAGCCATGTGTTAATTGATGCATACGAATATACTATGACCTGGTCAGTGGTGTTGGCCTGAATTTATTGAATATGTACTCTATGTATCCCTTTTGTTCTTAGGATATGTGGGAATTCCCTATTTTCTTTCTTTCTGCTCAGTGACCGATCTTTTTTCTTTTCTTTTACTTCTTTTCCTTCTTTATAATTTATTATTTGTTTTCTTTTTGCTGTCTCTGTTGTATTTTTATTTTTTTGCAATAACTTTCAATAAAAATATAAGTTACAAAAAAAAAAACTATGTTACTATAGAGAAAAAAGGATGCTAGGAACACCAGGCCCAAATCTATACTCAATCCAGGGACTCCAGATTACTAAAAGTTTCTGGTGGGTGTCACCAAATGGGGGTCAAATCGGATGCACTTCTGTTTCCAGGCATGTGCTAGGGTCCTTTTGGCAGCGGACATAATAAACGTATACAGTCGGAATTGGGCATGGTTCAATCCCTCAGGTTTGAGCAAATAGATTTTTTGTAAAAATTAAAGATGAAAATAAAGTCAAGCCAATACTGACCAGTGGTTACAAAACACATGTTTGTCTACGTTAGTTAGGCTTAAATGCGACCATTGAAAGATACAGGTGAGTCAAAGGCTAATAAGAGATAAGTAAGTAACAGTTTTAATATAGATTTACAATGATTACCTAAACAAACATATTGGGGGTTCTTTGACAATGCCCCAGATACAAGTTATAGGGAAATATTACATGCTTTAATGCTCTTTTATCCAGCACTTGCATTCTTACATTCTGCACCTTGTGCCAGATTAAGAGTCATTGGTGGGATGGCTATTTGCCTCCTCATGTAATGTGAAAACAAGGCTTAGGGCACTCTGAAAAGCCACACATGGACCAAAAGCACTGATTTAAAAAGTAGATTTTTTTTTTTATTTAAACAATCATCTCGAGCCTCCTCAGCCCACCTTTTATGAATATTCATAATACACAAGGCCTTGTGCTCCATTCAGGAGGTCAAGCACCTGCAACACAGGCACTCACATTGGGGAGGGGGGCAAATTGCATAATACATGGAGAAAACAACTATACCAAATGTAAATATTTTTCAAATGATATGTATATATTTTTACAGTTTTATAGAATGCAAACCTTTCACAGCAGAATCCCACATTCACTTTCATCTGCCAAACTGAAACACAAGCATTTATTTTAACACTGGAAACCTGCTAGTGTGTACAATATTCTTTCATCATATGAGCTAACCTGCTGTAGATATCTGTTTATCCTTCAGCAACAGGGATCTGTACCCAGTGTTTTGATCTACTCTGATTGCTCACAGTAAATGGCAACTCAGCATATCCCAGAGGCAATAGGGTTTCTATAGTGACACTGAGGTGCACTGAATAGTTCTGCTTTATGACTGCTTTGTTTGACAAGCTGGTTAATAGCTGACACGGTGGAGTTGTTATAAGTTGGATTAGCCTTTCTCATGTACTGATATAAATACTTCACTAAGCTAGATGCTGCTGCTGTTAGCAATGAGCTTTATTACTCTGATCTTTATAGCCAAGCAGCAGACCAACCACATTTCAGGCAATAAGGATTGACTCATATTGACCACTGGCTATTATCACGCTGTCCTGGTAATTAGGAATATCCAGCACTTACAATTGCATTTATATCTTTTCTGGTCTTGACTATGGGGAATTAGAGAGTGAAATTCCTTAATAATATAATAATATATTTGGGTAATCATTATTGAATATGTTTCATTATGTTTGAATGGTCCATTTACTTCCCAAGGGGTGCAGGGCCATAAGTATAAATGCCTGCCTCTGCCATATAGCTTGTAGTGTAGAATTTCATTTGGAAAGAGCTCATGGTGATCTTCTGCATCAACCAGACCAATGCCGCATTCTAAAACTCTACTAAATAAGTGTAATAGGTGCAAAATGTATTTAGAAACCCACAGCAACAAATAAGCAGGTAGCATTTAATTTCATATTAATGTATCTATCTAAAAAATTATAAAAAGGGTTTATTAAAATCAACAATTTACCTTAAAATGTTACTAAAACTAATACTAATAATTGTTAAAACTTCCTGATCTTGTTTACCTGGAAAATAAGCGTATGCGTTTTAACACAGCCAAATTCAAGGCAGAATAAAAAAAGTAATACAGGCTTTATGGTAGACTATTTTATTTTCAAAGTGATATTTTCCTTTATTCCGTAGTACATCCCTGCCCCCTTGTGCCATCAAAAGGAATTACTTACAACCATTGTTAACAATTGTATTCCACTAAATGAAACACACTTCAAGTTGGACTATGCTGTGAGTTCAAGGTCAATGCCTAACTCTTTTCAGTTCATCTCTTCTTGATCCATGCAGAGAAATGACAAGGTAACATGATTCGGGGTCAGCTGCATTGCAAATACTGTTACACAGGGATAGAAAATGGAGATCAATCGTAGCAGACAGTGTCTTCAGGATTATCAGAGCTCACTACATGCCACTGTCAGCTCACTTGAATTAAATGCAATGAAAGCCTCT
The DNA here is from genome assembly GCF_017654675.1 of Xenopus laevis. NCBI lineage: Eukaryota > Metazoa > Chordata > Amphibia > Anura > Pipidae > Xenopus > Xenopus laevis. Next base: position 57,302,882 of record NC_054388.1, on the reverse strand, counting down.
GTCATATCTTTTTAACAAAGACTGTATTCTCAGTTTTGGCAAAGTAAATAAAGATTTCACTTGGACTTAAAGTTAATTTTGTTGTCAAATGGGTCTCAATGTCTTTGCAATGACATTGTCGACAATGAAAAGTTGTAACATCTACAGATCATCCATATAAAATAGTTTGTGTTAGGAAGTGTAGGAGTATTTTTTTTACTTTGATATTTTAGGTGTTTTTCAAGAATTTGTATATAAATAAAAATGCCATTAATATACAACCAGGAATGATAAAGTGTTTCTTATAGCTGCATAGATTGCCATGATGCTCAGTTTGGAATCAGCAGATAATTCAAATGACTTTTTCTGCTGTACAGTGCTGTGTAAATAAGGTGCTATATAAGTAAAAAAATATATATATATACATGAATATATTTTTTACATATACAAATACTGTATATATAAGATATGCATTTTTCATTATATGAATAATATAATATTTAGAATGGAATAAGTTTGCACTTACAAAGACAGCCCCTGGGTTACTCTGTGTTGGTCAGGTCAGATCTTAGATGTCATGTACAGTAGATTTTTCTGTCTATCGACACTGAAGTATATAGAATAACTAAATAAATGGCTGTATTGTCAGTGCTGGTATATTAATGAATGTAGTGGGCTATTTATCAACAGTCTCATTTTAGTGGTTTTAGAGGTTTTTGAAACCACTACTAAACCCTCTTCTCTAAAACCATGAATGTCATGAAATTAATAATCTATATTAAAATATCCAAACTGAAAAAACACAAATGGTAAAAGTTGCAGAAAAGTTGCAAAAACTGCAACTTTTACAACTAATCACATAATAACTTTGACTGTTTGTATTGTTGCACAAAAGCCAGCTTCAAAAACACATGAAAACCTCTAAAACCATGAGTCAAAGAAAGATCTTCCAGTTGTAAAAAGGGACATCTGCCATTGACCTCTACATGATTTTAGCAGGTTTTAGCTGGAGTATTTTCGTAATTGTTTTGTTACATAATAAAGCCTGAAAAAGTTCAGCTTTTTTTCCCCATGACTTTTTTTTGGATTTTTGGCATCCAAAAGCCCAACCTGAAGGGAGCTCCCTGTGTGAGCAGCCATGTCCGGTCGCTCACATGCGCATAAAAGATGCCACAAATTGCTCATTATGCACATGTGCGTGATGTCACATGTGCATTATGTGCATGCGAGTGACCGGGCATGGCTGCTTGCACCTGGAGCTCACTCTCAGTGCGAGTAGCCTAGCGCTGGCTGTTATCCCCAACCGGATTGCGGCCTCTATTAGCCCACACCTTTGGTTGCGGATAACATTTTTACCCAACAGGTGCCCTATAATGATGGATTTTGTTTTAGATGAGTGTTGTGTATAGCTGCATATATGATACAATCATAAAAATATCTACTGCATGGTAGTGCAGGTACAAATGCCTGCATATATGAATATATAATATATATATATATTTGTGATCAGGACTGCCATCAGTAATCATGGTGCTGCATATTACTAATTCAAAAAATATGAACCAGACACACATTTTCACGCCAATCCATCCTGCTCACCATTATGTCCAAACCCCATCCATCATGTTTCAAAAAATGCCCATTCCCTCATGAGCATCATGCTCTTTACAGAAGTTATCTCTTGGGCATGTGAACAGCATGTCATGCCATCCTTCTTTCACCTCTCTCCCACCCGACCAGGGACTCACTTCTTTAATCATAATTACAGTACCACAAAAAGATATCTGCCCCCTACTAAAAAAAATGTTGAGAACCATACTATCAGTCCAGTTGAATCTCATACCTGGAATTCCTTCAGCCCTATTAGGGTATTGATTAAGCAATATGAAAGTATTCAATTAAAAAAAAAAAAAAAGATTGTAGTAAAGCAAACAACTATTCTAGCTGTCCATTGATGACTGAAGATTAAGGCAACTTCCATGGTCCAAAAACTACAAACTGTATTGTTTCTGTTTGTCACACTGTATGTCCCTACAAGACTATGAGCAGGGCTGCCATCAGGAGGTCACAGGGGGACAGTTGTCCTGGGCCCGCAGGATTTTGTGTCTAAGGGGGGACCCGGCCATGCTTCACTTACTTGATTAGTCGGGCCCCCCTGTCTTCAGGGTGCTGCACAGCAGCTCTGTGCACGGAAGCTTTTCTCCTATTAAGATTTCCTGTAACCTCATTGGTCCTTTAAGAATAAGTCCCGGTAAATCTGCATTGGGATTGGATCTCCTTATCCAATCCCTGTACAGCTTTACCGGGACTTATTCTTAAAGGACCTTGAGGGTACAGAAAATCTTAATAGGAGAAAAGCTTCCATGCTCCTATTTTGTCCAGTTGGCAGCACGCTGAAGACAATGGGCCTGGCTAATCAAGTAAGTGAAGCATTGCCGGGCCCCCCTTCAGACACTAAACCCTGGCAAGCAATTTTTTTGAAAAATTTGGGGGGATCTAGCCAAGTTTTTTGTTATACTTGCAGGGGGGGGCCTGATTACCAATGGCTTTTTATAACTTGTGGGGGGGGGGCAGGCCATCAATTTCTTTTACTTGAGGGGGTCCCTGATCACCATTTTTTTTAAAAAAAAACTTTTATGGGGCCCTGGCGCCAATGTTTTTTTTTAACTTTTAGGGGGACCCTGATCACCAATTATTTTTTTTAACTTATAGGGGGCCCTGATCACCAATTATATTTTTTAACTTATAGGGGGGCCCTGATCACCAATTATTATTTTTTTAACTTGTAGGGGGGCTCTAACCACCAATTTTCTTTTTTAACTTGTAGGGGGGCCTGACCACCAATTATTTTTTTTTTACTTGTAGGGGGGCCCTGATCACCAATTATTTTTTTTAACTTGTAGGGGGCCTGACCATCAATAGCTTTTTATAGATTGTGTGTGTGGGAGGGGCTACCTTTTTTAGCACTGATGTTTATGTGGTCTTTTAACTGTAGTGTGGAATGGGCGGGATCTGGGGTGGGGCTTGGGGGCTGGGGTGGGCAGGGCTCAGGGGCCCTGAACATTTTGTTGTACGGGGCCCCCTGATTTCTAATGGCGGCCCTGGCTATGAGCACTCATGAAACTATATATAGCAAACTATAATAATAACAATAAGACCCTAATATGCCTTCTGTTCAATAGGGATGTAGCGAACCGCCGATAATGTGTTCGCGAACACCGGCAAAAAATGCGAACAGTTCGCGAACAGTTCGCGAACTTCGAACATCCGAAAATCGTTCGATTCGAACGATCGAAGGATTTTAATCGTTCGATCGAACGATTTTCGTTCGATTTTAGCGACCGAATGGTCGAATGGTCGAACGATTTTGACGCGAACGCCTATTGGCGAACGTCGCGCGACGTTCGCGAACTTGCGGCGGACGCGAACAGCCGATGTTCGCGCGAACAAGTTCGCCGCAGAACAGTCCGCGACATCCCTACTGTTCAATACCCCAGTCCCAGTGACTGTGTTCCCTTCCTTGTTTTAGTACACTTTTACAATATGGTTTACTTGTAAGCACATAATATACACATTAAATACTGTGATTATACTGCTTCAAATGGGACAGAAATGTAAAAAGATGATGAAAAATGTACTGTATAATCATATATAAACAAAATCCAAAAGTAAAGATAACATTTGAGTTCAGTTTCCTACGCTTGCGATAGTTTGCTTACCTTTATAATTTAGAGCAGTTTCATCCAGATTTTTCTATACAATGGACGGTTATGCTCTGTATAATACGTTTTATGCTCACATTTTAATTCTAGGCCTAAAACATATTATACTGAGCATTGTATAATAAATAATAAATTATGTCATACATATAATTCAGTGAAACTCTTGGGCATTCTATGGGATCATCATTCTATGGGACCTCATATATCCTGCAGGCCTCCAATTATACAGCTGTAATGTAGTGTACTGAGACATACAATATGGACACTGGAATGACTACATGGTTTTTGGAACTTTTTGGAGTTTTGGTTTTGGAGTCTTTTATGCTAGGTTATATTATGGAGGCATTTAAAACATAACACTAATGTCTATCTTTTATGGCTATTTATGGAGTGGCAAGATAATTGTTTTATTTCTATTTGTTAACATTTGTATGCATCTCATTACTGGCAAAACTTTATATTTTACCATTACATTTTACCCACCAAAAACTAATATCATATTTTAGTGGTTTCACTACTGGTTAAGCACCCTTGTACTGTACCTCATGTAGACTTTGGAATTCTCTTTGAAAGTCCCATGTACTTATTGATACAGTGTCATCTATGTGGACCCTGTACCATGATGCCTATAACCCCCACTAACTCCACTGACTTTAGTTTAGTGATTGCACACACAAAAGTGGTAAGGCAAATCTGACCAGTCTGATTATCCCTCAATGCTAAGTCGTGCTTGTGAACCACAACCAAGACCAATGTGGTCTTTACCTGCCCTGAACAAGCCCCTTTCAGCTGTTTGTATTTAATGTATATTCATATTGACTCCAGGCCTGATCAAGAGTGACCAACAAATGTCTACCCATGTCTGGGCACAGTTAAACTGAAAATAGTTGACGTCTTTATGCAAATTTCTTGCAAACGTTTGGTTCAAACTTTTGCCCAAGTTATCAAGCATACATAGACCAGTAATTTTCTGATTCTGCTGTTAGAGCAAAAGAACACAAACATTTTCAAGACGTTGTGACAATCATTAAGGTTTATCAAATTTTCATTGTTATTTTTTACGACCTGCCATGTGGGCATGACCCATTAAACCCACTTTTTTCCTCTCAAAGACGGAATATTCCATTATTATGATAGCACACGGCTGTCAATTTAAGGGGAAAGCAGAGCTTCAGTCCCGCCCACCTTGTGCTACTGTACAAGTGCCAAACACTCAGTTCGTCATCTAAAAACAATTTACAATAATATTAGTTGTCAGTAAATATTCAAACACACAACTCATAAGGCTATAAAATGGATTAGAAGCAATTTAAAAAAGAATTAACAAACTAGAGGAAGAGTATATTGTCAACAAACAAATGCTTTATCATAGCACTGTAATTCGGAATTTTAATTACCCCTCTGCTTCTGTAACAAAACAATGCCTGAACTGGCAGCCATTTGAATCTCTCACAGGTCATTGAGCATCCCAGTTAATTACTCTATGAATAGCCTGTTTTTCTCCCCTCTGGAAACACGTTTCTAATGGCAGTCAAGGTCTGACAAATGTGTCATCGACATAATTAGCTAGGAAGCAACACAAAACATTAAACATGCTTTGTGCCGACAACTATCAAAACATTTCATTTGTTGTCAATTATTCATCACTTTGTAGGTTTTGAAGGGGTTGTTATTATGGAAATAAGTCCAGATGCTAACAAGGTTAGAGTTTTTGATTTAAATTAGTAATCAGAGGGTAACTTGAACAAATAAAAACAGTTCTATTGTATTCAGATTGAACCAGTTTTCAATCAAAAGTAGATTACAAAAGGAATTTGTTCTGCTAAAATCTTTATCGAAAAGTAATTGCAAATTAGTTTCAAATATGAAATGAACAGCAGTTGTGTGTCATTGCAGTTAACTGAGGACGTTCTGAAGGTCTGGTGTAAAGAATTTACACTAAATATTTAAACATTCCCCAACTTCATAAAATTTGATTTACATTTTTTTGGAAGAAATCATTTGTTTTGGATCAGGAAATTATTCTTGATGTATAGATTGTAAGCCAATAAATAAATATATTTCTTTTATTACTGATCACAGAGTGCTTATTTTGATGGTACAAGGCCTACAATATACAAATCACAAAATGTATTGGATCTTATCTCTTATGAGTAACTTACTTTTTTCAAGAATTTTTTGGTAAGCATTTATTTACATGATTAAGTCATCCTGTCTTAAAAACAAGACTGTTTTAATGAAATTGTTCAGTCTAACTATATTGAAAAAAAAAAATCTAATATAGTTAATTAGCCAAAAATGTAATCTATAAAGGCTGGAGTGACTGGATATCTAACATAATAGCCAGAATAGGATACTTCCTGCTTTGCAGCTCTCTCTTGCTTTCCACAGATTGGATACCAGGCAGTAACCAATCAGAGTCTTGAGGGAAGGCCATAACTGTTTCTATTTAGCCAGTTTTTATTTTTACACTGAACTGTTCCTTTAAGCAATGCTTCCAGTGCATTTAAGAGACTATTGAGCATTAATTAACATTTACACATTACATCCACGCCTGCCCTACCAGAGTTTACAAATAACAACCTTATAATTGACTACTATAGCATTGCTCCCTATCTTAGGCAAGTTTGGTCAGTAAACCAATACATGTGACAGTTCTGGCAGAAATACAAACATTACGGGACTGCATGAATAGATTTATGAGTATCTCAGGCTTTATAACATTACTTATGGTGTTCCAGAAGACCCACATTAGAGGCATATTTTATAAGAAACTAATTTCTACATGTAAGAAGACCAACAACATGTAAGTTGTAGGAAGAAGACTAATATGCTCCTGTAGACCTATGTCACATGGGACAATAAAATCAAGCACGTAGACTTAGAAAAGGCATATGGGATAGATGAATGGCCTAAAGCAGGGATCCCCAACCTTTTGAACCCATGAGCAACATTCAGAAGTAAAAGGGGTTGGGGAGCCAACACTAGCATGAAAAATGTTATTGGGTGCCAAATAAGTGCTGTGATTGGCCATTTGGTAGCCCTTATGTTGATTGTCAACCTACATTGAGGCTCTGGTGGCAGTACACCTGGTTTTTATACAACTAAAACTTTCCTCCAAGAATGGAATTCAAAAATAAGCTCCTGGTTTGAGGCCACTGGGAGCAACATCCAAAGGGGTTGGAGAGCAACATGTTGCTCACGAGCTACTGGATAAAAAATAACTGGAAAAACATGGATAAAAACAAACTGACCATATCAATGGTTTTCGTCATCTGCAATTGTATTTCTGATATGTTTAGAATAATGTCTTTTCAATGCATTGACAAAGGCAAGCATGAAAGCATAGGACAAAATTGAATGTGCTTAAATGCTATTCACAAAGATACTTGCATTCACACATGTTTTTTTGGCTAGTGCTTATATGTTAGTCAGCCTAAATGGATGAACAACAAACATTTTTCAGGGGAGTACATAATTCAAAAGACTTGAACATAGAGAATCAAATGCAGTATTTGGGCATGTATTTTGGTATGTGTTTTTTGTGGGCATCCATAAACTCCCCAAAAGATTCTTACAGATGTTTTTTTGCCATAGATGAAAATTTCTACTGTATATTGTGTGCCTAAAGTCTTTCTTGAACTAGAACAATTTTTTGTGAAAAATAAATTGTCAGTACCCAAATGATAAATAATGTTTCAAAAAAGTGCCAAATCAAATTTGTTCCCTGGTTTCATTTAAGCAACTTGGCTAAATAAACATGCCCTGAGCTTTTATGAACTTAGACATTACAGTTGAATTCCTTCTAGAAAAAAAAAATTGGCGCACGTCAAAATTGGAGCACGCATAAAAATTATTCAGACGCTGTTGACTTTAATGTATTTGGACCAAATAGTCATGCATATAAAAAGTGTAGCTTGCGTCAAAATATTTTTGACACCCATTAACTTCAATGTGTTTTGCAAATTTTTCACGAATCACATTTTGCCGTTTCAGCCAAGGCAAAACGGCACAGATTTGCCAATCACTACTTCTTACCAGTGTTTTGCAGTTAGAGATATTCATAACAATGTACTCTGGATACTGCGGTCTAGTTGAGAATACAGAGTGGTGTTAATGTTTGCTTTAAAAGAGATATGTCTCTTTTACTAGTTTATTTATGGAACTCTGCACAGTATGCTGCCTTTGAATTCCCCCTTTGCAATGATTGTTGGCATGACAATAAAGGAAGCAATGGGAGCTTTTTTCATTGTAGTCTGTCATCTAAATATATTGTAGCCTGTAGCCCTTTTTATAATTTTACATAAAAGCTCTTTGTGGATTTCATGTTGCCCCTAAAGGTACACTGTATTATATTCTACTTTGTTTTGTGAGAGTTCTTATAGGCTCCACAGTTTGCTTTCCTCTGTAGCTGACTGTTGGTTTGGGGCCATTCATTAATGAACACAAATTATGATAAAATAAGTACTTTTAAATGTTCAAATTTCTACAGATACGTGAGTGTGTGCATGTCTGTGTAATAATGTTTGAGTTTCCACTCAGGTAATATACAGTATTTTAGTGCTGAACCAGATGATGGGAACATCATTTTGCATCAAAAAGATAAGGTTGGAAACATTTCTTGGAGCTGTAGTCAAAATATACCAATGGTGCACATTTGCTAGAAATACCTGTATTAAAGTATCTTAGTATCAAAGGCTATTTTCAAAAGTACACAAAGATATTTCTATATATTTATATATTTTTGTTCTATTAAATCAATATTTTTAAAAAGTGGCTTATTAGCATCAAAAGTAAAACTCAGAGCAGCCCGGTAGTCCCCCCTCTGTTGTTGTCTAAAATGTGTCACAGCAAACTTAAAAAAGTAACTCAAAAATTTATATTGTTTAGTATTCTGTGCCAGATCATTTTTCTGTGCCCTGTTTTGAAAGGACTTCTCCCAGTGAACCATAAAGAAATACCAATAAAGAGTACATTAATAAATGTATTTAATATTTTTTATTGCAGACAAGGGAAACAAAACATTTAACAAGGAGTATTAAAGATGCATTTGACAAAAAATTATTTCAGATAACATCAGCCACGCTAGTCTCTTCCCATTTATCTCCTTTATGTGGGCAGATAGCGTTACTTTTATAATTGCATGGTGTAACTAGATTTTCATATTAAGTGCTTAATTATGCTTTTGTTTAGCATAAAATTACTATTACAGATTTTTTTTTTTACGAATTCATCACAAGGAAGGCAAAAAAAGAATCTAGGACAGATAATATGATAAGTATGCATTGTAAACTCAATGCTGCATTGTTCTATAAAATGTTCTTACTAAAGTAGGTCCATTAGAACCCCAGAAGAATGTCATTATCTTGTGTATGGGGAGGGGGGCATTTACTGTACCATTTAAACTCAAGTTTCACTGCCATATGTATGGATGGATCACTCAATATTTAGTTTTAAATAGGAACAATACAGTATACAGTTAATGGCTATGCTAATATGTACTGTATGCTGCACTGGGTTGTCAATCCTGTAGTTTGCAGGACTGTAGACCTATATGCAACCCTGCATTCAGACTATTTCACAAACATTAAAGGATGAGAGTGCTTCCTAGAAACAAACCAGACTGCACATCCTACTTGGGAGGTAGTATATCATGCATGTTTTTATGTTAGTCTTGTTTTAAAGGGAACATCTGGTTAAATTAAGGGATGCATACATGTATTACCCTTTGTAAAAAAAAATGTCATAGTACATGGGTATGTATGGAATCCCCAATTTCCTAAATCTTACTGATTTCATATAATCTTACTGATTGCAAAATAATATTTTCTAAGGCATTTCCTATAGACATGCCTACAGGTAGGAATGGTTAAGGGGAAAAGTAACAATTCTTATTAGAAATTTCTTTACTTGGAACATGAACAGAGGTCAGTCAGTAATGCTGAGCATTGTTTTCTACATGACTGTCTAAGGTCTGGAGTGGAGTTCGGGTGAATAGGGGTTAACCTTATACTTACCACACTCACCAAGGCTGAGGCCTTACCCACAGAACCTTCCTTCAAATAAGACAACACCCATTTTCTGTTGGATAATAATGGCCGCAGCTTCTTCTTTTTTTTTTGCCACCAGGGGATCCCATGCCCGAGCTGGCGAATTATCCATCATTCCTACTTTTTTCGTAACTCATAATAATCTCTTCTTTAACTCTCTGTTTTTTCCCAGGACCACCGCCAAATGCTGCGACAAGAAAATAAACCTTTATCAGCTCACACTGCCGTAAACCCACTTCAATTTAGTCCCCTGTATACCAACCAATTACCTCTATGTAATCTCGGAACAAGGGAGGGTAGGGTGGGCTTGTGTCACCTGTAGATCCAGGTAGGAAAAGGAAGTGCCCTCTCCCGCCTTTCCTATTTATCCCCCCATACCCCTATCTCCCCCCATCTTTCTAAACTTCCTTTTCCTTTTTCTCTGGCCAAACTTCCTGCCCTGCTCTCTTTCCCCCCATGCCTAACAGTCATGCCCCTCTTCCGCCCATACAGGCTCCATCCTATCTTCTTCAGACAATATTTATACAAACTCTGCAGTTTTTAATTAATGCTGTTGGGCATAGTTTGCTTTATATAATAGAGGGCACATTTTGGGGGTTTACTGAAATTTGTATTTCTGTATTTATTGGTTTCAGTGGTGGGACATTTGTACATGGCCCACTAAGAAATAATTTAACATTCAAACTTTGTATAGGGAATCCGGCTTTGTTCCAATAATCTCAGACTGTGCTCTTTATAGAAACAGATTAGTGAATTTTAAAAATCATTCTGCATCCTGGGATCAACTATCCATTCCCTGTTAAGGATTTGTAGGATTTGTCTTCCTCTACACAACTGCAGTCAATTGATAAAATATGAAAATAAAACAAGTTTAATTTTTTCCTTGAGGGAAGGGGTGTGAAACTTGAGACAGCTTCCTATAGGTAAACTTCAACTAACCAGACCTCATTAAGATAGAAAAGTAAACAAGTAATTTCTGGGTTATTTTAGCCCTTCTTAAGCATTCAGGGATCATTAACCCTTTCACTGCCAGACAATTTGACTGATTTGGTACTTTTATTGCCAGACCATTTTTTTCTATTTTATATTCTGGGTTATCTTAGCCCTTCTAAAGCATTCAGGGATCATTAACCCTTTCGCTGCCAGACAATTTGACTGATTTGGTACTTTTATTGCCAGACCATTTTTGAACATTTTATATTTTTTTTTTAGTTTACACAGGAAAACAATATTTTTTTTTTCAGGACAACCTAAACTTTCAAAATATGCTAGAATGTTGGTGTAGTTTCTCTTCTGTAAAAAGATATAGGCTTCTAAGGGGCAGATTCACTAGCCGGCGAAAAGTTGCCAGCGACTGCTTCGCACCCATCACTACACTTCGCCAGGCGAAAATTCGCTCAGACAATGCTAATTCACTAAAATGCAGTGTTTCGTAGTTTTCGCCGAATGCTGACGACTTTTTGCTAGTGTTACTTCGCCAATACAAGCTATTGAAATTGAAGATGCATTCATTTTGGCCTAGTGCAAATTCGGTATATGTCTTGGGCTCAGGTTAATTTGCATACGTCGGGATATTTAAAGTTGAATGGATGTCTTTATGTTATATGTTGCAGCAAATACATTACATTTCCACTGTTAATTACACATGTCCAGGGTATCTTAATAAGGATAATAGAGTTGTTATAATGCCTTACACATGAACCCACTGTATAGTTGATGTTCCATATGTTAGAAAATATATAGGGAAACCAGTTACCCAAAAAAATTTTTAGGACTTTTGCAGCCTATCGTTTTTTGACCTTTGATGCTTTTTCCACTCCAGAATATGATGTAAGTAACAAATGATTGAGGAAGATCTATGCACTCCAGTGCACTTGGTCTGAGCTGGCGAAGGCAAGTCTGTCGAAAGAGGTAACATTCAGTAAAATTTATTGAATTTGCGGAGTAAATTGACACCTGGCAATAAAGTGCAAATGATCGATAGAGTCTATCTCTTTTGCTAGCAAATTGGCACCTGTGCCCATTAGTAAGCTGGCGAATTGTCGCCAGTGTTTGCCACTTCGCCCTCTGGTAAATCTGCCCCTAAGTATCTAATAAAATGAAAAAATCATGTTTCACATAGTACAATCACATACTACAGATGAAGCCACTTTGATTTGTGAGTTAAATGCATCATGACTCAGGGGTAATTGAAGAAACTGTGTTATCTAAAGTCATCTTAACTCATTTAATGCATTTAACCTTTTCATTAGCATACCAAAGCTCCATTGTTCACAATGGTGAATGCTTTAATTAGATGGGATGTTGTGACGCAGTTTTCTGTGTTAATTGAGATAAATGGGATATCTGTGTTTAGTTATTCTGTGTCAAACAGACAAACCAAAGTGGCTGCATCTGTATATATCAGAAACATAATTTATTTTATGTATGAGAACACAGCCAATTTGGAAAGTTCTATGTCTCCTGAATGTGCCAATATGAAAGATTTTTGGAGATTTCTCACTTGTATATCCAAATAAGGTATGCACGTCTTTCTACATCAAAGCACCAAGCCACAAACCTTTCCTAAATTTGGGAATTTTGGTGACATTTCAAAAAATCTCCTCAAAGCTTCCAGCCTGCAGCATCTTATCCCCAACATACTATTAGGCATCAAGATAAATCACCCTAAAAATGAAAGCCTGGGGTCCACTGAACAGTTTTATGTATAATATATATGTGGCATATAGGGGCCCCAAAATGTAGACACCCCATTCGATCTATCAGTTCTGTAATTCCAGATACTGCAAAATCAACATTTTGACATAATTTTGTTGGGGGGGGGGTAAAGGTAGAAAAAAGTATGTTCCCCCAAGAAAACCAGATATTTCGTAACATACGCATTCCCCTGAATCCAAATTGGGTATGCATGTCTTTCTACTCCAAAGCACCAAGCCGCAAACCTTTTCCTAAATTTGCCCTACTGAACAGTTAGATGTGAAAATGCATAAATGTACCAAAGCAGATGGGCATGCGCGGACCTCAAATGAAAACAGTGCATATGAATTGTCGGCTGTCTTTAGGCCTTCTGCCTGTTTCTTATGTGTCACAACACCCACTAACAGTACAAAAAGCCCTGCAAAAGCCATATATTTTTGGAAATTACACATTCTGATGAATCCAAAATAGATAATTACTGTATGTCTTTCTAGTCCAAAATACCATACTGCAAATATTCTTTGACATTTCTGAAAATTGGCTAAAATTATTGCAAATGGTCACTTAACTGATCCAATTTCTTACAAACAATTGGAAAAGCACCTAAATATTGATGCCACATGTCTACGGAACAGTTTGATGCTCAATATGCATAGATACAGATGAAGCCACTTTGGTTTGTGTGTTTGACACAAATAAACCCAGATATCCCAGTTATCCCATTTAACACAGAAAATTGCATCACAGCATCTCAACTAATTAAAGCATTCACCATTGTGAACAATGGTGCTTTGGTATGCTAATGAAAATTCATTAAATGAGTTAAGATGACTTTTGATAACACAGTTTCTTCAGTTAATCTCGAGTCATGACGCATTTAACAAACAAATCCAAGTAGCTTCGTATACCAAAGCAGCTATCATGTATGGACCCAAAATTAAAATAGTGCATATGAATTTACTCGGCTGCCAATTCACCTTCTGTGAACAAAGCCCCTGACTGTGTATTTTGTGCCGCAAGACCCACTAACAGTACAAAGAGCCCCCAAAACCATATTTTTGAAAATTATACATTCTGATGAATCCAAAATGGGTACATATTTCTTTCTACACCAAACTACCAAACTTCAAAGCTTTCCTAAAGTTTACAGTTTAAATGACATTTCTGAAAATCGCCTGGAAATGTTGCGATTTGCCTCATTTATTTTGCACAGTTTCTTACATACACAGATAAAACATCCTAACTAACCTCCTCCTACTTTATTTTTCTAAGCTTTTATATAGGTGCCACTGTTTCAAATGGATATTTCCATCCTATATAGGCTTTCGTTATCATCTATCCTAACACTTTTATAAGGTCATAATCCTTTTAGAGCAGTGGTTGTTAATTAAATTTTTTTCTGTTCAAATCCTCTTGAAGGTCCTACCCCATCACATTATGGTTAGTGCACAGGTATGGGATCCATTATCTGGAAAGCCGTTATCCCAAAAGCTCAGAATTACAGAAAGTTGTCTCCCATAAATTCCATTATTATAATCCAATCCATTAATAATAAAAATAATCTAACTTTTTTCAAAAAGTTTCCTTTTTCTCTGTAATAAATACAAAGTGCACTGTATTTGATCCAAACTAAGATATAATTAATCCTTAGTGGAAGCAAAACCATCTTTTTTGATTTATTTAATGTTAACATAATTTTATAATAGACTTAAGGTATGAGGATCCAAATTATGGAAAGATCCATTATCCAACAACCCCCAAGTCCTGATCATTCTGAATAACAGGTCCCATACCGGTACTAAAATGTTAACGGCCAAATATATAGAGACCACAATGACTTTTAGAAAAGGGGTACATTTAGGAGGAGCTACCATGAACAATTTGCTGAATTGTTATGGATAACATTGGTGCAAGGGGTATCAACATAGAGCTCTGTGATAAAGACATCACAAAGTTGGGACAACTATGAATGAAATGCACACTTTTTGTGTCATTGTTCAATGAGAGGAATGTTGTGTTTACTTTTCTTGGTAGTCACATACCCAGGTACATAACGCGACAGCAGTACATTTTATTGGGGGAAGTAATTCTTCTTTATAATACAAATAATATTTCCTATTTCCAATTACTCTTCATAATTGCGCTGTTGAAACCCATAACAATTTTCTAATCCAAGTTGTTATTGTATTGGTGACAGCTCCACAAACACCATGGGGTACTCTTAAAATGAAAACCATTTCTCCATCAATCTTTTGTCTATATCAAAACGCTGCATGATGCCATATTAATGTTTATTTCGGAACTTCACCTCAGACTATTTATATCGAAAATATATTCTGTATCTGCCAAAAATCATTCAACACTGCATACTGTACATCTGGCATCCAATATAGCATTTGCCTGTTAGGCTTTCTTGATAACATAATATTCCGCTATTATCTGTCCCTTTGTAACAGGCAAAAATTGAGTTTTTCATCTCTACTAATGTAAATGTATTGTGGGAATTTGGAGAAAAACAATGTTTCTTGGTCTTTGGTCTTTGTCAAACCCATTGCCTTGTATATTTTGCTAAATATAGAGAAAACTTATATAACAAGGTAATATCAACAATGAGAAATGGCATGATAAAATTCTACCCAAAAGTGAAAAATGCTAATTTTGTCTCATTTAGCAGCTGGATACAGAAATGCTCATTAGTTTTAGGAGGGTTAATCCTTTTAACTTTTGCATATTGATATGCCAATTATGCCTAATTGTACAAGAGGCATCAGTCAAGGTAATAGTGCATAAACACATGAAAGTTATTAAGTGCATCCCAACATGTAATAAAGTAGGTGTTAATTGGTAGCTGAGTTCTGCAGGCTATTGAGGTGGATAATTCATTGCGAGATGGATCACTTGTAATTTCTCGACATAATTCCTTTTGCAGTCTCATGCTGTGATGTTTTCATGCTTGTCAAAAACAAACACAGCACAGTGCCTTTTGTTAAGCGTACACAATAAAATGCGTGAGGCTTCATTACATAGACTTAACTTCCAAACTTTTTAAAAGGTATGTTCCATCTAGCTTTAACCACTGTCTGCATTATGGATTCAACAGATTGTATGCAAGTGGCCCACTCTTTTGTAAATGGTGGAAGCACTTTTATTATATCTTCTTAACTTCTTTCTGGCTTGCAGATATAATCTAATTGCTCTTTTGTTTATATTTTTATGTTATTTCCATTCGTATTGGAATTGGATTTTAAGTATAGTTCATATTTCATATATTTTAAATAACATGGACAGTCAAACATCAGTGCATTTTGTACTGCAGTGGTCCCCTAGCTCTGAATCTGGACCATCAAAAGGGGGTTAAACCAGAGGGGAGGGCAGCCCTAAGGCCAGCTGGGATGGATTCATATTTATAGTTAGGGATGTCGCGGACTGTTCGCCCGCAAACTAATTTGCGCGAACATCGACTGTTCGCGTCCGCCGAATGTTCGCGAACGTCGCGCGACGTTCACCGATTTGGGTTCGCCTTAGCTGGCGCTTATTTTTGACCTCTCACCCCAGACCAGCAGATACATGGCAGCCAATCAGGAAGCTCTCCCTCCTGGACCACACCCCCTGGACCACTCCCCTTCCATATATAAACTGAAGCCCTGCAGCGTTTTTTCATTCTGCCTGTGTGTGCTTGGAAGAGCTAGTGTAGGGAGAGAGTTGTTGAGTGATTTGAGGGACAGTTGATAGTAACTTTGCTGGCTAGTAATCTACTTGATACTGCTCTGTATTGTAGGGACAGAACTCTGCAGGGATTTGAGGGACATTTTAGGTTAGGTAGCTTTGCTGGCTAGTAATCTACCTTCTACTACAGTGCTCTGTATGTAGCTGCTGTGGGCAGCTGTCCTGCTGCTGATCTCTCATCTGCTGACTGCTACCTGTAACCCAATAGTCCTTGTAAGGACTGCTTTTATTTTCTTTTTTGTTTTTTTACTTTGCTACTATAAGAGCCCAGTGCTATTAGTCTAGCTGTGTTGGGGAGTGGGACTGGTGTGCTGCTCCTAGTAGTTCAGCACCAACCAGAGTAATTTTTTTTTTTTAATATACATATATATATATTTTTTTATTTTACTTATCTTACTGTTCTTTAACGTGTCCAGTGCTGTTTGCTGTTCTTCATAGTAGTGCACCAATAGTAGTGCACTTGCAGGCATTGTTTGCCCAGTGTGTTCTTCAAACAACTGCCACCTAGCTGTGTGAGCTTTTTCACATTCTGTCTAAATAACAATAATAATTCCGTGTCCGTAAACATCACCTGAGTGATGTTTTTACAGCAGCAATAATATATTCCGTATCCACTACTGTATACGTTGCCCTTGCAGGCATTGTTTGCCCAGTCTTTAACCAAGTGCCACCTAGCTGTGTGAGCTTTTTCGCATTCCGTGTCCAGAAACATCACCTGAGTGACGTAGTGTGATTTCTGCCCTTTACAGCACAAATGCAGCGCTGTGTCAACAATGTATTTTTCAGATACATTTTTGCCCTTGATCCCCCTCTGGCATGCCACTGTCCAGGTCGTTGCACCCTTTAAACAACTTTAAAATCATTTTTCTGGCCAGAAATGTCTTTTCTAGCTTTTAAAATTCGCCTTCCCATTGAAGTCTATGGGGTTCGCGACGTTCGCGAACCGTTTGCATTTTTGACGCAAGTTCGCGAATATGTTCGCGAACATTTTTTCCACCGTTCGATACATCCCTATTTATAGTGACACTAACTATAGGTAAAGTATTAAAACCATTGTTTCACGGGGCACAAGCAAATTGTTGGGATCAAAGGAGGTTTGGAATTAAAAACGTGAAGACCTCTTGTGGATAACAACTTTATAGGAAATTGCAGTATCATGTGAAAGCTCAGTTGACAAAGATATGTTGAGAAAGGTATTGTTCAGTATATGTGAAAGGTTGACTTTTTCTGCCTACCCTCTTTGTAACAGAACAGATCATAGGTAATGACCCACAAGCAACTCACACCAACACCAAGCTTGCATGAGGTTATAACTGGAGGTAAATTGCATTGCATTCACTTTGATATAATGAGTATGCCTGTTTCTTGAATTTTTGCCCAAAAGAACAGACTTACCTTAACTTTAATCAATGCCCTTGCCCCTAAGTGGATAATGTAAAAAAGAATTATCCTCCACCTTAGGAAATGAGACTTTTCAGTTAAGCACTTCTTAGTAACCAGTTGAGATCTTGTTGGGGGTTAGGACACATTTATAATGTCAAAGGCTAAATCCAGGGAGCAAGCAATATACATTTAACCATTATAGGTATTCTCAAAAAAGTTAAACTTAGAAACCAAACTTTTAACTGTACCTTAAGTGTAGAGTTAAGAAAAAACACTCTGCAGGGAAGATTGACTTGGGAAAACCTCTGATAGATTAAAATGTCTTCCTCCGTAAATAGATGGTTAAACCTATTACCTTTATCTTGTATATTATTCTAAAACATTATAATATAACATTCATAGCACAGAACATACAGTATTTAATCTGTTGAATCAAGCATTGGTTTAACATGCCACTGTGTTGCTTTGATGAATCCTTCATTTCATATGCTGGTCAAACATTCTTTATGATTGGCTACTGACCGAGTGTTATATTAAACATAGAGATACTAATGGATTATCTGAATTATATATAAGATAAATTGTTTTATTTAGAAATGATCAATGCCATTTTTAATTACTGGTTTGGTAACTTTATCAGCCTCTATTAGCACCAAAGACTTAGCTTGACAAAATCTTTCCAATTTCAGATTAGCATTTCTGATCCTCATTTGAACAGCCCCGGTGATCCTAATGTTTCATTATAGGTCTCTGGAAATACCTATTCAAAAATAAATATGTGAAACATACTATCATTCTTTTGAAAGTATGCTGGTTTAAATATGTTAAATATTTAGATCAGAAATCAAAGAGAACAGAATTGAGAACAAGGCATAAAAATGTTTTCCTTTTCCTGTATAGGACAGGCCTAATATGGGCTATTTTTTTTAAGGGAACTCTGTGTGCCATAAGTCTAAATTTATTTATGTAAAATTGTGTTCTCTATTAGTGATCCATTACAAGTGATTTTTACTTGTAATGGATTACTTTTCAACACTCCTACCAATTTTAGGAGAAATAAACAGTAGATAACGTTGCAGCTTATTAGTCACTCGCAGACATAGAATCACAGAAACAGCACACACTGTTCGACAGTATTACCATAAGCAGTAGCACCACAGCAGTTAAGCATGAAAGAAATAACTGCATTTAATTGTAGCTTACCTTGTTTGCTTCAGAAACTGATCATTTTAAAAAAATAATATAGCCATGTGGGCTGAGATTTACATATCTGTTGGGCTGTAGGGCCAATATTTGCAATTCTGGTCAAAGAATACAGTGATTTTATTATTTGCAAGAACAATTTTTAGGTCAATGACTCAATGTGCATCCAGGTACACAAGGGGAATGGCAGCCCGACAGTGACATGCAGGTCTCACTGACACCAGTGCTGATGCCTTTTTCATATATCACCTTGCCTGTTCTTTAATGTTTGTTGTTGAATATTGATGGAATTTGCCCCGTTTTTTTTTCCTGTGAAATTTGCGAAATGGCGAGAAAAATTGTGAAATGGTGACACCAGCAACAATTTAACACTCATTAAAGTAAAAAAATGTTGACGCCGGTGAAAATTTGCCAGCGAATTTTCGTTAATTTATTCGCCGGCGGGGAAAGTGGAAATTTGCAGCAAGGGGTACATTAGTCCCTTATAATACATGAGTGATACTCAGAGTTCCCTGTATAATTTAGCCTACAGCCTTGTGCCTTTATATAATCAGAGAACACCTCAATGACTTCCAATAACCTTATAATTTACAGTTAAGGGTATAGTAACCCTTATCATACATGAGTGATACTCAGAGTTCCCTTCATAACTGTATTCCCTGCAGCCTTGTGCCTTTCTATTTATGGTCACAACCCCTCAATGACTAAGATCCTTATAATTTACATAATACATGAGAAATACCCAGAGTTCCTTGCATAAGTCAGCCATAAGTCAGGATTACATTATGGATATGTTATTTTTTTCTATAGACTGTGTTGGTTAAGATAATAATCAGTGATGACAATATTTTCATATCTGTACCTTTATATTATTTTTTGGTGGAACAGGCAGAACTGAGCTTGGTGGCTTCCATGTTCTCTGTTTGCTAATGGAATGGACATAAAATTTCCTTCCTGTAAAACTGTCTTCATAGACCTCAAACAAGTCCAGTTTCTGGACCGGGGTACCCACTGGATATGGGGGCTCCAGAATTAAGCAGTAACTGAAAAGGAAAGGTAAATTAAAAAAAGTAAGACATCCAGTAAATACATTAATTTTTGAAAATGTTCCCAGATTTTTTCCTAGCATTCCAGCTACATTGCAGGTGTCCCTGCTAACATTCACCTGATGCACAAATATTGCAGCAAAGTAGCTTTACAACTATAAAGCACAGTATACTTGTGTTGCAATGCTTTTACTGCCGGTGTGTGTAGTTAATAACTCACTTGTCCTAAGTTAGCTTTATCGATTGACACAACCTCTTGAGGGAACTATTGAATTACTGCCATGTCGAGGATTTCCTTGTGTCCATCCATGCACTTGCAAGCTATTTATCAGAACAGGCTAGATATATTGGCACAGGCGCTCAATTTTCCCCTAATATGCATAAAAAACATGGTATTGTGCATAGATGGAATATCAATAAAACTAGATTAAAGTGAAACTGACGCTAAAAAACAACTTTTTTAAAATATAAATGAACATTTAAAGTTACCTACAGGTCATGTTGCTCATTCTTTGCTGAGAGGTCTGTTTTTGTAAATAATTTTCCTAAACTTGACTGTTTTGCCAACTTGACTGTCCCATTTACATATTAACATAGTAAGTAAGGTGAAAAAAGACACACATCCATCAAGTTTTTAACATTTCAACATTTTAGTTTTTTTTTTAACCTGCCAAACTGCTAGTTGATCCAGAGGAAGGCAAAAAAAGCCATCTGAAGCCTCTCCATTTTACTACTTCATTAAGCCCAACAGACCTTGGTTTAGAAAGCAGTCATTTGTGGGGCATGGTATCAAACGCTTTGGCAAAATCCAAATAGATCACATCTACTGCCCCCCACTGTCCAACATCTTACTAACCTCATCATAAAAAGTAATCAAATTTGTCTGACATGACCTATCCTTCATAAAGCCATGCTGATTGCTGCTCATAATGCCATTCACTAGGACAAAATTTTGAATGTGATCCCTTAAAAAGCCTTCAAATAATTTGCCCACCACAGATGTCAAATTTACTGGCCTATAATTGCCAGGCTGAGATCGTAATCCCTTTTTAAATATTGGAATAACATCAACTTTTCTCCAATCCATAGGCACCATACCAGGTTGTCTTATGCTTAGACAGCTTTTAATTTGGTAACAGTGGGCTTTCACTTGCAGGGAGGAGAATGAGCCAGAATGTCAAACTGCCAATGATTGTAACGTTGTACTATAGGCCCACGCCCAGATGTAAATGAAGCCACTTCCTGTTGTCATTATGTCTGCATATTTTTCTTTAGCACAGTGATTGCTGCTGCTACTGGACAGGTTCATATCAAATGAAAGCTCATTAATGCCCTTAAAGGAGCAGCAACAGTAAAAAATTATACAGTTTCACCTACTTTTAAACATAATTGACTATAACATAAACAAAACAAGAGAAATGTTGTTCACTACAGCCAAATAGTTGTAGGTGGTGGACACTGGGCAGCACTATCTCACATTAGAATCAACAGAAATGTGTTTGTAGGGCAGAGAAAAAGTGCATCACCCTAACATTTATTGCAGATTGTCAAAGAAACAAACTGCATTAATTGAGGAGGTGCACTTGTTACCTCTGTCCCCAAAACTTAAACAGCCCGATGTTGTAAGAGAATGTTTATATAATGTTAAGTCCATATAATATCAATAAAATGGCAGTAAGGATAACAGGCGAGAAGCAACCAATAAGTTATTTCTATTCAAACAGCAGACCAGAAGTTTCTACCCACTGATTGGTAGTTGAGGTTTATGGACAAAACATTAGGACCATCCACAGATGCATCGCCCCTAGCCACAAATCCTTTTAATAGTTTTGTATTAAAAATATTTGGGAGGCAGAACAACTGTACCCTATGAACTAAAAAAAAAAAATCAAGGTAAGGTGAGCATTGATACTTGAGTGTGGGGTGGTGGTGTTTTAAAAATAATGGGAGCCCAGTAGATTTCTAATGCAGAACAGTGAGTTTTTCTGTAAGTGGTATGTGTGAATAAATCTCAGCAGTTACCCACAGAATGTTAAACAAGGAAGTATTTAGACTTCCTAGGTAAAAAACTGTCACGATAGAAACAGTTGTTATGCAATTATTTGCAGTCAGTTACCACCAAGCTGATAAAGTGGAGAGCTATTAGAAACAATGCTTCATAAATCTTTACAAATATTTAAACAATGCAAAAGTCAAACAAGGAACATAGAAAAACACAGGCTGTTCCTTTAAACCACTACATCCAATCAGTAGCTAGCTTTTATAAGTTATACTGTAGTTCAGTTGGCATAATAAAAGCAAACACCTCAGCAGTTATCTCTTTTTTGCATGGCCCTTAAAGTATGATTTTATTAAATAGCCATGATATTGTCAAGTGCATCACAGAAACCAGTGGTTAAGGATTTAACTGCATGTAAAACAAGTACCCATCCATAGATATTCTGTAATAGACCCAAAGAAAATTTGATAGATATGATAGGATATTGATAATGCAAAGGTTTTCAGACCCTTTGCTCTTTAACATTTGGTGATTTCTTAGTTTAGAGTTAGAATTAAGAGTTTTCCCTCTTGTGCCTTTGTGGCAAAATTGGATAACTCATTGATCCTATGCGTTAACAAAATTGAATAAAATAAGATTATAATGGCCATACAGCTATAATAACCTACACCTAAGAAAGTAGATACACTGATTAACCCCCCATAAATGTTATATTTCCACAGAATCCTCCCTGGTTGCTTTAAGGGGTTTCAGTAAGTCTCAATAATTGCTCAATAAGTCGATTGAAAATAAGTAGTGGAGGTCCGAGGATTTGAGTACCGTACACAAATAGAGAATTGAAGGGGATGTTTCATGTTTGTTTGCAAATGCCATTGTGCAAGTCTGAATTATTGATATTACATCACATTCATGACGGCTTGCCATATGTTTTTTGGTGTAGAAACATTTGTTCCCATGTATTATTGAATTCAGTTAATAGACAACCCTCAGCTCGGTGCACATGGAACAGGAACAATGCTTATTTGGAGATACTCTAGAATGAGATGGAAGCTGGTCTTGTAGAGCTTGAAAAAACTTTGTCAATGTAGTGCCACAGTTATCAGCAGCATGTTCTTGCCCACTCATCCACAATTATTGGCTCACGAACAACATATTGCTTACCAACCACTTTGATGATGCTCCTAGTGGCCTTAAATCAATTCCTGGTTTGAAGGCAAATTTCAAAGGCATAAATACCATGTGTTCTGGATACATTTAATTGTGGTTCACATCTAAAATATGAAGACCCCTGTCTTTAAACTTAATACTGTGTGAATATGTGGAGGTCTCATCCTCTTTTGGCATGAAAACTTTGTTATTGCAGTATATATCGCCTCTTCTTCTTTAGTGTTAATGTTATGATGCTGCATTCATATCTCTAAGGCATGCATTATCCAGTAAGAGCCCATAGTGTCAACATTTGTTATTTTATTTATTCATTTTTGAGTGTGCCTTTATTAAAGGGAATATGTTCACCTTCAAACACTTTTTCAGTACAGTTGGCTTCAGTCCAACAGAAATAAAGACGTTTTCGAATTACTTTCTATTTTCTATTTGTGACCGTTTTTCTCATATTCAGGTGTAAAGTTTCATTTTTCACCTTCTAAAGCCACTCGGGGGGGGGGGGGGTTGCAGACTCTTTTTACTGTTTAAGATTGATACATTTAGGGGCAAATTTACTTATGGTCGAATATCGAGGGTTAATTAACCCTCGATATTTGACTGCAGAATGGAAATCCTTCGACTTCAAATATCGAAGTCGAAGGATTTACAGCAAATAGTTCAATCGAACGAAAAATTAAATCTTTCGAATCCTTCGATTCGAAGAATTTTAATCCATTGATCAAACTATTTTTCTTCGACCTAAAAATTGTTCCAAAGCCTATGCGGACCTTCCCCATAGGCTAACATTGACTTCGGTAGGTTTTAGGTGGCGAACCAGGGGGTCAAAGGTTTTTTTTAAAGAGACAGTACTTCGACTATCGAATGGTCGAATATTCGAACGATTTTTAGTTTGAATCGTTCGATTCAAAGTCGTAGTCGAAGGTCGAAGTAGCCAATTCGATGGTCGAAGAAGCCAAAAAAAACATTCGAAATTCTAAGTTTTTTTTATTCTTTTCCTTCACTCGAATTAAGTAAATGGGCCCCTTAGTTGATACATTTGCTTTCTTTAAACCTGCTTAGCAGAATCCCTGAGTTTCATTAAAGGCAGAATTGATACAATTGTTGCTAATATTCCATAGATGCTTCTGAAAAACATATCAACTAATTTTATCAACTAAATGTAGCAAATGGTAAAAGTTGAGAATGCTCCTGGACCACTGAGCTGCCAGACTGAAACCACAGAGAAAATGGTAAAGAATAAAAGATGGAAAGCAATTGAAAAAAGTCTTTGTGGTGAACAATCTGAAAACAACTCAACTGAAGAAAAGTGTTTGAAAGGTGAACAACCCCTTTAAGAATAAAAAATATAAACAGGATCCTTTAGTTTGAAAAGTTTCAGTGTTGCTTTGTGGCAGGAATTTGCAATTATGTTTTCATCACTTGAGGGAAGTTATACCTTCCCAAGTTCAGATGAAAGTTCCTATGAAAATGACTGTTGCCAAATAAATTCACCCAGCACACGGCCTATAGAGAGGTTCATCATGGCAAAGTTTCTGAGCACATAGACTAAAATATGATTGTGTATTATAACATTTCCCATGAGGCAATGACAGGAAGAGTTGCTGCTGGAGCAGACAAAGGCTTAAATCATATACATCACTTATGAACTAATGAGCTTCATTTTCTATACCTTTGTGGCTTTGAAGTGTTCACCAAACAGAACCTCTTAAATTAACGGAAAACAAGAAATTGTGAATTTAAAAAAATGAAAAACAGCTTCTTTTTGCCTCTCTATTAACTGAGTTCAAATCATGACAATAATCTGACAATACATAGTTACATAGTTAAATTTGGTTGAAGAAAGACAAAGTCTATCAATTTCAACCCCTCCAAATGAAAACCCAGCATCCATACACACACCCCCTCCCTACTTTCACATAAATTCTATAGGGGGAATGTAATAAAAATCGCTAACGGAAAAACTATTCGCAATGCGAAAAGTTATGCCTTTGCGCGAACAAATTTTGCTTTGTGCGAATTTAATATAGCTTTTGCGAGCCCGGAAACTGTTTAGCAACCACTTCCGACAGTGAAAGACCGTTTGCGCCAATGCGCAGTCAATATAATAAAACTTCTTACTGAAAAAGTCGTTATGTTTGCTCCAAAAGATTACGACACCTTCAAGCACTTCTTATGAGTGCGCAATTAAAATTCGCGATGCGCAATTAAAATTCGCGATGCGCAATTAAAATTCGCAATGCAATAACAGTTTAAGGAACAATATTACATTGCGAGATGTGGATTTTTAGTCTTATTGGTGCAAATTGTTTTGCTCTTTGCGACTTTTATTACATTCCCCTGTTTATACCCATATCAAAAAAATCATCCAAACCATTCTTAAAGGCATTAACTGAATCAGCCATCACAACATCAAACATGTAGTACATAAAATGCCCAACTCTTTCTGTAGATCATATATTGTTCCAACGGGATTTCATTGGCATAAATTATTGGATCTTTTCTCAGCAGCTGCAATTGCTTCTCCCAGGATTTTTATAAATAGGTACACATCATGGAATGTGTTGTAGAGAGGTACTGGAGCGATTTGTAATCCGTTTGGCTCCCGCATGTCACACTGTAAAGGCAGAAATATATATATATATTCAGTTGACTTTTCCTACAGAAACCAAAAGGACTTTTTGAATAAGGCAGAGATTCAAAAGAAGCTGTACCCTCACTATAGATAAGCAACTAATAGATCAAACCTGGGCTTTTCTAGAGTTTGAACAGCAAACTGTATTGAAATAAAGGAGAGAAAAAATACATTATGCAAATCAGTTCAATCAGTGCAATATTTGCACAATAAAAGTAATTGTATGCATTGAGATTTAAAGGAGACCAATTATGAAAACAAAAATGTAATATAAATGTTCTAATTAAAACGATGTAGAAGCATGTAAAAGGATAAAGGTGTTGCTCACCTATACTATAATCAATCCCTGTAAGGTTTAATCAAGCCAAAGGTTAGGCCTGTTTCACAGTTAGGAGGGGGCTGTTTCCCTTTTCAAGTGTTCCCTGGTAATTCTTAAGTTGTCCAGGGGTGTCTGGTATCCATGGTCTTTAAAATGGAAGTCACCATATGCTTGAACTCTTTGGAGTTCTACTTCAGGAGGTAGTGAATGCTGCTGGAGAGCCTGAGGCAGAAGTCCTCAGAAATTACCTAAGTTGGAGAAAAGCCTTGGCATTGCCCTAATATAACCAAAGTCTTAGAGAAGTTGTGGCTATGAGAACCAAAAACCCTATCAATGTGGTATATACATCAAATAGCAGTTGTTGTAATACAAACATCTAGCAGCCTGTGCTCCACCAAGGAAATATATAATATATAAAGTCCAGGCAGGATGTGTTATTTCCCAGAGAGCTCAGTCTATGTTGCACCACTGTATCTGCATCATTGAATGTATTGAGTTATTGTGTATTTGCTGTAAATATTTAGCTGTTTCTAAAGCCACTGGCACCCTTCATTTGTATTGTCACAGCACCTCAGATTGTATTTCAACTACATCAGCCTTCCTTCAGAACTTCATATGAGGGCCCTTTTGAGAGAGAGGATAGAAAGTGTAAAACCAGTAAAGGCCAATACAACCAGAGAAGGCTTACAAAATGATGCTCAGTTTGTTAAATAACTAAGTTACTCTTCACTAATCAGCTGTTTATTCCACAAGACACTTCATGGTGTTTAGACAATCACTTCATATTTTCTATAGCTGTATTGCATTATTCCAGAAGAGATATATTCTTGAAGGAAGATTTACAAGTTATTCTGAATTGAGAAAGTGAGTTGGATGACTGGTGAAATGTCTTCAAGGAAAAAAAAAAACACAGCAAGTCTAGTTGATTCGACTTATTTCTTAGATAAGCTGTATTGCAAATTTGGAAAATACCACAGAGTATGTGGCACGTTATCATTTTGTTTTCAAGTAGTATAAATTCTCCAACCCAAACTTAAGCCTCTGTGCTTCAATTCTAGAGACGATAGTCATTGAAAGGGGTTGTTCACCTTCCAAACACTTTTTTTCAGTTCAGTTGTTTTTAGTTTGTTCTCCAGAAATATAGACCTTTTCCAGTTACTTTCCATTATTATTTTTTACTGTTTTCTCAAAAACAACTATCCGGACTCCAAGGCTCCATATATTTTTAATGGTAGGGGTGCTCAGTTATAAATGTATACAAAAAAATATCTTCCAACTGGCCATACCCTTTATGAAAAAACTTTTATCTTTTTATTACATTGTATCAGTGGACATTGATACAATGTAATAAAAAGATAAAAAGTTTTTTCACAAAGGGTGTGGCCAGTTGGAAGAATATATATATATATATATATATATATATATATATATATATATATATATATATAGCATGCACATTGTAGATTTGCCACTTTGAGAAAGGCCTTGGGTTTGGCCATAACGTCAGTCTTTAGTTCTGCAATAAAATTATTTTCAATGCTAAGCCCTGGGAGTGCGGATCTTTCGGAGTGAATGGAGATTATTTGATGATTTTGCACCCACGCATAATAATGATGAGTGATGTTGGAATAAAACTCTTTTGATTGAAAATTTCGGTGTGCTGGTCCACTTTGAACATTATATATATATATATATATATATATATATATATATATATATATATATATATATATATATATATATATATATATATATATATATATATATATATATATATATATATATATAGTGTGCATAAAAATAACACTATGACAACATTTGCCATTTTGCTATTTTCACCTTTTTACCTTACAGAGTCAATATCTTATATTCAAATATATTATCCAGAATGCATAGAACAAATTTAAAAATGTATATGATAAAAAATAATGCTGTAAATAATGTGTAAATCATCATGAGCTTGTTGGAGAAAATCATCCATACATTGTTTAAGCAGAAAAAGAAATACTGCGCAGTTCTGAATTTTACTTTCAATCTAAAAACTTGGATGTTTTCCCTTTCAATCGCAGAGTAGTTCGCATTGTCTTGATTGCATCGGGAGCTGGGATTTAGATGCCAACGGTAACTTCCATTTTACTCTGCTTCTACAGCAGCAATTAGCATTTGGAAAGCCTGACTCCTTGTGCCAAAAGGGTAAAATCAGACATAAAAGGGAGAATCGCTGAGCTTCTAAATCTCATTGCCGGAGACTCCCTGCCGCGGGTTTAATGACAGAGACACATAGTAGCTACACAGTGACATAAGTTCATAAATGACAAACCCTGTAGCCTCACCATGAACTAAAGATAAAAATATGATTTTTATCGAGCCTATTCAGTGATGTATTTTGTATACACGAGCCCCCTGGGTGGCATATTCTATCTGTACTTGGATTCCCAGGTCATATTAGCTTCATTTAGCAGCTAAAATTCATGCAAAAAGCTTTCAGGATTTGGCTTAACAGCTCCTTTTGTTACAGATGAAGTATTAAGTTGTGATGTAGAAAATTATACAAACAATCACCGCTCAGGAACGCTATAAACAACTGTACTCCAAATGCATTTTTACATTGTGCTGCTTCTGTGACTAAGTTTGCTCATTTGTTTTATGTCATGTCCTTGATATTTATTTTGTACCTCAGTGAAAGTTCTCTGTGGGGGGCCCCGGCTCCAAATAAAAGGGACATTAAAATGTTTGTCAGGCAACTATAAAGCAAAGAAACTTGAGGCCACTTAGACTAAAGCACACAATTTATCTAAGGCACGAGGGGAGCAAGTAAAGCATTCAACAGAAGGAAGGTTTAAATTGAGTCTTTTTTTATTCTATTTTTTTTAAAGGGCAACAAACATCTCTTAAATGCAAATCCGTGCATATTGTCACTTATTTTTTTGCCACCTTCAACTTAAGGGAAGACAATGACTCAAAAAATGAACGTCTCCATTCGTGCCTAAAAAAAAAGGTAGAGATCAATTATGGGTAGCACTCCAGACCTACAATAAAAAGCCTTTATTGCAGGGCAACAGTAACAGCAACATTTTAGGCCTGTTTTGGCTCTTTATATACCGTATATACTCGAGTATAAGCCGACCAGAGTATAAGCCGAGGTACCTAATTTTACCTACGAAAACTGGGAAAATTTATTGACTCGAGTATAAGCCTAGACACAACTACAGCCCTGTCTCCCAGCAGTGCACATTCCGCCAAAGCGACCCCCCCAGCGATCAACCGGACTTCTTTGCAAAGTTGATGGTGACAGAGAATTGCCAAACTGATTACTGTGTGCATTGTCCCACTGTCCCACTACCATGTGCAGAGGGTGCTGTGTGATATTGCAGTCACTGTCATTCTTTCATATAACCAACAGAGGTCGCTGTGTGATATTGCAGTCCGTTAATCTTTCATATAACCAACAGATGGCGCTGTGTGATATTGCAGTCACTGTTATTCTTTCATATAACCAACAGAGGGCGCACTGTTATTATTTCATATAACCAGCAGAGGGCACTGTGTGATATTGCAGTCACTGTTATTCTTTCATATAACCAACAGATGGCGCTGTGTGATATTGCAGTCACTGTTATTCTTTCATATAACCAACAGAGGGCGCACTGTTATTCTTTCATATAACCAACAGAGGGCGCTGTGTGATTTTGCAGTCTCTCCCCAAGCAAACTGTTGGTATAGGAATGATTAAAAGTGACTGCAATCTCAGCTACTGCCCACTGACTCAAGTATAAGCCGAGGTAGACTTTTTCAGCACATTTTGGATGCTGAAAAACTTGTATATACGGTACATTGAAAACAAAGTATTTTTAGTTAATTTTGGGGGGAGGGGTGTATTGACTTAACCCTTTGACAGCTTTTTAAACTAGTTTAAGGGCACTTCCAGACAGCACATTTTTTCAGTAGTTTAACCATAAACTTAAAAATGTCGATTCTATGTTATCAGCTGGTTGTAACATTCCCTACTGGGTAGAATATGTATTAGTCAGGGAAAGGTTGTGAAGGGAATCTACATCCAGAAAATGCAGTTCTAAGAACCTTCCAAAGAATTTAATGGTTTTTAAAGTTATTTGTTCATGTAACTGAAATTTAAATGTTATCTGCCGGTACTGTTTTTACTCTTGGTTCTAATTCATGAAACAATTTAGCAGAAGCCAAAACCTCCACCAGCCAGGACTCCATCTCTAACAATACTTTGCATACCTCTACACTGTTATCAGCTAGCTACTGCTGCATTATTTCAAAAGTTAAAACTAGCAGTGCAGAGGATATCAAACCTTAGCCAAATACAGCTTTCAATAGTGTTGTGAACCAAATTCAGCGAAATGCATTGAAGTCTATGGGCGACAATTTTTTTCACCCATTAGAATGGGAGTAATTTTCAAGGCAAAACTTGGCTAACAATTTTGCTTATCACTAGTCAGAAATCAGTGGGCAGGGGTCTACTGACACACATAAATCAGGATAGATTTCCAAACTTCACTGAGCTTGCAACTATAAAATGTTGGCAAATTGCATTGCCCTAGCACAGGAAAATCTGAGACTGTTTGTTAGCATAAAGTATAATGAAACTTCAGCTTTTTTAAATAAAACTCTTACTCCATACTAATGTGGTGCAGTAACCATTAGTAACTAAAGATCATAGAGAATGTAGTCCAACAGTCAATATTATAGGGATTTTGTAATGATTCTATGGTGGAGTTTTTCTTTTCAAATGACACTATTTCCATAAAAAATAATTCACTCTACCATATAAAATTATATTCCTGAACCAATATGTTGTAGCTGTAATATTGGGGTGTAGACAGTCATCTGATGGAATTGTGCCTGTTCCTATGCTTTCAGAAAGAGCCAGTGCTGCAATATGGAACTGCTTT
This sequence comes from Xenopus laevis, assembly GCF_017654675.1. NCBI lineage: Eukaryota > Metazoa > Chordata > Amphibia > Anura > Pipidae > Xenopus > Xenopus laevis. Next base: position 57,272,043 of record NC_054388.1, on the reverse strand, counting down.
CAGATAAGCTATTTGTTTCTCCTACTCAATGTAACTGGAGGAGTCATGGTGGGATTTTTACTACTGAGTGTTATTCTTATATACTGTATATCAGACAGCTGTTATCTTGTGTCAGGGAGCTGTTACAGTATCTTGTTACCCAATGTTCTGTTGAAGGGCTTCAGGGTGCAGCAGTAAAGAGTGTTGTTTATCAGAACACAAGTCACTTGACTTTTGCTTTTGATGGTCCCATGGGTTGCACCTGGGCAAATTTTATTACATAAGCCTGTGCCTTATTATTTAGCTCATACCTTCTCTGTATATCTGAATAAATGGTAAAGTTGATATATACTGCATACAACCAACAGTAAACCCAAGGCATAGTATAGATCAAAAGGATAGATTATAAGGCAACCTAAGACTGCAGAATCAATATCATGTGACCAATGATATTTGTATGGTAATAACTTTGCTTCAACAAAGGCAATAATCTGTCCTGTTAACAACTTGAAATTCATTTTTAGACTGTACAATTTACAATGATCTATTGCATATTTTTATGATATTCTACTGAAAGGAAAACTTAACACAGCTGAAGACAAATTTATTTTTCACTGACTGCCCAAGTGTTACCTTGGTTAAACTTCCCCTCTAGTCTTGTCTGCCTAGCCTCCTTATGTAATGCTTGAAAACAAATGAAAATGTTTACCTATACAAGGTTCTCTCCAAATATTACCTCTACGCGAGAAAGGTAGTTGTGGCCACTCTCATATGTATAAAGGAGTCTGTATATTACCAGATTTTAACATGGAAATATGACTAAATGGAGACAGTGCCATTTGCTTTAGAGGTTATATTTGTTTATGCAATAAGAAAGGGTTAATGAATATTTTTCATGAATGGGGCCTGAGAGATTTAGGAAATCCTCTTGTAGTCCACTCCTACCATAAGCAGAGGTGAAAAGAGAATAAGGTAAATGTCAAGAGGAAAACAGAGGTAAAGAAAATCAGAATAATAGTAAAAAATAAATAAAAGAAAGCAGAGGATGAGATAACATTATTGATAAAATGATGTAACTACAATGGGTCTCTTCAGAGGTAATTTCAATTGTGGATTTAGAAATATGTTTTAACCCCAAATTCATATCAAGATGTACAAAGGGGCATGAAAAAAAGTGACAGCTTGTTCCATGGAAATGGTTGGTTTGACAATAAAGCATTGGGGATTAGGGATGTAGCGAACTGCCGTTCGCGAACACCGGCAAAAAATGCGAACGTTCGCGAACAGTTCGCGAACTTCGAACACCCGCTAAAATCGTTCGATTCGAACGATCGAAGGATTTTAATCGTTCGATCGAAGGATTTTCATTCGAATCGAACGATCGAAGCCATTCGATCGAATGCTTTTCATTCGATCGAATGCTTACAATCGTTCGAACGAATGGAAATCGTTCGATTTTTAGCGGTCGAAGGAATTCGAATGGTCGAATGGTCGAACGATCGAACGCGAACTCAAAATGCGAACGTTCCCAAACGTTCGCGAACATTCGGCGGACGCGAACGGTCGAAGTTCGCGTGAACTAGTTCGCGGGCGAACAGTTCGCTACATCCCTATTGGGGATATTTAACTGAACAAACGTTTGGTTCATGTTGAGCCAAAGTTCAACAAACCAGTTTAGCACTACCTTTTAATAAAAGAGACACCAAGGAATGTTTCTATTCTAAATCCTACTTTTAGATCAATACCACAACAAAACAAATGTGTGTGGTGAAAAATCAACAGGGAAGTTTTGAAAAACAAAATATGGCAGAAGATAAACTGGGAGGAAAAGGACTTGCGTGAAGTACAGTATCAGCATTCTTCATTTATAATTCTGTCAATGAACTACATTACTAAACTACTAAACTATGTAAATGCCAGGAATTCAAACTAACAGTTCACCATCTTGAATCTGGTTTTGAAGTCATGACCCTACCATCCTATTAAAGGGATACTGTCATGGAAAAACATGTTTTTTACAAAATGTATCAGTTAATAGTGCTACTACAGCAGAACCCTGCATTGAAATCCATTTTTCAAAACAAGAAATGGATTTTTTTATATCTAATTTTTAAATTTGCTATGGGGCTAGACATTTTGACATTTCCCAGCTGCCCTCAGGTCATGTGACTTGTGCTCTGATAAACTTCAGTCACACTTTACTGCTGCACTGCAAGTTGGAGTGATGTCATTAACCCTCCCTCCTACAAGCTGCTGTAATGTAAATAGAGCCTTGTCTGCTGAGACTGTCAATTGAACAATAGGCAGGAATCAAGATAAGCTTCCACTGACACCACTTCAGAAGGACTGAAATAAGATAGTCCTGTGATCACTGCCCCCACTTACGTTTCAAAAATAAATATATATATATATATATATATATATATATATATATATATATATATATATATATATATATATATACACACACACACAATTCATTTTGGGCACTGGAAAAAATATTTTATATAGATAGTTTATTATATTTGTTTACACTAAAATGAATGGCAGAAACACAGGCGTACACTCCCAGGACTGATGACAGGGAATAGAAAAAAAGGATAAAATAAGGACATACTTGAAAACCAGGAAAACTTAGGAGGAAGTCTAGGAAGGGTTAAAATAGCTCATGAAAAGGAGGCAGTAAGTAGTTAATGAAAAAAGAAGTATTGCAGGCAGGAAAGGAGCAAGGTCTGTGTGAGGTGGATAGCAGAGGGAACTCACAGCTCCTTTACCTCATCTAGTAACCAGTAAAACAAACTAGGAAGGCAGCAAGGAGAGAAAGCTCCCCTCACCAAAGGAAAGCAAAGAACAAACTTACAGAACGGCAGGAGCTTTGATATTGTCTGTGGGAGGAGGGGCTGCTAGTGCAGCTGTAGAGCAGGACGTAGGAAAGTGAAAGTAATTGCTTCCCTGCAAACCATGTGACCTCTCTCCTCCAAACATCACACGCATGGGCAGAGAGGGGAGGGGGAGTGTACAGCTAGATTCTCATGTCGTAGTGCGACCTGGCTTTTCATTACAGAGTGGCTGCCTCCAAGCAAACGGGTAATGCTGTGCCTGCTGTTAGAGCAGCACAGGATGAATGTGTAATGAGCAGAAATGGAAGCCCCCATTACAAAATACAAACTAAAATAACTTATGCATGGATTTGTGGATTAACATTTTAATTGCCAGACAGAGTTTATGGATGTGTGTTTTTTATAAAAATGCAAAAAAAAAAAAAAAGTTTAAAATGATGACAGATTCCCTTTAACCTGGTAAAATAAGAATCAAAATCATATGGACTTGTCATGGGCTGTTTATAATGCGATCAGACATCACTAGGCTTCACACACACACACAGAGAGAATGATCTTAAAATAGAAGCTACAGGGCTCATTTACAAAGGTGCAAAGTGCAAAATACAGGCAAAAAAACGCTTGCCTCTCTATCAGTTGCATGAGGAACATACAAGTGCTAGTCATGTGCTTGAAAAATGGAGTGTAATGAGTTGCATCCATTAATTTATGCACTCAGGCTACACTTCTGGCAATACATAATGGGTGGCATATGGACTGGATGCAGTTGGCCCCAAGCACATCACTAGCTTGTATAATGGTGTATGGCTAACTAGAATCTCTAGTGAGCTCAAGCAACTGCATCATAGTTTTATCTACAGCAGTAGTCAAGGTACAGCCATTTTTAGCAATGATGGTGGAGTACATGTTTTACTTATTTTCTCATTATTTATCATTAGACATCTTCAGGAAACTCTTGCTCAGAGGAAACAGATACGGCTTTAGAAAAAATGTAAAATAAATGTAGGGACCCATCCCTCCCCAATGGCTTTAAATCATCACTTCCTGTTTGTCTAGTTACTGGGCAAAGGCATATGTATCTCGTTTATCTAATTTACATAGTTGTATCAATGGATCTTAGGTAATCCACTCTTCCTAAATAGCCTGCCATCTATACTAATTTCTGTGGATTTGAGAGTATATGTAACTCTGTGGTGCTTTAAGTGAATGAAGCCTGTTACAATTTGTTGTGTTCAAGAAACGTCTGGCATTCTTTATTGAAGTCTAGACACACACCATAATATCCCTTTCATTCCTTCCATTTAGCAAAGCCCATCTTGGGTATTTGAGTCCAATATAACTAAAGTTCTATGCTTCCCTGATTAGCTATCCATTAAACTCAAAGTAGATGGCCAAAAACGAATTATTGGTGCAAGAGATTGGTCCAATGAGAATCCTGACAGCACCGAGAGTCAGGGTTTTGTTATCAGCATAGGGAGATGTATGTGCAGTATCACTTTCCAGTATCACACGGTAATCATCCATAAGCAGGACAGAAACAGCTCTTTCAAATTAGTCTAAATGGACCAGTCAAAGCTAGAAACATGCACCAGTCTGTAGCAGCTACCTAATAACTCTATTTTGTGCAACCCTTATAGTTTTTGAGATAAAAATGTATTTTAGTGTATTCCACAACTGGTCTGTATCGGATACCTCGGCCGTGGAACAAATCATTAAAGGGTCCTCCAACAAAAAACTGTTACTCTGCATAATGAAAAAATATATATTTTTGATCATTTTCCAACATACATTAATGAGAGTTTTTCAATAGTTTTGAAATTATTTTTGTTATTTGTAAATATCATTGCAATTGGAAATAGTATTTGTTGTATGCCTTTCTGTTCTTTGCGACTCATTTGACACACTAGCAGTGCAATTTATTTGCTAAGAGGAATCGTTCATCTCAGGGCCGGAACTAGGGGTAGGCAGAGTAGGCACATGCCTATGGTGCAAAGCTGGGGGGCGCCAGGCACGCGCCTTCTCCGCTTCTCCTACCGCCTAGTCCAGTCCCCTCTTGCAGATGTATCCGGCGCGTGTGTGCTTTTTAGCACATGCGCATTGCTCCTTTTGGCTTTTTATTTTTGCGCATGTGCGATGGCTTTTCGCACATGCGTGCATTCAGTTTTTTCCGCGCATGCGCACATTCGGTCTTTGCGCTCATGCGCGTCTGTGGGCGCAATGCCTGGCCAGGCACCCTAGGGCGCCTGCCTGGCTTGGCCCGGCACTGGTTCATCTACTGATGGGAAGGAGGGTGGTAATTTCTTCAGACAAGGAACCTTTGAGACCAAGAGGAAAACAGTAAAGTACTAAATGAGGGCAATGGTCTGGACTAGAGTAGGGAGAGGCAGGACAGAAAGGAGCATGTGGAGAGGGCAGACTGGAGATACAGGAACAGACCAGAGTTGGCAAAAAAGCCGGACAGAGCAGATTGGTTGGAGAGCCATGATAGACTGGAACAATAACTAGTAGTTGAATCCTCTGTGTTTCTGTAAAGACTGTAAAGAGAAAGTAATTTCCCCCCAAATGTGTTTCAGCTTGCTTCTCCAAAATTCTTCAGGACTCAGCACTTTAAAACCACTAGACAAGGTGCAATTCATGTTTATTGCACAACTGATAAGATGTGTTTATTGCACAACTGATCTTTATCATGCAAAACAGTTTTTGGTTGGAGATCCCAATTTATGGTGGTAATATAATTAAAATAACAAAACTTGAATTGAGTCCAGAAAACCATATTAACAAATTTTTTGTTAGCTTTCAAAAAGGCAACCAATAAATGTGACTTTGAAGGATAGTTGACTAGTTGCTATGGGTTCCTAGAGCTGGTGCAAGTAGGTTATCAGGTCTTCACAGGAATCACCTTGGAAAATCTACTTACACTGGAAACTCTGACCCTGGAGAGTGGTGAAACAGATTTGCTCTGCATCCATCCCAGATGTTTCTGGACCACAACCCCAAGCATGCTGAAATCACTGGTTTCAATAATTATTGTGCAGTTTAGTTGCAGTCAAATACATTGTTTTGGATAGTGTAAAGACCTTTGAACTTTCGAGCTGACCAATTTAGTGATGAATAATCTCTGCACTCAACATTAGGTTTAATTTCTACCTTTAAAGATGAGGAAATTTAGGAAGGTTTGATAGTGTTGGCACCAGCCAGGCCACCGGCTCCCGAGTACTACAGTACTACCAAGTACTATATGACACAAAATAAAATTTAGTTATTTATATATATATATATATATATATATATATATATATATATATATATATATATATATATATATATATATATACACAAGATGGCATTTCCACACTGTAAATAAAAAACGTGTTCATTTAAATCACTGGAGGATTCAGAGCCCTGAAGAACATTATAAAATACCTTTAAAAATCTAAAGCTCTAATTCTAAATGAATGGATTTTGCTCCTTTGTTTGTTGTTATGACCTAGAGGTACAGCAACACTGGGGCAGTGAAAGCATTGCACACAATTTTGGACAATAGAATCATGAAAAGATTTAAATTCACACCAACGTCCAATGAGGGTGACCCAGTGCATTAGGAAGTGCTCTGTCACTTTAGTTACCGTATATACTCGTGTATAAGCCGACCCGTGTATAAGCCGAGGTACCTCATTTTACCTACAAAAACTGGGAAAACGTATTGACTCGCGTATAAGCCTAGACACAACTAAGACCCTTTATGCTACAATCACTGCAGCGCAAATGAAATCACTGAAAATTTGTCCCCCCCAGTGGATTTATATTACAGATATTTTTCAGCTGAGACAAAATATACTTTCCACTAGCAATTATACACACATAGACACACATATACTTTACACACACACTCTTCCCACAAAATAATCACACACACATACTATACACACAAACTCCCCACACATATACTATATACACACACAAACTCTCTACCCACACCATCATACACTATATACCGCACACACACTCCCCACACAATAATGACAAGGCTGATAACATACCGGTATGTTAATGCAGAGCTGAGAAAGTTTCTAATACCGGTAGTTGTTTGTGTAGGACACAGACTGCCAGGGGCTGCTGAGGTCGCTCTCCCCGACTCTCCGGCTCCTCCTCCCCCATTGGCCGGAAGGTGAGACCCGGCGGCAGCAGCTGGAGACGAGGGAAGAGCCGCGGAGAGACACAGACGCTCCCGGCGGAAGTGGAGAGAGCTGCGCAAAAATGGCTCGTGGCAGAGAGAGGTGAGGCAGCCGGGAGCACAAGGCAGAGGCGGCCGGGGATCTGATGTAAATTGGGGCGGAAACGCGCGTCCGACTGCTGCTCGAGCTGTGGGGCTTCCAGGGACTCGGGCTGAGGACTCGGGGGTGGCGCCTCCTGAAATTTACCGGTGAGGCAGCCTACCGTATTTCATCTACAAGAGGTACCCGCGTATAAGCCGAGGTCAATTTTTTCAGCACTTTTTGGGTGCTGAAAAACTCGGCTTATACGCGAGTATATACGGTACCTTAACTTTGGACCATGGCTTTTGAGGGGTTGGACCAATATGTAAGATAATAGACAGCCCTCTATTCATTAGAGGCAGGTGGGCAAAAGACACAAATACACCTTTCTGACCCCTAACTTGTGCATCATTCAGACACTCAAGATAGGGAATATTGGTGTAGGGCACAATAGAACTCAGTATTTACAGCTTTATGACAGGCGACAAGGACGGGACTGACTTGCGCTCCCAAGTGATGTCAAGTCCAGGGCTAGTTGCAGAGAACAGCCAGACCCTGGATGCAAGTGCTTTTAAAATGACCACCAAGGGGCATGCTTTGGCCTCCCTTAGTGCGCTTTCTTTTTGGGTAAAAGTAAATGACTCCAAACTCGCAGCAATGATACAAATAAAACATAACAAGTAACATTCATTCCAATTTCTGTAATGGCATAACTATCTACAGTATACTCAAGTCAATAAATACTCCAGTAGCATTACAAAATGGTGAATCAAGTTTTATTTGTGCTGCCAACCAGACCTGGTTGGTGTCACAAATAAAACTTGATTCTCCATTTCGGAGTGCTGCTGGAGTGTTCATTGTATAGTATACCCTACCCTACACAGAAGGGATTGTAGCTTTGCACCCAACACTTCAAAAAGCAGGATTACGTGTAAGTGAAGCACTGTCACTATCTTTATTATCTATACTCTATTCCCCCTCCTCAGCCCCTCTCCTACCTTAAATATAGTGGAGTGCTATGTATTCCGGGGAGGTGCAACATGAGAGGGAGAACCCGCCCCCTCAGAAGATTTTTCTGGACTTGGAGTGACCAATTTACACCACTGGACATAAATCTAATGCAACAATGTTTCCGCCACTTAAAAGTTGCTGGACAATTTTCAGCATATGCAACATATTATCAAAACGTAATGCATGCTGGAATTTGAAGTAAAGCAACATACTTCTATAAAACTTTTCCTCAGCTCTCTAACCCTAATTAATGCAAAGGCATCATCCAATGAAACCCCTGCCTGCTCTGTGCACATCCAGCTCCCTGTTCTTGGTTCATCAGATTTTCAATGAACACATTTTTCCTATTCCTAATCTTATACTTGATCTGCAAAGCAATCTCCTTATATTATATAACAGCAATGTGGCTGATTTATCACTGGTAGGGAAGTTTATGCATCCTATACACCATGGGCAATGACACTGATAGTTTTCAGAGCAATCATGGGTTCCTATAAAATGAATCGTATGTCTGTTCTTTATACCTCTCCCTCCATTAAAATACATTTTATGGATTTTCATTTTTCCACTACAGTAATAACATATAACCATACAGGCACATAATACCAAACACCCAGTTCTGCAGATCTGTGTCTAATAACTTCAACAGAAGTAAAAATTATTATAATTAGCAAAATAAAATTGATCAATAGACGGGGCACTTTAAAAGAACACCAACAGGCAAAGTCCACTCCTCAGTCGTGTAAGTGCAGCTCCACATTTCCAAGAGCATGGGCCAAATCAAATCCAACAAACAGGCCTATGGGAAACAAACAGCTCTTAATTACTTTGCCATTGGAAACTCTTTAATTTGAATTATACACAACTACGGCAGTGATATTTCTTCTCATGCAGTTCAAAGGAAGGACACTAGAGGGTGCTGGCGATTTCCATATCACAGAGCACTTGGATGAAAAAGTGTTTTTAATAACAGCAAAAATTGCAAGTGATACAGATATTTACAAACTTAAAAACAAAAACAAAGTGAGGCTTTTAATTTCGGACAGTATAATCTCAATTGAAAATTAAAAGGATATTTCTAATTCCTTTAACATCTGGTGACCATTTAAATGCACAAAGAAGTGATACTCAGAGTTCACTAACCTGTATAACAGCCTGCAGCATTTTCACTAAACCCCTCAGTGTCTTCTAATATTGTTATAATTTACAGTAGGGGGTACATTATCCTTTATAATACAAGAGTTCCCTGTATAACTCAGTCTGTAGCCTTGTGCCTTTATATGGTTACAGAACTCCTCAGTGACTCCTAATATCTGTATCATTTACAGCAGGATGTTTTGTATATTAATACATGAATGTATATTTTTTTGACTAATAAAACAGAATATTCATAAGTGATAAGTATTGGGTGCAGAGAACGGCAACTAAGCTGGTAGAAGTTATGGAAAATCTTAGCTATGAGGAAAGACTGGCCAAATTCATGCTGGAGAAGAGGCACTTAAGGGGTGATATGATAACTATGTATAAATATATAAGGGGATCATATAATAATCTCTCTAATGCTTTATTTACCAGTAGGTCTTTCCAGCTGACACAAGGTCACCCATTCCGTTTAGAAGAAAAGAGTTTCCGCCTAAATATTCGGAAGGGGTTTTTTACAGTGATAGCTGTGAAGATGTGGAATTCTCTCGCTGAATCAGTTGTACAGGCTGATACATTAGATAGCTTTAAGAAGGGGTTGGATAGCTTTTTAGCAAGTGAGGGAATACAGGGTTATGGGAGATAGCTCATAGTACAAGTTGATCTAGGGATTGGTTCAATTGCCATCTTAGAGCCAGGAAAGAATTTTTCCCCCAAATTGGAGAGGCTTGAAATTAGATCTAAAGTGTCATGTTCTCATTTACATCTAATCCTGGTCATTGGCTTGTGGCTAAATGACAGTAACTACTTCGGCAGAATTGATGCAACCCATAGTATGGGGTTAAGGAGTTCAAAATATAAGCATTAAAATATCACAAGGAAGGAAAGTTTGAGAGAAGTTCTATATAAGTTTGTTTATAAGCTTTTTTAGACACATACATACTCATGTCCTTAATAATTTCCTAAATAGCCACAAGATGGCAGCATTTCCCAAACAATGCTGATAAGATAACTGCCATTATCATGCTCATTTCCTGGCTCATTTCTAAAGGGCCAAACTTGCAGCATTTTACTGGGGCTCGATATACACCAGTAAAACAATATATCAGACAAAATGCAATCATTAGAAAAATTCCCTTTCGGATGGTGATTATAGCAAAATAAGGATTTTTCTGCTTATCCCAACGATCCAGTTTAAATTGCTAAAATAGATTCCACAATAAAGAATCATCAGCCTTTAGTTTATAAAGGAAGGAAATATACTTTATGCACTTGTAACTGCATCACAGCATTAGAGAGAGAGTGATGGTGAGAGTAAGACTAAGGGTAAAATTCTAATGCTAAATACCAAAGAACGAAAAGAGAAATGTACTCAGATGATAATAAAGGTATGCTGGAAACAACAAAACTTAATTTACAGGAATGAGATCTGCTATCCAGAATGCTGGGGTTTTACGGATAACCGATCTTTCCGTAATTTGGATCTTCATACCTTAAATCTACTAGAAAATCATGTAAACTTTAAATACACCCAATAAATTGATTCTGCTTCCAATAAGGATTTATTATATCATAGTTTGGATCAAGTACAAGGCACTCCTTTATTATTACAGCGAAAAGGGGAAATCATCTTTAGGAATTTGGATTATTTGATTATAATGAGGTCTACGGGAGGCAGCTTTTCCATAATTCAAAGCTTTCTGAATAATGGGTTTCTGGATAATGGATCCCATACCAGTATAAGAAAGTATAAGAAATATATACATGTGTAACTCTTTATTGACTCTGCCTGGCCTACCATTCAATTCTCCGTGACTTTCTATAGTATAATAGCAAATGGAACCTGAGCCCCCGCAACAAATCTACATATTCTGATTACATTTCAGCACTTCTCAAAACACCAGCATTTTACAACACCATATTTTGAGAATTTTGTCAAATCATGAGAATTTAAAAATGTACCAGACTATTTTGCTCACCTGCAGGGACAGTGGAACAAATGGAATTTAAGTGTGAAAAACAGACCCATTTTACTTTGCTGAAAATTTGCAAAATGGCGAAAAATTTGCCAAATGCATTTAAGTCAATGGGTGACAATTTTTGTTTGATGCTCAACAATTTTTTTCACCCATTGGAGTCTTTGGATGTCTTTTTTGCAATGAAACCTGGCGAAAATTCTGCTCATCTCTAGCCCCCATCCTAATTATTTGGTAAGGTCCACTGTCCAGTGAACCTATGTGGGGAGTGGGCTTATAGTCTGGAAAACGTGAGGTTGGAGAGCTAATTTGGTAAATTGTGTGCAACTTGTGCATATTGCATCAGCTCCAGGGCAGTCATATAGACTAACAAGTAGTGATGAGCAAAATTTTTCTCCATGGATTGGACATGGATACATTGCAAACTTTTTCAGTGTGAGAAATGCGCAGCAAGAAAACCGCCACAGGAAAATATGCACACACACAAAAAAGCCATTGACTTCAATTCATTTTGTCTGAAAAAAAAATGTCTGTAGATTTTATGTATTTTGTGAAGAAAAAAGGCTGCAAAAAAAACATGCGGAAATAACAACCATCAAATGCATTTTTGTGGTTTATGCTAATATTTCTAGTAAGTAAAATGGAACATATTCACTCATCACTGCTAGTGAGTGAACGGATCTGACCTATTTGTCTTCTTCACCAGCAGTCTACACAATGTCCAAAAATTTGCCAAACGCAATGGGCCTTTTTTCATGCAACGATTTTTTGCAACATTTTTTACTCCATTAATCCAATAGAGTCGATGTGATATGTTTATCAAAACTTTCACTTTCACCCTTTGATAAATACGCCTTTAAAAATCCCATCGAAATGAATGGAGAGTGAGGTGGTATTTCACTCTAGCGGACTGTGATTATCTCTAACTCCACACTTATATATATATATATATATATATATATATGTGTGGGGGTTTTTTTCCTGTGGTTCAGTCAATGTATCTCTCTCACACAGGTCTCAGATTTCCTAGCATTTAAGGTAGGGTTACTAGGTGCAATCATTCTGTGGATCTGCAGAATTGTAATTGTAGCAGAACTGCTTGGTGGCAGACAAGTAGCGCAAATTAGTAAGTATTACACTTTATAAAAGTGTTGCTCAAAATGTCCACATGCTGTAGGTTGATAACCCCGTAGGTGGGAAGTCCGCTACAACCAATAACATGCTTTGTGTGACCTCCTCCAATGCTGGTTCACCTGACATTGTGTTTATACGCAAGGGGTATATTATGTCATGCAGCTGGCTTTCTTAAGATCGGGAGGCAGTGAGGCTTTCTGAAGCAAAGGAAGTTTTATGCGGAGAATTCTGGTAAAACCCATCATTGTAAAATTGAGATATCGACTAACTACCCTAAGTGGGACTAAAACCTTACTGTAAAGAGCAGGACCTGTGCAGCCAGTCTGCCATTGAACCAGGCTATTCTGATGAATGAACAACATGTGTGAGTTACTTTTGCTTTTGCTACACACTGTTAAAAGTTCTTCTGTCTTGGCAACTCTCTTGTGAATAAAACAGAGGGTTTTCTGTTTAAAGCTACTTTTTTGTGCTACTAACAGGCTCATTAGGATTTCATTCCACCCATTTGTATGTTTTTAATGGCTAAACTAACAGCTGAATGTCATTTTATTTGATGCTGTTGACGCTGGGGATCCCAGAGCTAACTGGTTCTAGAATTATGGCAGACATAACTCTGAGTGCTGCTTCACTGGAATAATGAAGAAAACACTAGATTATAGGTTAAAAAGATGATTTGTGTACAAAAGTGCAAACAATGTACACGGCCCTTTTGTTATAATGGATACTCCTCTGTAATAAGCAAATGCTCAAGGATGACCCACTAAATTTACTTTTAGTGAACATAGAGACATAATAAATATAGAAAAAAATAATTTCTATGTCAAGCCCCAAGAAGAAAAGCTCACCAGTAGAAATACTGGGTCCTGCTGCCCAGCCCTACAGCTCAAGGAGTTAATTGTTGCCAGAAGAGCAGGCCACATATCCACTTATAAGTGAATATATTACTTAATCACAATAGACATAAGTTGAAGCCTTATGCAATTTGTGCACAGATGCAGCTATTCATAGGCTTTCACATAGGATTTACCATAAATCTATGCCAGTATACTGTAGGAATCCCATGTACTATGCACTACTTATCAGCAATGTCATGGACTGTCAGATCAGCTACACTGTGGGCAATTTATATAGAATGTATGAAGATCATAAATCTCAAGTCAAGGCTATGTTTGTTGTAATGTGAGAAAAAGAAACAATCTGCAAAACTTTCTTTTCTACACATCTTCTAATTGAAAATGTTGAGGATAACGTAATCTTGTCGATTGGAATGAAGTATTTAAAACAAATTTGTAATTAACCTTGGCAAATCCTACTTGTTAATCCGTTAATCTCTTAGATCATGTACAGCTCTTGCCGCTATATATACCGTGAATTTAATCGCCTAATATGGTTGAGCTGTGGTCTCATCTGCTAGAACAATGAACTCTGTTCCATAGTAATGCATTTTCCACAATAGAAAAGCTTCATCTCTTGGATTAAAAAAGAGCAAGGAACAATGAAATGGGGAATTAAATATTATTGGTGACAAACACATTCTAGTGAGTTTGCATAGATGAATTCCTGCCTTTAGCAGCACAACACAATATACCCTACCAGTGTAACCCTTTGATTACCTTCACAATCACAATCATTTGCAGTTAGCTATCACTCACACTTTAGGCCAATTCGCTAACTTCGAGTGAAGGATTCAAAGTAAAAAAACTTCGGATTTCGAAGTATTTTTTGGGCTACTTCGACCATCGAATGGGCTACTACGACCTTCGACTACGACTTCGAATCAAACTATTCGAACTAAAAATCGTTCGACTATTCGACCATTCGACCATTCGATAGTCGAAGTACTGTCTCTTTAAGAAAAAACTTCGACCCCCTAGTTCGCCATCTAAAAGCTACCGAACTCAATGTTAGCCTATGGGGAAGGTCCCCATAGGCTTTCCTAAGTTTTTTTGATCGAAGGATATTCCTTCGATCGTTGGATTAAAATCCTTCGAATCGTTCGATTCAAAGGATTTTATCGTTCCATCGAAGGAATAATCCTTCGATCGTTCGATCGCACTATTTGCGCTAAAATCCTTTGACTCCGATATTCGAAGAGTTTAATTTTAATTCCCAGTCCAATATCGAGGGTTAATTAACCCTCGATATTCGACCCTTTGTGAATCGGCTTCTTTCTGTCTGTAATTCAAACCACTGGTTGCAAGGGAGAATTCTCATTTGCCTAGTAACAGGTTAAGCAGTTTCCGTTCCAAACTGGAGAGCTTCAGTTCAGCTCCATTGCTTGAAGGTCAATGAATGGCCTTTTGCTGTGTGGCTTGGTATTTGGCCAGCCTAAAGCACAAGGAACCTCCCCTGTCCCTCAGCCCAGCCTTTATGCATTGATCAATTTATTTTGTTGCCTTTTGATTAGATGTAAATTCATGACTAGGGATAAGCAAATTTTTTCGCCGGGTTTCGCAGCAGAAATGACACCCATAGACTTCAATGGGAGAAACAAATATTGTGCATCAATTAAAATTTGTCACCCATAGACTTTAATGAAGTTTGGCAAATTTTTGGCGAATTGAAATTGGTCAAAGTGGCCCATCTCTATTCATGACTCACCTGCCTAAGGCAACCACCTGAACGGCTACTGCATCAACTATTGTTATTTAGGAATTTAGTTAGCATACCCAACTGAATGCACACTGTGGGGGTTTTTTATTAAAGCTGGATTTTTCTAATTATTTGAATAATAAATAGTGATGGGCGAATAAATTCGCCAGGCACGAATTTGCGGTGAATTTCCGCATTCTGTCGGCAAATTAGCGAAACTGCAGTGGAAATTCTGGACACACATCGGAATAGCCGCACACATTCAAAATTGTTGCATGTCAACATTATTCAGATGTCCATTGACTTTAATGCGGGAGTCAAAATTGATGCGAATTGACACAGGAATTTTTTCGACACATCGAAATGGGACAAATTCGACCATCACTAATAATAAACATTTGAACAAACTCCCATCCATGGCCTGGCTTAATTTAGTAACAATTTGGATGAAAAATTGTCCGCGCTGAAAAAGTCGCTAACAAAATAGTGTGACAATTCAAATCATGCCACTTTTTCGATTTATCATTTTTACATGACTTTGACAGGTTTTACCTGGAGTATTTTCAAATTCAAATTCTTAGCTGCTTTAGAGCATAATAAATCTCAAAAAAAATTTAGTTTTTTCATCTAAAAATTCAAGTTTTTCCCCTTTAAATACAGGACTAGAAAAATTTGAGGTTTAATAAATAGGTCCCTGTATGTAAAGTATGCACTTAGTTTATCATATATTAATAAAGGTCTGCACTGAACAAGTTCACCAAATGCTGAAAGCATCAGGTCAGGGCTAACAGACTGGGCTTGAACCAAAATTATATTTTAGAGGAAATCTTGGATAGGCTGCCTGACTCAAAGTATAATTAGTTATTGCCACATTTCTTGTCTTACTGACCTTCTGCATACACATGAACATTAAAGGGATCATTTATTGGTTCACCCACTGTAGTTGTGCCAATCCAAGGCTTTTTATAAAGAGGTAAAGTATCACTTTATAAATATAAATTATGACATTTGTCGACATGACATCACTTCTAAGCTGGTAAAATGAATAAGAACATTATCAGCAGCAATGGATTATACCTTCATCCCTGTGGGGAAATATTCATGCACAACAAAGTATCAGCAGGGAAAGGTATAAAGGGCAAATGTACCTTTTTATGTCCAGCTTCTGTGATCTTCTCCATGTCGAACTGCCCAGTATAATATTGCACTTCACTGAACAAAATTACCGCTATTGAATCTCCATCTCTTTCAATAACAGAAAAAATATCTTCTGTCCGTAGGGTGTCTTCTCCCTATTAAAATGTGCTTTGCAGATAAAGATGAAATTTCATCATAAAGGAATTGCCTGGAAGTAGTAGTCTCTTCTAAACCATGCTGCCACCTACATTTGGGGGCACATTTACTTTTGGTCAAATATCGAGGGTTAATTAACCCTCGATATTCGACCCTCAAAGTAAAATCCTTCGACTTCGAATATCTAAATTTTTTTAAAGAGACAGTACTTCGACTATCAGTTGAACGATTTTTAGTTCGAATCATTCGATTCGAAGTCGTAGTCAAAGGTTGAAGTAGCCAGTTCGATGGTCAAAGTAGCCAAAAAAAACCTGCGAAATTCGAAGTATTTTTCCTTCTAATCCTTCACTCGAGCTTAGTAAATGTGCCCCATAGTGTTTGTGGATTAATAAAGTATTGCTAGTAATCAGTTATTAAGAAACTGTATTGATTTTTCAAATATTATGCAATGGGAACTTTATTATCCTTCATGGCTCATTTGTGTGGGTGTGTTTATGGATTTGTTTGTGTTATGTACAGTCACTTTCATAACAATTTTGTGCTACACCTATGTGTCACAATTGCCATATTGTTTAGCTTGACAGTCCATCAGACTTGTAATAGATAGTCATAACTAGTGATGGTCGAATAAATTTGCCAGGAGCGAATAAATTCACAAAACTCCTGCAAAAATACGCTGGCGTCAAATTTTTTTGGATGTGCATCAGAAAAGTCACTCGCTTCAAAACTGTCACGTGTCAACACGCCCATTGACTTTAACGCCGGCCTCAAAATCAACATGAATTGACGCGGGCATCAAAATTTGAGTTTTGCTAATTTTTGTGGCGAATCGAAATGGGAGAAATTTGCCCATCACAAGTCATAGCATCATATACATACTAAAGTAACATTCCAGCATCAAAATTTAATGCCCACCAAAGGAGTCTACAGATTAGGAGTCTACACACATCAGTCCCAACACTGGTGGAACACACCAAGGGTACTAATGTTCTACACTCCTAAATGGAGCTGCAGACTGCTCTAGTAACTGACCTCAACTTTATCATAGAATCTGTGCATGATATCCAATTAAGCAAACATTTTGGAGGCATATTAAATCATAATAATTACACTTGAAGTCTCTTGGCTTTCTGAGGGCTAAAAAAATGCCATTTGAACACAATAGAAAGCCTTTGCTGATAAGAATATGCCACTCTTGCACAGCAGACTAAAATATCCATTTACTATTTTAAATATTTCCTAATGGCTTTTACCTTAGATAAACCTATAATTTATAGTTAATAAGAAGAAACTCAGTAGATCTTCTGTATAAATAGCAGTAAACACAATGCATGTGCACCTGGTGTTTATTCAGCAGGACTTTCTGCTGCCTAAGAAGAAATTCCTATTCATTTAACTATTAACTGAAAGCAAATGTTGCAGATATTTGACATGTATCCCTCTGTTGCGATGTTCCACTCCATTTGGATTTTCTTCTAACTACCAAGTACCCAGTCTCTGCCTAAGAGAAAGAATGGCATCCCATTCTTCCTCTACCAGCATGGATCTTAGTAGGGATTGCACCATCTTGGTAAAGTTTGTTTGGATGAGAGTGGGATGACTTGTGTCACATAAGGTATTTACTGAGTATTCTGGTTTCTATTGTCCTTATTCTCCATGTCCAGTACTAAGCTCATGAAGACTGCAATGTGCAGAGGAACAAGCAACCTGGTTTGCATGCACATATGAACCCTAAACTCTGGAGCACAGATGAGGTGCCTGAAAAGAACTGTAAGTGAAACTTCTAGGTTCTGTTCTAAATTTATGTGGAATAAGGATGATGACAATAGGACAGAATTACAATGGCATAATAATCTTTGGAATAAAACTTATTTGCACGTCAAGATACAAAAATGCCACATTATGGCATTTTATTTATTTATTAGTGTAAGCTTTGGGAAGCAATAGTTTCCCACCACTGTACCACCAGAACTGATTTATAAAATAATTGAGGTACTATGGTTATATGTGTGTTTGGCAGTCATGGCAATAGATGACGTAAACTCTTTTTCAGGTTTTATTGACCTAGTTGAATCTTTTTGCCCCCCATCATCATCTAGTTCAGTGGGACAGTATAATCTGAACAGAGTCTAAGGGGCACATTTACTAAGGGTCAAATATCGAGGGTTAATTAACCCTCGATATTCGACCATCGAAGTAAAATCCTTTGACTTCGAATATCGAAGTCGAAGGATTTACCGCATTTACTTCGAACGAACGATTCGAAGGATTTTAATCCATCGATCGAATGATTTTCCTTCGATCAGAAATTGCTTAGAGAGCTTATGGAGAAGGTCCCCATAGGCTAATATTGGTGCTCGGTAGGTTTTAGGTGGCTGTGTAGGTAGTCAAAGTTTTTTTTAAAGAGACAGTACTTCGACTATCGAATGGTCGAATAGTTGAACGATTTTTAGTTCGAATTGTTCGATTCAAAGTCGAAGTCCTAGTCGAAGGTCGAAGTAGCCAATTCGATGGTCGAAGTAGCCAAAAAATACCTTCGAAATTCGAAGTTTTTTTCATTCTAATTCTTCACTCGAGCTAAGTAATTGTGCCCCCAGGTGTAATCATATACTTTCCATTTTTATAATGTCTATTTTGCCCTATACAATATATGGTTTTTAAATGCACTTACAATATATCTATAAGTAGGGCTATAGGCGATGACATGGTAGTTAGTTGACAGTGGCTTAGTAAGCAATTTTATAGAAGGTTGGAAAACGGAGCACACAACATTGTCCAATCGTCAAAAAAGGGTAACTTTGTCCTTGATTACTGAAAAGCCCATTCTTTAAAACCTTAATTTAACTGTTTTTAAGTAGGACTGCAAACCTAAAACACACAACCATACACACATGACATGTTTCATAGAGAGAATACCATACAAAGCAAACATACGTGTCCAAAACATCAATAATTGAACATAATTGAAATCCAATTTAAGTTACAAACCTTTTGGGGATATAGTACCAGCATGCTCTTCCCAACATTTAGCCCATGCAATTGTATCTGAGACTCAACAGCACACTAAAGTATAACATTTTGTTTAAAAGCAGTGGAATACAACATTTCTACCTATAATACTCTATCCATACTAGAAAATATTCAGCCACCCCACCCCCCAAATGCTTAACTTCATTCGCAAGAAGTGACTTCTACCTCTGCCGATAAATAAGGCAATGATATGAAACATGAGGTGTTTGCTAAAAAGTGAATTTAAAACTAAGGAATAAAAAGCCAGCAGCTTTAGTTAGTCAATGACATTATTTATTCAAAGTCATGCAAGTAGGATGAGTGAATGAATTAGGATTACGGAAGGGGAATCACTGATTAGGATGCATGCAAGCACAGTTTAAGGGGGGATATATTTAAAATTATTTTTCCTTAATAAAAAATAGTGAAAGGGCTCAGAACATTCATTTTCTGCAGAGGTACTGTATGTAGAGCAGTGCAAGTTGCCATATTGTTTGCCTTACCCAAACTCTTTCTATAAACCAGTGAATACAATATTTAAGCATAGCCATTAAGGGTGTTGCTTCTTCAGGGAAAACATCAAGAGTGACCTACTAATAAAACAGGTACAGTTTCTCAATAACATCAGTAGTGCTTATTACTAACAAAGCATGTCCAGTATTATAGATTGGATGGCACGTTGTTATGTATTTTCATTATGTTCATTACAATGTCCTCAAACTTGTGTCCAAATTCCTCAAAGAATTCTCGTATGCCTAACGTGAGATATCTAGTTGTCATCCATGCACTCCTACTTCGAAAATTCTAGCTGTGCTTTCTACCTTTATTTGTCCAACTTACTTCATCCTTCCCATGCTGATACACATTTGATTTTAATTTACATAGGTAGGTTTAAATACATAATATTAGGGCATGTATCAGAGTATACGTATCTTTCAAATTGTAACTGCTGTGTATGTTCAGGGCCAAATACACCATTGTACCAAATACGAGAAGGAGCGACACAGAAAGAGAGAGTTCTGCTTTAACTTCAGTAATGTAGAAAAATAAATCCACTGTATATTTTTCTATACAATGCACAAATTTTTATCCATCTTAAAAAATATAGCAAATGCATGAATTGCTATCAATTGAAACCACAAGCTTTCAAGGTTTTGAAATGAACAGTACATCAATATTAAAATTCAATCCTCTACTGTAACATCAATTTTTCTTTTGTACAGAAATACCTGTAGCTATAGGTCGAGAGTTTTCTAATGTGATTCCCCTTGATTTGTGCTGGGAAATATTTACTTGGCAATGCTGATTAGCATCACGCTGTAAATATGAACAAAGTTCCTTACGTGGTCAGATGGAAAGGCTTTGGCTTTGAGAAGAATTTTGTACCATTCTTTTGTAGGCTTATAAAATGAAAGCTGGAAAGGAAAGAAAACAGCAAATGGTTGTCAGTATGAAATGCTTTTAAAAGGAGCACAATCATACAACACACAGTTTGAGAACATGACATTGAATAGTTAATGCTTTGAACTGATTTAAAACAAAAAACATGCTTTTTTGCATCTTTTGACTTTTGTTAATGTAGAAGCTGTCAGTGCGTATCGTTGTTTTGTTAATGTTCATTTTTGCAATTTTAGTTGGTTTACATATATAGAAATAATTTTAGATTCATAATTTCTAATACCATGCTGGGCTGGCAAGTCAGCTTTCCAAGGGGTGTACATATACCTGCATTTTAAATCAATGTAAAGATAGGTTGTCCACTTTTATTCCCATGAACATGTTACTGACCAAGCACAGATTTGGTGATAACTAAGAAGTCAGGCCCCAGCTTACTTATCAAGCATTAAATCTAATTATGTGTTACAATTACCAATAAAGAAGGTTAATAAAGTAGTTCCTAAACTGTGGGGCTGGCCACCAAGAAGGTACCTGGAGCACTGTGATTTGGGGAGAATTTCCATATGTTCTCCTAGATATGAAAAAAGCACAGCTTGGTCCACATGGGTGAGATGTGTGATCAATACCTATTTTTGTCCTGGATATTCTGGATCTTTGGCAGAAAGGCTATTATTCCAATTATTTCTGATATAACCCTGTTATTAACTAAAATTAACCCCCACCAAATGTTGGATCTCTTAGGGAATTTGAACTAAAAAGTCAGACAATGACTGCTCAAGAGGCTCTCTCAATAGCAAGGACTACTCATTGTGTTTGCTCATAGTCTTTAGATTGCAGGTGTTCAGGTAAGGTAGATGTAGTCCAACATGTGGATAGGCCTTTATATACAGCAAGGTTACATAATCACAAAACCAACTTGATACTTAAACATGTGAAGGTAAACAAAAGTCAGTGACCGGATGATATTCATCCCAGGGAACCAAAAGAAGCTTAGCATGGTGATTGACAAATCTATTTTCATATTTTCATAATTGCTAATGAGGTGTCGCTCATCAAAAGAAATGCCATTTTGGCCAGAAAACAATAGGCATATAAATGGGCAGTGGTAGGAAACCTATTGAAAAGGATAATAAGGGACAAGATGCTTGACTACATTGAGAATTAAAAAAAATAAAGAGTTTGCATCAGCATGGTTTTATGAGTGACAGAATTTTCCAAACTTGCTGAAGTGGATATAATCTATTTAGACTTTGTTAAAGCATTTTGATACAGTACTTCACAGAAGGTTAAATTAAGGCATATTGGTGTGGAACATAATATTTGTACTTAGAGAACTGCCTGAAGAATGGGTTACAAAGAGTGGTAGTAGATGGAATATTTTCCACTTTGTGTGTGGTGATTTAACTAAATTAGAAACCTGGGCAGCAAACTGGAAAATGAGGTTCATTATTGATAAGTGAAAAGTTATGTAGTTATCAATATAAGTGAGAGTTATAAACTAAGGGGCCTATTGATTATGCTGTGTAAAACGATGCTACTTCCATAACAGCCCAACCACACTGTGGAGACCTCTCTCCAGCCATACATGCCCAGCTCAGAGGGCGAAAGCTCACAGGGTAAGGTCAACCAATCACTTTGCCATGCTATCCTCTGTGTAGAGACCTCCTTCCAGCTGCACATGCCTAATTCATAATGGTCCAGTTCAGAGGGTAAGGTCAGCTAACCTTTTCCTTAAGGTTTGGTATTATGGTCACTGTAGTGACA
This sequence comes from Xenopus laevis, assembly GCF_017654675.1. Classification (NCBI taxonomy): domain Eukaryota; kingdom Metazoa; phylum Chordata; class Amphibia; order Anura; family Pipidae; genus Xenopus; species Xenopus laevis. The sequence goes on along the minus strand of NC_054388.1, from coordinate 57,249,651 downwards.
ACTAGCGACAGTAAGAAATAACTGATGACCTTGTCATGACTGGGATGGGGTCTATTAATTTCTTGCTTGCTAGTACCCTTACTCCTTGTTCACCCCTCCCCCATTTAACCCAAGCTTTACCAGTTAACTATGAACTGAAAACCTATCTAGGATTCCATAACCAAAGTATTAGTATACATAAATCCAAAACTATTTCTGCTAGTTAAATGATAATTTGAGAAAGTTGCCAACTATTCATTAGCTATACCTTAGATGCAGTCTCTAAATGTCTAACTGCCACACTATGTTACCTTATTATATCCAAGGTAATATACATTTGCAAGAGCCATAATATGCAGGGGTTTGCAAAAACAAATAGATAACTGACCCATTATTAAGCATCCTGTGCCAATATACTGTCATAGAATACAGAAAAGTACTTGGTAAAATAAACTGCATAAAGCTTGAATTAAGCAATTCTAAGCTATAAAAATAAATCTTTTGTCCAACAGTCCAAAAATATAGCACTGAGTAGGTCTGAAAGTTATGTCAAAAGGGAACTAAACCCTGGAAAATTAATATGGTTAGAAATGCCATCTTTTATACTTATTGCACCAGCCTAAAGTTTCAGCTTTTCAATAGCAGCAATGATCCAGGACTTGTCACAGAGGGCCACTCACATGTTCAGTGGGTTCTGAGCAGCTGTTGTCACAAATTATCAAGCAAAAAATTAGGTTGGCCTAAGCTGATGCTACAGGGCTGATTATTACATGATGATGCTAGGTGGACTTGTTTCTGAGCTGCCAAGTAGTAGTTATCAGTAGTAATTACTAATCAGCCTTATATTGTGACATTTATATTCTATATGTACTTTATATTGTGAGTGGATCCTTAAGCTCAGTAAATGACAGCAGCACAGAGCATGTGCAGTGAATCAGCAGAAAAGAAGATGAGGAGCTACTGGGGCATCTTTGGATAAAGAGATATTCCCTGCTAAAGGACTGTGGTTGTCATGGGCTGGTACAGAAGTACCAAACATTTCTATCCTACTTCTTTAGTTAGACTTTAGTTCTCCTTTAAGGTGTTGCTAGATGATCATCAATGTTATATTAATGTTATATGTTTTATACTGTATATGTTATATATGCTAGATGATAATGAATGTTATATTGATATTATAATGGAGAACTGCTTTATGCCCAGAAAATACAAAACTAAGCACTACATATTTCACATATAGGAAAGCTGAAAAAACAGACCTTGTATTATATAATCTTTGGGCTGCTGAATTCTATATAAATGCCCAGATATTATGAAGTTGCATTTACCCCAAGTGAAACTGCAAGCAACATTGTGCTAGGTGTCCACTATTTTTGCAGACTCTGTGGATTTTATACAAACTTAAAACATGAGGGAAACATGAGGGAATGCTTTTCAATAAACAACCACACTCCACTTTCCTGGGCTACCTGATGCCGGCCAACCAACCACTAGGGGTCAGGTGGGCAAGTGTAATCAGGCAACCAATTGTCACCACCACTACCACTGCAGGACCCATGCCAGACAAGAGCCTGCCCAACTATATAACACTTACTGTACATACATACATACATACTACATCTACTTCCAAGCTTCAATAAGCAGGCTCTGTTTTATATAATTACCCATTGGTATCTACTACTAGACAAACTAACAGAGGATTTTACTATATGTAGGTTCCAGTGGCAGCAGATTGTCCTCTGAACATATGAAGAAATTGAGGATCTGCCACAAACAAAATATGAACTAAGTCAATCACTGTTGAAGTTACTGTGTGCGAGTTCTTCATTATACACTCACAGGGGCAACAGTACTGTAATAGGTAGAGGTCAGCTCGGTGGATGCCTTTTTGGGCCCAGGCTGACTTTTATGCTGCCTCAGTTACTACCGTGTGATTAATTGCTGTAAAACAGCAAATAAACAGCAAAAGACTAACAAGCAGCTGCCCAAATAGTTCTACCAAAGCCAGCAGTATAGTGAGGAGTAAATGTGTATATACTGCAGCTAATAACATTATATAAAAGAGAGAGCTTTGTCTCTGTATTTCTACGTGTTCAGAGTATAAGGTAGTGAACTGCTTTCCCTGCCTTAACTCATTCCTTCACTCAAGGATTTTATAAATGATTTCCTGCTCAGTTCATACTGATGTTTGAATTTTGTTGCAAACATAGTTTTCTATAAAGAGAATATATATACCTAAAGTACATGTTGTCTTGGCATTGGTAAGTAAAAATTTTAAGGATAGGGTACATGCAATTATATGGGGATTAAGCCTAACTAGTCCCACTAGACACCTTCTTATTCTTCAGAAAAAATGATAACAATGGCAAAAACATTTAATAAACTTAATAAACTACATAAATGGTGCCATGCAAAATCAATACAATTAATAAAAATACAATTAATAATGCATGTTTAGCAAGATGTATAATAACAAATACATTGGAACATTCGTTCCAACTGCCCTACACCCCCATTAAAGGGCTCCTAGCTCATTCCTGACACTTAAAAAGGTTAACATAACCACAGGGAATCCACTCCTAAACAATCTTCTTCATTGTCAGAGAGTCGCCACCACTTTATGTGGTCTGACACTGAAAACTGACCCGAATGCCCTTCCATACAAGCAACTTTTTGGGGCATAACAAATCCTAAAATAAAAAACATACAGCTCCAAGTGCATCAAGTGAACTCCATTTCTGAGCAATCTATGCCTATTGTTTTGCTGCTCATAGGCAGAGTTATCATTGATGACAACAGTAATCACAAAAGATCACATGTTCATTAGGCAGAACATTCAGCCAAAGGCAGATTTGAGGCTGTTGAATTTAATGTTATATGCTATCTGATCTTCTTGTGCCCTGGTCCATTCTTAAGCCCCCTGCAAGCTCTTTTCATCAGTGAACAGTGAATATCATTATATTACACAATTCAGTGACAATTATATTACAAAATAACCATGGAATTTGTTAATTTCTTACCTGCATCTACAGGATTTACACCTGTGCAACATAATAAATTGATACTAACTACTTATTATACAGATGAAGCCACTTGGATTTGTGAGATAAATGCGTCATGACTCAGGGTTAATTGAAGAAACTGCGTTATCTAAAGTCATCTTAACTCATTTAATGCATTTAACCTTTCCATTAGCATACCAAAGCACCATTGTGAACAATGGTGAATGCTTTAATTAGATGGGATGTTGTGACGCAGTTTTCTGTGTTAAATGAGATAAATGGGATATCTGTGTTTAGTTATTCTGTGTCAAACAGACAAACCAAAGTGGCTGCATCTGTATATATATTCGCCAACAAATGAAATTTAAGACAGAAGAATTATGCATTATTTCATATACAGTAAAAGAGTTAGAATAAAAAAAAAAAATGTCAGAAACAATATATTTGGCATTGAGTTACTGTGGAAAAGGGGAGCTTGTGAATCTAATTAACATTCAAAAAACTTGGAATCAAACTTGGAATCAAGTGATTTATATGTAGCAAATTCTGCTGAGACAGTAACACATTTAGGCAGACCTTGGTATCATATTGTGTTGACTTTAAAATGCACTTATCTACACTGTGGCTGTATGTCAACCAATGGCAAAGTATTGAGGCTCCGGGAAAGAAAGGCTAACATTTAAAATGGGCTAAAGAAGTCTGAGGGAGCCATTAATTCTTTCTACATAGTCAGTGAAACCTCACAGCTCTTCTTTTGTACAATGAAAGCATTAAATGACAAAAGAAATACAGTTAGAACTTCAGCTGCTGTGAACACACCCTATTTTTATAACTATTTATCCATGTTTACCCTGCAATTCCACATTTCAAGTGGTGGTGGAGTCCAATGAGTACATCTCTTTAATAAGAAAGACATTGACATTTCGGGAGAGATTAGTCATCCACAGCAGTGAAGATTTATCACTTGCCGACTGGTACCTAAAAGAAAAGGCAACATTGGAGTTTGTCTACATTTTTGTAACTTGTTTCTGTTGGCTTGTTTCTCTTAATTTCAGATATTGAAGACTGCCTTAGCCACTATACTCAAACTTGAATGGATAAGAGATAATGAATGCATATATAGTTACTGGTAAGGTTAAAAATGGGCAGACTACTGTTATTTATTAATAATCATTACATCATTGGTTTCTTGTTTGGCAGTACCTTTGTGGGCAGTACCTAAGCATAGAGATGGTCTTATGTCCTAACTTATATGCCTTGATTTCAAATATTATTTTTTTTTACTTTCTTAAATTAGAACTGGTGGACAAAATTTGGACTTTTATAAATGGACTTCTTGAATATAAGGACTTGAGCATAAATGGATTTCCACTTCCTAGAGGGAATCTATAACTAGGCACCTTGTTAACTTAATTGGAGGGTGGGGGCGGGGTAGTACATCCCCAGGTGGTTACTTAAAGCTTTGACTTTGCACTTGTCAGTACACATTACTATATGGTGTTTTTTTGTTTTTTTTTTAAAGATTTTATTTTGCATACTTTTCATTACAAAAAAAATTAAGATTATAAAGAAAAGAGAAAGAGAGGAAATAAAACAAGACCACAGTATATGGTGTTTAAGATGGAGCACCAGTGTGACATATACAGGACACACCATATACTGTCTCTTAGCGGCACATTTACAAAGCTCGAGTGAAGGATTCGAATAAAAAAAACTTTGAATTTCGAAGTGTTTTTTTGGCTACTTCGACCATCGAATGGGCTAGTTCGACCTTTGACTACGACTTCGACTACGAATCGAACGATTCGAACGAAAAATCGTTCGACTATTCGATCGTTCGATAATCGAAGTACTGTCTCTTTAAGAAAAACTTCGACCCCCTAGTTCGGCAGCTAAAAGCTACCGAACTCAATGTTAGCCTATGGGGAAGGTCCCCATAGGCTTGCCTATGTTTTTTTGATCGAAGGATATTCGTTCGATCATTGTATTAAAATCCTTCGAATCGTTCGATTCGAAGGATTTAATCGTTCGATCGAACGAATAATCCTTCGATCGTTCGATCGAAGTATTAGCGCTAAATCGTTCGACTTCGATATTTGAAGTCGAACGATTTTAGTTCCTGGTAGAATATCGAGGGTTAATTAACCCTCGATATTCGACCCTTAGTAAATGTGCCCCTTAGTGTATAACCCGAGTGCGATGACACATACAGGAAGCATAGATCAGACAGAGTATGGCACATGCAGGTAAGCAGAGAACAGCACACACACAGGTAGGCTGAGTGTTGCGCACACAAGAAGTATAGGGAAGGCAGATAATGGCACACACAGGGAGCATAAAGAAGGCAGATAATGACACACACAGGTAGGCAGATAATGGCAGACACAGGGAGCATAGGGAAGGTAGAATATGGCACACTGGTAGAATACTTAGTGACTATTAGTAGGTAGTATTCTATGTATGACATTGATGTGTTGTACAGTGTATGGAAAAATATATATGTTTTACCAAAAAGTGCACCTTACCTCACTCCTTAAATGTTTTGTGTTTATTGCAAGCTTGGATATAAAGCTCTGAAGTATAAGGCTGTATCTGTGCTATAAAACCAGTGTTATGGATGCATTGTTGGCCAAAGGGACATAAAGGAGTGATTTGCAGGTCTCCACAATGCCCCATGTGAGAGTTAAACTCTGATTTGTGGTGTTAAGGCAGTGCTATGTACGTATATGGCATGAAGCAAGTAAATACCTTCTGTTTTCAGGAGGCTTCATGTTGCATGTCTTGCATGTGAAGGGCTTTTAGGCTCTTTTTAGCCCGCCTCACCCTAACCAGGCTATGTTCTCTGCTTCGCTATTCCACAAGTCCTACCCACTCAGAATCCATGTTCCAATTTCTTGCACTGATGAGATCTAACAAGATCAAAACAGTCTGTCTGCAAGTTTGGATATATGGCTCTGAACACTCAGGCAGTATCACTGGCTCTGGATGCATAGTTGGCCACAGTGACATAAATGAGTGATTTGCATGTCTCCACCCACACTCCCTCATGTGAGAGTTAAACTCTAGTTTGTGGTGTTAAGGCAGTGCTATGTATATGGCATAAGGAAAGTAAATGACTTCTGTTTTCAGGAGGCCTTATGTTGCATGTCTTGGATGTGAAAGGCTTTTTGGCTCCTTTTAGCCTGTCTCAACCTAAGCAGGCTAGGTTCTCTGCTTTAAAAGAGAATGAAAGTCTTTTTTTGTTTGGGGTGCCAAAAGGTAGGCATCCCCAAGTGATTGTATTTACTTATCTGACACTGAAAAGCCAAACTTTAACAAAAAAGTCGACTAGTTCATTCTACTATGCACTTGTGTACATTGAAGAACGAAGACGCGAAGAAGACAATCTCTCGCTCGCTGACAGAACCCCAGATCAGTGCAGCTTTCCTTCTCCTTTAATGGTTAATTGACACTAGGTTGATATAAATGACTGTTCGAGATTTGTTCTGATACTCTAGAAAAAAAGGGTTTGTCAGAAACATGCCGCACTCACTACTATCCTATTAAATTACCCTATATTATTGCTTTTCACCTACTGCCTGAATCTCTTTTCTGACCTCTTTCATTGCTGGTAGCCCAGTGATCCCATTGGTTTATAGTAAAATAAAAATAACATGTCTGCTCTTTGATCATGTAAGAGGTACTTGTAGACTGGAAATATATAAGGGAGCAGCTTTATCTGATTTCAGTTCTGCTTAATCAACTCAAATGTGAAGATCATTGCTATTTGCCCAAAACTTCAACACTGCCAAGAAAATACTGCCTTTTGTGTATGTCTATAATAGGATATTATTCCCCCTATTAAACCACTGATGCTAAACCCCCCTGATTATATATGATTGTATAAAAATAATTATTGCATATGATTGATAATCCTTTTATCTGAGGCTTACGTTTGAAAACGTTTTTTAAAAACAAATTTTAGTATTTATTCAGTAGATTTACAAGCTAATCTACAGCAAAAAACAGACAATGCATTGCTGGGGGAAGGTAACTTACCATTTGAAGATGCAAATTAACACTCAGCCCATTCATTAATGCTACCTCTTCCTTCCTGGCACCTGCAAGATGATAGAATATTGATCACTCAGCATTTTCCTTTTTCAGCCAATATTTTCTGTTAATAGAAAAACTACTGAATAGGGAAGAGGAAAAAAAAGTAAACATATTTTTAATATTTCACAGGAATAAACGTTGGAAGCAATTCATTCCCCTCATTTGGTGTAAGAAATAAAAAGATAATGAAGTAGCTGCATTTTGCTATGAATGGGTGGATGATTTATAGCTATCATTATCTTTCAGCTGAATTCGTAAAGATTCTACTTCAGTTCTAAGCACATCTCAAAGAGAGTGTTTGAAACAAAGCTGGAATCGTAATAAAATCTAAAATCTGAAATGGATGAATTCAGAATGTTAGCCCTGAATGCATAACTTTGCTTTTTGTGTAACACAATGGGCATTTGTACTGTTTTGGAATGTTAATATAAGCACGTGAGAAAGGAGAGTATATATATATATATATATATATATATATATATATGTATATATATATATATATATATATATATACATACACACAAAATAAGTCACCTTCAGATGGTCAAGTACCAGGTGCTGCTGCCGTGTCAATTATTCAGATATTCATTGGTAGTTAGCAGCCCACTGGGTTCTGGATTGCATTACTTTTGTTGCATTTTACCAGGCTATCTTTCTGTATCAGGATAGGTATAGAAAATGTGTCGGAGGTCACCCTTCTTGATAGCGCTGCGTCTCTCCCCTCGGTAGCAGCTCTCGCGGGATCCTCCTCACCTCGTTCAGGAGGTAACTATAGTGCACAGATTTACCCCGCTATACGGCGCTGATCGAAGGAATCACAAGAGTCGTTTTAGCTCAATATTCTTGCGGCTTTATTTGCCACATCTAGTGAACATGTGGCAGTGGGTTGGTGAGGAAACCTATGCATTTCGTGTCTTCTCTCCTGGCACTTCATCAGGGTTGTGGTTGGGGCTGTGCCCCTGTGCCAATATAGGCATGCACAGGGTAGAGAGGGAATGGATTAGGGTAAAAGTCTTGTACATAATAGGCAAACGTTTGTAGCATGGCTTTGTTTTGTAGGCTTCAACCTTGAAAATTGGAGGAACCCACCGAGAAGTTACAGCAAGATAAGTTTTAAGTACTATTATACACGTTTCAGTTATTCTTTAAGTATATTTGAAGACTTAGTTTGAGTTTGTATCTATAGAATTTATGTCATTTAAAGTTAGGAGCATTTCAACTCCAGGAATGATTAATAGCAGAATGATGGTACAAAACTAATAATGGCTGGGTTTTGATTCAGGCTTTGCATAGTGCCTTATAAATCACAAAATAGTATTTTAATGAATAGTAATCCAATCATTCTAATTTAAATGCTCTTTGCCTTTTGCATACACACTTTATCATTACACTTCTGTGTCAGCTCTGAGCTCTGCTGAATCAGCTTGTTGGCAATGCTGAACCTGTGTTCCATTTTGCCCATTCTATTTCTCATACTGGGAGTCGGCACTTAAAAGTCTTTTCCCATGTTCATCTGCAGTTTTAGTGACTATGGGAATTACAGTGATCCATTTCCTTTGGAAACTTTTTTACGCAAACAACCTTAAAAATATCATTTTCAACCAACTCAAAATATTACTGTAATCCTAAGTAACTGGTAACTGGTATTAAAGGGGCTAAATAGAAGCACTCATAAAAATATTTTTTTTTCTGTAAATGTACTTTTTAAAACAAATGTTTTGCAGTGTGAGACATTTAAGGCTGGCTATAAGCAGGCTGACCTTACATTAATCAGGTTAATTTGCCCTCAGGTTAAGAAGAGAAATATTAAATTCCAAATTTCTCCATAGGCATCCATGTGTTTTCATCAGATAAACCATGAGATACGTTTTTCTCATCAAACTGTATCTGCCCCATTATGTGAATTAACATAATTGGCCAATGACATTGATAGTCAGATATAGCTCTTATTTCTTTGTTAGGTCAATGGCCTTAACAAGAGTTTATGATCTGCGAATCGCTAAATCAAAATCCTGGATTGGGTTAGGCCAGTTGCAATAATATAGGATAGCATCAATGCCTCTCATGATAACCTCCAACCCCCCCCCTCTCCAAGAGAGACCATATGTACTCAATCAAAAATTGGCCAAATTGCCTGACCAAATCTGAGCATGTATGGATATCTTTCGACACTCTTTGACTGTACATAAAATGCTCACAAAGCATTTCTCTATGAGAAATGATGGAAAGAATTTTGAGGGCGCTCCAAATTATTAACATCCTGCTATGTTGCTTCTCAGAAAAGACCCCACTAGCCAGTTAAGTAAAACATGACTGGTGACAAAATATTATTGCATATGTCCTTTTTTGTTCATCTATGAATATTTCTCTCATGTAAGAATATCACTACAGCACAAAGACAGCAGGGTTCTTAGCATTCTCTTTTTCTGCTCTTTCAAATTGCATGGTACACAATTACATCTCATTTAAACAAAATAGGTAATTAACACTCTAGAGAGGAATACATTATTGTTGTTGTGCTTACCTTAAGCACTGCGTATCTTGACAGCGCTATATAAATAAATGATGATGTTCTAAAATATATTAACATGGTTGGTCAACTATATAAAATAACGTTTTGATTGTTTTGCTTTCTAAAACTCTGTTTTGTTTTAACGTTGTCTTTGCAAAAAAATATAAAATGTTTTAATAAGTTTTTCAGTGTTGTGTCCTTATTTTCAAAAAAAACAATCTCTCACAATATTTTTCAGGTACATTTTCCCCAAACCCATTACATCCCTGGCCATGCCCCTGATCATTCTCCGCAGTGCTGCCTTTATTTCAGGTTAATTTGGGAAGGTTTATGGAGGGGGAGTGCCGCGATCGGCACCCAGAATCCAAAACCAATGCTAGGCTCCCTGGTCTCGGCTTTTGCCTTTTTCGCCTTTAACAGCCGCCTTTCACCTCGGGAGGAGCCCTCGGCTAATTGGATGCCGCCATAAGTAATAAGAGAGGAGCCAAGCGAAGGGTTCTGGATGAGCAGAGGGCACGATCTTTAAATGAAATTCTTTGGGCAAAAGGTCACAATTCTAGGAACAGACGTAAAGCTCAGTCAAACAAGCCGGGTCGGTGCGGGCAGAATTCAAGCAAAGTCAGACAGGCAAGGGTCAAAGCCGGGAGATCAATCAGAATGGTCAAGACAGGCACGGGTCAGAATACGGATAGCAGGATAGTCGGATAACAGTCAGAGGTCGGGATCACAGAAGTCAACAAAGTCAGGCAGGCAGGGTCAAAACAGGAATCAGAATACAAACAAAGGGCACCCAAGAACCCAGAAATGGAACCTAACAAATGGGCAATAAGTTTAGGTCAGAGGCCCCTTTAAATGTTTAAATTTCGCCGCCGCAAGCGTGATGACGTCACGCAGCCGGCACGTAAAACTAGGAAGTGAGGGGCAGCGCACACTATAGTAAAGCCAGCACAGGAACCGAAAGGACTAGGGCTGCGGGCGTCCCCACGGCGGGAGTCCCCGCCGGGCCCTAGTCCCCGCTAGACCACCAGGGTAAGCCCTTACAGGGAGTGCTAAAATTATGTGACTTTGGGAAAGTTGACATGCCTACATTAGTGATGGGCGAATTTATTCGGCAGGTGCGAATTTGTGCCAAATTTGCGAGTTTCACCACCGGCAAATACATTTGTGAATTTGCAGTGAAAATTTGCCAGCATCAAAATTGGCTTTTCGCTGATTTTTCTCCCATTTCGCAAATTTCACGGGACAAAAGTGCAACTCTAACAAAGTATTAAAGCCGTATATGTGAAGAATAATTGAGTGAAGTGTTGGAAAGAAGATCAGTAGAAAACTCCAACAAGAGATTTGGAAAAAGCAAGTTTGTGACCCCACAGCGACTGCTTTAACCATAAACAAGAGCATTCAAACATACTTACAACTGTAGCCATAAGATCCATAATACACTCGTCACATGAACCCCATGGACGTTTTCCAATAAAATGACCATGAACACCCCTAGAAATACAAAAAGTTATAGTTCTGTGCAAGGTGCAGGCACAAACATGAAATATTTGTTAAGAATCATATACAGTATTTTACAAGCCCTAATTGCTCAATAAAAAATATACATTTGTAATAGTGTGACATAGCAATGTTTCAATAAATGGAAGTTCTAGAAGTTAGGTGAAAGTTAGGTGAATTTAAACTGAATACATTGAATCACATAATGAATTTGATTATTCTGATTTGAAGGTGACTTTGTCCAATAATTGCTTATGTCTACTTGCAAATTTGAAACATTTACATCACTGAACTTGCCAAGGACCTCCTAGATTTCTATGACAACTTTGTTTTAAATGACCACTAATGGAATATGAAGAAAATATTTTTCTTATACATAAGGTTAGCATCAGCTCTTACAAAAAGCCTATATATTGTCAACATAGCCCTATTCTGTATGGCAAATGTTTCCATTGTATAGTTCTCTGTTGAGTCATTTACCACTAAAGGGGTTCAGACAAGTCTTTTTCCTGTTTTTCTATCTGTGACATCACCTAGCCCAGTTACAGGCTGGGAGCCCCAGTGCATCTCTGGGAGTGGAGGATCCAGGGCAGTGCCTTGCTTTGGAGCTAAATGCACAGGGTTACAGAAGCAACTTAAAAGGGAGCCCCTGCTGCAGCAGCCAGCCCACATTTCCCATTGCAGGAATACTATTGCTCTTGCATTTTTCAAAACTCTTATTTTATTTTACATATAGTTAATCTTTTTACTTCAAACTGTGTGTTTTATATTCCTAGTTGAAATCCCAGAGGTGTGCCCCTGAGTGCCTACTAGTAAATCCCAGTTTACCAGTTGCCAGTATCTTTCACACGAAAAGGGAATTCAGGGCCCTGAACTGCAAAGGGTTAAATGCTGTTTAACTGCTGTGATCAAATTTTACAAGAAGTGTGGAAAAGAAAGGGCTACAAATCTACACTCCCAAAACTATCCCCTCTTTAAATTTAGATACCAGAAGACTCAGAAGACTCCACTAGGTTGATTAACTAAACCAAAGCTAGGGGCTTGTCCAGATTGACTGGTATAATACTGTATATTGTACAGTAAGTATATATTTAGAACCCTACATAATAAACATCCAAAATATCCTCTCTCATTGTTAGTCAATATATTGTACCAAAGAATAGCTCACTGGCTACATTTGTCAGACATTTACTTTGAAAGCTCTTCTTGCAGTAAGAAGATCAAAGTTAAACATTAACTGATAATGATGACATGGGTTGCTTTTCTTGTACCCCATTATGTTTAATGTTGGTGCAAATACTTACAAATTCCACTTTTAAAAACACATGTCCAGGGAACCTTAATAGAGACAAGAGAGTTATTCTAATGCCCTACACATGTGCCCACTGTAAAATGAATGTTCCATATGTTTAAAATGTCTGGGGAAAACCGGTTACCCAAAAAACTTTTGCAGGCAATCCTGCTTGAAAAAAGTAAAAGTCACCAGCTTTTTTAAACTTAGATGCATTTTCGGGACACAGGATATGATGTAAGTGACAGAAGATTGAAGAAGTTCTAGCTACTTTATAACACTTCGCCTGGTCTGAGGTGGTGAAGGCAACTATGGCGAAAGAGGTAACATTCTGTAATATCAGCATTTTTGTGAATTTTCACAGTAACGTCCATTCGCCAGAGTGAAAAGTCGCCTGTGATAGACTGTGAATGACTACTCTTTCTCTAGCAAATTGGCACCTGCGCCTGTTAGTAAAACGGTATGTCCCTGCGGGTGGGTTAGCCACTTCGTACCTTAGTAAATCTGACCCTTAATGTCTTCTCCAGAGTTACAAACCATGAGCATTTCTAATAAGGGAAACGTATCTGCCCCTACACTTTACAACCGCAAGTCACAATACCTCAGCTAACACTGTAAATATAAACTAATGCTACTTTCCTAAAGGGATATTGAAGTTGGACCATTAAATATACAGAAGTTTGCAAATTCCCACTTTCCAGAAGGAGGACAAGGGATTTCACTTATTAATATTCCCTTTTGTCATTGAAGAAAATCATATCACAATTATTGATCCATGGGACTGAACCCACACAATACATACAACTTTGTTACAAATGATTAAATGTCTGACACAGCTAATGAGTTCTAACACTTTTCACCTCTGATTTCCTTGTTAGCACTTACTATTTTGGCTCTCTAATCACGAAGGAATGCAGAGAAAGCAGCTGTTGGTTTAGCACTAAGTGCTGCTAATGGACTTACTTATTTTAAGATTGTAAAGACTTGGACCCTGCTCCCTCTCATGTCTGTTCATAAATTTCCTTCTCTCTTCCTGGAATCAGTTTGACCATTGATGTTGATGTGTCATTACAAAGGGTTTTTAGATGTCATTACAGTACATATTATTGACTGTGGTTCTAGTTCTGAACTGTAATATGTTTAGGTACACAATAGATACACAATAAACTACAAAGCTTTTAAAGGTCTTGGGTGTCTTTTTCATAGACGTACATGCAGTGGACCTTTTGGTATTAATACAGGAAACATAAAATGGTAGTCAAGATTTGCAGAAAAATAATCAGCACAGTATGCAGACTCTAGTGAATGTAGGTAGGCAATTCAAACAAAACATTAATTAAAAACAACCCTGCAAGGAGCAAACAATCATAACAAGTCAGCATATTCAGATTTTCTACATTCTTAGTTTAGTGAGACTAGTTATACTGTTAATTTCTTAAATTTTTGCCCACTTGTCAAGTTCCTCATCAATGTAGGTTTTAACAGTCTTAGGGGCAAATTTACTAAAGGGCGAAGTGATTAACGCTGGCAAAAAACTCGCCAGTGTGACGTCATTTTGGTACTTCGCCAATTTACCAGCGGTCACTGGCGTAACTTCGATAGTGAAGGAGATAGACTCTGGCGCTACTTCGCACTCTTACGCCAGGAGAAATTTCGCTCTGGCGAAAAAGCGTTACTTTGAAAATTTACTAAGATGAGGATTTTAGTAAATGTTACCTCTTGCTCCAGACTTGCCTTTGCCACCTCAGACCAGGCTACGTGCAATAGAGTAAATAGTACTTCCTCAAAAAATAGTTGAACATTTTTCTAAGTCTCAAAAAACGCTGGTGACTTTTCATTTTTCAGGGTGATAGGCTGCAAAAGATCTTAATTTTTTCTGGGGTACACGGCTTCCCCCCTAAATTTCCTAACATATGGCACATAAACTATACACTGGGGTCATGTGTAGGGCATTATAACAACTTTATTTTATTAAGGTTTCCCGGGCTTGTGTAGTATAATGTATTTGCTGCAACATATATACGTCCATTCAACCTTAACTTCCCGCCGTATGCAAATTAGCCAACGCTAGAGCAACTTTGCTTTGCTTGCCGCAGTAATGCAACTTCGCCAGTGTTCGGCGCCCTGGACACAACTTTGCATTTTAGTGAATTAGCGTTGTCCTGCCGAATTTTCGCCTGGCAACATGTTGCCAGCAAAGCCGTCACTGACGAATTTCCGGACGTTAGTGAATTTGCCCCTTAGGAAGAAGTCCAAGGGAGTTGCCACAGATGTATACACATTCATCGTCTTCATTAACCAAGGACTGGTCAGCTAGAATGAATATAGATATTGTGTAAAATATTTTTTGCAGCAGAGTTTCAGTTATGGTAATATACAGTACAGTAACAATAAAGGTAAAATACACTTTATATAAGCTTTCTTTAAATGGAGTCAATTATCTATAATTTGGATTGCCATACCTTAAGTCTGCTAAAATTCATTTAAACATTGAATAAACCCAATAGGATTGTTTTGCCACCAATATGGATTCATGCAACTTAGTTATTATCAAATACAAGGTACTGTTTTAGAATAACAGAGAGAAGGGTAATACTTTTTCAAAATTAGTATTCTATGGGAGATGGACTTCCTGTAATTCTGAGCTTTCTGGATAACAGGTATAACAGGAATAATACCATTATAACATTCTTTATTGGATTTAATTAGGCATACTTTTTAAACTAACCACCAAACATACTTCTTATTTTCGAAATATGTATGGTTCAGGGTATGTTTCTTATCCGACAATAGGATATCGGTTTTTGTGACTAGGAAAATATTCAAATATGCCAAGTCTGTAAACAATATGAGTATATTTATGTTTCTGTTATCTAAAAACAAAAGAAAAACATAAAAGTAGATTCTGTGATTAGATCATTGTTTTGTTGGATAATGTATCGACATTTATACATTTGAGTGATAAATGCCAAATAATTGTATCTTATCAAAAGCATTCTCACTAGACTGAATTAATAGGTCTGAAATATTTACATTTGTTGGTGTTGTCTATGGCGAAAACATCAGAAAAGAAACAAAGGAAGCATCAGAATTTCAAAGTAAAACAAATAATTAACATTTCACCATTTAACGTGTGTTATCTTGGGATAAAGTCCTTTAAACAATTTCTAACTGTTAATCTTCTAAACTATGGACAATCCACTCCAGTATACCAAAGCTCAATAGTCTACTTACTTTATAAGAAATAGAAGGAGCAAATGCCCATCAGACCCAAAGGAGCTAGTACTGGTAATAAGTGTGTGTGTGGGGTGGGGGAGATATAGTCCAAGGAGTCCCTAATTAACCTGGGATGATAACCCAACTTTTTTCTTTTTGTTTCATATTTTGGAGGCAAATAATAAGTAATGTGTCCATTTGTACACACTTTATAGTGCTTCCTGTAGTTGATCTTTTATTGCAGGCTACTTTAATATGACTGTCCTGCTCCATGAGGGGATGTTTCTCCTGGCTGAATGTGGCCATATAGGGGGTGATAGAAGCTGCCAATTTAGTACTTAAAGACAAGTTGGCAACTTATTGTCCCATGTATGGGGCCCACAGATGGGGCCTTCCAAACCAGTATCTGCTAAATTTAAGTTTGATTTTCCTGTCTAATGAGGAATGCATTGGTATATTGATGTTATCCTCATACTCATCCTCATATGATTTGATGCTTGGTCCCCAGGCTAATGATTGGATCAACCAATTTGGCCCAGTTTGTGGGTGGCCAAATTAGGCCCTAATGCTAAATTGAAAAAGGATTATAGTTGTGAGTAGCAGCCAGTATAAAACATAGAATCTACTCCTCTTCTACTTTGCAAGTTAAAAGTTGAACTCACAAACATATCTGATGTGATTTAGTTTGTCAGTTGGTTAGCCAAGGACTGCCTGTTCCCGGCCCACTCCACCCATGTTCCCCCCACTTCATATATGTTCCTTCCACTCCACCCAATTCCCCACCTACTCTGGCCATTTCCCTGTCTAGTGACATTGTCACCCTGCCCCACTATGACACCACCATCCACTCCCCATCCTGAAATTGGTTTTCATAAAGGACATAGGTGGCAACCATACTCACTAAGCAAAGGGTAAAGTGATTTGCCTGCCCCCCCCAGCAAAAATATGTGCCTGCTTCATGCATATACATCAGATAGTATTAGAGTAGGTGGGTGGAACGTAAGGAGCCAAGAGAAATTTGGTCCTTACCAGTCCCACCTGCAATCCTCATGTAATAATGGGGTCAGCTCATCCTATAGTTACACCACTATAGTTAAAGGAGAATAGAATCTTAAAAAAAGAATATTGCTAGATTGTCATTTGTCATTTTATACACCAGACTTCAGCATCTTCTTAACAGTAAATATCCAGGCCTTAAAATTGTCACAGGAACTTCCTATCTTGTATTTTGTGTCATTGACATTGCACATGCTCGGTGTGCTCTGGGCAGCAGTTGAGAATCTAAGATGATAAAAATCAGAAAATTAGGTTCCTTTTCATATAAACTGATGCTACAGGGCGGATTATTGCATTCTTATACTAATTGCTCTGGTTTTTGAGCTGCCATGAAATGATAATCTGAATTAATTAATAATAAGCTTTGAATAGTGACATATATATATATATATATATATATATATATATATATATATATATATATATATATATATATATATATATATATATATACAGTATATTGTTAGTCAGTCAGCTTTACTGCTCCTTTAAGATGCAAATTTGTTCTTTTCTGAGTACATTTGCAACAACGCATAAAATTATCCAGTGCTCTTTTTCTTTAGTTTCCTTTCACTATTAACAAGCAGATCATTAAAAGCCTGAGCAACTACATTATATCACACGTTTTTGCAACATTTATCATTAAGACAAAATGAGCATCTGTACCATCCCTTTGCAGCTGAATTAAAAGAATATACAAAATATGTAGCCCTCCCAAACTATAAACAAATTAATCAATGCCGGTTCTGTACCCTGCCACTTCCCACTGCTGCTGCCTAGTGCTGTCCCCTCCCCTTCCCCTGACAGGCGCTGTCCCCTTTCTCTTCCTATGCGCACATGCGCAAGTCTTGATAGTTCGGAACAGCACTGGAGACTGGCGTGCATCTCCAGTGCTAGTAGCTAATTCTGATGCAGCTGGGCAGTATGCTGCCCCTAAAATTCTGCCACCCTAGTCCCGTGGCCCTTCTAGCCTTGCCACAAATCCAGGCCTGGGTACACAATTTATTTTAATAGGAATATAATGGGCTTATTTTCATTTTCCCTGAAGCTGTTAAACCTACTTATGCATTGCTCTTCCAAAAGTTTCCACCTTTCTTGAGTGATGAAAAAGGTTTAACTGGGATGTGATAAACATCTGAGATAATTTTGAGGAAAAACCATTAAGTGCTGAAGCATCAACACAAAGGACTAAATGGCTTGGTTATTTTACGTGTAAGGATATAGTGGATAGTCATATCTTTGTAATAAAACATATACTGTATGTGCTTATATTAGTTTGTCATAAATGTAGGCGAAGATGTCCAAGGCCAAAGCATATTTTAAAATTCCTGTATGGAAAAATAAAAAGCAGATAAAGAAATAGAATAACGAAGGTATCATTTGTCCTTTAAAATACTTCCTTAGTTAATAGTGGGCAAGAGACCTAGAAAGCCAGCACTTTTAATATGTAGCTTTGTATTCTATCTAATCATATCCCTAAGGAAAGCAATCATGAAATATGCTTGCGGGTTTGGGCTGATTACCTGTGTGGCTCATTACACTGGATCTCATTTGACTGTCACGTAATTAACATTACCTCATAATACGTTTTTGCAGCCGCTTTTTGATAAATAATTATACCTGTGTTAAAATTCACTTTTCCCATTTGCTACACATTTAATTGTCTAATTAGCAGTGTATTGATGGAATCGTTCTACAATAAAGAGCAGATTTTGTTCATGTATTACAGAGTTTGTGAAAAAAATTAAGAAGAGCCCTATAAATATTATAATATTATAAATATTTTTAAAAATGTTTCACGAACTCTATGGGGCATTTGTCACACAACATTTTTTACTTTACATTAGAGTCTATGGCATTTTTCAGTGGCAAAAAATTTAGCTCATCCCTAGTAGCTAACATTCCAGATCAACCTCTGTCTGTGGTTACTGTTCAAGCATGGTTCAAGTACATAGTTCAAGTCTTTTCCAAAGACACGTTTTGTAGCTCATTAGCCAGTAATAAAAAATAAAATAAATAAATTAGCCATATCTCAGAACAAAAAAAAATAAAGTTTGCATAGATGTTGTGCCATCCGGTAACTGGATATAGAGAAAAGTGCCATTTGGGAACCCAGAGTTGTCGTAATTACGTAAATATTCATAAATGTTGGCAATAGGAAGCCTATATGTAAGTGATTTCTAAACTTTCCAATATGAAATATTTATTAATACCCTAGTTTCATGGAAAAAAATGTGGATTGAATGAAATTAAAAATCCCTAATGTTTTACTTAATGTTTACTTTAATTATACAGTGATCCTGAGCGATAGTCTGATTACAGTTTGATGAGCAAGAAAGTTCCTGCCCCAAAAGAGGTAAGAGTTCCTTGCTCAGGCCTACCATACCACCTACTCCGCTCATGCCAAGTTTACTTGGAAAACGTGTCTTTTTAAGTTTAACCCATAGTGACCACTATGGCAGGTTTATTATTCTACATTCTACTATGATAACTTATGAATTCATACTGGTAAATGTACCATCTCTTTGCAACAGAACATCTAAATCTTAGGCCCAAACTCCACAGCGCAATGTCTGCAGACCTGACGTGCTGAGAGGCCACCAGAATATATTGACTCAAGAAATCACCCACTGTACGGCGCTGTCCGAAACACTCACAGGAGACGTATGCTGCTTAATGAAGATGCAGCTTTATTGTGCATACCATGTAAACATTGGCAGTGGGTTAGAGATTAAACTAGCGCGTTACGTGCCCTAACTCTCCCGGGACGTCACCAGAGTTAATGGGTGAGCTCCGTTAAATCTGCAAACCTTACTTTATGTTTTCACCAGAATATAATGTAAGTTAACGAAACATCGCAGCTACAAACAACATGCATCCGACTTCATCCAGCAGTCGGTTGCATGTAGTTTGTAGCTGCGATGATTCATTAACTTACATTATATTCTGATCCTCCGACTGGTCATTTGCATTTTTGGATCTGAAGACATTGTGCCACGGAGTTTGGGCCTAATACAGATATGGGATCTGTTATCCGGAAACCCATTATCCAAAAAGCTCCAAATTCCGAAAGGCCGTCTCCCAAAGACTCCATTTTATCCAAGTAATCCAGATTTTTAATGATGATTTCCTTTTTCTCTATAATAATATAATAGTACATTGTATTTGATCCAAACTAGGATATAATGAATCCTTATTGAAAGCAGAATCATCTTTTTGTGTTTATCTAACGTTTAAATGATTTTCCAGTAGACTAAAGGTATGAAATCCAAATTACGTAAATATCAATTATCTGGAAAGCCCCAGCTCCCGAGCATTCTGGATAACAGGTCCAATACCTGTACAACAAAAAGCGTCTTTCCTGCTTTAGGCAGGAGATAGGCTGTAATTGAGAAAGGAGTGGTCTTTTATTTGACAATCGATAGGATGTTGGTTAGAAGGGAGGTGGGTTGTTAAAAGGTAGTAGAATGGCTATAGGTAAGAAGGGGTAGGCTGCAATTGGGCAACAGAGACATTGTAGGTGAGAACGGGGTAGGTTGTTATAGTGAATAAAAAGACCATAGGTAAGAAGCTGTTGACCTCTAAGTGATCAGGATGATGTGTTTTTAAGTCCCCGAAAAGCCTTCCCACCGGGTTCATTTTCCGAAGTCGCCCAAAGTTTCATCGTCGTGCAACTTTGGGCAACTTCGGAAAGCGAATCTTTCTGAGTGCCATCCCGCAGGAGATTTCGATTCTAGCAGGCGGGAAAGCTTTTCAGGGAGATTAGTCGCTGGAAGAAGAGGCAATTAGTCACTGGGCGACTTAATCTCCCCGAATCTTCCATTGTGTCTCTGCCCTTAAGGAACAGAAAAAATGCAATGAGCCTTTAGGATAGTGAAATCAGGTGAATGCACTATATTTTATCTGCCCTTGTCTTATGTAAATAATTTACTTTCATGACTTTGATACGGCTTCTACTTCTGATGTGTTTTAAGCAATTTGACTGAACTAGGTTTTTAATAAAAGAAAAAACCTTCCTGATATCAAAACTGCAATCAAATTAGTCCCAGATCAAAGAATACAAAAATGAAGATTTTTTTTCTTAGCTACATTGATTAAAAGATGACAAGGCTGTTGATCTTAAAGTTGTATACCTTGCAGTAGCCATTGTAGGGGTACCATGAAGCATCCAAATAGCACAACAGCAGTGTCCTTAACTGCAAAATGTAATTAAAGCAGTGAGGGCACAAACTACTGTACATGTTTCTGGCCATGACAAAGGGCCTATATACTGTGGAAAATCCAACGACTGGATCAAAACAGAGCCCTTGTGGACCTGTCGGGAGAGGACTGTATCAACGGGAGTTTCCAAAATTGTCTGATACATATCTGGCTAATTTTCGTTCAGATATCTGTTGGGAAGGGCCCATACATTGGCAGATGAGCTTACAACTTTGCCTGAAAGGGCCAAATTAGTAGTTTAAATCTGCCCATATGGCCAGCTTTACTCAGAGGTAACGTATAATTTATAAGGGCCTTGGGGAATGGGCGCAATGACTAACTCAGCTCAAGTGTCCTATAGAGTGATGGGCGAATTTATTCGCCAGGCGCGAATTCGCAGCGAATTTGCGCGATTCGCGTCCAGCGAATAAATTCGCGAAATGCCCGTGAAAATTCGTGGTAAAAATTCGACGGCGTCAAAAAAAAAAATTTTGCCGAAAAACGGACGCCGGCGTCAAAAACGGGCGACGTTTCGCGAATTTCGCGCGAAATTCGCGAATTTTTCGGCGAAGCGAAACGGCGCAAATTCGCCCATCACTAGTCCTATACTGTACATGCCAGCACTGAGCTTATTTACTGTAAATACTACTAATGCACCTATAAGGGTTACTGATAGACTCTTGATATTCTTGCAGTGTCAACCCCAACAACAGGAATCAACCTGACTTCTAGTGCAGACTGGGACTGTAGCCTAAAAGTTCAGGGGGCTGTAGCTGCAAAAACAGTGTTCTGCATATTAAAAAAGTGTATCAGGTTCTGGGAATGCAACAGCAGAAATGTTGAAATGCTATCACTTCCCTTTAAATTATCTATACCTTAATTATCAGCTGTAGTATTTTCTATATCACATAGTAAAATGATTTAGCTTGCTTCCCTTTAAGTAAAGCATCACTAAAGATAGATTATTAGTAATTACTGAAGATGAAATAAAATGTCTATGTACATTCAATTAAGTTGATTTTCCAATATAACTACAGTACTTGTCATATTCCAGATGGAGAAGTCATTATGCTTTCATCTGATGACATATGTTTCCTGTAGTTGCTTTAGCTATGTTTTTCCAAGCCTTTAAATTTCCCTTTTTCTTTCAAGACACAAAAAATGACACATACTGTATATCATCATTTGTCTCATTCCAAGTTTATGTTGTTGCTTATACTGTAGGGGCAGCATTCTCCATATGACTTTGACACAGAGTGTCACCTCGAGTCAGGCAGGTTCAGAATTAGAAGGCAGTAAAACTGCTCATCCAACTGTACAATAATTAGAGAGGCATTTAACAAGTACCCTTGAAGTGCTAAAGTACAGCTAATGCTCAATATAGATGGTACATGTGGGCATGGAACAGAATGGCAAATTATCTCCTATGTAGGGCAGAGAGGAGCTAAGTAAGGAAAGATTAATGCGGGTCATCTCACCTCTTGCCTGAAGAAATGCTGATTAGTTGGAACACCGTTCATTGCCACTTATATAGAGTGATGATACTGTAACTGGAAGCTTTGCAGATGCTGGCAATTGTGCTGTTCTTGCTAATAGCTCATTTTAAAATACTTTGATATGTTTAGGTAAACCTTACTATAACCTCTGTTTTATTTATAATACCTGAAATTTTATGCTGCTCTATAAATCCTGTAACACTCCCAGGTGTCTTACTTTACCCATTTATTGACGATAATTACACATATTTCATTCACAGCATTTTCCCTGTTTATAGGTATAAATAGCAAAATATACTTCTGCAAACTATCTTTACTTGTATTGTAAAAACAATTAGGAACATCTGTCTGCCCTTTTATTCCTTCATCTTAGCAATGTAAACCAAATTCAGTCTTAGCAACATTTTCACATTAGTTGGTTTGTAATAATTCTTTCTGTATTACATCAATCTTCATGAAAACTTGATTTTGATCAATTTTGGCCAGGTTAGGGCTGCTGTGGTGTTGGCAAGAAGGTTACATGGCTAAAGCTGGCCATAGACTCAAAGATCCGCTCATTTGGCGACATCGCCAAACGAGCGGATCTTTCCCCGATATGCCACTAACTGCATGGCTATATCGGGGGTAATTCGAACGTTCGGCCGTATGGGCGAACGATCGAATTACGATGCGCCAAGGGGCTCCGACGGGTCGGTCGGTTAAAAATCAAACCTTCCCAATCGATATCGTGGCCAGGTATCGAATGGGAAGACCGGTCGGAAGCCCCCATACACGGGCAGATAAGCTGTCAAATCGGTCCAAACGACCGATATTGGCAGCTTTATCTGCCCGTGTATGGCCCCCTTTACTCGTTGTTATAGGTTATAAACCTGGATCTGGCTGGATGGTTGTAAAAGTTTTAAACATTTAAGGGCAACCTCTGACCAAACAAATGGCTTCAAAGGGGTATGAGTTCAAAATTTCTACTACATATAAATATGGTTATTATGGGTCAGGTTGGTAAAATGTTTAATAATCATTTTTATGGCAATTGCACTTATGTAGAACCCCATTTAGATATTATTCATTATTCACTTTACTAATGATGCATAATTCTGGCATCTGCTCGGGCCAGTTATCCAGTGAGAAGCTATTAGTGGCAAAAAAAAGCTCCCTTGGATATTCAGAAGTCGTTTTCAGCCATTTCTGTGGGGTTTTTATGCTAATATCAACATATTTATAACTGACCCCACACATTTTTAGAGCTACTTTTCTCTAAAGAGAAATATGTCTTTTGTTTTAGATAAAGAAGAAAATTACAACCTCAGATTTTTTTTACTTTTAAATAGATATCAAACATTAATCCTATACAAACTACTGCAGCTGCTTCTCTTTTAACTGAATAAATAGCAGGAGATTGTACACATTTACAGCTTATTAAATGTAATAATTTTTTTGGGGATAAACGCCCCTTATCTATTACTTTAAAAACCTAATGGCTTACTTTGCAAACCTAGATGTCAAGACACTATGGTAACTTGCCAATTCTAGCGCTGAGAACTTATAGATTAACTTCTAGTGCTAATATCGAACTTGGCTCAAGGTTAAGCATACAGATGGGAAATAAAAGACACTGTTTGCTTTTGGAATTGGTGAATTTGTGCATCTAGTTCAATTTCTACTTTTTGACATAGTCTACATTTATTTTACATTTTTTTATTTAGATGTCATAAGTACACATACCTTACTAACTAATAGCTGGAGTTTGTAGATATAGCTTAATTTGCTAATTTTAAATAACTGGAATCTGTAAGTTTAAATTCATTTATTTATCTTTGTTTTTAAATTATTTGCATTCCTGTTTCTGTTTTGTCTCTTCCTAACTCTGTTCCCCAGGAGCTTAGCAAGTAAAAAAAACTATATAATGCATATTATTATTATTATTATTATTATTATTATTATTATTATTAATAATAATAATAATAATAATAATAATAATAATAATAATAATAATAATAATAATAATAATAATAATAATAATAATAATAATGCAAAATGTTGGAGGAAAGCACAGATATTTCAATGTTCAGACTCAAATTCAGAACCCCAGACCTGTGGCCCATCAAACTTCCAGGCTGACAACAGTATTATATTTTGCAAGTTTTACAGAGATTTTACAGTGTTTTACATCCATTCCTGCTCCAGAAGAGTTTACAAGCAGGCCCGGATTTGTGGAAACGCCACCAAGGTCCGGGCCTAGGGCAGCAGGATTTTAGAGATTTTAGGGGGTTGCTACCCAACCACATCCACATTGGTTCAGAAACACTGTGGATGTATGAGATAAAATAGTTTTTTACATCTCCTGTGCGCCAATCCCCATTGCTCTGGTCCCGATGATGAAAATTTGAGTGAATAAAAGGCAAAGGGGGTAGAACAAACAGCAGTGGGCCTAGGGGTGCCCGTTATGTAAATCCGGCCCTGTTTACAAGCTACAAGCCACTCTTATTCACAGACATTATGGTCAGTTTTATCTGGATCCAGTTAACCTGCCTGTATTTTTATGAAATGTAGAAGGAAACTAGAGCACTCAAAAGAAACCCAGACAAATGTAGGCAGAACAAATTTGGTGAACACCAAGTTAGGACCTACAATATGTTAAAATGCAGCAATCGACTACTGGACAACATGATGCTTCAGCAGATTTAGGGGCCAATTTATTAAACCTTAAATTTTTCTGGTCGAGTTTTAAAAGGGGAATTTTTTTTAAAATGTATTATGCGGTGTAGCTGCTAAAATTCAAATCAGAAAAGACTCCAGCTAAAATCTGTCAAAACCATGTAGAAGTCAATGGCAGATGGCCCCTTTAACAATTGGAATTGAATCCCTTTTAACAGTTGGAATTTACATTCAGGATTCTCAATAATTTTGGGCTGTCACTGCGACAATTTCATAAAGTTGAGTTTTCAGGGGGTCAATTAAAAAAAACAGCACGATTCGATTTGAAGCTTGGTTTTGTTGTGATTTTTTTCGAGAAGCTTTAATGGTAAATTAAGGGGATTCGCGTTTGGTTGAATTATAGTGAGGAAAAGTTGAGTTTTAGTAAATACCCCCTTTAATGTTTAAATCTGCCAAATTGATAAACCAATCAATAGATGTATGTATGGCCTGCTTTTGCAAGAGCATTGATGCCATCTCTCTTGTTCATATTGGAATAACAACATGGTGTTTGCCTGTGGACAGTGGAGCTAAATAATGATAATTACATAAATACCAATACTGGAATGTATAGCAACAAATGACAACATTTTCACCTAAATGGACAAGGAATGAATAATGACTCTGAATTTTATTATGCTACAATCATTAACAGAGGGACAAAGTAAAGTTCCTCCTAGTTATTCCAGATTGCTGGGATCTAATAATGAAATTGCGTTTGTGGCATTCTTATGATTCACAGAATCACAACACTTGGAGTCTCTTTAAGCTGAAGTTATCTAGAACAATGAATGGTCTTTGCTCACTAAAGACCGAATGAATGCAGAGTTTGGGACAATTTGTCTTAGGGTGCAGTGGTGTAACTAGATGTTACTAGGCCCCATAGCAAAGTCATTTTAGGGCCCTCAACCAATCCAGAGGTTATCCTGTTTTACCAATTTATATTGAAATTGCTTGTTTGGCCCCCTATACCTCATGGGCCCCTCTGCAGTCATAGGGTCTGCTTCCTCTGTAGTTATGGCCCTGTTAGTGTGTAGTAAAGGCTATGGCACCCCAGGAGATTAATTGTCAGCAATTAATCTCTGCTTCTGCAGGCAAATAATCTCATGTAAAATCTTTCCCACTGGCAACAATGCCCGTCACTTCAATCGTCCAAAATCCAAAAAGTTTCCTTGTTGAGGCCACGGGGCTGAACTCGACCTACTGAAAAATAAAGCCAAGAATCAACCCCTATGCATCAATGAGTTCCATCCAGAACCAGCGGATCAGCCCTGGTGTAGGCACACACAATGGATTTCAGTGCTGAAATATGAGAGTCTGCATGCGGGCTAAGCAATGGTTCCCAGTGCAGGCCAGGTAAGGGGCTAATCACAGCATAAAGTTTAATTCTTGGCACACAGGAATAGATGGCACAACATTACACATGGGCTCCCAGAATGTTTGTACATGTGTAGAAAAAAAGAGACCACTATCACTTTATCATGACTACATTTACCTAAGCTGTCATCAACTAAAATACGCCAGTAGTTGTATACCCAACAGTTAGAACTTCTCTAGCCTGACTTTTTTTAACAGCACAAACATAATGTGCCAAGAAACAGTCAAGCAAGCAGTTGTTGTGGGGCCAGGAATATAGAAGTTGTCAGAAGTAGATCATCTTGGGCTTTGCCCCTACAAGCGTTAAGGGCATTCACTCTCCATATTGAGCTGGATTTTCAATTTGCTGCAAAGTGCACAAAGCAACACATTCAGTGAGTGCAGATGCTCAGTGCATGGCTGCAAAATTTCAGGTGAAGACTGGACATATTGTGATGCCTCGTTATGGAATGGCTAGAAGCAGCTATCCTGATGTGCCAAATGAAGTGCAAGTTGTGTTGTGCAGGATCAGTTTTTTGCTTATTGTAGTAAAGTTCCATTTAGGTTGCCACTGCTTCCCCAGCCTACTGGGTTCCAATACCATTCAGCAGACACTTGTGTCATGTATCAGAAGCATTCTCATCTTATTAAAATGACCTCACAATACATTGGATAGGCATTCACTTTTGTCCGTAACATCTGGTTTAGAAGAAATAGAGGAATGCGACCTGTTATCCAGAATAAGGATTACTTATATCTTAGTTGTACAAGGTACTGTTTTATTATTACAAAGGAAAAAGGAAATCATTTTTAAAAATAGAATTATCTGCTGTATTTATACAATACATATTCAGTACATGGGAGCTGCCGTATTGTTTGCTTTAAACATATAAGAGTATATAATATTAAATTGCATTGCACCAAGACTGGTGCTTAAACTACATTATGGCCAAGGCAGCTATCCCCCTGACCCAAATTAAAGCACAGGTCTACTGCAATGTTTTGTCAAACACCCCTGCTCCACAGAAACGAGCAGTATAGCAGAACCAATTTATTAACAATGGGTGTAAATTTCATTCAGGGGACCCTAATACCATGTCTTATTATTAAACCTCAGCCACCAAAAATCTGATCTTATATATTGTTCCAACATTAACAAAGTTTACAAACTGAAACCAACTACATAAAGTATTAAATAGCAATTAAATAGCACACTTGGCCACAAGGGGGCAGTCGGACACTGCAGCATTTGCATAGTGAGCATTTCATTTATAAAATTCATGACATTTTTCTTGCTGTGGGTCACATGAAAATGGATCATTAGCATTGTTTTTGTGATCATCTCTGGCTTTATCCATGTGTATTCCCTTTGGATTTTTTTTGGGGGGGGGGGGCTGAATACATGGTAAAGTTAATTATCTGTATTGTCAATTTAATTTACCTTAATTATGGAAAGCAGCAGTATTTTCAGAATGGAAACCTTTCTGATTTAGGAATAGCTTTCTATGTCAGTCATTTATAAGTAAATGATGCCATGCAACAGGACTGTTGTGTCCATAACCAAGTAAAACTGTTTAGGGAACATCTACCTTGTTATGTGCTATGGGGATCCTGATCAAACTTTGGGTTGCAAATTCAGATTGAACTCCCATGTGTAATAAAAGTACAGCAACCCATAGCAGCCAATAACAAGCTTGTTTTTAAATAGGTTACCAGTAACTGCTTCCTTCTAATTGGTTGCTGTTGGTGGTGGACCAGTTGCAAACTTTGCACCTTAAATTACATATATAACCCTACTATAGTCTAAAAATCTCCAGTTCAGGGTCACCAGTTCATTGGCATGGCTGTAGAGAAGCATTTGCCAGAGGTCACATGATTAACCTGAGTATTAGTGATAACTGGAACAACGGTTAGAGGGTAACACTGGTTGCTAGAACATTATTATCCCAGCAACTAGACAGCAGTTTAGAAGTCAAAATTAGTGATGGGCGAATTTATTCGCCAGGCGCGAATGCGTGAAACGGGCTCGAAAATTCGCCTGAGTCAAAAAAAAATTGACACCGGCGTCCGTTTTTTGGACGCCGGCACATTTTCAACAAATACGGACACTGGCGTCAAAAAACGTGCGCCGGCGTCAAAAACGAACGCCGGCATCAAAAACGGAAACCGGCATCCAAAAAGAGATGCCGGCACAGTTTCTCTATTTTTTCGCCGTTTCGCGAATTTCGTGCTAAATTCGCAACATTTTTTGGCGAAGCAAAACTGCAAATTCGCCCATCACTAGTCAAAATTCAATAGGGGAGGACCTAAAACCGTTGCCCTTTATACAGACGAGCACTAGGGGAATTATGGGATATATCTGGGATGGTGACTGCTGCAGAAAACATCTCCCATCATCTCCTTATCAATTGAAATTGATGCCTATAGGTAACAACCATGTTACAGTGAGTCTCTATACATGGTTATTTCCTTGTTATTTACCTTAGATGTAACTCACCAGTGAGAATAGGAGAATAAAGAAAAAAGCTGTATATTTCAGAGGGGATTTCAGGCTATAATTTAATTAGAACAACATTTGTTAAATGCTATGGGAAATGTTAAATTCTTGACAAAAAATGTGAATTACAAATGATGACTTGTGGGATTTATTGCAAGCAAATATATTGTTTTACACTGTTATAAAAAAATATGAAATATGTAAACACTAGTGAGCGTCAAGTAATTCAGTCCCAACGGCCTTTGTGTGTTAAGTAGCTGGAAATGTTTTTGCTCTCTTTTACTGTTACTCCAATTTCAATCCCCCACTCACTCCATACTCAAACTCCCTCACTCCCCTTCTCTCACTCTACCTCACACTCCCTTAAACTCCCTACTCTCACTCTAACTCACACTTGCTTGCACCCCCTACTCTCAATCTAAGTCTTACTACCTTACCCCCCTATTCTACCGCTAAGTTCTACTCCCTCACTCCCCTAGGTGCACTCAAACTCCTACACCCTCACCCCCACTATTCTCAATCTATCACCCATTGCCTTACTCTCGCATTCTCATGCCACTGCTCTGCATTCCCACTCTCTCTCCAATTCCTTCATTCTTCATTCTCACCCCCCTACTAAAGAAATACAATGCTGGGTAATCCATTGTACTTTCCTAGCAATAGCTCAGACCAGGTACACCAGTCCCATTCCCTATGGTGTCTGACTGAAATAATTCACTATCCAACTGCACTGACTATGGCGGTCCCTATATTGTTAAGGGGACCTAAGGTGCCTATCTCTTTCCTGGAATTAAAGTAGATCTCTCTCAGTTACATATATGGACACCAAGGCCTCTTCCCAGATAGGTGACGACGATGCAGGAAAATCAGTTCCCTAAAAAATGGAGCCCCCACAATCTCCCCTCATGTTTTCTCCAGGAATATCTGACTCTTCAATGAATATCTGCCTCTTCCAAAATGGAAGATATCTGTGCACTGTACAGAATAAATAAGACACCAGACATACGAGGACCTCCTTACAGCTCCCTTAAACCTTTTCTTAATGGGAATCTCTGTTTTTGTATAGTGTAAAAATATGTAATTCTACAACTATTGAAATCATGTTAATTACAGCATAGATTTTCAGTTAAGTTATTTGTAAATGGAACTGCAATCAAAAGTAGTGTTTGTCTATGAATTTGTTTTCTTAGCTCTGCGTCGTGAAACATTGTAGAGGTCAGTTTTCTGCCAGGTATGTTAATCAGCTGGTTTTTACTACTTTGTTTTAAGAGTCAGAACTTACAATGCAGCGAATACAAGCACAGTATAAGTATATTGGGAAGTTGCTTACAACGTGCAGTAGATATTTTCCTTAATAATGGATAGTGTCCTGTAAATCAGCATTCCCACACACACAGCTGCCCTAGGTCATGTGCAAGGTGGAAACATGAAAATATTTGAATTTGCTTTTGCTATAGCCCTAATGATACAATTGCACAGAGGTATCACAGATCACCCCTATTAGAAATGAGAGAACTAGTGTTCAGGCTGGGACCTGACTATTAGGGCAACAGTCACCTTGCTCTGGTTCTATCTAACAAAGAAGCACATACTCTAAATCTCAACCCTAACTGGCCTTCAAACCACCATCATAACCAGAAGTCATAACAAGGTTATAAATATATAGAATCATTGAGGTAAAAGTCACCCTGTTATATTCCTGGGGTACCCAGGGCACAAACAAGCGCTCACCCCAAATCTCACCCTAACTGGCCTTCATGCAAGTGCCCTTAGTTCATAACAAGGATACAAATATATAGAAAGTTGGGATCACCATTCTATAGTTCCTGGAGTACTTAAAGAGTAAATAAATATAATGTACAGATTGAACTGCACTGATACAACTGGTGTCATTGCTACAGAAACAGTATAGTAAACAAGCTGCTGTGTAGCCATGGGGGCAGCTGTTCAAGCACAGGAAACACAATAGATAACAGATAAATTCTGAAGAATCCCATTGTATAATACAGAGCTTATCTGTTATTTGCTTTGCATCCTGTGACTTTTTTCCTTTTTCAGCTTTGAAGGGCTTCCCCCATGGCTACACAGCAGCTTGTTTCTGTAGCACTGACACCAGTTCTATCAGTTCAGTGCAATCTTTACCTTATATTTTGATTACCTTAATACGCTTTCATTTTGTTGTTACTGTTTCTGTAAGGTTCAAATAACCACTCAACCCCAAATCTCAACCAATTTCCCAACTAAGACTTAAGGGTGACTTAAGGATGCTCCAAGACCAAAAGTTAAAGAACTGAGACGGTTCAGTAAATATTCTGCTATGAGTACATAGAAACAAGCCCATTACATTTATTCTTTATTATTATTAATTAATGGAGAAAGTCACTTAATGGAGCTGCATTGTACAGCCATCTAAAGTCTCAATGGTTTTCCCATACTCAGACCCAATTAATTCAAAATATGCAAAACAGTCAGCTCCTTCCGAAATATTATATTTACATTTTCAGATCTGACCTTAGCAGAATGAATATTTTTTTCCCTCAGAAACTCCCTAGATTGAAGTCACTGTCCACTCACAGGAGTTCACGAAGTTTAATTAACTACAATGGATCGACTGATCTTTTATCATGCTGCCAAACAAGAAAGGTTTCAACAGTAACAAATATGTGCTATGTAGGACATCTTTCCAGTCAGAAGAGAATACGTTAGTATCATTATCTCAATGAAGAATATAAATAGCAGGGAATGGTTAGATGACCCACTGACATTTAATGCGCCCCCATTTAGAATGTGTGTCCTGGCATGAGCTAGTATCTAGGGGTCAGACTATTAAATAAGAACAGAACAGGCATGTAGCTGGAATTGCTTTTTGTAAAATAAGAGAACTGAATAACCTCTGCCATATATATATATATATATATATATATATATATATATATATATATATATATATATATATATATATATATATATATATATATATATATATATATATATATATATATATATATATACACATCACCCCCAGGCCGCCCGATAATATCAGCAATAGGGTCATTATTTCAACCGGCAGCTCAGTACTTAGATTCCTTTCTACAACCCCTTGTACAGAACATGGGTTCTTATGTAAAGATATGACACACTTGTTATCTCTGCTGAAAGGGTTGGTCATTCCATCAGGGTGCCTATTGGTGACAATGGATGCATCTAGCCTATACACGGTCATTCCACACAACAGGGGTATTGCAGCCTGTAGAGATGCATTGAGAGGGTCCTCCACCAATTGAATTTTTGATATCTTTACTTGACCTGATACTTTCCCACAATTATTTTACCTTCAATGATGCCTTTTACCTACAAATATCAGGGACAGCAATGGGCTCAAATGTAGCCCCTTCATTTGCTAACCTGTTTATGCAAGAATATGAAAGACAATACTTGCTCCCCTTGGGTAGAGAAAAAAATATTTTTTATAAACGATACATCGATGACTTGCTGCTATTTTGGGATGGGACAGAGGATGAACTCATTGAGTTCCATAGGACCCTTGAAGGTCTAAACTCTCCCATCAGGTTGACCATGACGTGCGACAGACAAAAAATAGACTATCTGGATGTGAGTATTTTTGTACAGGACAACACAGTGGGTACTACACTATATAGGAAGCCTACAGATAGAAATCGTCTAATACAAGCACAGTCTCACCATCCCCTACATATGTCCCAGGGGGTTCTTTATTCACAAATTTTGAGAGTTATTAGGAATAACTCCAATTGGGAGACTGCTGAACTACAACTCACTACGTTGGCAAGACAATTCACCTCCAGGGGCTACTCTGATATTCTCATTAATGAATAGCTGGAAATAGCATGTCTCCATACTCAAGACGATTTACTACAAGAGCAGGCTGTATCCCCCAAGAAGAAGTTGGATTCTATTTTTGAGACAGAATGGACTGATACAAGTTTGCAGGTTAAGAGAGCAATAGAGGATCGGTGGGAAATCGTCAATATTGATGCCCACTTACCCATTTTTGGAAAAAAAGCACCACTTGTAGCGTATAGAAGAGGACATCATTTGAGTGACCTGCTAGTGGTCAAAAAATTGACAAAGGACTCCAAAAAGGGCATCACTTGGTTAGATAGACCTTTAAAACCTGGATGCTACAAGTGTGCCAGTTGCCTCACATGTGGCGGCATGTTGCAGGGTACCTTTTTTACACACCCGAGGACCGGAGTAAAATACAAAATTCATCATAGGGTCACGTGCACTTCTGACCATGTTGTATACATGGCGTGGTGCCCTTGTGGACTACACTATATAGGAAAGGCCTCCACCACTTACCGTGAGCGAATGAACAATCAATGCAGTGCGATTAGGAGTGCTTTGGCAACCGGGAAAGCAGAACAACTGGTTCCCAGACATTGGCTTAAAATGAAGCATACCCTTCCTCAGTTCAGACATATGATAATAGATCATGTACCAGCCCCTAAAAGAGGGGGAGACAGGGACATCCTATTATTAAAAAGAGATGTATGTGGATCTTCACACTGTACACGTTGGCTCCGAAGGGATTAAATTAAACTTTACCCATGTCTCCGTTTTATTGAGATGAAGTGCCCCAGCAAAATTCCTGTTTATATATTTGCTATATATATGTTTTCGAAGAGTTTGTGGGGTTAATAGTAAGTACAATGACTGAAATTAATAAAGGGTTTGGATATATCTTCATCTATACCTAAGGACTTGGACACAGTTACATTTACGGGTTACATAACGATTTTGTGATGATTTTGTAACAGTTAAGTGATAGGTGTATCACCATATAGCAACTATGTTTATTGTAACAAGTTTAGGATTGACACACTGTTGTTTTTTATCTTTTTTGGCTGAACACACATGATTGTTTTGTTTTTAGAACTACATCTTACACAGGCTATGTGTGGTCATTTGCATATGACCATAGTCTGGACACCCTGAGGGACGTGACGGACTACAGATTTTGAAATTAGGCCCTATGCTGAAAATGGCGCAACCATCAGCTGGATACCCAAACTAATTCCAATATGAGATACTGGCGAATGGGAACAGGAGAGGACCCTCTGTATGTCAACCTCTAGCCACGTCAGTATGGATAGGCAAAATTACCCCACTACCCAATTCCATTGCACACGAGCATGGATAATGGGTATGATGGGCTCAGGGAGCCTGCTTCACGAATGGCGTGAGTTGCACCCGACTGACATGGATGGGAAGGCAGAGTTGACGTTTTTATACGGAGAAGGAGGTCTAAGAAGGCCGGATTCAGGGGACACAGGCACCATTCAGCGCAGTTCAAATGCGCTTATTTGTAGCACATACATTGGATGTACTTTAAAGTCAATGGCTGATATAATAATTGTATAGGCACCCACACCGACGGATGTATGCACCGTCCAATGACGTCACTAGCCATTTTGTGTTTAAATAGGATTGTTATTTGTTTGGTGTTCACTCCATGAGGAAGGCTCGAGTTTAGGAGCCGAAACGTCGGAATAAAAACCACTTTTTTTTGTTTGCAAAATCTACAAGGCCTGTGAGTGCGTTTTTTTCACGTTGGTTATACTGTATATGCAATGGAGGGCTAGGGCACACACATAAGGAGCTACACACCTGGGTGCAATACAGGAATACAATATCCACTCGAGAAGAATGCTGCTGCACAGCGTGAAAAAAGTTAGTACTTTATTTGATCGACGTTTCGGTCCTCACTATGGACCTTTATCAAGATGTATCAACAGACAAGTGAAAATAATTTATAGACTCACCCACCAGACACCCACCACCAAACCACGCCCCTGTTGCAGGTGTGTGAATTAATCATTAAGTGAACCTTCAATCAACTGGCATGTGATTTCCAAAAAAAAATTTTATACAGTATTGTGCATTTTGTATTTTCTTACAGACCAAAAAATTTTTTTTGGAAATCACATGCCAGTTGATTGAAGGTTCACTTAATGATTAATTCACACACCTGCAACAGGGGCGTGGTTTGGTGGTGGGTGTCTGGTGGGTGAGTCTATAAATTATTTTCACTTGTCTGTTGATGCATCTTTATAAAGGTCCATGGTGAGGACCGAAACGTCGATCAAATTAAGGACTAACTTTTTTCACGATAAATCCTGGTGTGCAGCAGCATTCTTCTCGAGTATATATATTTATATATGTATATATATATATATATATATATATATATATATATATATATATATATATATATATATATATATATATATTATGAGCTACATTACAGGTCAGAGTTGCAGTTCAAAACTGTTTATACTAAAACACAAGTTGAAATCATCACACTCACCCATCACTACTCACGACCTTCTGAACAAAGAAACAGTTTTAAAGCAAACCCATTGCTGTGCATTAACTATGGCTTTTGTCTATATTTCACAGAGAGGTGATGCATTAATGTGGTTTGATAAGTAATATTGTCTTAATGTTTAATTATGTCTAGGCTAGGGATGTGCACAAGCACAGGGGATTAATTATATAACATCAAAGATGAATAGATTGTCAAAGCTTGATAACATCACCTATTCCTCCACCCTCGCCAAATTATCAAACGTCAGATTCAGTGGAAATGTTTCATATGTTTAAACCTTCTACATAGCGTTGACTTTAACCTTTGACATTCTCTTTGACCGAAATAACAGTGAAATTGCTTTTGCCAGCTAAGGCCTGGCGAAATTCTATTATTTCCTCCTATGGGAAGATGAAGAACACAAATGAGAAAAGATGTCATTGTTTTTTTTTTTACTCTCTCAGGATGTTCATTACGAGGTAATAGAAATGCCCTTGAGATTATATATTTCTTCACAGCTTTGAACAAAGTGGGGAAAGATGGTATGTGAGATGATACATGCATGGACAGGGCACTGTAAATTGCAAGGTAATAATTAAAAAAAATGTAAAAAAGAGATCTCTAGTTTTAAGATCCTGAGGAAGGTAATGTAAGGGAACAGGGTAAAGAGGAGAGGGGAGAGGCATAAAAGTAAATTTCCACTTATATAAGTTATGACGAGGACAGGGAATCCCTTACTAAATAATTCTCGAGTATGGAAACAACATTCCATGTGCATAAATAGGCATGAGCCCGGGTTAGATTACTTCTTTATAGATATAACATTATAGAGGAAGTTTGGTTTCAGGATCAAAAATTTGTAGCAATCAGACTCTGGCTTTCAAGGGATAGTCATGGGAAAATTTTTTTTTTCAAAATGAATCAGTTAATAGTGCTGCTCCAGCAGAATTTTGCACTGAAATCCATTTTTCAAAAGAGCAAACAGATTTTTTTAGATTCAATTTTGAAATCTGACATGGGGCTAGACATATTGTCAATTTCCCAGCTGCCCCCAGTCATGTGACTTGTGCTCTGATAAACTTCAATCACTCTTTACTGCTGTACTGCAAGTTGGAGTGATATCACCCCCCCTCCCCCCCCCAGCAGCCAAACAAAAGAACAATGGGAAGGTAACCAAATAGCAGCTCCGTAACACAAGATAACAGCTCCCTGGTGGATCTAAGAACAACACTCAATAGTAAAAACCCATGTCCCACTGAGCCACATTCAGTTACATTGAGAAGGAAAAACAGCAGCCTGCCAGAAAGCATTTCTCTCCTAAAGTGCAGGCACAAGTCACATGACCAGGGGCAGCTGGGAAATTGATAAAATGTCTAGCCCCATGCCAGATTTCAAAATTGAATATAAAAAAATCTGTTTGCTCTTTTGAGAAATGGATTTCAGTGCAGAATTCTGCTGGAGTAGCACTATTAACTGATGTGTTTTGAAAAAAACATGTTTTCCGATGACAGGGTCCCTTTAAGTCAAGTTTATAAAAAATATTTTTGCTGTTCCTTTCAAAGGAGATGACTTTCTACTTTCTATGTTTCTGAAGAAGGATAGAGATGTCCATTACATACAGTACTTGTATGAAGACTTGGTTCCATGATTATTAAATCTACTTGCACTTCCACCATATATGAAAATGGTTAACTATTCCCTTATTATACCTCCAGCAAGTGATTGGGACATTGTGAAATAATTAACACAGAAAGGCATATGTTACAGCGAATGATTGACTTATCTCTCTTTCTTATAAAACCAATATATTTAGGCACGGCATATTGTATTGATAAACTGTGTACTCCTAGAAGAATTCGCGGACACATCATTTACAAATATTGCTAATTTTGTAAAAGAATTTATTGTTTGACTATATGAGCTATAGTTATGAAATGTTGTGGCTGGAAACTGTTCTTGTAGAACATAGTACAAAGATACTCATGTAAAAGATTTCTGTGTTCCATGGAGTCCACGGAGATCAAGTGAATTGATCTGACAAGCAACCAGATCAATCTGTGTTTGTTTCAAGACTAATAGAAATAATTCCCCACAGGCAAAGGCCTTCCACAGAATTTATGTCCATTTCTGTAGCAGAATAAGAATTTCTTATAATGGGGTCATTGCCAATGACCCTGGATTTGGGGATATGGTTGGATTCTGAGTCAGTCCTTGGTCCCAATGTCACTTAACCACTGACTGATGTGAATTGCTGTTCACAGGTACTCTATAGTAAGATTGTAGAGTAATGGGAGACAACCTCCCCATCATGTGCCATGTCAATGTTTTGAGTGAGTTGTCTCTAGACTCCCTACTGGGCACAAGTGAACAATGTATTATATTAACCTTTATGCCAACAATTTTTATATGGCTTTACTCAGCAATCAAGCTGGATATTTTATTGAATGGCATCAATTTATGCAACAACTGCAGCTCTTATACTGCATCTCTTTTCACTTTTCTAAAGACAAATAAGTTAAACATGTATCAGTTACAGTAACTCATATTGGGTACTACTAACATGGAGCAGAGCATCCTAATTCCTCACTCTGCAAGGCTGTGCCCTCACACTCTCCCACTGTTTTTGTATTAGTTTAGTTCATTGTTTACTATCTGTATACAATAAGGTGCACATCAATAAAATGAAGGCACAGCTGAGTGCAAGCCACCTAGATTTATAGCCTGCTTCAAAGAATTACATTTTTATATCCCTGTAATCTTTATACTGCTTAAAATGTCATGTATGTTCTCCTAATAGCTGTTGAACAGACTGTAGTGATGAAAAAGGGCCTTCATCTGGTGAATTCTTGCTGACAGCTAGAAGCTGAACGCTGCAGTTTTGCACCCTTAAGATAAGACACTTGTTCAGACGCAATAGCTCCTTTTGCAGTTTTAGGAGGTAGTAATCAATCAGCTAATGACAATTCTAATTAGCAGCTTTTCTAAGTGCAATATTATAGCTTTTAACAGCAACTTTTGTGTTGCTTGTTCATTTTCTTCTGCCAGACCATATGAACTAGAGAGCTTTTCCGATTCACTTTCATCTGCTGTTTCCAGTGCTTGAGGATAAAAAGGATCTGTTATTTGGCTTTATCAACATAATGATAAGGAAACCTGATATATTAAATTAAGCATTATATGTAAGTAAGTCTTCACTAGCTTGGCACTATCATTGTATAAGGAGCTTTTGTGAATGAAAAATAAACTATTCACTTACTTATTAGTCTTTTAAATATTTGTAATCCTTTCATTCACATATGGTCACAAAACCCCTTAGTGATTTCTCCACAGTTTACAGTAGGGGATACATTATCCCTTATAATATATGACAGATACTCAGAGATCCCTGTATAAATCAACCTTCTGTCATGGGCCTGTATGTGGTTGCATAATTCCTCAATGTCTACTTATAATTTACAGTAGGGTTAAAGTATCCCTTATAATACATGTGTGATACTCTGTTCCCTGTATAACTCTGTCTGCAGCTTTGTGCCTGTATTTCTTCACATAACACTTCAGTGACTTTTAAAATCTTTATTATTTACAGTAGGGGGTACAGGGTCAGACTGAAATGTACTAGGCCCACCAAGGCTGCTAACCTAGATGCCCCAGCCCCCTCCCGCTTACCCACCGCCAGTCCCATTCCCCACCTAGCGCTCCCCTTATAACTTTTGCTGCAATCAGAGGAGGGTAGTGAGGAGCTAGGGCAGGCAGGGATCGGTTTGGGTTGTCAGGGCCCACCAGGTTTTTTTCAGATTGCTGCATTCATTGTTCTACTTGCAGCTGGCTTTAAAAAGCTAATCATTGATTGGTTGCTATGGGTAACTGCCCATGGGCAAATTTGCCCAGTGTTGATAAATGAGCCCCATTGTGTATAGAAATGTGCATATACAGTAAATGCAAGCACATTAGTGGATGACTTTGTTTGATGAATGTAATTGTGCACTCATTTTAGCACCTAGAGCTGCATCTAGTAATCATTAGTTTGCCCTATTATCTCTTATAACATGTGTGTGATACAAAGTACTCTGAGCTTGACCTTTGACTTATTTTCTTATGGTCATCATTAATAATATATAATAGTGTATCTCTTTGATTATTAGTCACCTTAATTTTTCTTTGCTTAGACTTAAATAGTAAAACTTCTATGACATATCTACTGTTCAGGTATGGGATCTAATATCCAGACTTTTTTTTCTGTAATTTGGATCACCATACCTCAAGTGTACTAAAAAAAAATATGAACATAAAATAAACACAATTGGATTGTTTTGCCACCTATATGGATTCATGCAGCTTAG
This sequence comes from Xenopus laevis, assembly GCF_017654675.1. Taxonomy (NCBI): domain Eukaryota; kingdom Metazoa; phylum Chordata; class Amphibia; order Anura; family Pipidae; genus Xenopus; species Xenopus laevis. Next base: position 57,210,071 of record NC_054388.1, on the reverse strand, counting down.
GTCTTATCAAGTACAATAGAGTGTGTTACAGGTCATAAAAAAAATGTGAATTATTTGCTGAAAATTGACTCATTGGGAGCAGGCCCGGATTTGTGGAAAGGCCACCTAGGCCCAGGCCTAAAGCAGCAGGATTTTAGGGGGGCGGCATGATGTTTAACACACCCTCATTGGTACAAAAACACTGGGGATGCGCAGGAGATGCAATCATTTTTTTAAATTTCCCATGTGCCAATCCACATTGCTCCTGTCACCCTTGAGGGGACAGGGGCAACAAATGGTAGTGGGCCTAGGGGCGCCCACTATGTAAATCCGGCCCTGATTGGGAGATGGACTTCTATAATCTGAAACCTTCTAGATATTGTCTGCAGATAAGAGTCCCCATACCTATATTAATAAATATGTTTGCATCAAAATTCAGTTAATGTTTAAAAAAAATGTCATTTGAAAATACATGCATACTGTTTATGTATAGACAGAAATTAAATGCTGTATAAAAGTTACATACAAAGAATGGTTAATTTATAAGTATCTACTGGAACGTTCTCATCTGACAATTTCATATGAACTCATTTGAAAGATTACTCATCTGCCTTTGATAGCGAGCCACAGAAAACTTCAACCAAAATCTCTAATGTCACAAATCTTTTATTTTTCTTTTAGAATTTTTAGATTCTTAGATGTGTTATAAGTGTTGCCGCTGGAAAACATTAGCTTTTCTTGTCATTTAGGCAGATTGTAACGGAGTATGTAATTCCCTAGTGTTTTGAAAGTATTTGCTACATTCCCCCCCTTTTTTAATAAGAAAGAATGTATACCTTTCATTGTAGTTTTAAAGCTTTCAACTCAAATTTCTTTTAAATTACTTGTAAATTAGCACTTCACTGATATAACAAAATCAGCTGTCCCATAGATGAAAAGACTCTGTGGCACACGCACACAATATAATTCAGTAGGTCTTTTAGAAACTACATTTGACTAAAAAGAGCACAGTTGTATAATAATAATTATAATATGAATTCTTGTACATAAGGTACAAGGTATATACAGTAAATAGTATTTTTTTCCTTTTAAAAAGCCATACATAGCACATATCAGTAACTAGGGGGTAGGAATACTTAGAAAAGTAGCTACAAATTTAAAGAAATACATGGAATTAAGTTAAAGGGAACTATTACAAAAATGAAAATGTAATATAAGCTTCTGCATACTGAAATTACACATTTTCTAAATGTAATCAATACAAAATGCTGTACTGTTTCTGAAATAATCAAGTTTATCTTCAATATCCCTCTCTCAGCATCTGTTTCTCTTCATTCTCTCTTTATGCAGGAGTTGGGTGTCAGATATTCATTGGCAGTAAGATCCAATATATCTTGTAGGGGGCTCCCTAGAATATATATTAGAGCTCACTCCAGACATGAAGGGGTATATTTATCAAAGAGTGAAGTTAGAGATCACCACAGTCTGCTAGGAAATACAGCCTCTCTCCATTCATTTCTATGGGATTTTTAAAGGCGTATTCCTTTCACCCATTGATAAATACTCTTTTAAAAATCCCATAGAAATGAATGGAGAGAGGCGGAATTTCACTCTAGTGGACTGTGGTGATCTCTAACTTCACTCTTTGATAAATATACCCCCATGGCAGAATTTGTGCAAAGGCAGTTATTTTGTTTGTATTTGAATCAATTATTTGAGTGAGCTCTGATTCATCTGCTAGGAAAGGAAGTTCACCCTATAAGATATATTGGATCTAACTGTCAATGAATATCTGACACCCAACTGCTGCAAGAATACAGAATGAAAAGAAACAGATGCTGAGGGAGGGACAGTGAACATAAATGTCATTATGTAAGAAACTATGCAGAATATTTAATTGATTGTATTTAGAATTGTTTTTTTTAGAAAAAAAATAAAGTTTTTTTTAGATAAATTTTAGTATCATGAAGCTTATATTAAATTTTCATTTTTTGCTATAGTTAACCTTTAATAAAGTTAGGTATCTATATACCAGGTTTATTAAATTGTCCCTAGCATTAGCTACTCTTTTTTTTTACTTCTTTGCAAGATTACAAGATGGGAATGAGAAAAAAGAAACAACATTTTTAAATTTGATTTCATTATCTTTGATTAGTCAGTTGCAAATTACAAAATAATTTGCTTTGTTTGTTTTTATTAAACTGTTAAATACAAGGGCTTGGATTTTTTCTGCCAATCAAGTCTGCTTGAAGACTGAGTCCCACCACAGCAGGGGGGGCTTCTCATATTGCTACCTATAAGGTAATGGTAATCTACCATGAACACATGCACAATAAGTCTTACTGTTGAATTCACTTGAATTTTCTTTTAAAGAACTAAGGGAAGCAGCAGTGGGACACTTTTATGAAAGTTTAAATACACTTAAGAGCCTTTTACAATTCAATCTGCAGGAAAACAAGCAAAACAACACAGCAGGAGAGATGCTAATTAAATCTCTGAGCATTTGAAAAAACATTTCTTCCTGGCCTTAAAATTGCATATTCAGTGTATATCAAATATATCTATATCATGCGTTAAAAGATGATGATGGATTATGGATATGTCCCTAAAAAAATTATGTCCTGCAAATGTTTATGAATTAGGGGTGCATGGGGGCCAGCCTTAACAGCCCTACACATTTCCTGTGCTATGACATGTTATCATTTTAATATGGGATTTTCATATTGACTTTGCGCATCATCGTATGTATGAACTGATTAGTGCAAACTATCACCTTACATGAATGGGTAAATTGCAGTGCAGTTCTGGAAAGGTGGATGACCTGCAAACACAGGCTAAAGTGAATTATCTGAGAAGGAATTGTTAAAACAATATGTTTGACAATAGCTAGTTATTTGCAGGGAGATCCACACCAGTTCCAAGAAGGCACTGACTACTCTTGTACAGCTAGCATCCAATCATTATGTTATTAATACAAAGTGAAGGACATGCATTTTATGGACACCAGTGACATTGAATTATAAATGCTGGCCTGTGGTTGATAATTCTTCTTCCTTACTATCTAAGCATTTTATACTTGCCAAAATCAATAGCTGGCGTTGAATGTCTGAGTGGAGCTGATTCTGACCATCACTTTCTCATTCTTTAATGGATTGTGTTGTAAGACGTTTTCTTTGTATCCATCTGAATTAAAACACAATCCCTGCCAATTTCTGATAAGTGGCCCAGTAGCAAACAGGCCCCCTTATTTAAAACGTTTTAATAAACAATGCATAATATCTTGTGCACAATAAAAGCACAGCACAGATGTGTTTGGCTTTGCAGACTCACATTGAATGCAGTGAGATAATGTAACCTGTATTTGGTTGGTCTAAAGTTATTAGGAGATGCAGGGCCATTATCTACTTCAGGTAGAAAGGGTAAAGCACACATTGACATAGACAGTTATTTAATTAGTTAATTGTTTCTTTTATCAATTGATTTTTGATAGATGAAATATGACTGACCTTAATTCCTTTGGATTTCCCAGTTAATATCTATGGAACTTATTTCTTTGATGGAGTAGTAAGGAACCTCCAATCCCACCTTTTCCCATGCTAATAAAAATGTTGGTGGATTCTGGTTCATCTCTTCATAATCGTAAGCCTCATTTCTAAGCGAGTAACAAGTATTGTATAAAATTTGAGTTCCAGTAATAAGCAAAAATGAGCCACACCATAATCAAATAAAATCTACGGACCACAGTAGCTTGAGGAGAGGTTAAGGTAGACTTTATACCAACACTCCATAATGCCAGATATTACCCACCTTTTTCAGTTATATGATATTTAGCATTAAGAATATTTCCATAATACTTGGTATGACCTATATGTGTTGGCGTAAAACATTTATCTTGATATAAGGCTGCCATTTTGTGTTTAGGCTGGCTTTATATGGCTGAAAGCATATTGGCTTATTTTGGATGACTTGGCATCCTCTTTCCCTAAAATCATAGGTGCCTTTCAGGATCCAACAGACAAAACATGTTCCTGTTTCACAAAAGAGATACGGGAAAAGGGTTAAGTGAATGCTTATATAATCTCTTTTATTCAACTGGCACCAGAATAGGACACATAACTGTGCTTGCAGCACTTTCAGAATCAGCTCATGGTTTCAGGCATGGCAGATTGTCATAAAAATACCCTGTAGACATTATGAGTCACAATTCAACAAACGGTGATTGTATCATTCAGTGCTAAGCAAGAGCAGTTAAAAGAAGACATCTTAGAGGTAATAAAGAGTTCATATTAGAATTGAAGAAATGTCTCCCCCCTTCTTCTCATAATATATACTCCATAAGTGGATTCCCCATCTATATATATATATATATATATCTCAAAACTACATATTTTATAGTCAGGTACTGTAGATAATACTTTAAAGAACTTTGCTGTTCCCACTAGTCAGAGAAATGTATTGTGCCCCAGGCAGATTCTCATTTAGAAAAATGTAGCAAGGATGTGATTCTTTCCTTTAGTATAACAGCAGAAAGATATGTGCTATGGGCATTACCATTTTAAGGAAATAACAATGCTCTAAGATTGCTTTGATGAAGCACTAAAATACACAATTTTCCATAATCTTATAATACTAATAGTAATAATACTAGGGCTCATTTATGACAGCAGGGATGCAAGAACTAGAAGATTAAGGGAGCTGATTTCTACCACTTAGAACTTGTGCATTAGCCTATCAAGGCCTACTTTCTGAAAGCTGCCCTCTTTACCATTTATATATAAGACTAGGATGGTGTTACATTTTGCTTTGCTCTGTAGATCAAAACCTGCAACATGGCTGATAAAACTCTGAATATGCTTCACTGTGCAACTAATAAGGCACTTGGGGATGCAAAGCTTGTCATATTATGCATAATTCAAATATTACCTTGTAAGGTGCAAAATAAGACAATGTGGTCCCTTTCTGTCCCTTGTACATTTTTATACATATATGGGACCTGTGACCAGAATGCTTGGGACTTAAAAGTTTTCCTACAAATCTATCCGTGATTTTGATTTTCATACTTTGTCTATTAGAAAACTGTTTTACTATTACAGAGAAAAAAAGAAATTATTTATAGAAATTGTAATTATTTGAATAAAATGGAGTCCATTCTGGATGACAAGCTTCTGGATAAAGGATTATATATAATTATATAATCAATAATTTCAGTAATTTCAGTGACAAGGCAAAAAAAAGCTTAATTTTTATGGTGATAGGTGAAGATGCATTCATTTCAATGTGTGGATTCTTTTCCCTAAAAATTAAACTCAATCACAATTTTATTAAATGGACTATTTAGAAATAAACCCAAAAATAAATAAAATAACTTGAATGTTGAAAATATACATATTCTATAGAAGCTGTAGAACATACAGTTCAGCTCTGAAATTTAAAAAACAAAACATAGTACCAATGAGCCTGTGCTATAGGGAGAATAAAAATGCTGTGTTATGAAGCATACTCATCTGACTTCTTTATTACTTAGCACTTTAAGAGAGTTTCTTTATTGGATGAGTGGTCTGGGAGTAAGGTCCATATCAATCCTTATACACCTGTAATATGAATAACATACTGATCAGTAAATAAAGACAAATAACATTAGCCTGGCCATTCAGCAGAAACAATGCACTTACTTCACACATTTTTGTACTGACCTCCTGATGCACTGGCCATGCACAACAGTAATTGAGATGCAATATAAAATACACAGCAGCAATATTGTATACCTTGGCAGATTATATACCTCTTTATACTTTTCATACTGTGATCCTAACAAGTGAGAAAGCATTGGAAAAGCTATTTTTAAAGAAAGCGTTAATAACTCGGCCCTCAGAGAGGGAAGTGAGGTTGTGGAATGCACTGCCGGATGATGTTGTGAAGGCCAGGCCCAGATTTGATAAAAGGCCACAAAGGGCCGCCCAGGCCTAGGGAGGCAGAATTTTAGGGGGTGGCCTGCTGCCCAACCACACCCGCATTGGTTCAGAAGCACTGAGGATTCACAGAAGATACATGGATAAGAAACTGGATCGGATACAGAGGGTGGTTGTTAATGGTACATTCTCTACTTGGAATAAGGTTCTTAGTGCGGTCCCTCTGTATTAATGACTTATGGGAGGGTATTATAAGTAATGTATCAGTGTTTGCAGATGACACATAACTATCCATCCCAATTAATTCCATCCAGGATGCAGCATACTTGCAACAGGATCTTGACAAACTGGCGATCTGGGCAGCTAAGTGGCAAATGAGATTCAATGTTAATAAATGTAAAGTCATGCACCTGGGATGTAAAAATATCCAAGCCACTTATACCCTTAATGGGACTGCACTAGGCAAATCCATTATGGAAAAGGACCTTGGAGTCCTTGTAGATAATAAACTTGGCTGTAGCAAGCAATGCCAGTCGGCAGCTTCAAGGTCAAATATGGTCTTGAGCTGTATTAAAAGGGGCATAGAGTCACGGGAGGAGGGGGTCATTCTTGAGGACATTACTGAATTAGAGGGTACAGAGAAGGGCAACTAAGCTGGTAAATGGTATGGAAAATCTTAGCAATGAGGAAAGACTGGTCCCAAGTTGGGGTTGTTCACGCTGGGGAAGAGGCGCTTAAGGGGTGATATGATAACTATGTATAAATATATAAGGGGATCATGTAATAATCTCTCTAATGCTTTATTTACCAGTAGGTCTTTCCATCTGAGGCAAGGTCACCCATTCCAATTAGAAGAAAGGAGGTTTGGAAGGGGTTTTTTACAGTGAGAACTGTGCAGATGTGGAATTCGCTCCCTGAATCAGTGGTACAGGCTGGATCAACTAGCAGTTAGGCAGGTTAAAATATAGTTAAAAAGTTGAACTTGATGGACGTGTGTCTTTTTCCAACCTAACTTACTATGATATGATGATACAAAACATAATATGGGGTGTTTAATACTAAATAATATTACCCTATACGGTATATTTTTCCTTGTTTGTCCTTGTGTCTTTGGTGCTGGCTCTTATTTTAGATATTTAAACTTCTTCTTAAGTCAAGAGCAAGTTTAATTGTACTGTATTGTATTTATATGACTCCACAACTAAATGCAATACTTTACAAATAACACACAGGAATTTGTTTAATGTTTAAAGTTGGCAGGAGAATAAGGCTAATGTGGGAGCTTGCCTGGTGCAACACATGGAGCATAATAGACTCAGAAGTGAGTGAGCTTTATGCACTTTGCTCCTGTAATAAATAAAACTTAGAGAGAACAAACACACCAGTTTTACTAATATCTTTTAGGGATGTAGCGAACGTCGGAAAAAAAGTTCGCGAACATATTCGCGAACTTGCGCAAAAATGCGAGCGGTTCGCAAACGGTTCGCGAACCCCATAGACTTCAATGGGAAGGCGAACTTTAACATCTAGAAAAGACATTTCTGGCCAGAAAAATGATTTTAAAGTTGTTTAAAGGGTGCAACGACCTGGACAGTGGCATGCCAGAGGGGGATCAAGGGCAAAAATGTATCTGAAAAATCTGCCTGTGTGTGCTTGGAAGAGATAGTGTAGGGGGAGAGCTGTTAGTGATTTCAGGGACAGATGATAGTAAGTTTGCTGGCTAGTAATCTGCTTGATACTGCTCTGTATTGGAGGGACAGAAGTCTGCAGGGATTTGAGGGACATTTTAGCTTAGGTAGCTTTGCTGGCTAGTAATCTACTGTTCTCTTTAAACAACTGCCATACGTTGACCTTGTAGGCATTGTTTGCCCAGTTTTTTTGGACGCAGCCACTGAAGCACAGTTGCCATAAAAAATATGCCATATAAATGCTGAAAATAGTAATTTTTCGCCATACGTTGACCTTGTGGACATTGTTTGCCCAGTTTTTTTGGTTGCAGCCACTGAAGCACAGTTGCCAGAAAAAATATGCCATATAAATGCTGAAAATAGTCATTTTTTGCCATACGTTGACCTTGTAGGCATTGTTTGCCCAGTTTTTTGGTCGCAGCCACTGAAGCACAGTTGCCAGAAAAAATATGCCATATAAATGCTGAAAATAGTAATTTTTTGCCATATACGTTGAGTCAACGTATGGCAAAAAATGACTATTTTCAGCATTTATATGGCATATTTTTTCTGGCCTCTGTGCTTCAGTGGCTGCGGCCAAAAAAACTGGGCAAACAATGCCTACAAGGTCAACGTCGTTGACCTTGTAGGCATTGTTTGCCCAGTTTTTTTTGGCCGCAGCCACTGAAGCACAGAGGCCAGAAAAAATATGCCATATAAATGCTGAAAATAGTCATTTTTTTGGGTCGCAGCCACTGAAGCACAGTTGCCAGAAAAATTATGCCATATAAATGCTGAAAATATGCATTTTTTTGGTTGCAGCCACTGAAGCACAGAGGCCAGAAAAATTATGCCATATAAATGCTGAAAATATAAATTTTTTTGGTTGCAGCCACTGAAGCACAGAGGCCAGAAAAATTATGCCATATAAATGCTGAAAATATGCATTTTTTTGGTCGCAGCCACTGAAGCACAGTTGCCAGAAAAATTATGCCATATAAATGCTGAAAATATGCATTTTTTTGGTTGCAGCCACTGAAGCACAGAGGCCAGAAAAATTATGCCATATAAATGCTGAAAATATAAATTTTTTGGTTGCAGCCACTGAAGCACAGAGGCCAGAAAAATTATGCCATATAAATGCTGAAAATATAAATTTTTTTGGTTGCAGCCACTGAAGCACAGAGGCCAGAAAAATTATGCCATATAAATGCTGAAAATATGCATTTTTTTGGACGCAGCCACTGAAGCACAGTTGCCAGAAAAAATATGCCATATAAATGCTGAAAATAGTCATTTTTTGCCATACGTTGACCTTGTAGACATTGTTTGCCCAGTTTTTTTGGTTGCAGCCACTGAAGCACAGAGGCCAGAAAAAATTAAACCAGTAGGGTTTGCACCCTAGTTTGTAACGGTGGCGGAGGGAGGAGGAGGACGCTAAAGGACAGCTGTGTGTGGAGTCATGAGGCTTGAAGAGAAGGACAGCTGCATAGAAGTCAGAACAAGTCTTCCGGCGTGCAGTAACCCTCCGAGATCCACCCCTCATTCATTTTAATAAAGGTCAGGTAATCGACACTTTTGTGACCTAGGCGAGTTCTCTTCTCAGTTACAATCCCTCCTGCTGCACTGAAGGTCCTTTCTGAGAGCACACTTGAGGCTGGGCAAGACAAGAGGTTCATGGCAAATTGTGACAGCTCTGGCCACAGATCAAGCCTGCGCACCCAGTAGTCCAGGGGTTCATCGCTCCTCAGAGTGTCGATATCTGCAGTTAATGCCAGGTAGTCCGCTACCTGCCGGTCGAGGCGTTCTTTGAGGGTGGATCCAGAAGGGTTGTGGCGCTGCCTTGGACAGAAAAACATTTGCATGTCTGACGTTACAGACTGGCCAAAGGGCTTTGTCCTTGCAGGTGTGCTCGTGGCAGGATTACTGGCACCTCTGCCCCTGGAATGTTGATGAGTTCCTGAAGTGACATCACCCTTAAAAGCATTGTACAACATGTTTTGCAGGCTGGTTTGTAAATGCCGCATCTTTTCGGACTTGTGGTATGTTGGTAACATTTCTGACACTTTATGCTTGTACCGAGGGTCTAGTAGCGTTGCGACCCAGTACAGGTCCTTCTCCTTAAGCCTCTTGATACGGGGGTCCTTCAACAGGCATGACAGCATGAAAGACCCCATTCTCACAAGGTTGGATGCAGAGCTATCCATCTCCGCTTCCTCATTATCAAGGACTGCATCATCCACGGTCTCCTCCCCCCAGCCACGTACAAGACCAGGGGTCCCCAAAAGGTCACCACTAGCCCCCTGGGAAGCCTGCTCCTGTTGGTCCTCCTCCTCCTCCTCCACAAAGCCACCTTCCTCCTCTGACTCCACTTCTGGCACCTCTCCCTGCGTTGCAGCAGGTGCCTGGGTTCGTTCTGGTGATTCCGACCAGAAATCGTGCGCTTCCAGCTCCTCGTCACGCTGGTCTACAGCCTCATCTGTCACTCGTCGCACGGCACGCTCCAGGAAGAAAGCGAAGGGTATTAGGTCGCTGATGGTGCCTTCGGTGCGACTGACCATATTTGTCACCTCTTCAAAAGGTCGCATGAGCCTGCAGGCATCGCGCATAAGCACCCAGTAACGGGGGAAAAAATCCCCAGCTGTGCAGATCCAGTCCTACCACCCAGTTCAAAAAGGTACTCGTTGACGGCCCTTTGTTGTTGCAGCAGACGTTCCAACATAAGGAGCGTTGAATTCCAGCGAGTCTGGCTGTCAGAAATCAAACGCCTGACTGGCATGTTGTAGCGCTGCTGAATGTCAGCAAGGCGTGCCATGGCTGTGTAGGAACGTCTGAAATGGGCCGACACCTTTCTGGACTGGGTGAGAACGTCCTGGAATCCTGGGTACTTGGAGACAAAACGTTGGACTATTAAATTTAACACATGTGCCATGCAGGGCACATGTGTTAAATTGCCTAGTCTCAACGCTGCCAACAGATTGCTTCCATTGTCACACACCACTTTTCCGATCTGCAGTTGGTGTGGGGTCAGCCACCGATCGGCCTGTGACTGCAGAGATGACAGGAGTACAGATCCGGTATGGTTTTGCTTTCCAGGCACGTCATCCCCAAGACAGCGTGACAACGGCGTATCTGGCACGTCGAATAGCCTAGGGGGAGCTGGGGGTGCACAGGTGTGGAGGAGGAGAAGGAGGACCCAGCAGCAGAGTAAGAAGAAGAAGAAGACGAGGTAGAGAGCGATGGAGGAGTAGAGGTGGTGGCAGAACCGCGTGCAATCCGTGGCGGTGACACCAACTCCACTGTTGTTGTTGAGCTACCCATTCCCTGCTTCCCAGCCATTACCAAGTTCACCCAGTGGGCAGTGTAGGTGACATACCTGCCCTGACCATGCTTGGAGGACCATGCGTCAGTAGTCATATGGACCTTTGGCCCAACACTAAGTGACAGAGATGCGGTAACTTGGCTCTGCACATGTTGGTACAGGTGTGGTATTCCCTTTTTAGAAAAAAAATTGCGGCTGGGTACCTTCCACTGCGGTGTCCCAATTGCTACAAATTTGCGGAAGGCCTCAGAGTCCACCAGCTGGTATGGTAAAAGCTGGCGGGCTAAGAGTGCAGACAAGCCAGCTGTCAGACGCCGGGCAAGGGGGTGACAGTCAGACATTGGCTTCTTACGCTCAAACATGGCCTTCACAGAAACTTGGCTGGGGGCAGATGACTGGGAATGGGAACAGGTGGTCAAGGTGGAAGGCGGAGTGGAGGGTGGTTCAGACGGGTCAAGGAGAGCAGAGGTAGAGCAGTAAGATGCTGGACCAGAAGGAGTGTGGCTTTTAGTTTGCCTGTTGCCTTTGAGGTGTTGCTCCCAAAGTGCTTTGTGCTTGCCGCTCATGTGCCTTCGCATAGAAGTTGTACCTATGTGGCTGTTGGGCTTACCAAGGCTCAGTTTCTGACTGCACTCATTGCAAATTACAATGCTTTTGTCAGAGGCACACACATTAAAAAAATCCCACACTGCTGACTTTTTGGAAGTGTGCGATCTGGCGGTAACAGTAGAAGTTGGCGGCATTGGCGGCAATGGCGGGTGCGTTGGCCGGCTGAACACAGGTGCCGATACATGTTGTTGCCCTACTGATCCCTGCGGGCTGTCCTCCCTGCTTCTTCTAAGTCTTATTCTCCTACTGCCTCTCTGACTCTCCGTCTCTCCATCTGAACTACCCTCCTCTTGCTCTCTTCTACTAGGCACCCACAAAACATCAATCTCCTCATCATCATTCTCCTCAGATGCATCAATTTCTTCTGACACATCACAGAAGGAAGCAGCAGCGGGGACCTCCTCCTCATCACTCATTATGTCCATCTCTATCGTGTTCTCTGCCAGAATTAAATCTGGTGTAAGGTCCTCATCTCCTTCATCTTCTTCTGGCAATAATGGTTGCGCATTACTCAGTTCAAGAAACTCATGGGAAAATAACTCCTCTGACCCCAGTGAAGAAGGGGCACCGGTGGTGGAGGAAGTGTTACGTGGGGTGGCCATAGCAGTGGAGGATGAGGAGGATGTTGTGGTAAAGTTAGAAACGGTAGAGGATGGGGTGTGCTGTGTAAGCCAGTCAACTACCTCTTCAGCATTTTGGGAGTTCAGGGTCATTGGCTTTTTAAAACTGGGCAATTTGCTAGGGCCACAGGATTGCATAGCAGCACGGCCCCTAGCACGGCCTCTGCGTGGCGGCCTGCCTTTGCCTGGCATTATTTTTAAAAAAACAACAACAACAACAAAAACTCAGTTGGTTTTTCTGGAAACGATAATACACACAGCTAGATGGCGGGTTGAAGAAAACAGTGTGCAAATAATGCCTACAAGGTCAACGTATACACTACTACAGCGGTGGATACGGATTACGTAAAATATATGAATGCTGCTTGAAAAAAAGTAACTCAAGTGGTTTTTCTAGAGACGATAATATTATCAATATTTAGACAAAATGTGAACAAGCTCACACAGCTAGATGGCGGGTTGAAGAAAACAGTGTGCAAACAATGCCTACAAGGTCAACGTATACACTACTACAGCGGTGGATACGGATTACGTAAAATATATGAATGCTGCTTGAAAAAAAGTAACTCAAGTGGTTTTTCTAGAGACGATAATATTATCAATATTTAGACAAAATGTGAACAAGCTCACACAGCTAGATGGCGGGTTGAAGAAAACAGTGTGCAAATAATGCCTACAAGGTCAACGTATACACTACTACAGCGGTGGATACGGATTACGTAAAATATATGAATGCTGCTTGAAAAAAAGTAACTCAAGTGGTTTTTCTAGAGACGATAATATTATCAATATTTAGACAAAATGTGAACAAGCTCACACAGCTAGATGGCGGGTTGAAGAAAACAGTGTGCAAATAATGCCTACAAGGTCAACGTATACACTACTACAGCGGTGGATACGGATTATGTAAAATATATGAATGCTGCTTGAAAAAAAGTAACTCAAGTGGTTTTTCTAGAGACGATAATATTATCAATATTTAGACAAAATGTGAACAAGCTCACACAGCTAGATGGCGGGTTGAAGAAAACAGTGTGCAAATAATGCCTACAAGGTCAACGTATACACTACTACAGCGGTGGATACGGATTACGTAAAATATATTATGGCTGCTTGAAAAAAGTCACTCCGGTGTTTTTTCTGGAGACGGTAATATTATGGATATTTAGACAGAATGTGAACAAGGTCACACAGCTAGATGGCGGGTTGAAGAAAACAGTGTGCAAATAATGCCTACAAGGTCAACGTATACACTACTACAGCGGTGGATACGGATTACGTAAAATATATGAATGCTGCTTGAAAAAAGTCACTCCGGTGTTTTTTCTGGAGACGGTAATATTATGGATATTTAGACAGAATGTGAACAAGGTCACACAGCTAGATGGCGGGTTGAAGAAAACAGTGTGCAAATAATGCCTACAAGGTCAACGTATACACTACTACAGCGGTGGATACGGATTACGTAAAATATATGAATGCTGCTTGAAAAAAGTCACTCCGGTGTTTTTTCTGGAGACGGTAATATTATGGATATTTAGACAGAATGTGAACAAGGTCACACAGCTAGATGGCGGGTTGAAGAAAACAGTGTGCAAATAATGCCTACAAGGTCAACGTATACACTACAACAGCGGTGGATACGGATTACGTAAAATATATTATGGCTGCTTGAAAAAAAGTCACTCCGGTGTTTTTTCTGGAGACGGTAATATTATGGATATTTAGACAGAATGTGAACAAGGTCACACAGCTAGATGGCGGGTTGAAGAAAACAGTGTGCAAATAATGCCTACAGGGCAAATAATGCCTAAAAGGTCAACTTATACACTACTACAGCGGTAGTAAAATAAAAAAAAGTAAAATAAAAAAAAAATGAATATTAAAAAAAAAAATTAAAGTTGGTGCTGCTGAACTACTAGGAGCAGCAGATTAGCACACCAGTCCCACTCCCCAACACTGCTAGACTAATAGCACTGGGCTCTTATAGTAGTAGTAGTAGTAGTAGTAAAACAACAAAAAAATAAATAAAAGCAGTCCTTACAAGGACTACTGTTATTGCAGCAGTCAGCAGATGAGATCAGAAGCAGGACAGCTGCCCACTGCAGCTACATACAGAGCACTGCAGTAGAAGGTAGATTACTAGCCAGCAAAGCTACCTAAGCTTAAATGTCCCTCAAACCCCTGCAGACTTCTGTCCCTCCAATAACAGAGCAGTATCAAAACGATTACTAGCCAGCAAACTTTCAACTGTCCCTGAAATCACTAACAGGCAGCAGCTCTCTCCCTACACTATCTCTTCAGCACACACAGGCAGAGTGAAAAAACGCTGCAGGGCTTCGGTTTTTATAGGGAAGGGGAGTGGTCCAGGGGAGAGCTTCCTGATTGGCTGCCATGTACCTGCTGGTCTGGGGTGAGAGGGCAAAAAAAAGCGCCAACAATGGCGAACCCAAAATGGCGAACGTCGCGCGACGTTCGCGAACTTCCGGCGAGCGCGAACACCCGATGTTCGCGCGAACAGTTCGCGACATCTCTAATATCTTTAGGTACTGAGCTATATTCTCTCCATCTCTCTGTCTTTCTCTAGCCTCACTCCCTCCTTCTCCTGCTATGAAATGAAAGTATATTGGAAGCCAAAGCAGAGTGTTGTAATCATATAAAGGAAATAAGAGAGCTACCTAGTCATTGGCTGCTTTTATTCAAGCAACCATTCAGTTATTGATAACATCTTATCTAGAACATTGCAAATCTTCTTTGATAACATTTTCTATTAAATTATTAGTCTGTTCCATTTCTCTGCTGCATTTGCCTTATATTTTTTCATCCTATCCATTGTCTTCCTTTTACACTATCTACCTCAAGCAACACATTTAAATTCCCTGCAATTACCGTTTTACCATTTATATTTGAATACATTTTTCTTTTTCGATTGCTGTCTTCTGTTATTCTGGAAATATAAGTCATTATTTTGTCATCTTTGTGATCTTTTTGTGCAGGCTTATTATAAACAAGGGGGGAGATGGTTTCTTGCATCATGAAGAAATAACTACAGCTTTATAAACATATGTTTCCTTAGTTATGTGCATTCTTCTTGGATTTTAACCATATGGAACACAAAATGTCAAATCCCTAATAAACGACCTTGCCTGAATCTGTCTGCTGATTTTGATTAAATTTAGAAAACTCTAGCCACTAATGAGCATTTAGTTCTAGGTTTCAGGTTTTTATTTTAAAAAAAGAAATAAACAAAAAGCTTCAACAAGTTGAGTCATTAGATAATAAAAATATTTAATATTTTGCATGAACCTGAACTGCTTAGCATTGGTGAGAGACAGGCACGGATTGTCAATCTATGGATCCTGGGAAAGGTGGGCTACTGCAAGATGCCATAGACAGTCACTATTTAATGGGTAGGGGGCTGTTTTGGCCTCTTAAATGCAAGGTCCTATTTCATATCCTAGTCCAAGTCTGGTTAGATACTGGGCTATCATTTACCAAAGCGGTCAAAGTGGTAAATGGGATGCTTTTTTCCAATATGCTGCATTTTTACCATCATCCCCACATAATTGCTTGCACCCTTGAAAAAACAGCACAAGATAGCTTATCTTTACACCTCTCACCACAGATTCATAATTTCTGGTCTACCACAACTTCATACATTAGCTGAAACTTTCTGTATAGGCTGCAGAAAACCCATGATAATAAAGAATATGAATTTAGTTATTATATATATATATATATATATATATATATATATATATATATATATATATATATATATATATATGTGTATATATATGTGTATATATATATATATATATTGTTTTTAATTTAATATTTTACTTATATATAAGTATATGTACTTATATATTAATATATAACAGGTTGCTGGAAAAACCTAACGCATTTCGGAATCAAATCCCTTAATCATAGACCTATGATTAAGGGATTTGATCCCGAAACGCATTAGGTTTTTCCAGCAACCTGCTTTATTAAACTATCCAGAAGTGCCATCTATGTCGAGTTTTGTTATTGGATACAGTGGGAACACTGGAGACTGAGCATCTGGCAGGGGGAGGAACGAGCGGTGAGCCTAAGCGGTCTCTTCTTTTTTTGTGCTTTTACTTATATATTAATATATGAGCTTTCAGATAGAATGGAGCCTGTATGGGCGGAAGAGGGGCATTACTGTTAGGCATGGGGGGAGAGAGAGCAGGGCAGGAAGTTTGGCCAGGGAAAAGGAAAAGGAAGTTTAGAAAGGGGGGGGAGATAGGGGTGTGGGGGGATAAATAGGAAAGGCGGGAGAGGGCACTTCCTTTTCCTACCTGGATCCACAGGTGACACAAGCCCACCCTACCCTCCCTTGTTTCGATTTTACACAGAGGTAATTGGTTGGTATACAGGGGACTGAGTTAAAGTGGGTTTACAGCAGTGTGAGCTGATAAAGGTTTATTTTCTTGTCACAGCATTTGGCGGTGGTCCTGGGAAAAATCAGAGAGTTAAAGAAGAGATTATTATGAGTTATGGAAAAAGTAGGAATAATAGATAATTCGGGCATGGGGTCCCCTGGTGGCAAAAAATGACAAATACCATTGAGTCGGTGTACTGCGGCTGAAGGGTAAAACATAATTCATGAGGGGTGCAGTGGTACGGAGGTACAATGCACATGATAGTAATCCCAGGACCATCTGCCCAAGGCCATCAGGACAGTTTAAGAGACAGTTAGGGTTAAAAATAATATGTAATGTTATGGATGTTTAAAATATTTCATATTTGTTAAATATGAATAATATTGATTATGGATTATTGATGTTTGGATGTTTGAGCAGAAGGATTAATAAAGAAGCTGCGGCCATTATTATCCAACAGAAAATGGGTGTTGTCTTATTTGAAGGAAGGTTCTGTGGGTAAGGCCTCAGCCTTGGTGAGTGTGGTATAAGGTTAACCCTTATTCACCCGAACTCCCCTCCAGACCTTAGACAGTCATGTCCTAACTCCTCTGAAAAGTTACAATTGCCATTGTGATTGGATTAGTGGAAGAGTTTATATACCGAGGACCCATACCAGTCAGTTGAACTGAAGAAGCTGCTCAAATGAGTAGTGAAATGTCTTCAATGATAACGCAGCAAGTCTAGTTGTTTTAGAATTACCTATACTAGATAAAATTAGGTTGAATATTAAACATGCTATTTTATCCTCTTTAAAGAATTAAAGCTTTAGAATTTATATTTGTAGTCCATAAAACATTTGGTCAACAACCATGCTAAAGATCTACTACCAAAAAACAACCAGTCAGACAAGAGATACTTCATACCATAAACATCACTTCTAATTCTGAAATGTTACAGCAACAATCTATATTATTATCACAGATCACTGTGATGAAGTTGTAGAAGATAAAATGAAAGTGCTGAAAATGATACAACAGAATTACCCCCAATACAATAGCTATATGAGAACTAATGTTATGAGTGGGAAATATTTTACACTGTTCAATAGTTAAATATACACCAGATGCAATTAACAACAAGGCTTTGAATAATGTCTTACATAATTTCCCTAGTGTTCATTTTTTTCTCTTTTTAGTAAAATGTTATATCTTCATCAATAAGTAAGTCAGTTAAAATGTTTGCAGTGCACTTAGAGACTGGGGGCATACATCTAAAATCTGCTGAATGTCTTTCCTGGAGAATTAAAGCTGTTCCCAACCCCTTATTTAGATCCACAGTTGTGTCCTTTTCAAAGGCTGGAATTATAATGTGAGGACTTAAATGACTACAGTTACAAATGCATATTTTGATGAGAATTTTTATTTATTTGGTGACATTTACATATTAGATTTAGATTCCAAGGAACATGTTATGCTGAGTCTTATTGATAAAATGCCACTATCACATACCCACTTAACTACTGTACATACAGTTGGCTGATTTCATTGTAGACAATGGGCACATTAAGGCAACAGTTTCCAAATTGTTGGCTCCGCCCTCCCCTTTATGGCTAGTCCTCTATAGGAGCCCAGGGCATTGGGTGGGAAAGCCCAGGAAAAAGTCCAATAAGTGTGAGATTTGGGGTGAATGTCTATTTGCTTTCCGACTTACACCTGGAAACCTAACTTCACATAATATCTTTTTTTTTACCTTGGGTTTCAGTCTCAGCTTTCAGGTATGCCTTAAGAAAGTTATCTCATCTAAAGAAGGGTGATGCCAGTTCTTGCTCTCTCACTCCATACTTGGTGATCACAGCATGCTCAGTTTCTGCAGTCAGAATACCTGTACATCCTCTTCTCAATTTTCCCCCACCCTTAAATTCCAGTGCCTCTTTTGCTCATTCGACAGAGTGAGGGCAGCCTTACCAGGGTAAGTGATGTGTGAACAAGATATGCGATGTGATGTGTGAAGATTTTAAAATGGTATTTCAAGAAATAGGGCAGAACCTGAAAAGAATGTTGGACAGGTGGATATCTTTTGGTTATGAATTACGTGAGATTTCAGGGGAATGCTTGTATTCTTAATCAGAATGATGGACCGGGCTGAAACAGCAAAGGTTTACATAGCTGTCGCTGTATTAACAACCAAAGCAGGTCCTCCTGACCAACTATTGGACCTTAAAAAAAGTAGGACAACAACTACGTTAAGCTCAGACTTGCCGAAGAAAGGATGTTGTATTATGTATAAAGTGTTTGTGAAGGGTTAAAAAACAGACAACATTGTTTTTCATTTCTTCGACAGATACAAAAGACAATGATGTTAACATTTAATTGTATGATTCCTTAGCAATTAGGCTATAACCACATGATGTACTTCGAAGGAATAGATGCAAAGTTATATAGTTACAGACATACTTAATTTGGGGTAAAAAAAAGGCAGGGCGTATTTGTAAACATTGACACCATTTATTATACATCCAAAGACACTCCTTGCACTTCCATATAGTTGCACAGAACACCAGTGCATCTTCTCTTCTGAATCCCTTCAAGTGTGCCTATTGAGGTAGGGGAACTCTGGACATCCCCAACATCTTCATGCTGGCAGTAATTCCAGGGTTCCCTTTTAGTGATGGTCGAATTTATTCGCCAGGCACGAATTTGCAGCAAATTTGCGCGATTCGCCGCCAGCGAATAAATTCGCGAAACGCCCATGAAAATTCGCAGAAAAAATTCATCAAAAACGGGCGCCGGCGTCAAAAACGAAACGCCGGCGCCGTTTCACGAATGTTTTGACGTTTCGCGAATTTCGCACGAAATTCGTGAATTTTTCGGTGAAGCAAAACGGCGCAAATTCGCCCATCACTATTCCCTTTGTGTCAATTGGTGCAGTAGACTAAAGGCATATAAATCAAATGCAAATGTCACAATAAGTTCTGACAATCTTTTGAAGCGCATTGCATCAAGTTCATCAAGAAATGTCTTGTCGTTCAGCTGCATTGACTCCAGAATTGTGGGAAAAAGCTGTGCATTGTGGCTAAACAAAACAGCAATTTGCATCCAGCATTTCACTTTGAATTCTGCACTTGCATTTCTAAATGACCCCTAGTTGTGTATCATTTGGTGACTGGTAACATGTCTCATATGGATGGAAAGAAACAATAAAAAGAGATTGATGAAATGCCTGCTTTGCTTTCTTTTGCAGTACAGAAGCAGAGATATAGATTCTGCAAAGTGTTACTTGGTCAGTGAAACTTTCATTTCACCTACAGAAAAATGTATTTTGGATGTTCCCTTAAAAATAGATTTCTATTTTCCTCAGAGACCAGCAAGAAATGTGAAAGCATAGTCTGTGATGAGACAGTCATCTTAAGGGTTTCCTAGAAAGGCAGCAACAAACCAGACATTTCAAAAGATTCAATTGCAAAGGGATGATAAAATGTGGTCTTAGAAAATTATTGTCATTCATTTCAGTAAAACCGAAATTCCTCTGAAATTGAAGTGAATGTTTCAGTGAAATGAATCCCAAGCTGCTTTCCTATCTCTTTTTTGTTAGACCAACATCTAGCAGGCGATTATACAGGATATTACTAGAGAAATGCTACTTTTTAATTTGATGCCAACCACTAAATGATTTCAACCTTAAAGACCCCAGAGACATTTACTGTATTTTACTTTTGACAAATGTACAACTGAGTCCGACTTTTCCACCTTTTCTTGTACCACAGTTTAATCTCTGATCTAGTAGAGCTATGTACACGAAAGAGCCTTTGGAAACCGGAATCCCCCTCAGATTTGGAGTTTTTAACTCAACTTAAAAAAGAAGTAGCTACCTGCTTGAAAAATATGCAACATAAAAAGAATATACTGTATAGCACAAAGCTATGGTTAACCTCTAGGCACTTCTCTTTAATAGTTTTATCATCTTCAAAACACAATCATAACAGATAACAGAAGCACAATTGTAAGAAGAACTACTCAAACTTTACATTATACCAAGAGTGTGCATTGCATGCTATTTAACTCTTGTAAGGTTAATTGAACTTCTCATGATACTTTTTTTTTTTATTGGGCAGCAATGGAAAAAACTATGCAAAAGTACTAAAAATTGTAACATAAGGAAACCCATTTACAGAAAATCATTATTAATGTATTACATGGATTAATTCATATATGAAATATGAATATATATATATATATATATATATATATATATATATATATATATATATATATATATATATATTGCATTACTTTACATTCTTTTTACTATCTATTTTAATTATATGGGTCTCACCAAATGCATACTAAAACTAAAAATAATACAATACCATTTTTAAAAATAGATATATATATATATATATATATATATATATATATATATATGTGTGTGTGTGTGTGTATATATATATATATATATTAGCTTTGAAAATAAGTTTTTTGCTATTATTTATGTTTTTTTGTTGAATATTATTGGTAGGTGATCCATTATCTGGAAACTGTTATCTCGTAAAAACTCTGGATTACAGAAAGGTTGTCTCCCATAGACTCCATTATAATCAAAATAATTAAAATTTTTAAAATCCATTTCCTTTTTTTCTGCAATAATAAAACAGTACATTATACCCAATCCCAACTAAGATATAATCATTATTGGAAGCAAAACCAGCGTATTGGGTTTGTTTAATATTTACATGATTTTCTAGTAGCCTTAAGGTATGATGATCCAAATTACGGAAAGATTAATTTTCTGGAAAATACCGGGTCCTGAGCATTCTGGATAAAAGGTCCCATATCCTTTATCAAAATTATAAGATAGGAGTGAAGTCTCTGGTAAAGAACCTTGAAGTTAAAGAAGACACATGCCACCCATAAGGGTGTGAAGCTTCATTTACAATCTACAAAAGACATTTTTTTTTTTAAATAACATAATTTAAATTATTATGAAAATGATAAATTAGAATATGCTTCTGTTGAGGCCCATAACTTCATTTTTCCAATGCAGAATACATGACTGCTGATTTTTCTTTCCTCCCTTTAACTTTGCTGCGTTTGGTACTTCAGACATTCCCTTAACGAGAAGACAGCTTAATTATAACTTAGAGATTGCTACACTGAGTACATTTTCCAGTGTCTAAAGCTCCACTAATGTTGTTATCTTTATTTTTTGTGATTATACCTGCTAAAGAAATTGCAGGGAATTTTGTTTTGGCTGTAATCTGAACTATCTTTCTGCAATTAGAGTATAGATGCTGGCTCTTCCATTAAGCTCAATCAGCACTAACAAGCATTTGAATTTTATTCATCAGTGTCACTCATGGGAATGATCTCAACATGATTTTAATTAAATTCTTCTTAGAATAATTCTATCATGGAAAATAATGCAATTAAAATGTATTTTCGATTCTGATTTTATTGTTTTTTTCCCCTCAAAGAATGCTCCTTATGGATTACTACTGCCTTCCTAACATAAATCTGAAACCTCTGGAATTTCCCTTTGACTATGTAATTTACAGTTTATATTGGACAACTGATATAACAGGCATGCAGTTTATTACAATTCTGCATGTATTGCACTGTAAGCTAATTGCTGGCAAAATACTAAAACCTAAATTAGAGTGTAATTATTGATAAGCATCCTGCTGATACAACTCCAGGGATTAAACATTTACTATGTGTAACTGCTTCCATCTGTGCAGAGATATGTTTGTATTGCTACTAACCTAATTGTTTCCCTAATGATATTGTTTGTCAGTTGCTACAACCTGAGCCAATACAATATTTAAAAGCTGTATGTTAAGGTTCATACTCACAGTCTAAAATACATAAGGGCATTGTTATAACTGGTTAACATGGCTGGTGATTGAAAGTACTGTTTACAAGACATGACAGGCCAAGCAGAGTGCAAGATGGCTTTCACCTTATCTCAGTTCTGGGTGAAATCATACACAGATGTGTAATAAATTATATATAAGATGATGCAGCTAAGCTTCTAGTTAACAAAAAAATTAAAACCAAACCACAAGTTACTAACACAAATTTGAAAAAGAACCTAATCTAAGAAAAAATGGTGCATGTGGATGAATACTTGGAGTAAGCAAAATGTGCAGTACAAGTATGAGTTCCATTATCCAGATACCTGTTATCCAGAAACCTCAGAATTACGGAATAGCTGGTTCACATAGACTCCAATATAATCATTAATATAATATATATATAATCATTAATATAATCATATTTTAAATAACCAAATTATTAAAAATAATTGTGTTTTCTTTTTAATGATAAAACAGTACCTTGTACTTGATCCAAACTAAGATTCTTTCATAGACTTAAGGTATAGAGATCCAAATTATGGATAGATCCATAATCCAGAAAACCCCAGATCCCAAGTATTTTGGATAACAGGTCCCATACCTGTAATGACATTGTATTTAGTGATAAACGAAACTGCCTTGTTGAATTTGATACCATGATAAATTTGTGATATTTTGCAAAATATTTAGCATTTTTCTTGTTTAATGTGCATTTTTCTCTGTAGTTTTTCTCATGCCAATGGAATTTCTCTCCCAAATCTTTTTTTTCCTGGTAAAATGAAACATGTGGAGGCTTATATATTTAAGGTAGAATTTTAGTGGTTTTAGAAGTTATTGAAACTACAACTAAACTCACAAATTCTAAAACCATAAATGTCATTGAATTTAGTAAAAGATTTGATATAAAAAAGTGCTGAACGATATGCTAAAAAATATGAATAACTCGAACACCTCTAGGTAAGGATCCAAGACCTTGCAGTTGTGGTCATCTGGGTCTGCAGTGGCAGGCACGCATCGGAATTGTTGCCCATGTGTCGCCCATGTCGCAATAAAAACGCATCAATATCGGTGCATGCACAAATTGATTAAAAAGATGCTGAGGCCTGCACTTAATTGTAAAGTGATCATTGCCTAGCATTGTGTCTCTAAGCCTTTTCCTATGATTTGCCTGTACCTGTTTTTGACCCAGCCTGTTGCACTCATTGTCAACCTCTGCCTGATTCCAGTTTATTGATCCTATGCTGCCTGCCCTTGAACTCAGCACGTCTCTGACTGTGGTTTTCGCCTGATGATTCTGCTCTATGCTTATTGTAAGTTTTCCTGTTACAGCACTTCTGCCACTCCTCCACGTAACCAGTACTGTTTCTATCAGGTGCTGTCTCATTGTGGGAAATGCCGGAGAGGCTATTCCTCTTCTAGGCTCCAGCAAATAGATAGTAACCTGACATTTTATAATTTGAATTTTTTGACAATTCATAGTGAAAAAAACTCCAAAAAACTCCAAGGGGTCTATTAACTAACAATTGAATTGTAATTTTAATCTGTGTTGTTTTCCTACATTTGTTGAGGTGCTATAGAAGTGAATGGAAGCTGTGCTCTTATTGGACCACTTTTTATCAATTCAGACTTCTGGGTGTTTTGAATTTTTTCTCACTAGGAATTGCCCTAAAAACTTTTTAGAGACTTTTGTGGTATTTGTATTATTTTAACACACCATTCAGCTCTTTCTATAAATTCCATTAGCATTTGAGTTTGTGAGTTTAGTTTTTGTTGTTGCAAAAACTTCTAAAACCACTAGAATTCAACCTTTAATAAATAATTCTCCACTAGTCCAATTTGATTAAAAGCGGAGGTAGCAGGGTAGTACTTGAACCCTTATGTATCTATTGTTTGGTGATGAGTCATGGAGGTCAGTTATTAGGACATTGTGTTATAGGATAAGGTCACGGGTTAGTGCTGTGATGTTACTCAAGAATGAAAGGGAAGTAACTTAGCAATATTACAAAGTGTCAAGCTTTAGCACTGGTATTAATTTGATTTAAGAAAACTAGGCACCAGGGGCGATTCTGTAGCAGCAGCCCAAATGCACCCCCCTGCTTAAAAATCAGTGTCATAGAGTGCAATTGCACTCTCTGTTCTGGAGGAGCTGAATTTCTGGGTTAAAACCTCTTAAAGTTAGAAGAGACAAACCCCTAGATAGCATGTTAATAGTCATGCCAGGAAATTACGTATATTCTAACTCGAATTGCTGTGATAGTGGCTGATTTCCCCATGAGACCTCCCTGCCTGTATAGAGCTGGTATTTTTTTCTGTTTAAGGACCAATTCTTTCTGCAAATTAGGGGTACAAACATGGGGTCCAATTTGGCCCCGTCATATGCAAATATCTATATGAATGCTTTTGAAGAAACTTTTGTTTATACTAATGAATTGTATAGAGAACATTGTCTGTGCTGGTACAGATTGATCGATGATATCTTCATGATATGGATGGGGCCACATTGGACCCTGGAAGATTTTCATAACCAAATCAACTGTACCAGGACAAACTTAAAATTAACTTCACATAATGATTTAAACAATATTTCTTTTTTGGATACCACAATCAGCAGGGAAGGTAATGCACTGTCCTCGGACCTATATATAAAACCTACGGATGAAAATACTTTATTGCACTATAAGTCATTTCACCCCATGCAGGTTAAGAAATCAGTGCCAAAATCTCAATTCAGCAGGGTGAAAAGAATAGTGTCCGAAAAAACCAGATTGGATGAAATGCAGATGAAATTTGAAGAGAGGGGATATCCAGTGGAACTTTTAAAAAAGCAAGGCTCTGATGTACCCCAAAAAAATCAAATAGAGAGAATTCCTTTTGTTTCTCGGTATAGCACAGTACCCATGTGGAGAAAGCTATTAAAAAACATTGGTCCTTACTTGGGGAAATACAACAATTTGAAAATCCCCCAATTATTTCATACAAAAAATTGGCTCTATGGCTGTAAGAGCTGACATAGGTAGCTCAAATACCCAAGAGCGGTTATTACGACCAAGAAAAATGGGACATACCCATGTTTAGGGTGTAGCTGTTGCTCGAATTGTCAGAAAGGAGAGGTAGTATACCATCCGAGAAAGGGTACAGCAATTAAGAATAATGGGTTTTATACATGTGAAAGCACTCATGTTGTATATGTTATAAAATGCCCGTGTGAGCTAGCTTATGTTGAGCAAACTTCAAGAAGTGCCAAGAGCGTATAAGAGAACACAAATCCACCATTAACACCAAAAAAAAGTGATCAAGCAGTTGCAAATCATTTTCTGGAGGCAGGCCATGGGGTACAACAGTTAAAATTCCAAATAATAGATAGTGTCCCTAAAATACGGAGAGTTGGAGATCGTGTGAAAATGTTACTCAAAAAGGAAGCGAGATGGATTTGGGAGCTGGAAACGTTGGTTCCCCATGGCCTGAACAGAGAATATGATTTAAGTTAAATATATCGCTGAATGTTTTAAATATTTTAATCTCCTTTTTGCATTTTTGTAAGGTTTTTTTTTTGAACTTATGTCTTTCATATATCATTTTATCCATGGTAGAAAGGGCTCTTTTAGTTAAGTAAGCCCTTTTTTCACAGGTAAAAGAATGGACACTATGACCAAACAGGACATTTTATTAAGATACACAAAATACACATTGTTTTGCAACACTATTCACTTGATTTGTTATAATTGTAGCTAATTATATATGAGATGTGTTACAACACATATACCACTAGGGGTCACTTAGCTACAATGTATAAATAATTGTGCATAGGTGCTGTTTAAGTGGCTTGAAAAAAGACCTATGCAGGTCTGAAACGTTGTATTTTATCTGGGTCAAGAGCCTATGTCTCAATAAAGGCATTTTAAGAAAATACATATATGGATGGTGCTGTCTGTGATACAAAGAATCGAAAATCAGTTGGTGGTGGAAACTGTGAGACTTGCACCAAATGAAAGGATTTTTGGAGGTATGAGTGCTGAGTGAACTCTTGTAGAGCTGGTACAACCATTCAATGGGCAAGCTTTGCCAAATAGCTAAACTCACCAGACACATGGAATCCACAAAGCTTCTTTATTTCATGTGAATGGACAAATGTTGGAGTGGATGTACAAATGCTGGAGGTCAAAAAGAACATTTCCCTTCCTAACCTTTGGAGTACTGTAGCTTCTCACTCAGTGAAGGCAGGAACACAAAAAGGATGATGGGAGGAACTGACATCACACATAAACAGCTTGCAGTATTGATCACTAGGGGGCACATTTACTATTGGTCGAATATCGAAGGTTAATTAACCCTCAATATTCGACTGTCAAAGTAAAATCCTTCGAAGTCGAAGGATTTACCGCATTTCCTTAATTCGAGCGATCAAAGGAACGATTAAATCCTTCGAATCCAAGGATTCGAAGGATTTTAATCCATTGATCGAACGATTTTCCTTCGATCAAAAGAAGCTTGGAAAGCCTATGGGGACCTTCCCCATAGGCTAACATTGGTGCTCGGTAGGTTTTAGGTGGCGAAGTAGGTGGTCGCAGTTTTTTTTAAAGAGACAGTACTTCGACTATCGAATGGTCGAATAGTCGAATGATTTTTAGTTTGATTTGTCCTATTCGAAGTCGTAGTCGAAGGTCAAGTAGCCAATTCGATGGTCGAAGTAGCCAAAAAAATACTTCGAAATTCGAAGTATTTTTTATTCTAATCTTTCACTCGAGCTAGGTAAATGTGCCCCTAGGTGTCAACATAATGAGTAAGCATATAAACATAAGCAATTAAACATATACATTTTAAACATTTAACTGCTGGGGCAGCACAATGTAAATGTGCAGATATTTTTCATGGGGCATTCAAAATATGATAAATTGTGTATATGGGTGTTCTCTGAAAGAATATAATTTATGACAGTATCAACAAGGGACACAGGGCATTAGGGAAACCTACACCATATACCTATGTAAGCTCCTTTGTGCTGTAGAGGACAATGTGAAAGAGTTAGTGCTAACAAACTCTAAATAGCTGCAGCGTTGTGACCCTTTTCAAACCTGCACTTGAACCTACAGCTTGATAAATAAGCCAATATTTAAGCATAATTATTCCCCTGTAAAAGTTCTGCTGTAAGTATCCACGTTTTGTTCATTTGGGTATTCCATTGATATTTCTCTGTACTCAGTAGAATTTAGAAGGATCATTGTATAGCTTAGAGGGCCTTTGGCTTCATGAAATGTACTCATGACTTCAAAATAACTACAATAACAAAATAAAATAAATTGCTTTTAATTCTTCTTAGCATTCAAAAAGCTTAGACTTCATCTTCATTTATCTGAGGTTTACAGACTATAAATACATTTTATCCAACTACAAACTTTATTTGTGTTTTTCAAAACTTGCTGCATTGTTACAAACCTGAGCATCATCAAAGGACACGACAATTCCTCCTGGCAATGTGAGTGTAATTAAATAAAGTACTTAGGAAGTGACTAATTAAGAAAAGCTTTAGGTATTAAGGTTCATTTTATTAATGTTTAAGGCTAAACAGCTGGGAAAACTATAAATATGTGCCAAACAACAGAGTATACCTGAGTAAACATCATAAAAAAGAGAATAAATATATACTGTATAAACAACAAAGGTGGAGTACTGTGGGTTGATCAAAGCTTTAATTAGGGATGTTACTCATCGGATCATTTTCCTTTGCTTTCAACTGCAAGTGTCTTCATTTTAATCCTAATATCACGTGTGGAGTTCTTGGGAGTTCATTTTATTTAAAAGACGATTATTAAAGCTATGGCCATTTCAACTGGAAATAAGTG
This sequence comes from Xenopus laevis, assembly GCF_017654675.1. Classification (NCBI taxonomy): domain Eukaryota; kingdom Metazoa; phylum Chordata; class Amphibia; order Anura; family Pipidae; genus Xenopus; species Xenopus laevis. Next base: position 57,181,883 of record NC_054388.1, on the reverse strand, counting down.
CCATTGTAGGCATATGTTAAGCCACATGTACTGTAGCTGCTTTACTATTCAACTATTTCTAAGATATTGTATTTAGAGAACATAATTAACAACAGAGAGTTTCTGCAGCATTCTCCAATATACTGTATGGCAAGGGCTCAATCTGGAAAAATTTATGATTTTCTGTAGGTTGTATATGAACATAGGTCCATTAGTATACTGCTGCCATTCTATTCCATCAGCTATGCAGAGTACAAGTGATAAGTAAAATTACACCTTATAATAGCAGTTGAAAATAACTCCCCCTCCTTTAAAGGTCAATTTCAGTGGTTTTGTGTGGTTCTTGATGGAGAAGGACATAAGGGTACTTGTGTATAATAGACTTAGCTACAGCAAACAATGTTAGTCAGAAGCAAGAAGGGTCAGCAAAGTATTGTCTTTTAATAAAAAGGGTTGGAATTCACAGAAAGAGAAAGGCATTCTTTCCCTTTGTAAAGCACTGATAAGGACCCATTTAGAAGACACAGTGCAGTTTTGGTCTGCAGTTCCCAAAGGAGATAGTACTAAATTAGAAAAAGTCCAAAGAATGATGAAGGATATGGGAAGTCTCAGTTTTGAGGAAAGATTGGCCAAGTTGGTGAATATGGTAACTATGATAAAAATAGAAGCGGATCAAACAATAAACTCTATGATACCATATTCAGTAGATTATACCAGTGGGTGTGAGGCTATCCATATGAATTAGAACACATGATTGTCTATATAAAAAGGATTATTTACAGTGGGAGCTATGAAGTCGTGGAATTCTCTCCTTGAAGTAGACCAAATGGCAAAAAGTGGACAGGAATCACAGGAGTTGGAGAGAACAAGATTCTAATGTTTAGTATCTGTAAAAATGGATATGTAAAAAGGACTCAAAGAGGGCTAGTTCTCTTTGTTAAATCAAGGATGCCTAGGAAGGTCCTTGCTTGTCCACATTAGGATGCGTTCCAGGGCAGAAGACTGTTCCAGGTCACTGTATAACATTGTCCTGTTAGATGTAATCTGAATATTTGCTTTATAGAAAGAAAACTTACCTGCAATACTATATATATATATATATATATATATATATATATATATATATATATATATATATATATATATATATATATATATATATAATTGTTTGCATTATTTGCTGTAACTGCTTCCATGCAAGGCAAGAACACCTTCAGGCTAAAAAGATCCATGTGCCGCATATTATAGCGACCTTTGCTTTTGCAGCCTTGACAAATGTATGCAAAACTAGCCTGATAACGTCTTTTAGCTTTGAGACATGTTGGCCTCACTGGAAGATATGTGGCCACAAAATAACAGCAGAAGTTATTTTGCTATGATGACTCATTGTAACCTGTCTCCCCCCCCGATCTGTGCACAACCTTTGGGGGCGTATAAGGGTATATAATGTTATTATGTACTGCAAGGAAGTGAACAAAGCCTTGTACCAGACTTGTGTGTATGTGTGCGATCCTTTGTTCCCGAGATCTTGGATCCTTCCTGGGGTACTCCATGGGCGTGCTGAAGTGGTGACCTGTAGACAAGCGGTCAGGGACCCCTAGGATTATAACAAGTATAGCCGTTAATCACAGGAAGGTTAGGTGCAACAAGGCAGAAAGATCAAAGTTCACAAGTTCATATTGAATTGAGGATACATCCATACAATAATAGAAGGAGCATTGTAATAAAAGGAGAATTGTCTGGGAAATAAAGCTGTTTTAAAATCACCGCTGTCTGCTGATCCATGAAGTGTGTGCAATAGTGGAAGTGTACATCCATACAATACATGGCTCATGCATTGTTTTTATATCTCAGTAGCAATGCTATCCTATAGTGCAAACTGTTTATCATCTCATTATCTCTTAATATTGCTCCAGTTATTTTTGTTTCTTTTCTTCCAGTTCTGTTTTTGTTTTGGTTTATATGTTCAAACTAAAAAGAAAAAAAAAATATATCTTGGCAGATGTGAGTAGAGGGAAATATGGGAACTGTAAATAAAGCTCTGGCTATTTTCAGATGTAGTGCAATTAATGGGTAGAAAAGAACAACACAGTCTCTGATGTACCATGCAATAATAAAAACACTAGAAAAATGGACTCACATGAGACTTATATTTGTACCCTATTAGATACCAAGTTTATAATAAAACACATTCATTAATTTGAGCAAATAACTTTCAGTGACTTCATAATTAAGATTTATAAGTGAAATAAAGTTTAGCTGCAAGGACTGATTTGTAAGAGTGAAACAAATACTATTTACTAACACATTTACTAAGGATACAAAAAAAAATATGTACCTGCTTATGTCGTTAACAAATACTGTAGTTTATTTAAGATTGCTTACTACTAATAACCTAGTGAAATCTATTAATAAAAATATTATGGGGCCAATTTACTAACAATTACATTTTATATTTTTTTCCCAAATCTCTTAAAATTTGTGGTTTTACTATGTTTCTAAAAAAAAAGTTCAAAACATTCAAGATTTATTAATTGTAAAAATCACAAAAACCTCTAAGGCAAAACTTAGCCAAGTAAAAGTTGTTGAGGTGCTATAGAAGTCAATGAGAGCTTTGCTGATCCTATTGGACCACTTGTAAGGTGGTGGAAAGTGATGAAGAGTGTTGTGTGCCGGAATGTTTAATAAATGTATTTACTGTATGTTTAAGTGTGTTGGGTATAATTCGGGTGAATCCCCATTAGAGGGCAGAGCAGAGTTCTTTATTCTAATTTTAGGTGTAGTTTTTACCCCGGCCACCAGAGGCCACTGTGGGACATAGAGGGGTATAAAAGGAGGTGCACCACCCAAGTGAAGCCATTTGATAGGAGTGCATGGCCGGAATAACATCTCCTGGCAGGGTAGACAAGCATCCAACAGCATAGACTAGGAAAAGTTAGAATAGAAAAGATCCTAAGTTAGTGAGGGTATTTAGTAAGGGCAGTTGTGGCCTGGACAAGGAGGAAGAGGAATTTGTTTCCAATGGACATTCTGTTAGTTAGGGAACCAGTGGAAGTGTAAGGCTAGGCAGGGAGGACACCAGGGCTTCAGGCCAAGATTTGGTTAAAAAGGGCCTAACCTGGAAGAGTGGAGGGGTATCTCCCTGAAGGTATTGGGCCACTATTGGAGAGCAGAGGGATAAGAGTGTAGCATACCGTACCACTAATAATCTATTTGGGAGCCAAATTCCTAAGGAACAGGGAAGAAGGTGTGCCTACCCAAGAAAACTGGTTTTATGGAAGTGTTGTAAGTTTGCTGTGTTTTAAAAAGAATGGCAATGTGTGGAATGTGTGCCTGAATGAAAAGACTCTGGTGTGTCTGAGAAAATAAAGCCACTGTTAAAACTTGTCACAGTTCCTGTGTGGTGAATACAAGTGTGTGGTCATCTGTTGGTGTTGAAGAGGTCATTGCTGGTGGATACTGTTCCCTTTAAAACGGGATACCCAACTACACACTTTAAATCAATTTGAACTTTTAGAGTTTTTCAGATTTTTTCTTCACTAGAAATTGTCTGAAAAAAACCTCACATTTTTAGAAGTTTTTTTGTATTTTTTACTGAATCAGTACTTTTTTGTAGTACTATTTATTGTCAGAACTTTTAATAAATTCAATGACAATCATGGTTTTAGAGTTTGTGAGCTTAGGCATGGTTTACAATACCTCTAAATCCACTAAAATCCAACCTTTAATAAATAAGCCTCAATTTCTTCTCAGAATGTTGGTAAGATTAATGTATTTTTCCTGCCACACAGAAATATAAAAGATGAGGTTAAAAAAGTTAAACTTATTTGTCTAAGTGAACTAACTGCTAGTTAATTAACAGGAATGTAAAAACCCCATCTTCCTAACTCCAAGAGGAAAATTGTACTAGTACATTGATCAACTTTGTAAAAACAGTTTGTGACAGTAACTTTGTCCTATGTCTCACCTCCTCCAAACTCAAACTTTGTAAAAAAAAGTGTTAGGGATCTGTTTATTAAAGGTTGAGTTTTTCTGGTCTATTTTTTTTTCACAGAAAAAACTCGAATATTAAGAGAAAAAACTTGAATTTCAAGAGATGTAGCAGCAAAAAACCCAAATCCAAAAATACTCCAGCTTAAACCTGACAAATTCATGTAAAAATCAATGGCAGATGTCCCTTTAACCATTTGAAGATGTTTTTTGCCTTCATGATTTTTGGGTGTTTGATGCTGGTGTTTGCTCAAAAACTCAACAAATTCGAGGTTGTCACTTGTCAGTTCGAAAAAGTCACACAATTAAAATTGTCACATGATTTGGTAGCAAGAACAATTTTGCAAATTTTGATATTGATAAACTAGCCAAATTCATGGGTGGGGGTTAGGTTAAGTTTGTTTTATTAATAAAATGGGGAAAAGTTGAGTTTTAGTAAATAACCCCCTAAGTGTCATCAGCTTTGTCCCACATCTCATCTCCTCCAAGTTCAAACTTTGTAAAAATAGTAAGTGACAGTGACAGTGTCCTAGGTCTAATCTTCTCCAAGATCAAAATGCCTCTACTATCTAGGCTCAGTATCCATTTTATTAAAAAGGATAGTGGAACAGAATACTTCTCTAATTTATTATTCATATCAGGAGTGGTTAAAATTCAGGTTAACTTTTAGTATGTTATAGAATTACCTATTCAAATCAACTTTTCAGTTGGTCTTTATGTTTTTATTGTTAAAGATTTGAAATATTTAGCATTCTACCACTGAATCTTTCCAGATTTCAAATGTGGGTCACTGACACCAGCAGCCTGAAAACGATTCCTATCAGCCATATAACTCTGCACAGCCACATTGTTAGTTTTGTTATTATTGGGGATAAAATGGAGGCAAAATGGAGTCTATACAAGCTTCTATTTTCCCTTACCAAGAGAACTCAGATCATCATTGACCTTTTTAAAAAACATGCTACTGTTGTTTTTTTTTATTATGGGCTCTGTGCATCAGATCATGTAAAATGCATTGATTAAATCGTTAAAAACAAATCTTTATTGGTGTAAAATTCGAAATCTCATAAAAAATATATAAAATAAAATATTACATACGATATAGCACGATTGATCACCTTTCACTCTTAACTAGCCTCTCCTCCCTGACATGTTTCAAGTCATTGGATGCTTTGGGAAAGGGCATAGTAAGAATTAGTGTGCATACAGTAGGTAAGGGAGCATCAACTAGATTGTTATCTTAAATGTAAACTACTTATTCATATGTATATTTGCTACAAGCACACAAAGTGGCAATTCCATAGCTAACAAAATTGTCAAATAGTTGTGGTTCAAATTTTGGAACAGTAGCTACTTTGTCTTTTTAATTTTTGCTTGTACTATGCCAAAATTGCAACGACAATGACAAAATAAATGGTAAATGGAAGACTTAAAAGAGTTCAGTGATATAGACTCTAGGATTAAGGGAAGATCTTCCAATGTAATTTTTTCTGAAATTTTGCTTGTGCCACATGCAAGTTTAGGAAGACAGTGGGAGCTTAGGGAGCTAAATGAGTAGATCAAGTCTTGGTGTAGGAAGGAAGGGGTTGGGTTTCTAGAGCATTGGGATGAGCTAAAGAATTATGGGTAAGATAGAATAGACTGGGCAGTGGGATTAGTAAGGGGTCATGGGGATGGAGTGTGGGGGTCATACAGTTTACCAGTTAAGGGTCCCTCTGTTACAAGGAAAACAGGCTAATACTAATTAAGATATCATTTTCCTTTAAGTATTGTAAGCTAAAGGAAATGTAGTAAGTTCCACTGTATTCTGGATAGTGATGGTCAAATCTGACCCATTTCCCAGAAAAAAACGATTTTTTGACAAGCAACAATTTTTTTGACCCATTGAAGTCAAATCGGTACCACTGATACTTGGTGGGATGAAACATGTGACTTGGCTGTGAATTTAAATGGTTACACCCTTTTTAGGCAGGACAGAGGGATTTAAAAGGGTAGGGTGTGTTTGTATTGTAAGCTGGGGGATCCATAACAGACACTTTTTATTTTATTAACTTTCAGGGGTGACCATTTCAAGATACAAAACAAATCATAAAAATAACTCCTGCCCACTGGGCTCTACCTTCACACATGAAGCCTTCCCTTACTAAACCAGGCCCCTTGTGGACTACCAGTAAGCAAACACATAAGTTGTGGGTCACCCCTGTACTCAGTGTTCTCCTGGGGGATTGCTCAGCCTCCTGGCTTTTCTCAGACAGACTCTGTGTCACTAGGTCTCGGCTCTTTCTGCACCTTGCAGTGGCAAATGGCACCCCCAGCCCCTCTGGGAGTTTCTCACAAAGGCAGTTTCCTTCTTGCTCTGTGTCCTGCTCTGAGACACATTCCTAAAAGACACACTAGAACTAAATACCTTTCCACAGGACGGAATTCCTGTGGAAGGTGAGATCTAATCTATTTGGATTTGGACTTCTGGATCGGAGTACCTGGCTTGCCTGTTCTTTCCAGAATACTCCAGCTTCCAGGACCTGGCTGCCAAAGCCTTTAAACAGAGAACATATTCTCTCTTTATGAACACCCTTCCTGGTGTCTACCTCTCCCACTAAGGAGAACTTAAAGGGAAAACACACCTTTTCCCACATTGTTTTGGCGGGAAAAGGGCGCCTCCTGTAACTTTAAGATCTGAATTTCCGTTTTTGAAACCGGAAATTTGGCTCTGCTAGTGCAAAAAGCGCAGTACACGCTCGCTGTGCTAGTGATGCAGTCCCCTTTGACCCGCTCCGACGCTAAACTTTTAAGCACAGAGCGGGAGAGGGGGCGGCATCGGGGTTGCTGTCTCAGGCAGCAGCAGCCCGCGGATCGCCCCTGATTGTGGTTCTTCATTACATCCAGCTGATATCCATTTTGTGTGTCTTACATATGAGCATAATTTTATGGAAGTTCTAGTGGCAGTTCCTAGGAATCCACAAGAAACTTGGCACAGTTTAAAATGAGCATTGGCTATCATAAATTAAAATTATTTAATATATCCAGTGCTCCACCTGTAGGAAAATATACTATAAGTCAAATCTGCATATTTCTTGAGTGTTTTGTCAATATACTCAGCACAATAATTTCTTATCTACCTGTTTATACTTTTTTTGCTTGAAGTTAGTATTTCTTAGCTCCAGTAATAAATCCAAGAGCAACTATACCTAACAAATAGACGTTCAGAAATTTTCAGATATTTCAAATATTTTCAACAACCTCAATAAACTCAATTAACCATCAGTTACTTGCATTTTTTCATCAGCATGTTATAGACAATTTCTGTTAAATGGACAAATACAATTCCTTGCAAACATAGCCACACTTTAGATCAGCTGAGCAATATCAATAGTTGCTCTGGGTCTTATTCTGGCAAAGTGCTTTGGAACAATAAAACATCCAATTGTACTGACATTCTTTTTACTGTTTATTTTATTATGTTCATAAATAAGACTGACATTCTCCAAATTTCAGACACTGGAATGGAAGTATTACAAATGCTGTGTTTTAAAGTGCAGTAACTGGGACAGAAGAAAGTCAGTTCAGAAACTATTAAACTGAACCTTTCCACCTTTTGCTGGACTACATCTCCTAGAATTACCATCTTAGTCCAAACCATAAAGTCAAAAATGTATGACTACTTTAATGTCAAATTACCACGTTTGCATTTTCTTTTCTTGATAGCATTTTTTTTGTTGATCCTCTACTTCTAAAACCTGAACCAGTTTTTAAAGGTGGAACATATACAGTATGATTGTATAAGGTAAAACATAATCAACAACACCACCAAAAAAAAGAGAATCAAGAAAAAAATCGCAATGTCTTGATCCAGGAAATTATATTGACCCCTTTATGTTTGTTACATTATTTCTAAGAGAAAAATGGGACTGCTGATGAGACACTTTAGCAGTCATTATTAACTGCACCTCAGTTATGCTTGGCCGAAGTGAACTGTGTGAAAAATCCCATGTTTTATAATTGTTATTGTCCTTACCTGGTTTTCCAAGCAAGATTTTGTTGCCCAAGACTTCATTAACACCAAGAACATAAAAATATTGTCTTAAGTTCCGTCCTGTCATAAAGAACAGCCATGAGTACTACTTCTGACTAGGGGTGCTCTTGGCAGTGCAATATCAAGTAAAAAAATACAACTGCAATTTACTGATTGACCCTTTGGTTTAGCAGGTAACTGTATACCTTAAATGAACATGTTTGTGCTGTTGTCCTAAGCACACAAGAAATGGTGCCTATGCCCTCTTCTTTGATGCCGGGTTTATGGCAAGTGCACTCAGCTTGTAGGTAAGATTGCCACCTCTTCCTGCAGCACAGTCAGGGCAGGGGGGATGGTTGATGATGTGGCAATTGCATCAAAGGATGGCCATTTATGTCACGTGGTGGGTCGATGACATGGCAATCAGCGATTGGTCAATGGCCACTTACATTTAGGAGAAGACTGCCTGATTTTTCTAATTTGTAAAACCTGACAGGGAGTTTTGACTTGGTAGCCCTTCTGAAAACCAGGCTCTCTGTATCAAAATGGTAAAAGTGGCAACCCTACCTGTAGGTGAGTGGCCACCCCATGCTAATTCACCTACATTATGGATTTCATTGCAAATTTCCAATAGTGGACTAGGAGAAATAAAAAAGGGGGTAAATGCCCTATATTCACACCTGTGCACCCTTTTTCTCAGTGTGCATATAGAAGGCATGGCCTTGAAATTATCTAAGCACCCTTGGAAATAAATCAATCAAAACCAGAACAGGACCATTACATGTTTTTTCAGGATCAGGTTTCCTATGTATATACATATATTTGTTAATGTTTAAACATTCCTCATTAAAGAACAAGTTTAACAGCAAAATTCCGATCCGTCAATGGCCTGCAGAGCAAATTAAAAGCCTTTTTTACTGAGCATAGAATAACATTACCTCTAAATTGTCACGTACAATTGACTAATTAATTACTGTGATTATAAAACATTTTAAGGATTGCCAAAAAGCAGCATTAAGTGGCACTTGTTTCCCTGCTTCCAGCCTACCACCCACCAAAAAAATCTCAGAAGCCAGAATGTTTACTTTCTTCACAAACAGTAGAACATTAACCACATCTGCACAAATCATGTGTTTGTTACATTACCCATATCCACTCTTTTTGAAAGGAATTGATTATGTGCTGAATGTAAATAAAATGAATGTGAAGTTATTCCATTTGTACCTAATGCAAATATAAAGATTTTGTTCTTGCAGTGATTTTTAGAAGCAAAAAAGAAACAAAAAAAAAACAGACTTGAATGGGTGAAAAAAATGGTCACGCGTCAAAAACAAATTGACGCCCATAGACTTCAATGCATTTTGCAAATGTTTTGTGAAATTACAGCAAATCAAAATGAGTCAGATCCACACATCAATAATTATTAGCTCTGTGAACTGGGGACAAACCCCTCAAAATCGCAACTCATTCATTTAGATGGCATTTCCCTGCAATTTACGGTGCACTCACTTGGTAGGTCAATGTCATTCATTTTTGACTGAAAATAAATTGTGAAATTAGGGGGTGATTTATACATGTTCGGCTTTGCATTTTTGTCATCACTCAAAACATTTTTGCACAAAAACTCACAAATTCAAATTATATTTTCCAAAAATCAAATGTCTGGAATTTATTAAGCAAAAACCTTGAACACTCGAACTGGGTACCGGTATGTTTACTGTACATTGTAAAAAGTGCCACTATTTTCCATCTTTTTAAATGGGTATATATTTATTGTGTTGGCTTACTTTTTAATACGAGAGAAGCATACAATTTTATTGTTGTAACATAATCTCTTTCTTCAAAGTCATATTGGCAACAGCTTGAAGAAAGCATGATGCTGATTAGAAATTAGAAGATTTTGATGTAGCATCAAGAAGAGATTTTACAAGACACTTTACAGTTTCACTGTTCAATTTTGATGTGTTTGCAATGATTGATCTCTTATTTTTTAATGTTTTATTCACCCATTCAACCATTTTTTACATCAAAAAAGTGGACTATAATGAGCACTTGTAAGCTAGTCAGTGCATTCTGTTCAATCACTTCTCCTACTTTAAAAATGTGAATGTTAAACTTGTTGACCTATTTTAGATTGAGCCAGTGCATCTTTATTTTCTAAATAAAACTCTAAAAAAAAAAATAGTTTTCCACCCTCAAAATCAATTGCTTGTAGTTTCAACCCCTGGGTCTCAGTTACTGTAACTACACTTGCAAACTTTCCAAACTCGTGTAAGAGATATTAGGGGTGCAAGTGCAACTAAAATTATACCCCTTAGTGTTCATTCAAAAAATAGTTGTGTCCGTGGTTTTGTTGTGATCTTCATTAGTGAGGGGCGAATAAATTTGCATGCTGCGAATTCACAGTGAATTTCTGCGTTTTGCGCTTGTACATAAACTGTGAATAGCCTTACACATTTGGGCACTTAAAGGTCAGGGTTGGTGTGAAACCCCCCCGTTGTATGTGTTACCCTTACTAATTTTAACTCTCCTAGGTTTTTGCCATCCTTAAAAGACCAGGAACATCTTATGGCATAAATTAAACTGCCTGTAGATATGCATACACATACAGATGCAGCCACTTTGGTTTGTCTGTTTGACACAGAATAACTAAACACAGATATCCCATTTATCTCATTTAACACAGAAAACTGTGTCACAACATCCCATCTAATTAAAGCATTCACCATTGTAAACAATGATGCTTTGGTATGCTAATGAAAAGGTTAAATGCATTAAATGGGTTAAGATGACTTTAGATAACACAGTTTCTTCAATTAACCCTGAGTCATGACGCATTTAACTCACAAATCCAAGTGGCTTCATCTGTAGGTATTCTAAAGACCCTCCCAGAAAGAGCAGTTTGGCCCAAGTAATTTTTCAATCTGAGCACTGAAAATAGCTTGGAATCAATTGATTTGATGCATGTATATAGTTGTGAGACATCCTGTAAACAGAATGTAACCCTTCCCCATAACTCCATTTGTGAGCAATAGCTTTCAGAAGTAGTCATTCTAAACTTAATTACAGATGCAAGAGGGTTATCAAAATAAAATCAGCCTTACCAGTAGCAAATCCTCTTATAGTTATTAAGTACCATATAAGTAGTATTTATATGTCTTGTTGATGCATGCAAGCATGCATGTTATATATTGAACGTGTTAGTTCGGAAGGAGTTAAGGACCATAATTAAATGCAGAGGTCTAAAGAATGGCACAAAAGTTTTAGTAAAAAAATAAAACACAGCGTAGATGTGCAGCTGCTTCCTTAATTGTTTTGAGCTGTTACTATGACATGCCAATTAAAACAAATAGAAAAGAGCCATGGGACCAATGTGTTATATGCTCAACCCTGAAAGTAATAAAGACAAATTGCAGTATGTGCTACTCCTTTCTCTTCTCATACCTATTAGTGTCATGTTCATCACTAGAACACTGCACATTCTTATTGCCTCATTTACACTTATTTATTTCTTTTTTGCAACAACACAACTATTTTTGCTACAGTTGGACAGTCAGAAAAGATACAGCACATTAATTCAGAATAACATTCTTGCAGATGGGTGCTTTACTGATGTAATTTTATATCCAAACCTGACACAATATATTTAAGGTGATCCACTGTCCCTTATAAACAGAGACGTTTAAGGAACTATCTCTAGTAAGAGCTGTGTGAAGCTCTGAGAGCAGAGCAAGATGTACATTCAGTTGACCTACTGAAGATTATAATTGATTTTGGGTTGTTTCCTTGGGATGAGAGCACCTGATGACTGAGTGCAGGCAGCTATGAAGTTAGCCTCTGGTGGCCCTTTTACAAATGTCACTTCAACAGAGTGTGCAAAAAGCCATTCATGGGAAAGTTACAGCAAAACAGGTGTTTGAAGTGTAGTTACAATAAATAAAGTTCCTACAGTTAAACTGTTAAATCATAAAAAACATCTTAAGTAAAAAACCCAAGAGCACATATACTAAAAGGTCATGGTGCACTCTCCAAGAAGATCATTATTTTTTCTCATGCATCAAAGGTGCTTCATGTTTTGGCTTCAATTTCCACAACAATATTACTGTGATCTAATAATTGAAAGAAATAAACCAGGTATCAATTAGTTCTAATGAGTAAAACTGCCTAACAGGTTAAACATTTCATTAACCATTGTTTTCTATGTTGCAAAGACAATTGATAAAAGTCAAGACTTGTCCCGATTCAAACCCTGGAGCTATGTAATAATTTTATGGTGAAGCCATTTATGAGTAACCACATCAGCATTGTCAAATTCAGTGTCATTAAGGACCTATATAACCCGCCTTCTTGCTGCTCCTGATGCTTGGTCATTAAAGGAGAAGGAAAGTCTGTTTGCACTTGAGGGTGTTACGCACCCCCCAAGTGATTGTATTGACTGACCTGAAACCCCGGGCCGATGCTCCTATCCCCATAAAACTGCATCGGCCCGGAGTTATATCAGTGAAGACCTGCTTCCTCTTTCTTCTCACGGATTGCGAATGCGCAGTAGAATGAAAAGCCGAACTTTAACTAAAAATTTCATTCTACTGTGCATGTGTTTGCCCAGGTAAATTTGAAGAAAGAAGAAGCCAGAAGAAGATCTCTCCATGGTGTTCGCTAGAAAAAATAACATTTGGCACCCCCAAGTGCACAAAAGACTTTCCTTCTCCTTTAAGCTCTGTAGCTATGACAAAGCCTAGTGATTATTTGAAGTTTTGATATTCCTGCTTTTTTCATGTGTTCCTGTCCTGGTTCCTGAGTCTCTGCTTGGTTCCTCTGTTCCTCTGTTCCACAACCAGTTATATGTTACTTATGTGGATTTCCTGGTTCTGAGCTCTGGCCTGTATATTGATCTTCACCTTTGCCTGCCAACGTTATTGCATATTGGATTCATTCTACCATGTATTTACTATTAGCATTTTGCTTCAGAAGACATTCAGCCTTTGAAATCGGACAACAAATATGAATTCATTTGTGATGAAAATGGTAGCAGCACTAGACAAACTTAAGAAAAAAGCCCCATTGACTGTAATGCATTTGAACAAAACATCACCAAGACAAAAAAGGAGCAAGAAAAAACACCCATTTACTTGAATATGGAGTGAGAAAAAAAGCTGCACGTTTATACAAAATTTGTTTCCTATTGACTTCAATGCATTTCGCCAATTTTTTGCACACGGATTTGCTCATCACTTAAGCATTAGTTCCTTAGATCAGTTATCCTCCCTCTGCCAGCAGTGTAAGATATTATGCTGCCTGTATTTGAGTTCGGCAAAGCCCTACTAATCATTCAGCTCCCAGAGCATTCATTTGTAGTTTTTCTATAGAGTTTAGTCCAAGCAAAGGTTTTGATCCTATCATTAAAATGCTATATCAATGTGACCTCTCAGAATGCTTGTAGAACCTCATAACCTCAGCACAGGTAAATTCCCCCACACCATTACTTAAATAGTTAGAAATTATGAACCTCATTAGCAGGGTCATAAAAGGACTGACCTCCCATTCTATTATTAAAGGAAATATATACAGCCATTTTTGCAAAAGTTAACAATTTTATTGCACGGCTGTTCCTTTCAAATATGTAGTCTGAATGGATGTTCATTTCCAGGACCATTCTAACTAAGTTGAAATTCATCTATACTAAAAAGGATACTAATGGTCAGTGATGCGCGAATTCATTCGCCAGGCGCAAATTCACGGCGAATTTGCGTGATTCGCCACCAGCTAATAAATTCGCAAAAATTCTCCCGAAAAAATGCGCCGTTTCGCTAATTTTTCGCCGAAATTCGCAAATTTTCCGGCGAAGCGAAGTGGTGCAAATTCGCTCATCACTACTAATGGTACCAAAGCTTTAGCAGGGCAGTATACATATTATCTGTGGGGTACTTTTTAGTACATGCTCATTGTTATAATGATTATAAGAGAACACTTTAGGTTTTACATAAATGTACACTGATTTCATTCTCATCTCACCCATTCCCAAACCTCAAGGTTAAAAACTCTACACTAAACAATGCAAATCTCATCAAGACAATAAGAGGATACTGAAGCGGGAAGCACAGAATGGAAATTTAAATGTAGGCCTGATGCCTTTGTCCTCTTTAATGGATAAATATAAAAGCAAATTGAATAGTGAATTATTGAATAAAGTAAGCCCAACACAATAAATTAGTGAACTCAGCTTCCAATAATTGTATAAAATAAAACAAGGATTGAGACTGGACTGTTTTAGAATACTGTATATAAAGTACTTAAAATAACGTGTTATGTCGTTTCCTGGTAGCAGAATAATGCTAGCATTAAAGTCCCTAGTTAGTTAGTTAATCAAATATAAGTCTTCTCTCCTGACAAAATGCCATTGTAATGGAAATAAAGTCAGCAAAATAACTGATGAAATAATAAATTGATAAGCTGAACCAATACAGCCCAAGAATGTACAAATAATTGTGCTTTTCAGTTGCTTTATATTTGGGATGCACCGAATCCAGGATTTGGTTCAGGATTCGGCCAGGATTCGGCCTTTTTCAGCAGGATTCAGCCGAACCCTTGTGCCTGGCCGAACTGAATCCAGATCCTAATTTGCATATGCAAATTGTGGGCAGGGCGGGATTTCACGTGATTTTTTGTCACGAAACAAGGAAGTAAACCAATTTTTTTCCACTTCTTTCTTACCCGTCCTTAATTTGCATATGCAAATTAGGATTCGGATTTGGTTCGGTATTCGTCCGAATCTTCCAAGAAGGAAACAGGCATTCAGACAAATCCAAAATAGTGGATTCGGTGCATCGCTACTTTATATGGACTTCAAGGGATGCCTAGGAGAAAAATTGTTAATTTCACCTGACAGTGTGGTAATTAGGTGGCAATTGTGAGCTTTTAATGCAGGCAAAAAGTGTGTGCTTCCACACCTATGGGCTCTTCCTTGGATGTCTGAAGAAGACATTTGTAGCATGAGAGCTACAGGGCTAACTGGTCATTGTATGTGGAGGAACCTAAGAGAAAGCCTGAGTGTCCTGAGAGGAGCCTTTGAGTGATAGATAACCTTGGAAAAATGAACTTCAAAACTTGAGAGATATACAGACATTTAAGTGGAAAAGCATTTTGTAGGGGCTTGAGCAATAGTTGCTCCGCTCATTGATAGGCAGGGAAGTCTCCTATGTATTAAGTAGATCTGGACAGGCTTGGCATTTACTTTTTTGTATTTTGTTTTCTCTTTGGAGAAGCTTCAAATAAAGTGGCTGAGAGCCAGTTACACTGCATTGAACTGTTTGTGCCTCTGGAAGTGTATGCAAAGATTTTTCCTCAATGAGAGCATTATCAAACTACATGAAATTGCCACAAGCTCCATTAAGGATTAAAGCTTAAAGTTGTGTGAAACAACTTTAAATCATCTTAGACTGATTAATACATGTCATTCACACAAATAGACATGAAGTGAACACATTTTCAAGTTTATAGTAATTTTTCCAAGATTGTGTAGTTGTATCTAATTATTTTGCATAATCTTGAGTAATCTCCATTGTGCTGATCAATATATTTATTGCATTTCCTAGAACGAAAAATAGTATCCAGTTGCCTTTGATTTAAATTGTATCTTAGTAGATCTAAGCTAAAGAGATGAAACCTCTGACTGAGTCTAGCTTGTTACATCAAAAATCTTGAAAACCAGGATTCAGGAACATCTCCAATCTCCAATCTTGACCTTTGATAAATGTCCCCCTTAGGTCCTTTTTAATTCTATTACAAACTACATCCATCAATTAAGTGGGATTTTTTTTTAAATTACTCCTATAGTGTAAGGCAGACGGGTCATTTCCAATTGTCAACAGCACCATGCCACCTTAAAGTATTGTCCCCTGTGCAGGCATTACTTTCCTACTTGGTTCTACCTCTCCCACTTCTTAAGAGGTATTGTAAATTATTAAGATTTTATTGTATATAGATATTATCAAAATTCTTTCTTGTATCCAGTACCTACATCATCCAATTTATTCTAATGGACAGCCTGAAGGGTAATCAGTTATGTGTTGTATACTCTGGTCACATGTAGATGGCCAAATAGTAATGATACAGCTTCACTATGTGAATGGCCATACAAAGGTACACAATAATTTACTTTCTTCTCAGTACATAAATATACTAGCACAAGTCATAAGTTAGGTTTGTTTGTGTTGATTGATCGGCACTGGCATAATCAGTCGGATGTTGCTCTCAGTTGCCTCAAAGCAGGTGATTATTTTTGTATTGCTGGCTTGGAGGCAAGTTCTGGCTGAATTAAAACCAGATGTACTGCCAAACAGAGCCTCCTGTAGTCTGCCAACCCACATAGGGACTACCAAATAACGAACACAGCCCTTATTTGGCATCCTGAGGGACTTTTTTCATGCTTGTGTGTCTCCTCAACTCTATTTAGATTTCAATGTGGCTCACTGGTAAAAAAAATGTTAGGGACCTCTAATCTTGATGAATCATTAGGGAGCCAAAATACACACCACCCCCATTACCATGCAGCTTGTTTATGAGCAATATGTATGAAATAATCACCCATTGAGTGATCAGTCGAAGAAACTATGACCAGCAAAAAAAATTTAAAATCTTCATCCACATTTACTAATATGGATATGATTTATTCCACAAATTTAAAGACAAGACATGTAATTCTTTACGTTATTACATTTTGAACATGACTTTTATTTAATAAGATTATTATAGAACCGTATAAATAATTATTTAATTTAAAATATCTGTTTTTGTCTTTTCCCATTGGTGTTGAGTTTTCCATCTCTGTATTCTTATGAAAAATTCTCATTATGGTAAATTGATTATAAACAATGTTAATTATGTTTATGCTAAATAAAGGTCATGGCCATTATTCTACAAATGTCACATCTTTTCTGATTTTATTTATGGGGGAAAGCTCATTGTCTATTACAGTGAATTGTCTGAATGCTTCCTGGGCAAAATTACCTGTGGTTAGCTGTATATATTTTCTGTTAGCTATTTCCTATTTATAATTGCTTGTATAGGTATGTCACTGCAGGGTTCATTTTTCAAAGCGATACAAAGTGCAAAAACACATGGGAAAAAAACTATCCTTTTTGCCCATGATGTTCTTTGTCTCAGCTCTCTCTGCATTTCCTTGCACCTCTGGTTTAGGGTAAAAATATTTTGTGCCTCATTGTGCCCATACATTATTTTGTGCAACATCTGTCCATCATGTAATTGGTGGCATGTGACTCTCCTTGAGTTTCATTAACCTTAATTTCATGCACATCATTCTTGCAAGGAACACATGTTAATGAAAGGGTCATCTGAATCCCTGTACTCTAAGCAGACATTAAAGAACCCAATTGATTGAAAAAAATACATCTGAGAGCAGCAGAGCAGCAGAGCCAGTGCTCTGTATGCCCTCAGACTGAATTGAACTGGACATTAAGGGGGTTATTAAAGTCTGAATGCCAAAAACATGAAAATTTGAGTTTCATTTACTCTAAAATCAAAATTTTTAGTGAGGAAAAAAAGCAAATTTTTTTTCGAGATTTATTATATCCCAAGGATGAAAAAAGTCAGAAAGTGAAATTCTGGCATCTCAAACCTGTCGAGGTTGTATATAAGTCAATTGGAGAGGTCCCTATACTATTTGGACATTTCTGTGGTCTGCACTTGAATTAGCCCAAAAATATGAGTATTTCTGACTTTTGGGCAAAAATATGTAAAGTTCAGGCTTTCCGGGGAAAAGCTGGAAAAAAGTGTATGATTTGGATTTTTGCTCAATTTTATCAAGTTTGTTCCCAATCTGATCATAGATTTTGTCAGACTTTTTTTTATTTAAATGCGGGTTTTAATAAATAAGGTCTTGTAATTTAAATTTGCAAGGCCAAACCAAACTCTGGCATGCCAGATTATGCTGTATCAGAACATAATGCTAATGCTTGTGTTTTTTCTGTGTTTATTTCGAGCATATTGTTTTAAAGTGAAACAAAATACATGGCTAAAACTTGGTGCAGATTCAGTTTCAAAAAAGTACAGCGGGCAAAACTAAGAAAATAAGAGGCAAAAAAGTGCTCATCATTATGTGTAATACCCTGAAGACTAAGAAGCACTGGAGTATTAAAAATAATGTATAAAGTACCCTTCAGAAACAACTGAATGCAACTTGGTTGCATCATAGGTCCAGCAAAATGCATCAGGCAGGAGGGGGTTCACAGTGAGCTGCAGGGAAAAGCTATGAGGGAGAAAGAGACACCGGCAACACTCTTATCCCGGATCCAACTGGTGAAACCTGCTAAAGAAGCTTACTTATGGGTGATTATATTTTGTTGTTTGTTACTATCTTGTAAGTAGACACTTCAGCCAGATCTGGTGGAAGCT
Organism: Xenopus laevis; assembly: GCF_017654675.1. NCBI lineage: Eukaryota > Metazoa > Chordata > Amphibia > Anura > Pipidae > Xenopus > Xenopus laevis. Next base: position 57,163,492 of record NC_054388.1, on the reverse strand, counting down.
TGTAAATTAAGCACACAAACATGAATAGAAGTCTTTTCTGCCCATTTAAAGGGGAATTCACACAGGAAATGTTTTTACCCTTTGAAGGGTTTTTCCTATTCCAACACATGGTGATAAACTGAATTGCACAAAATACTACACCATAGTTTTGTTTTGTTGTTTGTTTTCTCTGTAGCCCTAGGCGCTGATCCACTTTTTGTGAAAATGTTTGTGCAGCTGAGAGACTGAAATAGGACCGGCAGAAGTCAACATGACTAAAGGACTAACCTTTTTCTCGTACATGTTCTCTTTTAATTATTGCATTATAGAATTGATAGGATTGCTCTGCTCTTTTCACAAAGTTAATATTTAAAATAGTCATTCGAAAAATGTTGCTGTTATTAATTGTAAATGGTGTCAACTATGATTACACATTTAACCAAATCAGTGCCAAAGGGATTGTTGACCTTAACACTAAGATAACCCCCCCTAGTGCCAGCACTTCCTAGTTTGGTTTGCACCACATTTTTTTTAGCTAAAGGTTACATTTTAATATTTAATACACTATATTCTTCATCCTCCTTCAGCCTCTATCCTCATTATAGGAACATGGAACACATTTGAAAATGTTTAATAAGTTATGTAAATGGCAAAATTCACTTTATTATTTTCAAAATTGGAACTGAAAACAAATACTGTGTTGGCAAAACCACTTATTTTTTCATTTCTGTCTTTGCTGCAATTAATTATTTTAACCAGTAATGTTTTGCAGTTCTGCACAGTTCAAGCCTCCTTACAAGTGCAAATATTGTTATGAAAGAGAAAACTTAATTTGCAACGATTCACATTTATCTAATTAATCTGCGGATTGCACCACATAATTGCCAAGCGGTCATTAAAATGCAAATAATATTATACTTGCTAACAACCAAGCATTTCTCTGTTTAAACAGAGTCCTTAAAGGAGAAATGAAACATAAACTGGAATTACATACAGAAATGGCAGAATCCATAAAAAGCTGCTTGATAATAAAAAAAAGTAAAAAATTGTTAGTTTGCAAATAAAAGGTGTAAATTAAATAAATTACAGGGGATGAAATGCTCAGCAAATCTAATCCATTGCACTCATCAGTTCTTTAAATTACAGTTGTAATTACTGGTGCAAATGGATCCTGCAATGATAACCAATCTATGAGCCATACCTTATCTTTCTGTTATCCAACAGGGTGATTGTTGAGCAATATTACCTTATTAATGTTCATAAAGTGACATTTATGACAAAACGTCTAGTTGTAGTTGCTGAAAAATCTTTAAAAAATCACCCTGGTGGTCTAGCGGGCCGGTCGCGTGGTACTTCTGCGCTGTAATTTCTGGTTTCTAGGGCGTGTGCGGTGCGCATTTCTGGGTTTTACGTGCTGTGCATGTGACATCATGTGGCGCGAAATTCTAATTTTTAAAGGGGCTTTGAGGTCAAACTCATTGCCCGTTGTTAGGTCTAACTTGTTTAGTGAGAATTCTGTCTGTTTGATTCCAGTTATGATCCTTGCCGACTATTCAGAACTCTGCCAATACTGACCCTTACCTGCCTGACGATTCTGAACTCTACTGGTATTAGCCCTTGCCTGCCTGACTACTCTTGGAATGCTGCCTGTACCAACCCTGGCCTGATTGACCTTGCTTGACTCCATCTATACCGATCCTGTCCTGCCTGACTAAACTTTTTGTCTATTCCTTGAACTGTTGCCTTCCGACCTCGGAAATGCATGTGCCCCTTTGCCCGTTCAGACCATTTGCTTTGCTCCTCTCAAGGTAAGCCCTGGCGGCATCTGAGTAGCTGAGGGCTCCCGAGGCCAAAGGCAGCTGTTACAGGCAGAAGATTGAGCCGTGACCAGGGAGTTTAGCACTTGTTCTGAATTTAGGGAGTGTACGTGACAAAATCTATGCGGTCACTGCACGAATTGAGATTATTCATTAAATGTACTTGTGTCTAAAGCTGCTACAGGCATGTCTGCATAATTGTGCTTGGTGCCCTTCCTGTCTACTGTTGTTGCACCAAAAGAATGTCACACATACATCATGTTTATATCATGGAACTAAGGTAATCCTGACTTTTCAGATTACTTGCATGTGATTATTGTACAAGTGCAGTTGCATGTGTTTTGTCACATTAACACTTGTGGTGGCAATTACCCTGGAATTGTTGGAAAAGTTCTTGGGTAATGGTGATAATGGTGATATGCATCCAAAATTGTACTTTGCACACTACACAGGTGACCATAAGCAACCTATTACATTGTTTAAAGGGGATTTAAAAACAGTTCTTCAAACATATTTTAGTCATATGTTACTGGACTACAATTTCCTGCATTCTCCACCATATAGCAAAACTGCTACCGGTCAGGGTCGGACTGGGGGGCCCCCCGCCCCCCTACTAAAACCCGTCGGCCCAGCCGTTCGGCACGCATTCGCAACAACGGCGTTTGACGCGCATGCGCAACAACGGCGTTTGGCGCGCATGCGCAACAACTCAGTTCGGCGCGCATGCGCAACAACGCCACTCGGCGCTGCGCATCGCCGAAAGTAAAAAAATTGTTTTCCAAAAAAAGGTTCTGGCCCGGCGGGGGCCCACGAGGGTCGGGGCCCACCGGGTTTTTTCCCGGTATCCCGCCGGGCCAGTCCGACACTGCTACCGGTTATTTAATGGATAGCTGTAATTGTGTGTGTATGTGTGGGGGGGCTCTCCACAATCGAGAATGGTACATAAATATCAAATAATAATGGAAGAGAATTATAAGAGAATTAATATTGTGGTGACTAAATAAGTATTGTAAGCAATTTATTACAATATTTAAAGGGGATTTAAACACAATTCTTCAACCATATTTTACTCATATGTTACCGCACTACAATTTCCTGCATTCTCCACCATATAGCAAATCTGCTGTAAAAGGAGAGACTGTGGCCACAAAATAATGCTAAAGATACAAGATCAATGCCTGAGGCAACACCCACCCAATAAGTAACTGACATATGGGGTAACACCCAACCGTCTTTGATACATAAATGTATAACCTCAATTACAATTTGTGCTTAGTGTTTAATATGTGGCAATAATGTAATTTAATGTCCCACTTAGGCATAGGTTATGAATAAAAAAATGACAATATTAGAATATTGGGCCTATATTTCAAAGAATATTATGTTGACATTACTCTGTAATTGAACATGAGAGGGATGTACACAGCACATTTTAGGTTTGCATTTAAGTAATGTATTGCATGCCTTCAAGGAATTAAATGCAGAACAGACTGGATTCTCACAGTAGGCTCCTCATGCATTAAGTAGGCCACAAGCTCCAGGGACAATACAGGCTAACCTTGACTATATCCTAGGGGTACAGTATGATCAGGAGCCCATATAGCTTTTATTAAAATTATTATTTCTCTTTCTTTCCAATTCTTAAAATATTTTTTTTTTACTTGTGCTCTGTGCACCTGGGCGTTGTCACTTACATGCTGAATCTAACCCAAAATAGAGAGCTCAGGTGCTGCGTGCACATGAGCCTGGATCTTCTGAACATGTCCAGGCCCACACGCAGGTCTTGCCTGCCTGTCCTCTCCCTTGTACATGGTGCACCCCACGACTGCCAACCAGCTCAAGTAAAAATAAATATTTAGTCTAAAAAATGTAAAGATAGATGCATCCTCACATCATGTTAATCTGCCACTAACAAGTTCTGTAGAACTGGAGTAGGTTTTATTAAACTAGATTGCTACAAAAGAAACATAAGCCTTCCATAGACATGTTGCACCACTCTAAAGTAAAGCTTTAAGGATCTATACCCGATGAGCTACGACAGCCAGAAAAATGCAGGCTTAACTGCTTATTGAAATTGGGGTTTGCTTATTATTCTATATGAAATCAAGCAGTTCTATATTTTAAAGTGGCAGTATATTCGAAAACACAACAATTTGTCCCGTGATATCAGTTATTTTAGATGGCATTCCTGCATTTGTTACAAATTTGAAGCAGACTGTCAGGGGCAGATTTATTAAGGGTCGAAGTGAAAATTCTAAATCAAATTTGTGATTTATCATACTCTGGCCCTTGAATTTTGCTATTTGCCAAATTACTGTATAAGTCAATGGGAGAGGTCCAGGGATCAATTTGGTGATGTTTGCAGCCTTCCTGACATTCAAGTTTTTTTCAGAGAAAAAACTCAAATTGAGTTTTTTTTAATTTGAATCAAGTTTTTCAAATTTAATTCATTTAGAGTTTTTGTGTTTAATCAATTCTTCCGAGCTGAGAAAATTCTATTTTCTTAATAAATATTAAAAAACTCAAATGAATCAGAAATTCGACCCTTGATAAATGTGCCTCCCAGTGTCACTTTATATACTAAATACCATTATATTCTGAATACCACATCTGTTATCTATTATGCAACTCTGACTCACCAGCTCTACTGGGCACAGTCTGACTGCATGCATAGCTACAAAGAAGCTGGGTTCTATGAACTATAATAGAGCTTCTATTATTTGATATTTGTGTCCTTTTAATGAAAAGTACGGTACTGTATAACTCCATGCTAAGTCAACGTGAAAAAAAAACCAGAACATGGAACTTTAAAATGAAAAAAAAAAAAAGAGAAATAATGTTGTATTCTTCAGAACTGCGCTGACTGTACTGATTAGTTTAACAATATTTAAAAATAAGTGCATTCAATGGGACCAGGTATTCATGCGCTCAACACTTCATTAGTTCATTATTATACTTAGTTGGTAATTTAGGTCAATGCATTAGACACATCATTTAACCAGCCTTACACCTTGCTTTATTTTCCTACTGTGCTAAAGCAGCTGAATTAGTCCTTACATTTAATGAACTCTTGTGGGGAAATGTAATAGAATTTGTAAACAACTTCCTTTTTTATTGAGTGTTGCATGTTTTTAAGACCTGGAGGAGGTGAGATTTTTGTTTTATCATCCTGGCACAAATCATAGGGTCAACGTTTTTTTCTGCTGTCAGATGAACCTCTACAGGCTGGCCAATGCTATATTTAGTTGCCTCGAAAAATTGCAAAAAATACATTTTGTTCATATTAAAGGACTGACTGCCCTATAAAGAGCACAGCCCTCCTCATAGCTGGTACCTGTGCATTGGCCTTGATTCTGGAGCACTGTAGCCTTGTCTCAAATCCTGCTCCTTGTTTCCAGCCCTGTCTGGCTCCACTTCCCATTCCTGATGTAGTCCTTATCCAGATTCTTCCTTCTCATCCTGCTCCAGTCTTGTCTAGACTCACTCTGTCCTGTCTCTCGTTCTTCACTAACTTCATCCTGCTCCTGCCAGTCTGTCCTTGACTATACACCCACTCCATCACACTCATGTTCCTGATTTTCAGTCTTGTTGGCCTTTAACAGTTCCTGCCAGATTGGCTGATGCCACCCAACCAATAAGGTTGCTGGGGTGATACAATAGACCCAGGGCAACAGGGGTAAAGAAGACAAGCTGCTCTCTTGGCCTTGACAAGTAAACATTATACCATGAAACAGTATTTTAATTGCAAGTCGAGGTGGGTTATTTACCTGTCCACCTGCGGGGCCCAATACGTGGGCAAGACCACACGGTGTGCAGGAGTCCTAATTCTAGAACACTTGTCGGCCATTGAAAGAGGAGATAGTAAATCTGCCAAACATATAATAGAGCACCACAAGAGTATCACAGATTACCTTTCAGATTATTGATAGCCCCAAATAATTAATATAAGACGGGGTGATAAAGATAAAACACTCTCCGAGATGGAAGCATATTGGATATACCAACTTAAAAAAACAGAAATATATGGAGGGTTAAACCGAGAATGGGAGCTGACATGTTTTTTTCTGATGGGTTTTTTCATGAGTTTTTTCCTGATCAATTTTTTTCTGATGAATATTCTTTGATGTTTTTGATGTATTTTTTCTGATATTTTTGCTAGATGATTTTTTTTCTGATAAATCTGTTCTAATGAACTTGTGTCTCTATAGAATTTATGCTCCATTTATTGATCTATTTAATTCCTCATGTAATCGATCTTTATAATGAATTGATCTAGTCATTTACTTATTTATTGTCAGAACTAATATTTAGTATAACACATTTTCTAGTTTCCTCCATCATTCTAGTCCATGGATTGTCATATAAATTGAGATCCGATTGTACCAATTGATGAGTTCTATATACCGTCATGTGTTTACATTTATTACATATATTTTTATATATATAAGTGAGTGACATAAGCCTTCTATTCCTTATGCATTTATGCCCTTTAAATGGAAGATACGTGTTCAGGGTTGTAAGGGTTAATGTTTTTTGGAGGTGTGTCTTTTAAATGCTCATGTGGACAGAATTAGTGATGGGCGAATTTGCGCGGCTTTGCTTCGCCGAAAAATCTGCAAATTTCCAGCGAAATTCGCAAAACTGTGAAAAATTCTCGAAACGTCGCCGGTGTCTCATTTTTGACATTGGCATCAGTTTTTTGGACGCCAGCAACATTTTTTATACACCGCCGAAATTTTTTTTTGACGCCAGCAAATTTTCACGCCCGTTTTTTTAATCGCCGGCGGCATATCGCGCCAATTTGCCGCGAATTTGCTCCTGGTAAATAAATTCATCCATCACTAGACAGAAGTACATCATGCGTTTCAGGAAGTGGCTTTGACCACGAAATGCATCAAACGTGTATCTTTTTGTGCACTCTATGATTTTAAACTATTTTCAATAAATGATTTTAGTTCCGTGTCAAATAAATTCATTCTCTTGGCCTTGTGGTAAGGGAGAGCATCCAACAATCAGAAGTTCCAAGTTGTAGGGTAGTCCCCCCTCTGGGAAGACTTGGAGCAGTGGCTGTGTGGGCTCAGCTTGAAGACAATTTTGAGAGAAAACTTATTTTCTTTTCTAAATATACATAAGAAAGAGATGATGATGCTTGATACTGTAGATAACTAGGTAGCTAGCAGCATGACCATTTTACCAGGAAATGCACTATAATAGGCTACATTACAATGAGTTTCCAAATGAACCACATGTTCTCTATATAGAATGAAATAATAAATCTCTGACTCATCTGTAAAAACATGATCATAATAAGTTTAGAGATGAATGCCAACACGTTTGTTAAACTAAAATGTTCTCTATTCTTGCACGTTAAACACTAAATAAATGTTGGCATTTTTTATTAGATTATACTAAATTTATATGACATATAAAACATTGTGTCCATAAGCAAACCCCATCATAAATATACATGAATTCTAATTAATCACACTGTAGAAATAAAGGTAGGGTGACAAGCAAAGTCCATTACACAGGAGCACCAATAGTGTAGTAATAGATCAGAATACAAAAAAATGACCTGTCGGAAGAATAGAAATGTTATGGGACACATACAGTAAAAAAATAGAAATCAGCTAACTAGGGCAAGTGAATTTAAAATTATACAGATAATTGTAGTATTCTGGTGCTTGTGTTCAAAAATGTGAATAGTAAAATTGCTGTTACTCAGAATGCTCAGGGCCTGGGCTTTCCAGAACAGATCTTTTCATAGTTTGGATCTTATATTAAAGGAGAACTAAATCCTAAAAATGAAAATGGCTAGAAATGCCATATTTTACATACTAAACTTATTGAGTCAGCTTAAAGGTTAAACATCTCTATAGTAGTAATGATTTAGGCCTTCAAAGTTGTCACAGGAGCTTCCCATCTTGGATTTTGTTAGGAGTGTCTGCAATATGCACATGCTTTGTGTGCTTTGAGCAGCAGATGAGAAGCTAAGCTTATGGGTGATTATTATGATGCTTTAGGGCTGATTATTATACACTGATATTAATTGTGTTGGTTTCTGAGCTTCCATGTACCAGTAATCTAAATGATTTACTAAACAGCCTTATATTATGAAATTTATACAATATATATTCAGTATATCGTGCATCAGTCTCTAAGCTAAGTAAGTGACAGCAGCACAGAGCATGTGCACTGAATCAGCAGAAAAGAAGATGGGGAGCTACTGGGACATCTTTGGAGGCACAGATCTTTACTGCTAAAGGGCTGTAGTTGCCCTGGGCTCGTACAGAACCCCAAATCACAATGTACAATATTTTTGCCCTGCTTCTTTAGTTTAGATTTAGTTATCCTTTAAATCTACTAGAAAATTAAGTAAACATTAAAGAAAAGTTACTGTTTTATTATTATATAGAAAAATGGAAAACTTTTTAAAAATTTGGATTATTTGGATAAAATGGCGTCTACTAGAAAATTATGTAAATGTTAAAAAATGCTTAATATGCAGGACCTGAATGATGCACAACTTAAGGGGAAATTTGATTTGATTCTTGTTGGCTCCACCCACTTTTTGTGACTTTTAACCTTAGTCCCAGAGTAACCAACTGTGAAAAGTTTGGGCATCAAACATGTGAGAATGGCAGCATTTTAAAAGTCCCCATTCAAGGCTAATGCTGTTGTATGCTCCTCCTACTTTTGGGCATCCAACCAATATTGCATTTTCATTCAGGTTGACCCCATGGCTATGTGATTTAGGTTTGGTGAGTGTAGCCTCAAAGCTATAAAAGTGGTAGCATTAAAAATGTCCCCATTCAAGTCAATGTTGTGGTTGGCTACTCCCATTTTGGGGCCATCCATCCAATATTGCCTTTTTATTTGAAGTCACCCCATGACTATGTGATTCAAGTTTAGTGAGTGTAGTCTCGAAGCTGTAAGAGTGGCTACAATTAAAATTTCCCTATTCACAGTCAATGCTGTTATTGGTTCCTCCCATGTTTGGGCATCCAACTAATATCACCTTTTCATTCAGGCTGACCCCATGATTGTATGATTCCTGTTTGGTGAGTGTAGCCTCAAAGCTGTAAAAGTGGCAGCAATTTAAATTTCCTCCTTCAAAGTTATTGTTTTTGTTGGCTCTTCAAACTTTTGGGCATCCAAACAATATGCCTTTTCATTCAGGTTGACCTCATGACTATGTGAGTCAAGTTTGGTGATTGTAGCCTCAAAACTGTAAACGTGGCAGCAATTTAAATTCTCCCTTTGAAAGTCAATTTAAAGTCAACACCCGTTTTACCATTGTAGGGCACCAGGACATTATATTTTCATTCCTTTAAAATAGTTTTGGTGTTTCTGTTCCTTTAATAAAAAGGCCTTCCCATATTCTCTCAAGCTGCTGTGTAGCCATGGGGGCAGCCATTCAAGCACAGGATACAAAGTAGATAAAAGATAATTTTAGAAGAATCCCATTGTATACTACAGACTATATCTGTTATCTGCTTTGCCTTTTCTCCTTTTTCAGCTTTGAATGGTTGCCGCCATGGTTATACAGCAGCTTGTTTATATAAACTATAGTAGAGTTTCTGAAGCAAATACACCAGTTTTACCAATTATATGCACTTATATGATTTTTTTGTGCAAAAAAAAATTTAAAAGTGGGAAAAAATTACAAACAATCAAAAACTGTTAGACTATAAGTAGCTATTTGAACTGAGTGCCTATAAAACTTCAATATTTTGAGATGGCTCTTGCATTATAAAGAAGACCATAAAAGGCAACAGCTACAAGATAAATCATTTTAACTAAACACCAAGCTGCTTATTTACTCAAATTGCTACAGACTTTGGAAACATTTGCTGAAGGCCTGATTTTAATAGGAGGTGACCTAAACATGGTCCTTAATCCTTTGTTGGACAATTCAAAAGGCATTTCGCTGCTACCTTATGCTATTTTAAACAAGGTTAAGAGAACTTTAAGTCGTGCTAGATTAGTCGATACATGGAGATGTTTTCATGAAAATGAAAAAGATTATACTTTTTTCTCTAATGCTAAACAAACCTATTCTAAGATAGACTATGTTCTGATGTCACAACAGCATCTAGATTGGATTTCCTTCTCAAAAATACATAGTATAATTTGGTCTGATCATGCCGCAGTGCAATTAAAATTACGGATACCCCACAAACCATATACTCCTTGGAGGTGGAAACTGAATGAATCACTACTAGATGATATAGACTGTATTACAGAACTCCAAGATACTCTATCAACTTATAGAGAAGCCCTACAGACAGATCCAGCATCATTAAATTCCAAATGGCAAGCATTGAAATGCTTGGCAAGGGGAATTTTGATTAAACATGGGTCCAGGTTGAAAAAAGCGAGACAGGAACAGACACATAAATTAATGTATCAGATTCTACATATGGAGGAGAAACACAAAATTACTCAGTCTACTGACTTACTGAACCAACTGACACTGGCTAGATTAGAATTACATAATCTACTTAATGACCAAATTAAACATGTTCTATCTAGAGTTAGACAAAAATACTATGAACATGGCAATAAAACGGGAAGATTATTGGCTAAAGCACTAAAAAATAAACAAATACAGGCCAACGTTAGACAAATTAGAGACTCGACAGAGAATTTACATTGGACCCCCAATAAAATAGCAGAAACTTTTAAAGAGTATTATGAATGCCTGTATAATCTCAACACACTCTCAGAAAAAGGGAAAACTACTTTAAGAGATGCGATTAAAACTTATTTGAATTCGAATAAACTTATTTGAATTCGAATACACTCCCTCACATACCCGACAAATATAAACAATCCCTTGCAGATCCTATTACGGGACCTGAGATACAAGACGCCATTAAAAAACTGAAACTGAACAAAGCACCTGGTCCAGACGGCTATACTGTTAAATTTTATAAATTATGTGAAACAAATATAATACTGGTTTTGCTCCCGTTTTTTAATGCTATCTCCAAAGAGTCTCCGTTGAATTCCGACTTTTTGTTAGCCCATATATCACTGATCCCGAAACCTGATAAAGATCACACTGTTTGTGGAAACTATAGGCCAATTTCACTCTTAAATTTAGATCTTAAAATTTTCACTAAAATTTTGGCACAAAGATTGAAGCCGACTCTCCCACACTGTATACACAGAGACCAAGTGGGATTCGTACAAGGGAGAGAGGCTAAAGAAAATACGATTAAGGTAATTAATGGAATGATTTGGAACAGCAATAAGAAAACGCCTTCCTTATTACTATCTACAGATGCGGAAAAGGCATTTGACCGAGTTAGTTGGGACTTTTTGGAGCTGGCATTGGAAACACTGGAATTACCTAAACTATTTATAGACAAAATTATGTCTCTTTACACTATACCCTCAGCACAGGTTAGAGTTAATGGAACCTTGTCGACACCCTTCAATATCCGCAATGGTACCCGCCAAGGATGCCCACTGTCCCCATTGCTCTATGTGATCTGTATGTAGTACTTATTGGTAGCATTACGTAAAAATGTAGATATTTCAGGTCTGCAAACCCCTCTTCAAAATCATAAAGCAGCGGTTTTTGCAGATGACTTACTGTTATTGGTTTCTAATCCGGTTATTTCCCTACCTAATATTTTAAAGGAGCTTCATTTATACGGGAGGTTATCCAATTACAAAATCAATATGGGGAAATGGGAAGCTTTATCAATAAATCTCACTCCAGACCTTCAAAAACAACTTCGAGACTCCTTTCCGTTCAAATGGCAAGACAAAATGATAAAATATCAAACAAATAACAAATTTCAGCAGACCCTAAAGACCTTTTTGACTTGAATTATGTACCTCTTCTTAAGGAAACTAAACTGACTCTTATGAGATGGGGAAAGAAGAATCTTACTTGGAAAGGCAGAATTAATAGTATTAAAATGAATATTCTACCCAAATTTATCTATCTGTTTTCAACTCTTCCTATAGCAGTTTCTAAAACATTTTTTAAAGACTTGAATGGTATGATATTTCCTTATATTTGGCAATCGAATAGGGGGAGACTGAACAGGGGAACCCTATACAAACCTAAATTGAAGGGAGGTCTTGCCATGCCGGATTTTGAATCATACTATCAGGCAGCAATCCTTTCTCTAATATTGGAATATAACAAACCAGACTCGCTGATTCAATGGCGTACCATAGAAAACCTATGGACAGGCAATGCTTTAGCTAGCCTACCATGGATAAATAAAGAAAATATCGCTCCAGCGGTGAAGACACATGTTTTTATTGGTAACAGTTTAACAATCTGGCATAGGCTTAATAGTAAATACCTACTAGCACCCTACCCTTCCCCTCTGACACCTTTATCCAATAATGTGGAATTCCCGCCAGGTTGTTTAGATACAGGATATGTTACTGCTTTTGGCATGTCTAACCCTCTGATTAGACATCTCCTGTGCCTACTGAGTCCAGGTGAAGGAATAAAGGATAACTGGCATAGGAGAGGTGAGTGGAGATGTTGCCAAGTAAAACATTTTTTGCACTCACTTCAATCTAAAGGGTCTTTAACTAGACCTTTAACTGATTTTGAACAATTATGCACAATTTCAGCCCCCCTGAAACATGTGATTTCATTATTATATAGATTAATTCTTAATAGGAAATACCCTGACTACCCTGTTTTTACCAAGAAATCGGAGGAGGACCTAAATATTGCACTGACTGATGATGAATGGGATATAATTATTTTGAATGTAAATAAATGCTCCATTAGTAATAGATTGCAAGAATCCTCTTATAAACTGTTATCCAGGTGGTATAGGACGCCAGTGGTTCTTAAAAAAATGGGTTTGATAGACAATGATTTATGTTGGAGGTGTAAGGTAGAACCTGGTACACTGGAACATTTATGGTTCAAATGTTCTCTATTACATTCATATTGGAATAATGTAATTGAGGTGTGTTCTAACATTATTGGGGAACCGGTTAACTGGGATGCACCAGCAATCCTACTTTTTCACAACTTTGAACCTGTAAACTCTTCCAAACGATAATAGCAGCCAAATCTCAAATACCCATGTTATGGAGGACTACTACTCTTCCTTGTAAGGATAAATGGTTTCAAATAGTTAATGATATCTGTCTCATGAAAGAGTTGACAGCTTCTTTGAATAATAAATATAATACTTATATAGCCATCTGGCTTCCCTGGAGAGAGTATATTGCGCAGACAGACTAACAAGCAATGGGCTGACAGGAGGGATATGTCTTTTCATTAACTTTTCTCTGTTCTTTAAATGTTCAACTTATAGTACAATAACTTACCTTTTTGGATATGGCTGGAACCCGCACCTATTTGTGGAACAACAACAAAAGTCGATTTTGATTATTTATATGGTTCTGATGGTGATGTCAATAAAGCAGCAATAAAAGGAATGTTTGGTTAACAAGCTAGTTGAATACATAGTACAAATGGTTAGTAATTTTTGTGATTTGCTGTTATTCGTGATGTGTACGGGAATACTATTTGTAAACTATTTGATCATATTTCCTGATAACTGTACTCTGTATGCTTCATATGTGTTACTTTCTATATTTGTTTAATAAACAAAACTTTGATTACAAAAAAAAAAACATTTTAACTAAATCAAATCCAGTAAACATAACTGGAAACACAAGTTTGCTTCACCGCAAGAATTGTACCCTGGGATAAGGAAATGTATTGGTGTGTGCTCTATTACATAAAGCCAAGACAACAATTCAGGGGTTGCAGACCCTGGAACCTTGCTGAGTCTGGGAGAAGACTTAAAGGGTAATTGACAGTAGACATGCAGTATACATAACAACATACTGTATGCTTATAAGTAATTAAGATCATGGGGGGCTATTTTATGAGGAAAGCTCTTTATATTTGTGTAGGGGACTGGTAAATGTATCCCTGTTTACTTTGCTTTCCTCCAAAGATTGTGCTTAAAGGGGACCCTTAGTCTAAGGAATGGAGTAATTCTCCATTTCCTGGGTCAAAGTATGACACATAGCTACTGTATCCCAGGTTTGATAGCAGACCACTAGATGGTGTGCTATCATATATAATGCCTGGGCCATGTGGCTTCAGGGGATTCTGCCAGAGGCTTTGGTCTGGGTTGTTATCTGATCCTCTCCTAAGTGGATTTGAGCCTCCCTTGGAGCCATCATTAGAAAGGACTAGTAAGGGATTGCTACTTGCAAACACATTTCAGCAGCACTCCGATATGATGAAAATTTTATTTATTTGTGCAACAGGTGAAGCAACATTTTGGGCTTAACCAGCCCTTTATGAAAATAAAATTGCCGGCGCATTTTTGCCAAAAAAACGGATGCCGGCGTCAAAAATGTACGCCGGTGTCAAAAACGAGATGCCGGCGCCGTTTCGCTAATTTTTCACAGTTTCAGCAATTCGCCCATCACTAAAAAGGAGAAACTCTGGGTAGACCAATATTCCCCTCTCAAACACTGCAATTGGTCTTCATTGTGAGTATGTGTTGAGCATACAATATTAGCGATGAGCGAATCTGTCCGATTTCACTTCGCCGAAAAAAATTGCAAATGCATAGAATTCAATAAGTGTCCAATTTTTTTTTTATGTGTAACAATTGTTTACATGCACAGTGATTTTTTCTTACCCAAATGCATTAAGGCCAGATAAATGCCGGACTAATGTCTTATTATATTAATTTGTCAGAAGTGCTAATTGTATGATGTTACAATTGGAAACTTGGGGGAAGCAGCAGCACGAGTATATTAATGCTGAGCAATTAGCAAGTTGATTACAACATTTTTTGGGTACAGTACGAGGCAGGATCATTGGCAGATCTTTTACAAGAGAGGAAATATTAATGAAATAAATGATACATCACAAGACTAGGCATGACTAGTCTAAAAACTTAAAAGTGTGAAAGGGCCTCAAACAATATAGTATAGTTTGAAATATATATGCGGAAATAATTGATACATTACTTTCTGTTTTCTTGTATCATATTGCAAATAATTATAGACATAATTAACAAACATTATAAGTACTAAAATAAGTGCACTTATTGGGTCCACATAGTTCTAAGACCTTGAGAACTTTATTTTGAACTTGGATGCTTGCTTGAACTTTGACAGTGCATTTGTTTGAACAGCAGCACAACATTATTGGAAATACACAATAGATATGAACATGGAGAAAGGTGTTAAAGGAAAACATTCAGCCTAAGTCTCATGGAATTAATTCAGCCCCCTAGCTAGCTGATCACTAGGTTCTTTTTGTGCATTGCTTAATATTTCACTTTCAGTTCTTACTTTTATGTTAATGAGTGACCACTCCATTTTACTTTGAAGACGTAATAAAGATGGGCGCAGAACTGTTATGTGCATGCGCAAAATGAAATTGTGTTAGCTCCTCCTCAGAGAATTCAGAGCACGTTCCTGAAGTTGTTTCGTGTGCATGCTCTTCCTCCTAATACCGTATTGTGCACATGCTCCTGGTCTTGGTGAAGGAGCCCTGCATGATGGCATTTTTTTTATTCAAGTCAGCTCTTTTTTTCTGAACAGTGACATGGGGCAGCTGGGAAATTGACAAAATGTCTAGCCCCATGTCAGATTTCAAAATTGAATATAAAAAAATCTGTTTGCTCTTTTAAAAAATGGATTTCAGTGCAGAATTCTGCTGGAGCAGCACTATTAACTGATTCATTTTGGAAAAAAATTTTTTTCCCATGACACTATCCCTTTAAGGAAAAAAGCATCTTTCACCACCATCCCTCCAATTAATACCCTTCAAAATCATCAAGCCACTAAAAATTACCAGAAAACCATATACAAATCAGTATTGGTAGTATGCAGTATTTATGTTTTAAAAATGATAAGGGTTTGCTTCAACATGTACAGTAAATAAAGCTTCGACTTTTTTTTTACTTTTTTTTATCAAAGATTTATCAATTTTATAGACACAGATTTAATATGAATTATATATACTGTAAATAATAATACAATAAATAATGCTTTTCCTGAGAATTGGCATGATAATAAATACATACACAGTAAAATAATTTATACTGGTTCAGATCAATAGATTATTGCAATCTGCCCTTATGAGATAGGGCACTTAAGAGCATAAATAATAATGTGAAATTCAACTGCAGTGATGAGAAAAAAAATGTTGAAATGCAAATGGAAATGTCAAAGACTTTTTTAGTACATGGCAATATATAATGCCAGACCTGTTACAGTTATAAAATGTCCCTTGAAGAATCAAACTGTCATATATATAATAAAACACAAGATGTCCTCTGCACTTAACCCATTATTAATATATTAAGGACATTTTGCTACTAAAAATGCCTTACCCTTTAAACAAAACAGGGATTGTTTGTCCATATATTGCAATATATTTAAGCTGGTCAACTACGTCAAAGTCTTCATCATACATTTATGCACAAAATGTTATAATGTCCTTAATATATTGATAATGGGTTGAGTGCAGAGGACCTCTTGTATTTGTCTATGAATGTTGTGGCCACAGCCTCATTGCACCCCCGCTTAATGTTTTTAAAAATTAGTGGTGTGCACAACTTTCCCTTGTTTGTTATAGTTATACAGGAGCAGTGCCCAGCTCCATGTTGTAGCTCCCACCCTTTCCAGCTAAAGTCAGGTGATCCCAATGGTGGCCAATAAAAGAGCAACCAAGTTTGGGAGTTTTTCTTTGAAAGCAGCAAGTAAGTTGCAGGTAAAACTTAGTCCCTTTATAAAATGTATAATGAAGCAATAGAATTCTTAATGAATCAGATGCAAGTTGAGTATAGGCACTGGCCACACCGGGGATGACTTTGACGTAGTTGGCCAGCTTAAATATATTGCAATATATGGACAAACAATCCCTGTTTTGTTTAAAGGGTAAGGCATTCTTAGTAGCTTAAGGCACAAAATGTTTCAATGTCCTTAATATATAGATAATGGGTTGAGTGCAGAGGACCTTTTGTATTTGTCTATGAGAATGTCGTGGTCACAACCTCATTGCACCCCTGCTTAATGTTTTTAAAAATTGTGGTGAGCACAACTTTCCTCATTACAAACAGCTTTCTAGAGACTTCATAAATAATAAATGTATACAGAATAATGCTTTCTCTCTAATGCTTTTTCCTACTTGTTCTGATAAATAGATTATTGCATGCAGTGCATTTCTCAGAAACACTTCCTTTCTGACTAAATATTATCATTCTCCCCAGTTTCTTAATTTCCCATAAAATGAAATCATTTTATGATTAAAAACACATTTATTTGGGACATTTAGCAGCAAGTTTTATATTTATGGTTCGACATAATAGGGCACAGGAAAACATAAAATCAACTTACAATAATCTCTGTTGTACAATAAAATAAACACAAAGAAATTTCTATTGGGTCATTAGGATAAAAGCATCTTATACTCTATGTCCCACTAAAATTGCTTACACAAAAAAACAAACTAACACAAAATAACTTTTTTTAAAATATACAGCAGGGAAGATAAGTATTGAACACGTCAATTTTTTTTCTCAGTAAATATATTTCTATATTAACATGAAATGTACCCCAGATGTCGGTAACAACCCAAGTAATCCACACATAAAAAGAACTAAGTCCATGTGTAATAAAATGGAATGACACAATAAACAATAAATATTGAACACTTTTACTGAAATGTTTTTATTACTTAGTAGAAAAACCTTTGTTGGTAATGACAGCTTCAAGATGCCCCCTGAATGGAGAAACTAGTCGCATGCATTGCTCAGATGTGATTTTGGCCCATTCTTCCACACAAACTCTGCAAATCTTGAAGGTTTCATGGGCCTCTTCTATGAACTCTGATCTTCAGTTTTTTCCATAGATTTTTAATTGGATTCAAGTCAGGTGATTGACTGGCCCATTCCAGCAGCTTTATTTTCTTTTACTAAAACCAACTGAGAGTTTCCTTGCCTAAGTGTTTAGCATCATTGTCTTGCTGAAATATCCACCCTTGTTTCATCTTCAGCATCCTGGTAGATGATTATCAATACTATCCAGGCACATTTCTCCATGTATCCTTCCTTCAATTATATCAAGTCTGCTAGTACCATATGCTTAAAAAAAACAGCCCCATGCGATGATATCCCCACCTCCAAACTTCACTGTTGGTATGGTATTTTTGGGGTGATGTGCAGTGCCATTTCTCTTCCAAACATGGTGTGTGTAATGACATCCAAAGAGTTAAATTTTGCTCTTATCTGACTAGACTAAATTATCCCAGAATTTCATTGGCTTGTTGTACAGCAAACTTTAAACAAGCTTTAACATGCTTTTTCTTCAGCAGTGGAGTCTGGAGTGGTGAGCATGCATAGAGGCCATGTCGTTAAGTGAATTACTTATAGTTTTCTTTGAAACAACTGTACCTGCTAATTAAAGGTCCTTTTGAAATTCTCTGCAAGTGATTCTTGACTCTTGGACAACTCTTATGATTGTTCTTTTGACTCCTCTTTCAGAAATCTTGTGAGAAGCACCTGGTCATGGCCGGTTTAGGGTGAAACGATGACCTTTCCACTTCCGGATTATGGCCCCAACAGTGCTCACTGGAACATTCAAAGCTTAGAAATATATAACCAGTGCCATCAGTATGTTTTTCAACAATAAAGATGTGAAGGTTTTGAGAAAAATGTTTGCTTTTACACATCATGAGATGCTTCTTGTGTGATACCTTGGTAATGAGAAACCTTTTTATAGGCCATCAAAAACCATTTGGTAATCAAGAAAAATATGAAAAAATCCCACAAATATACTTATAGGCATGTCTATGGAACAACAGAACTGTAGTGACATCTGACCAGCAGCTACCCTGGCTTTGATTTAAAACACTTTCTATTGTTTTGATTCTCTATACAATTGTTCTAAAGCATACCATTAAGGTTTAAAACAACCAGTATAGCTGCTATTTTCCATTTATGTTATAAACAATCTTGACATTTTGCAGCAAAAGCTTTGATGCAATGTAACCTGCCTTTAATCAGTTGTTTCATAAATAAACCTGCAATGTCAGTCTGCACAAACAAGCTCTTCTATTAGAGACAGTAACATTGAAGCAAATTGTGTTAGATGAACCCAATCTACAGAAGTTGTGTTTCAGGATCCAAAGTTTTCATGAATTTGAATGAATGGGTAACAGGGAAAGGATATTTTTAATCTGATCATTGTTCATGAAATTTCATTTTCACTTTGGCCTAATCATTTTCATTTGCACATTGCTTATCAGATAAGCAATAGAATGCAACCGCAAAGCTCATATCCCCCATTGAAAACTTTTTTTTGATAGGTAAAGAATTTCACAACTGCTTTTGCTGACCTTCAACCAGAAAATCAAGAATAGTGTCCATGAAATGTCATTTCACTTACTCACTTTTTAAGGCTGTGTGCCCAAAGACAGAAATCCAAGGAGAATCATCTAAAAATGTTATATTTGATGGCAGTTTAAAAACAAAGATCTTAATCACAGAAGTCTGATCATCTGTTTTGTTCAGTGCCTGCTTCTATTTGGGAGATGTCAATAACTTTCCTTAAGCCCCGCTTACAATTCAACCTGCTACTAAATACTTAGAATGACCCAAACCCTAACATACAGTACATTAAATAAAGTGTTGAGTAATTTTACAAATGTAATATTTTGCACATTTAAAATATAGAAGTTCTTTTGCAGAAGGATGTTTTTCAAATACTGGGATATAAAATAATATGCAAAGGGGTATTTTCAGTCAACAGGCTGCCTGCAAGTTTGGATATATGGCTCTAAAATATTAGGCTGTATCTGTGCTGTAGTTCGCCACAGGGACATAAAGAAGTGATTTGCATGTCTCCACCCATAATACAAGTCAAGTCCTCTGCACTCAACCCATTATCAATATAGTTAAGACATTGAGACAATTTGTGCCTTAAAATACAGAAAAAAATCTTAATGAATCAGATTAAAGTTGAGTGTACAACTGGCAATACCAGGGATAACTTTGTCATAGTTGGCCAGTTTAAATATATTTCAATATATGGACAAACAATCCAGTTCAGTTAAATTTGATGGCTGCTGAGCATGGAAAGCCTGCTTCAAATCATCCCATCGATTTTCGATGATATTCAAGTCGGGGGACTGTGACGGCCATTCCAGAATATTGTACTTTTCCATCTACATAAATGCCTTTGTAGATTTTAAAGTGTGTTTAGGGTCATTGTCTTGTTGGAATATCCAACCCTTGCATAATTTCAATGTTGTGACTGATGCTTGAACATTTTCCTGAAGAATTTGTTGATTTGTTGGGTTAAATTAATCTGACCCTCGACTTTAACAAGGGCCACAGTCACTGAACTAGACACACAGCCCCACAGCATGATGGAACCTCTACCAAATTTGACAGTAGGTATCAAGTGTTTTTCTTGGAATGCGGTGTTCTTCCACCATGCAAAGCACTTTTTGTTATTACCAAATAACTACATTTTTGTCTCATCAGTCCTAAGCACTTAGTTCCAATATGACTGTGGCTTGTCTAAATGAGCTTTTGCATACAACAAGCGAGTGCATGAGTGCAGAAAGGGCTTCTTTCTCATCACCCTGCCATTCAGATGTTTTTCGTGCAATTTTCGCTGATTTGTGTAGAATGATGTACAGATACACCATCTGTAGCAAGATGTTCTTGCAGGTCTTTGGAGGTGATCTTTGGGTTGTCTGTAACCATTCTCACAATCCTCTGCATATGCCGGTCCTGTATTTTTCTTGACCTGTCAGACCTGGGTTTTACAGCTACTGTGGCTGTGGCCTTTCATTTCCTGATTACATTCCTTACAGTTGAAACTGACAGTTTAAACCTCTGAGAAAGCTTTTTTAGCCTTCCCCTAAACCATGATATTGAACAATCTTTGTTTTCAGTTCTTTTGAGAGTTGATTTGAGGTCACTCTTCAGATGAGAGTCAAACAGAAGCACAACTTGCAATTGGCCACCTTAAATACCATTTCTCATTATTGGACACACTTGCTATGAAGTTCAAGGCTTAATGAGCTAATCCAACTGATTTGGTGTTGCCAGTAATCAGTATTGAGCAGTTACATGCATTCAAATTAGCAAAATTACAAAAAATTTTGCACAGCCAGTTTTTAATTTTATTTAATTTCATACAACTGAATACTGCTTCACTATAAATCTTTGTTCAGAAAACACCCCAGTACTCAGATGTTCCTGGGAATTGAAAGACATACCACTGTTATCATTTTTGTTGAAAGTGTAAATTATTATGCAGACTGAGATGGGTTCCCATTCCAATCTTTTTCAATCATACCTACATATATATATATTACAGAGAAAAGGATGTAATGTTTGAAAATGTACATTTTAAATCGGAACTTGCTGGGTAAATGGTTTACAGATACTATACCTCTATTTTACATTTGCTTAAATACAGAGGTGGATAAATGTAAAAATGTAAATGTGTAAATAAACTATATATAACATGTCACATTCAGAACTGTAGATTAAGATACAGTCTGCATTCAAGATACAATTGATATGCAGTTCACTAGTTACAAGCATGGTTCCATGGCCTGATTATGTGTCTGCTTATTTCTAAAACAAGCTGTATACTGAACACTGTCACCACTGTGCTGTGCTTCTTGAATTAGGTAATATGAATATTTATTCAGTAAAGGCTCTAAATATTGCTATGGCTTAAGGAATTTGCTGACACCCTTCTTCAAGAACAGCAGTGGTTCAGAGATACAGACGCTCACTATGTTCATCAGTTTCTCTTTAGTTCAGTTGTTAGCATGCAGATTGGTTTAAACTACTTTTTAAATGTGTGAATGCAAATTTAAATGCAAAATGTATTTATTTATAGTTATATGTGTAGTCACTAGGGTCAATGTGTTATAGAAAATATACTTTTTGACCAGGATTTAAGTCCTGGCTATGACACGACTGGCTATGAATTGGACATTATGATATACTGTAGGTAGTATGGGGGTCTGTTCATAACTTTATATTGCCATACTAATGTACTGTAGAAGTCTTGACATACTGGATGCTATCTATTAATGTTCAGGACTGGAGCCCGAGGATCAAGAAGTAGTAAGTTATTTAAGCAAATCATTTATAGGTGAGGTTATAGTTCATCAGCCTGTGAAATACCCGATCAAGGATTGCATTGTGTTCCTTCAGAGATTGTTCATGGATGAGTATGTCATCCAGATAAATTGTTACCCCAGGGATTCCTGAATGCAGCCAATCAAGGGAGTAGGTCTGGGCTGGCAGGGCCAATGAGGGCCGGGGCTCACTGGGTTTTTCCCTGTGTCCTGCAGGCCCAATCTGACCCTGACAACCTGTAGGGTTTGAGTGCAAGACACCATTTCAGATTGAGCATGAGCCTGCCCTGTACCATTCACTTGTTGTATGACTTTCTGTCCTGTTTATCAAGTTTTCTATACCATGTTATTTCCAGGCAGGCCCTTTTATTCTGATTCCAGACTAGGTTGTTTGACTGTTAAACAAGGGGTTCTTTATGTGGTTCTTAGTAGCATACAAAGTAAAATAGGTTTAAAAAAAGACACACACCCATCAAGTTCAACATTTTTAACCTGCCTAACTGCTAGTTGATCCAGAGAAAGGAAAAAAACCCATTTGAAGTTTCTCCAATTTGCCTCAGAGGGGAAACAATTCCTTCCTGACTACAAAATGGACTAGTCCCTGGATCAACTTGTACTATGAGCTATCTCCCATAACCCTGTATTCCCTCACTTGCTAAAATGCCCAGCCTGTATGACTGATTCAAGGAGAGAATTCCACATTTTCGCAGCTCTTACTGTAAAAAAACCCCTTCCAAATATTTAGGTGGAACCTCCTTTCTTCTAATCGGAATGAGTGACCTCACTTCAGCTGGAAAGACATACTACTAAATAAAGCATTAGAGAGATTATTATAAGAGCACCTTATATATTTATACATAGTTATCATATAACCCATTAGCCGCCTGCTCCAGTGTGAACAACCCAAATTTGGGCAGTCTTTCCTCATAGCTAAGATTTTCAATACATTTTACCAGCTTAGTTGCCCTTCTCTGTACCCTCTCTAATACAATTATGTCCTGTTTGAGCACTGGAGACCAAAACTTTATGGCATATTCTAGATGGGGCATTACCAGTGATCTAAAGTATACAGTTGAAGAATGAACCTCTCCTCCATTGAATCTATACCCCTTTTAATACAGCTCAAGACCTTATTTGCCCTTGATGCTGTTGACTGGCATTGCGTGCTACAGCTAAGTTTATTATCTACAAGGATTCCAAGGTCCTTTTCCATTACAGATTTGCCTATTAAGGGTATGTGGCTTGCATATTTTTACATCCAAGGTGCATGACTTTACATTTATCAACATTGAATCTGTAACATACTCATCTGTTAGGAACCTTAGAGGCTGTGGGTACAGTCAGATGCACAGGGCACCCCAGGCTTCGGAACCTACAGGGAGTAGTGCGTAACTTAGCAACTAGTCCAAAACGAGGTACCGACAAGGATTAGGCAAAACGTAGTCGAAGATCAGACGAAAAGGTCAAGTCATGCGACTGGAATCAAAGTCAATCAACAGGCAGGAGTTAAAAAACAGAAATTCAAACACGGAATAAACGCTTCAGCAGGATCTGTAAACGGAAGCCAGCTTGGGCACTATCAAAATGGAGAATTGGCCTTTTAAATTAAATTTGGCACCAGAAATTAAAATTCTGTGCCAAGTGATGACGTCATGCCGCTTGGGGTCAATGCTATCGAACCGGAACCAGCGTCACTTCAAGAAAGGTGACGTCAGCGCCGGAGATGCCCAGCCTGTATGACTGATTCAAGGAGAGAATTCCACATTTTCGCAGCTCTTACTGTAAAAAAACCCCTTCCAAATATTTAGGTGGAACCTCCTTTCTTCTAATCGGAATGAGTGACCTCACTTCAGCTGGAAAGACATACTACTAAATAAAGCATTAGAGAGATTATTATAAGAGCACCTTATATATTTATACATAGTTATCATATAACCCATTAGCCGCCTGCTCCAGTGTGAACAACCCAAATTTGGGCAGTCTTTCCTCATAGCTAAGATTTTCAATACATTTTACCAGCTTAGTTGCCCTTCTCTGTACCCTCTCTAATACAATTATGTCCTGTTTGAGCACTGGAGACCAAAACTTTATGGCATATTCTAGATGGGGCATTACCAGTGATCTAAAGTATACAGTTGAAGAATGAACCTCTCCTCCATTGAATCTATACCCCTTTTAATACAGCTCAAGACCTTATTTGCCCTTGATGCTGTTGACTGGCATTGCGTGCTACAGCTAAGTTTATTATCTACAAGGATTCCAAGGTCCTTTTCCATTACAGATTTGCCTATTAAGGGTATGTGGCTTGCATATTTTTACATCCAAGGTGCATGACTTTACATTTATCAACATTGAATCTGTAACATACTCATCTGTTAGGAACCTTAGAGGCTGTGGGTAAAGTCAGATGCACAGGGCACCCCAGGCTTCGGAACCTACAGGGAGTAGTGCGTAACTTAGCAACTAGTCCCAAACGAGGTACCGACAAGGATTAGGCAAAACGTAGTCGAAGATCAGACGAAAAGGTCAAGTCATGCGGCTGGAATCAAAGTCAATCAACAGGCAGGAGTTAAAAAACAGAAATTCAAACACGGAATAAACGCTTCAGCAGGATCTGTAAACGGAAGCCAGCTTGGGCACTATCAAAATGGAGAATTGGCCTTTTAAATTAAATTTGGCACCAGAAATTAAAATTCTGTGCCAAGTGATGACGTCATGCCGCTTGGGGTCAATGCTATCGAACCGGAACCAGCGTCACTTCAAGAAAGGTGACGTCAGCGCCGGAGATGCCCAGCCTGTATGACTGATTCAAGGAGAGAATTCCACATTTTCGCAGCTCTTACTGTAAAAAAACCCCTTCCAAATATTTAGGTGGAACCTCCTTTCTTCTAATCGGAATGAGTGACCTCACTTCAGCTGGAAAGACATACTACTAAATAAAGCATTAGAGAGATTATTATAAGAGCACCTTATATATTTATACAAAGTTATCATATAACCCATTAGCCGCCTGCTCCAGTGTGAACAACCCAAATTTGGGCAGTCTTTCCTCATAGCTAAGATTTTCAATACATTTTACCAGCTTAGTTGCCCTTCTCTGTACCCTCTCTAATACAATTATGTCCTGTTTGAGCACTGGAGACCAAAACTTTATGGCATATTCTAGATGGGGCATTACCAGTGATCTAAAGTATACAGTTGAAGAATGAACCTCTCCTCCATTGAATCTATACCCCTTTTAATACAGCTCAAGACCTTATTTGCCCTTGATGCTGTTGACTGGCATTGCGTGCTACAGCTAAGTTTATTATCTACAAGGATTCCAAGGTCCTTTTCCATTACAGATTTGCCTATTAAGGGTATGTGGCTTGCATATTTTTACATCCAAGGTGCATGACTTTACATTTATCAACATTGAATCTGTAACATACTCATCTGTTAGGAACCTTAGAGGCTGTGGGTACAGTCAGATGCACAGGGCACCCCAGGCTTCGGAACCTACAGGGAGTAGTGCGTAACTTAGCAACTAGTCCAAAACGAGGTACCGACAAGGATTAGGCAAAACGTAGTCGAAGATCAGACGAAAAGGTCAAGTCATGCGGCTGGAATCAAAGTCAATCAACAGGCAGGAGTTAAAAAACAGAAATTCAAACATGGAATAAACGCTTCAGCAGGATCTGTAAACGGAAGCCAGCTTGGGCACTATCAAAATGGAGAATTGGCCTTTTAAATTAAATTTGGCACCAGAAATTAAAATTCTGTGCCAAGTGATGACGTCATGCCACTTGGGGTCAATGCTATCGAACCGGAACCAGCGTCACTTCAAGAAAGGTGACGTCAGCGCCGGAGATGCCTACCCTCATGCTGGAAGAGAAGCGCTGGGAGGTAAGGATGACATAAGATTTCCCGGCATGTCTTACAGAATGTGAAACAATTTTGTCAGGCTTGACAAAGGGGCGTGACCCCGAAACGTTGCTCACTTCCGCTTTAAACGTGCAAGGGGTTCCTTGGTTGCAGCAGCCTGTTTGCCGTGGATATTTTCTTAAATGTCTTACAGAACCTCATTTGCACTTAGCTGCCCAGATTGCCAGATTGCCAGTCTGTAAGGATGCCGCATCCTGGATCGAATGAATTGGGCTGGATAGTTTTGTGTCATCTGCAAACACTGATACATTACTTACAAGACCCTCCCCTCAGTAATTTATGGAAAAGTTAAATAAAAGTGGACCCAATACTGAGTCAAAAGGCAGGCGGAGATCAATCAGAGGAATCCAAGGCAGGCCAAGTAATTATCAGAAATCAGACTAATCATAAGAATCAGGTTCAGGATCAACAGCAAGGAAATAACCAAGCACCCTTTGCTTCCTTCTACGTCTATTTGAGGGAAAGGATTTGGAATCAAAAGTACAGATGCAGTGTATTTGCATCCGATGTGATGCACGGGCGTGAATATACACGCACGTAAATCTGCTATATGCACTGGCAGTGAACTCCAAGGATGCGCAAAAGAATTTGCACCCCCACGTCTGTGCAAAACACACAGTGGAACCAAGCGGAGCCTTACATTGAGATGTTAGCTTGCAGTGTTCCAGTGAGTATGACATGGAGTTGGACATGGAAAAAGTAAAGCGATAACATACTTAACTGTGATTTTCCTTTCCTGGCAAATCTGTCATGAGATTCCCAACCCATTTACAATTGCTAAAAAAAAATTGCAGAAAACATATAAATCATAATCCCTGGTTAATCTATCAGGTTGTAACATGTTTAATAAATGTATGCAATACAGCAGCAGCAGGAACAAAGCCTCAGCCTGATGACATTACATGTAATGACGCCTAAGGAACTGAATTTTTGTCTAGAAGCTTGAACTCTGCCTCAATGAATGAGTTTGATGATCTTAATCTAGACATTGATTTATACCGTTTTTATAGTTGAAAACCAATTTTAGTTTGAAACCTGAACAGATAGATGTCATTAAGGCTGGGGGGTTAAGATTAACATTGTTTGACCTGAGAAATAAGAGTAGTATTTGCCTGCCTACTAGTTATTCCCCTGTTGAGACATACAGTATACACAAAAGATTATGAACGATAAACAGAAATTGGTGTATTCCATAGCAATGAATTCATTTGCATATGAGATGCATGCTTTGGGTGGGCTTAAAGGAACAGTTTAACGGAAATATTTAAGGAATGTTTTTTTTAAGTAATTCATTTGTAATGTACTGTTGCCCTGCACTGGGAAAAAATGTTGTGGTTGCTTCAGAAAGACAACTATAGTTTATATAAAAATGCTGCTGTGTAGCCATGGTGGCAGCCATTCAAAGCTGAAAAACCTCATATATATGTAGGGAGATGAAAATCTTAGACACCCTTACACTTTACAGACAGGCACATCCCTAGTAATATGGACACCTCAGTGGGTCCTTATGGGGACCTTGTGCTTATGTAACCCCTGTAGTTCACACAGTGTACACCAGATGGCATTGTGCCAGAGTATAAAAGGTTTAGGAACCATGTGTTCTGGGTCCATTGCTTTAGCCCAACCAAGCAGGCTGGAAGGGAATGGGTAGTGTCGACCCTAGGCACCTTGGCCCTAGTAATTAGACAGCTATATGCATTTATAGATCGCTCTAGGAGTGATAGAGAGGTTATTTAGTTGAGCAGCTCAAGGCTCCGCCGAGGAGATTAGAGGGATTAAGATCCCAGGGTATTACTGACCCAGAGTAAGGAACCAAGTGTTGAGATAGGGATGTCAGGAGTTCCCCTAGTCTGCCACTGGAAGATATCCTGAAAACTGGGCAATACCCATCACATGCTGTCAACTTACTCTCTGCTGTATATTCCCTAGCCTGTGGGGATTCAGCCTATACATGCTTTGAGTATATGCTTCCTTTATGCTGCTGTGTATGTTCTATACTCCATTGTGGATCAATGTGCTGAATGATCTATGTGCTATTGTTCAATAAACACAGTTCTTGGTTCAAACGTTAAAGAACTACTGGCGCCCATCATTGTGCTATCGCACCAGGTTACAGTTACACTACACCCTACCTCCACCGCGTTGCGAGGGCTTACCCCTGAGAAAGAGAGCTCATCTGTGGTATCAGCCCACAAAGGAAAGTAGCTAAAACTGCCCTAGCACAAGTCAGTTTACTATAGCGGTACATTTACATAGCAGATAACAGATACACTCTGTAGAATACATTGGTAACTTTTCTGTTTTTACTATGTAACCTGTGCCTTTTCTCCTTTTTTTAAACTGAATGGCTGCCCCTATGGCTACATGGCCTCTTGTTTATAGTTTATTTATTTTACCATTGGGGCATACTCCTTGCAAATTGAAATGATTGGCACCATGAGAGGGTTGAACATGATCTATAAATTATTCCACTGTTTTTAAACCACTGGCGCCCAAAGTTATTGAGAAAGGGTGCATGCTGTGTGCCTATACCAGTGTGGTATGCCTTCCTCCATTTAATAAGCGAGGGCCCATCTGAAGATAAAGAATCGAATAATATTAGTGCCTACCAGGAGTTACTGGGAGTTAGACTCCTTGCTAGGGGTCCCTACCCAAACAATATACCATAAACAGAGCATGTTTTGGGACACCTCCCCATGCACCTGTTACACGTCAAAAATCAGGAATGCAAATTTGGGTTTTTAAAACTCGAATGTTCAAGCTTTAGTAAGCCTAAAAACTCCAAAAACTCAAATTAAAATCAGCATCTAAAAGTTGGTAAAAGTTTTTTGATTTCAAGTTATTTTCAATTAGAGTGTTTATAATTTATTGAAATTTAGGCTAGTTAATTTAAAATGAATGATATAATTTCATATGCATTGCCGTTTCATTTATAAACAACTGAAATTTGCAAGTTTTTTTCATAAATAAGCACATAGTCAATATTTTTTTAGTTTTTTTTAATTTGAAAAACCCTTTAAAAAAAAAAAAAGAGTGTTGATAAATATGCCCCATAATCAAGCACTTAGGCATTCTGGGAGCTAAATAATGAATGAATGAATGACATAGTTTTATATCTAGGTGTTAGTATCAGTAGATGAGGGGAAGTACTCTGTACAGTTCTAGGCTTTGGCTGAGGATTTCTTTATAGAATGGAACAAGCTATTTTTCTGCAGTAAGCCTTTATCTTCCTGAAAGGAAAAGTTTAAATACAGGGAAGTATCTAATTGTTAACAGATTATGATAGGAATAGGCTCCATGCTGACAAGGAACATTTTATAGCTCTAATTGAATAGACTATTACATGAAATTCTTATTGAATTCTATGTGCATCTCCCCGTGGACTCTGATCCCACTAATCTGTTAAATAATAAATTGATTTGATATTCTCATGGGCACATTCAACAGGCTGATTTCTCCATCTACTCCTAGAATAAAAATTAAATATCATATATTAATGAGAGAGGATACAAACCACCGGGGGAAACATGTTAATATAATTAAAGAAATAAACAATTATACAGATTTAACATCAGTTTTAAATCATACCATTATGCCAGCGAGTGTAACCCCGGCAGTGAGAAAATAATTATACTTTGTATTTTCTGAGATAAATTTTCTGAGATATATGAGTCAGATGAGGGCAGAGTCTTTTAACTCTTTAAAGCATTCAGAATCAGATTTAAATCAGAGACTTTGAGGGGAACTGCACATCTGTTTTTTATACATTAATATATTTTAAATGTAAGCAGTATTGTGTGAATCCTTCAGGGGTTTTTTTCCTCACATTTCAGGGCAGTTTGCATGACTAAGTACTCCATCATTTTCTCTGGCTGTCACTCATTTAGAGTAATTTACATACCTACTGTGGATTACAGTAATTTAAAATAAGAGTTAGTATGAACCCTACTAAGATGAAGCTCTGAGATCTGCTCAGTCCATAAAAGTTTTAACTTTGCAGTCAGATTTGCAGTTTTATGAGATTAGATGAGAAATATTGAGTGGCTTTAAAGGGAAACTATCAGCGAAAGGATAACGATTTTATTTGTTCCTGAAAGATTCAGGGGCACATTTACTTAGCTCAACTGAAGGAATAGAATAAAAAATACTTCGAATTTCGAAGGTTTTTCTTGGCTACTTCGACCATCGAATTGGCTACTTTGACCTTCGACTACGACTTCAAATCGAACGTTTCGAACTAAAAATAGTTTGAATATTCGACCATTCGATAGTCGAAGTACTGTCTCTTTAAAAAAACTCTCGACCACCTACTTCGCCACCTAAAACCTACCGAGCATCAATCTTAGCCTATGGGGAAGGTCCCCATAGGCTTTCTAGCCAATTTGGGATTGAAGGAAAATTGTTAGATCTATGTATTAAAATCCTTTGAATCGTTCGATTCGAAGGATTTAATTGTTAATTATTCCTTCGATCGAACGAATTGCGCTAAATCCTCCGACTTCGATATTCGAAGACGAAGGATTTAACTTAGAGAGTTGAATATCGAGGGTTAATTAACCCTCGATATTCGACCATTAGTAAATATGCCCCTCAGTGTTTAGTAAGAGGAAGCAGTGCTGAAAATATTGATTACCTTTGATTTTGTAGATGCTCGTGTCATTTTTGTTATGCCATGGGGAGGGGGATTTAAATGGTAGCATGTTCTTAATTTTTCTATGAATTAAACATTCATAAAATGCATTAGGAATATTTAAAAGAGAAGTAAACCCATCTCTCTGGGTCTCTGAGCCAAAGAATCTCAACACTGGAAACTATGGCAATGCATCTTTACCTGGCCTCTGGCCTAATCACAGCTGCATCAAGTTAAAAATAAAGTGCAGGGGGGAGCTCAGGGGTGGAGGAGATGTGTCTTCGGTGGGGAGAGGAGGAGTGTTGAACAACCTTACACCTCTTATTTTTAGCTCTTGTTTGAGGTTTCGAAGAGGAGCGGAAACCTAAGCAGTGTTCTTAAAGGAATACTGTCATAGGAAAACATGTTTTTTTTTTTTAAAAAAAATGTATCAGTCAATAGTACTGATCCAGCAGATTTCTGCACTGAAATCCATTTTTCAAAACAGCAAACAGATTTTTCTATTTAATTTTGAATTCTGACAATGGTCTAGAGGTATTGTCAGTTTCCTAGGTGCCCCCAGTAATGTGACTTGTGCACTCATAAACTTCAGTCACTTTTTACTGTTGCACTGCAAATTGGAGTGATATCAGCTCCCCTCTCTTCTCCCCCCAGTAGCCTACCAGCAGAACAATGGGAAGGTAATCAGAAAACAACTCCCTGGTAGATATACGAACAGCATTTAATAGTAAAAATCCATGTCCCACTGTGACACATTAAGTTACATTGAGTAGGAGAAATAACAGCCTGCCTGAAAGCAGTTCCATCCTTAAGTTCTGGCTCTTTCTGAAAACACATAGCCAATCAATATGACCTGAGATGGTTGCCTACACACCAATATTAAAATTAAAAAAAATACACTTCTTGTGTTAGGAATGAAATTTTACATGGTAGAGTGAATTATTTCTAGTGTAAACAGTGTAATTTAGAAATAAAAACTGCCTCAAAACAATCATGACAGAACCCCTTTAAGAAAATAGTATGGATTTGCTTCCCTTTTAAAAAAAAGTAATTATGGTGTCAGTTAAAACCAATATTGTTTGCAGTATTAAAATGTTTTCCTGTTCTCTTGGAGAAAGCCAATTCTGGGTAACCATGTGACTATTTCTGTCTCTTATAAGGATAGGAATCAGTGTCCCACAGGGCAAAGTAGGACTAGCATTCTTTACCAAGCTCATTAACTTGTAATGAACAACAGTGCAGGTATGGGATCTGTTATCTGGAAACCCATTATCCAGACAGTTCTTAATTATAGAATGGCAAAATTACAGAAAAGGAAATTTCCCTGTGGTAATAACAGTACCTTGTAAATGAAGGTAACTAAGCTGCATGATTGCATATTGGTGACAACACAATCCTTTTGGTTTTATTTTATGCTTATACTGTACCTCAAGTCTGCTACACATGATTTAGAGATCCATATTACAGAACAAACTCTTATCCAGAAAACCCCAGGTCGCAAGCATTCAAGATAATAGATCATATACCTGTATGTGTCATCCGTCTATGCTGTCTGACTGATTGGCCAATGGGACAAACGGATACCATATAATGGGCCATATGTTATATTGCTGTATTTCTATTGTCCTGATTTGAGAAGTTGCAGCTCTTGTTCATTTCCTCTTCTGTAGTTAGTGCTGTGGTCTGTTTAGTTGCTTTATACTACAGGCACCCTTACAATGAATATGCTTATTAGCTAGTTAATCTGTTATAAAGGATCACTGTTTCCACCCACCAGTACACTAAGCAACTCTCATGCGTATGTATTGTATGAAAAATACAGTCAGAGTCTTAGAGATTATTTTTCTTCATTAATTCCAAATCATAAATGCATAATAAATAGAAATACAAGCTGTTTTGTCAAGATACAGATAGAGCACTGTTGAAAACCACATACAAACAAAACCCCAAACAGCTTAGTACTTATAATGCTAAACAAGAATTCTAATAAACAGGAGGCACTGGAGGTTCTTCGGGAGTGTATGTTATAATTTTTATAGCTAACTAGATTTTTTGCACTAAAAATGTATTAGACAATATAAGGCAGCTAAATGTGATCAATAGCTGGCCATTAAAGAGACTGAGAAACACAGTGTTTAATTATTTACACAGTGTGTGTGTTACACTGCTAGGCTGGGAAAGTGAATCACTTCCTTTACAAAGCAAAAATAAGGAAATATTGCCATAATGAGTTAATAAGTTAAGAGTGTAGCATAACAATGCTTAATAACAAGTACAGAGGAAAACCTGGTATTTTCATTTCGTCTGTCAAAAAGCTACTCTGGCTTTTCTTTTTTCTTTTCTCCTCTCATGGCCCGTGCCATCTGGCACATTTATTAGATTAGAACTGTACT
The DNA here is from genome assembly GCF_017654675.1 of Xenopus laevis. Lineage (NCBI taxonomy): Eukaryota > Metazoa > Chordata > Amphibia > Anura > Pipidae > Xenopus > Xenopus laevis. The sequence continues at coordinate 57,130,603 of NC_054388.1, read as the reverse complement.
TCTGCAAAGCTCTGTGAATTTGCATGAAGTATTATAGGCTGCAAAAGAATCCCAGCGAGAGGTGAAAAAGATTACTATTTGTGGTTGAATCAGCCAGGCCAGTGGATACTTTTTAAGAGCAAAGTGTTTGACCTTGTTAAATAAATGTTAATTCAGAGCTTTTTCTTCTAGGACCCATTCATAAAGGACGGTACCATTCAAACAGCTGAAGGAGATACTTTTAATTCAATATAGTAGACCTGTTCTTCAAAATGAATTCTTTAGGTTTTAAAAAGCTGGGCATCAAGGATGGCTGTCATCATTTCATAGTTTAAGATGATTGTGACACAGCCTACAATCAGAATGGAATCATATGTTAAAGTAACTACCTATAGTCGCCTGGACCTACCAAGGAGGCTTAGTATTGACAACCATTTACCCCACACAAGGAGATAGTGAATCAATGGAACTTGATATCTGATTCATTTTTACCCAGTCTGCACTAAAATAATATAGATAAACTAAATAAACTGCTATTCTCCCCAGTGATACAAACTATTTCAACTGAATACATACTATATACAAACTCAAACAATACAATGTGCCAGTTGCCAGGTTAGTACTTCTTTATATCAGAACACCACACATTAATAACAAAAGTCAATTTACAGGTTTATTTAAATATTCACAAATATTAGATAGGGTGAAAGGAACAATTTATGTAAAAATATAAACTGGCTTAATAGACTTTGCAATATATAAAAATGTCTCTAATATAGTTAGTTAGCAATGTAAGTAATGTATAATGGCTCGAGTGACTGGATTTCTAACATAACATATCAGAACACTCCTAACTCTGAATTAGTCAGTGACTTGAAGGGTGGCCACATGACCACTGTTCAGTGAGTTTGCAATTGATCCTCAGCATTCAGCTCAGATTCAAAAGCAACAGATATGACCCATGTGGCCCCCCTCAGGTCTCTGATTGGTTACTGCCTGGTAACCAATCACTGGAACCAAGATAGCTGAAAAGCAGGAAGTGGTGTTCTGTTACACATCCAGTCACTCCAGCCTTTATACTGGAGTATCTAACTATATCTATTTATCTATTTACCCAGTTTGTATACTGAACAATTCCTTTAATAGTACTAATCAGACTTTACTATGAAATCCACTATACAAACAGATTATGTGACAGCATTTCTCTTAAAATTAGAAAAAAACATACAGCAGTCCAATAGCAGTCCAACATTACTAACCTGATCAATGACTTGTTTTTGGTAGAAATGATATACAGTATCTACCTGGCAAACAATTTACTAGTAAGTGTAGTAGCGTAAAAACAACACACCCAACAGTCATGATGCTGAGTATGTGTAATTAAATCATTAATTGAAGCTTGTCCAAATGATAGAAGTGTTCAAAATCATAATAGCTTGTTCCAAATAATAGCAGAGTGGAGTTCAATTAGTGAGGTCATTCACTCTGTGAAAAAACAGGTGTCAGTTGCGACCCTTATTTAAGGAAGGAAGGCAGCAAATGTTGTGCATGCTGGTAATAGTGCATTTCTCTCACAATCTGAGTAAAATAGGTTGTACCAGACATTGTTCAGAAGAACAGCATACTTTGATTGAAAAGTTGATTTGAGAGGGAAAACATATAAAGAAGTGTAGAAAATAGTTACATAGTTAAATTGAGTTTAAAAAAGACAAAGTCCATCAAGTTCAATTCCTCCAAATGAAAACCCAGTATCCATACACACACCCCTCCTTACTTTCACATACATTATATATACCCATACCTATACTAACTATAGAGTTTAGTATCACAATACCCTTTGATATTATGTCAGTCCAAGAAATCATCCAAGCCATTCTTAAAGGCATTTACTGAATCAGCCATCACAACATCACCCGGCAGTGCATTCCACAACCTCACTGTCCTGACTGTGAAGAACCCCCTACGTTGCTTCAAATGAAAGTTCTTTTCTTCTAGTCTAAAGGGGTGGCCTCTGGTACGGTGATCCACTTTATGGGTAAAAAGGTCCCCTGCTATTTGTCTATAATGTCCTCTAATGTACTTGTAAAGTGTAATCATGTCCCTTCGCAGACACCTTTTTTCCAGAGAAAACCCCAACCTTGACAGTCTACCCTCATAATTTAAGTCTTCCATCCCTCTAACCCGTTTAGTTTCATGCATTCTCCAGGTGAGGCCATACCAGGGATCTATAAAGTGGCAAAATTATTTTCATCCTTTTTTATGCAAGACAGAACTTTATTTGCTTTATTGACCACAGAATGAAGCTGCCCAGAATTAGGCAAAGTGTTATCTACAAAAAAAACCTAGACATTTCTCATTTAAGGAAACTCCCAACACACTGTCATTTAGTGTATAACTTGCATTTATATTATGTTTGCCAAAGTGCATAAACTTGCATTTATCAATATTGAACCTAATCACTCTGCAAAGTGGCAGCATCCTGCATGGAACCTATAGTTCTGCACAATTTAGTAGTATCTGCAAAAATAGAAACAGTACTTTCAATGCCCACCTCCAAGTCATTAATAAACAAGTTGAAAAGCAAAGGACCCAGTACAGAGGCCTGCGGTACTCCACTAACAACACTGGTCCAATTTGAAAATGTTTCATTTACCACCACTCTTTGTAGTCTATCTTTTAGCCAGTTCTCTATCCATGAACAAATACTATGTTCCAGGCCAACATTCCTTAATTAAAACTGTAACATTCTGTGTGGCACTGTATCAAATGCTTTAGCAAAGTCTAAGTAAATCACATCCACTGCCATCCCAGAATCGAGGTCTCTACTTACCTTCTCATAAAAAGAAATTAAGTTAGTCTGGCAAGATCTATTATGCATAAAACCATGCTGGCACAAACTCATAGTATTATGATGTGCTATGAAGTCCAGTATCTTATCCTTTATTAACCCTTCAAAACCCTTTCCTACCACGGTTTGTCGGTTTCCTAGACGGTTTGTCAGATGACCCCCAAACACTGAATTCAAGCCACAGTACACTGTGAAGCCAGTCAGTGTCAGACAAGGGATGCCAGGGGCCACCAGAAAACCTTAGACCGTGGGCCCAATTTCCAAACTATTATGCCTATTCTCCTAACTCAACCTCTTAAAGTCTTTTATATCAACTTACTATACTCTATTCTTCAATTATTACAAATTTATTTCCATAAAGAAATAAGGAATGACCATGAAATAGGCCAAATGTTTAGAAACAAGAGGGCCCACTGACACCTGGGCCCATCTGGAGTTTTCCTGGTATCCCAGTGGGCCAGTCCAACACTGAAGCCAGTGAAGCATGGTGGCACAAGCATCATGATATGGGGATGTGTCTCGTACTATGGTGTTGGGCCTATTTGTTGCTTAGCAGGGATCATGAATCAGTTTCAATACATCAAAATACTTGAAGAGATCATGTTGCCTTTCACCAAAGAGGAAATGCCCTTGAAATTGGTGTTTCAACAAGACACACCAGTAAATGAGCAACATCTTTGGTTCCAGACTAACAAGATTGTCGTTATTGAGTGGTCAGCCAAATCCCCAGACAGTGGTTATACAGCTAAATATTAGTTCAATGATTCAAGGAAAAGCAAAATCTTGAAACATTTTTCAGTTTACATATCTAATCTAAACCGTAAGAGATCGCTAATCTTCTAGAAAATGTGAGCTGTCCTGTAAATTTAAGCTGCTGACATTGGAGAGCTTGTAACGGCAATGGGGAAGTATCATACATGGTTTTGTACCCTTTAAAATAAGATAGTTGTATATTTATAACACAAATTATATGCCCTTATTATGAGAGATCATGATACTCTAGCAGTACTAAATCTGTAAAACTGCATCAACTTAGATTTTTGGCTCCAGTCTGGAACATGCATAGTGGAAGCTAATCTGGCTCTGGTTTCTACTGTGTATGCTTCAAGTCATCAGTTTCTGCTTAACATGGGATCCTCACCCCCAGGCATGAACTGGGATTCAGCAGCAGCAGTAGAGTGTCAACAGTCCATTCAGGGATGGCAAGTATGCAGCTCGATGGGTGGCAGTTTAAAATAGGATGTAGAGTTGTATTGTTGTTAAAAAGAAAATCTCTGTTTCAAAATGTTACAACTTTGTGCATGTGCACATATATATATATATATATATATATATATATATATATATATATATATATATATATATATCTGACATAATTGCTGCTAACTGGAGAGTATACAAAGAAATACACTTCACAGCTGTTATGTACATGAAAACGGTTGTGGTACAATACAGTAACAGTTTAGCTTAATTTAAACTTGAATTCATGTATTAAAAAAATTTCCATATAGGCCCCAGTGGAGCTTACAATTGAAGGTTTCATATCACATTCTCATGCATTATGGTCATGTGATTAGCAGTTGTTAATGCAAACTGCTTTGAAACTCACTGGCATTTCAAAAAGATGAAAGGATTTATTTAAAAGACCCCAGGTGCAAGGGGTACAGAATTGTGAGCATGTGCTACTGGGGTCTTGCTACACCTCACACAAGATTAAAATTAAATGATACTTACTGTTAGTTAGGAAAAGTGTATGGGCGTTAAAGAGAATGTTTGCATCCCTCTGCCCACTGCTCGTGAATACATTTCAATTGGACAGGGGTAAAGTACAAACAACATTGTGGCTTGTGCTTAGTTTTATTTTTTTGCTTTACAAAAAAATTCTGAGCTTGTGCTCAGAAGTTAATCTGTCCTAACCGTTATTGCATTTTATAGAGCTGACACAGACGTTTTAAAGACATTGTTCAGTATGAAAATGAACACTGGGTAAATAGATAGGATGTGCATAATAAAAAAAATATTTCTAATATAGTTAGTTAGCCAAAAATGTAATGTATAAAGGCTGGAGTGACTGGATGTCTACCATAATAGCCAGAACACTACTTCCTGCTTTTCAGCTCTCTTGGTTTCCACTGACTGGTTACCAGGCAGTAACCGATCAGTGAAGTTGGGTTATTTTCTGTTATGTTAGACATCCAGTCACTTAGGCCTTTATACATTTTTGGCTAACTATATTAGAAATTTTTTTTATTTTGAACAGACTATTTATTTAATTAGTTTTTATTTTTGCACTGAACTGTTCCTTTAATGGTACTATATAATAAAAGTAGTGTTTTAACTGAGACCTGTTATTTAGTCTGATATACTACTTATAAGGGGTTGTGCAACTGTATTAGAGTCCCTTTGACTTTTTATTTCTAACATGATTTTCCAACATTAGCTAAATAATCCTGCATACCCTTTAATGTCTGCCTCTTGCAGAGTGGAGGGGGGGTGCTTTCCCATTGCTCTTATTCTTTATACTCTAAATCCCATTGAGAGTAGTGATGAGCACATTTTATTTCACCAGACATGGATTTGTGGTGAAATTCTGCATTTCACAATCTGCAAAACAGTTTCTGCAACAAAAAATGGCTGTTGACTTTAATGTATTTGGAATGAGTAAAAAAATCGTTGCATGTAAAAAAAATTGTCGCCTATTGACTTCAATGCGTTTTGTTTCCGTTTTGTAAATTTTTTGGCAGTATTGTGAATTTTTCGGCCAAACAGGACAGATTTGCTCATCACTAAATGAGAGCCCATTTCATAGTAAATAGAAGGCTGCCTTCTTTAGTTAGATGAAGAACATATACTGTACATATTTGAACACACTTATTTATATCGTACAAACTGCATAAAAACATTGTAGACAACAGCAAATTGCTTTTCCTCTAAAGCCAAAATGCATGTTTTTAAACTTCAGGTATAACACAAATATATTTATTACATAGAAATATTAATTTTCATTAATAAACTTCTTTGGAGAAAAAAAAGATAAAAGCAATTAAACAAGAGAATGGCTGTTACTAAATATATCACAGAAATTATATGTTAATTTTCAGCCTTCAGCACACAGCTTCCTCCCACACAATCCATTGCATGCCAATTAATGCTTCACCAGGTCTCCAAAACATTTTTTTATAAAGTCACATTAGTTTTTAGCAATACATCATACATTTTCCAATGTTTACAGTAGCTACATATTGCATCCATTTAAATACCCTAATGCATTTAATATGACAAAATATCCTCTTCAAAAATCTCCAATTGATAATTGCATAATTGATAGCTGCAATCGGGTAATTCAGTTAAGTTGCTTACCCTTTCACTTTCATATCTGCTGACAGTTCGTCTAGTAGTTCTAGTTCAAGCACGAGAGGTAGAGAAATCATCACTTCTAAGACAAAAAAGGGATAGCTCTTTGTCAAGGTTGGGACTTCTGTTGTCTTCCATTTGGCTGTAATTGCAATTGTCAATTGGTTGTGAGGATCTAGTTGACCATAGAATGACAATATTTATGAATTTATGTCCTAAAAACATGGATTTCCTAGGGATATGACTGTCTGGGTGGTCTGCAAAAAGTCTTTGAAACCTATCTTAATTATACAACATATTACAATAATTTATATGTGTCCCGTTTTTCTAGTACTAGTTGTCACCATTTTTATGGGATTGTGCCAAATGAGCATGTTTTTGTGCCCAGAAAAAATTAGAAAAACTGCTGATGTTATTATTTGCACCACTTGCTTTCCCCATCAACCAATTGGTAAAGACCTCCCCGGGTGCCATGTTTGGAGGAAATTTGCAACATGGGATCCTTTTTTTCCTATGAAGAATCATAATGGAATAATAATGGAAGGGCCCTTCTCTAACAAGGCAGGGCGATACATTTGCCAAAGGTTTGGAAAAATGTATCTGTGTTGGCACTGTATTTATTCTCACGAGTATAAATCAAAAGTCTTCCTCGCACACCCTGGCCGTCTCAAATAGTAGCTCCCTGGTGCCCAGTGAGAGAATAATCGGTTAACTCTAAACCAACCAGGAATAGTGAGAAAAACACCAGCACACAGGGATACTGTAAGCAGGGCAGACCCTTGCTGATAGCAACTTTGTTGCAATTGTTTTCTATTTGTTTAATTATAGTTTAATTTTTAGGTGGTTACTTTACTGGAATATATTGGACACTTTCTTTTAATTCTTTGCTGGACAATTTTGTACACTAAAAGTACTGTGATTCTGTGGCATTTGAAACTGGATACTTCAGTGAACTTTTTTCACATGGACATTTCTCTACGGATTCTAATGATCCGATGTGGATCCAATTGGTCCTTTACAATAGGTGTAATTTTAATTAACCAATGACATGCACTATGCTTTAAATTTTTTGTGTAGGTTTGATCTGTATACTTGACAAAGGGGTTCTCCCCAAAATGTTGCATCACACAATAAATCAGCAAGGGCCTGCCCTGCTAGCAGTATCCCTGTGTGCCGGTCAAGGTTAGGCAACTTGGCCGGTCCCGGCTGGGTGCACATGTGCATTCGCAAATTGCCGCATGTGTGGAAGCACTAATTGACGGGAAAACATCAGGGAGACAGGGGACCGGACATGGGGTAAGCGACAGAAAAAGTACGTGCCTGAGTGCCCACCCAGCTAGGCATGTGCCTACTTTGCGTACCCCTAGTTCTGGCCCTAGTGCTGGTGTTTTTCTCACTATTACTGTTGCTTTATTCTGCCATGTGCTTAGGAATATTATACGTTGAATTGGAACCAAGAATCTAGGAAGAATTCTGTGTAGAAAATGAACACTGACCAGAAAGACAAAAAATTGTCCATTTGCAGCTGTGGTGTAACTATAGAGCAGTGATCCCCAACCAGTAGCTCTTGAGCAACATGTTGCTCACCAACCCCTTGCATGTTGCTCCCAGTAACCTCAAAGCAGAAGCTTATTTTTGAATTCCAGGCTTGGAGGCAAGTTTTGGTTGTATAAAAACCAGGAGCACTGGCAAACAGAGCCTCAATGTAGGTTGTAAATCCACATAGGGGCTGCCAAATGGCCAATCACAGCACTTATTTGGCACCCCAAGAACATTTTTCATGCTAGTGTTGCTTACCAATTCCTTTTACTTCTGAATGTTGCTCACGGCTTCAAAAGGTTGGGGATCCCTGACTATAGAGGAAGCAGACCCAGCAGTCGCAGGGGGCCCAGGGACCGGGAGTCCCAGACTGCAAGAACTGCTTCCCCTATAGCCAACAAAAATCCCCCCTTCCCCAGATGCTCTCTTACCTGCGGCTGGGAAACAGTGTTGTGACTTTATTTTTGTATTATTAATTGCACACAACTATGTTATCAGTACATAATAACATAAAGAAATCATAAATTACCAAGCATGTGTATACATAGCTACTGGAATTGATTGCATTAAAACAGCAAAGATATTGCTAGCCTCTTTATTTAACAATATTCTATGGCTGGTTTGTGTGTATTCTCCACAGATGCCTTGTTACTGTAATCCTGTTGTAGGATATTGCAACCGTACACTAATTGGGGAATGTAATAAAAGTCACAAAGAGGAAAACTATTTGAATGAATAAGAATAAAAATTAGCATTTCATAATGTAATATTCTATATTAAACTATTATCAGTGATGGACGGATTTGTCCTGTTTCGCTTCCCTGAAACGCAAATTTTGATGGCAACCAGGTAATTTATGATTTCTATGTAATTATGTACTGATAAGATAGTTGTGTGCAATTAATAATACAAAAATAAAGTCACAACACTGTTTCCCCACCACAGGTAAGAGAGCATCTGGGGAAGGGGGGATTCTTGTTGGCTATAGAGGAAGCAGACCCCGCAGTCTGGGACTCCCTTTTCCCTGGGCCCCGCTGTGATTGCTGGGCCTGCTTCATCTATAGTCACACCATAGCTGCAAATGGACAATCTATTGTCTTTCTGGTCAGTGTTCATTTTCTTCACAGAATTCTTCCTAGATTTCTGGTTCAAATTCAATGTATAACCCCCAAGCACATGGCAGAATAAAGTAACAGTGACTGTCACTGAAAAATTGGTTAGCGGAGGCTCCAAAATGGAGAACAGACCCCTGGGGGGGTTAATGAATGTCTGTTCTCCATTTTGGAGCCTCCGCTAACCAATTTTTCAGTGGAGGGCAGATAGCTGCAGTAAATAAATGACCCATGTGATTCTCATAATTATGACTTTAGCAGGCATGGGTATGAACTTAGGAATACCTGTCTGTTAAAAGGGTTGTTCACCTTCCAATAACTTTTTTCAGATGAGATGTTTTCAGATTGTTCACCGTAAGCAAAGACTTTTTTCAATTGCTTTCCATCTTTTATTTTATACAATCTCCCAAAATTTAAAGTTAAAATGTCATGTTCCTGCCTCTAGTGTCTCAGTCTGGCAGCCCAGTAGTTATGTGCGGGTCAAGAAAAACACGACCCATACAAAACCAGGACCCGTCCCCCATTAAGCATCCACCCACACCTGACTTCATCCTTCCTTTTATAGACCCGCGGTGACTCGCCCTGCTGATGACATCAGAAAAGGGACAGGTAGGCACGTGCCTATAAAACTGGAAGCCAGCAGTGTAAGGCAGCAGGCAGTGAGAGCAGGTAGAAGAGCTTAACCTACCCACGACCTGCAAATGGGGCAGCAAAGTCAGCCCGAACCTGTAGTTAAACCCACGTATCCTTTGGGTATCGGGCCGGCCTAGATATTGATACAGCTCAGTGATCCAGGATCATTCTGAACTATAACTAGTTACAATTACATTTAGTTGATAGAATTAGAAATACATTTCTCAGCAGAATCTGTGGAATATTAGTATTAGTAATATTAGTGTTGAGCATTCCATGTGGGTTATGTAATTAAAGGCACTATGCTTGCCCAGGAGCAGTAACCCATAGCAACCAATCAGCAGGTAGAATTTACTGGTCACCTGTTTAAAAGCAAACCTCCCATTGGTTGCTATGAGTTACTCCTCCTGGGAAACCTTAGTGCCTTTTACTACATATGGGGGCATATCTCTTTTGGACTTTTACACAGGGTCAAAGTAAATGACCCTTAGTATGTACATTTAATATAGGAGAAAGCACTTGTGTGCTAAATTTAAATTGTAATGTGCTTTCAAGAATTTAGCAAGAAACTGACTTTTAGAAGAGTTTATGAGAAGCAAGTATGAAAAATATCTTGGTAGAAGTGTCAGCAGCACATGAATATTTAAAGCTTATTTCTAATTTACCTTCATCTTTCCCAGAAAAATTTAGCAAACTATCCTTACATTGCCATGTTTCGCTTGTACATTTCCATGCTAGGCAGTTGCAGAAGTCGTGCACCTAGAGCCTTATTTATTGCACACCGTAGCTGCAGACTGCATGTCACCTAGAGGGAAGTATATTATATACAGAAATGCTTTGGTTGGATTTTAGTATTATTCAGATGTGTCTATTTTCTTATTTTGTGTATTCAGGAAGTTACCTCGCAATTCAGATTTTTACTATAAATGTGGTTTTATTTCAAAAGTTCTTCCCCACAGCAAGTGGTGAACACAATTCAAATAGATAGGAATGAATCCTAAATCTGCACTTGTTCCTTAAAAATGTTTGATTCATTTTAAAGTGCAAAAGTTCATTTTGATGATGACATTAAAGTAGTGCTTTAGTTAGTAGTTATGTTGTAACCTTTCAGCTGAGCCCCCTCTACAAGTTTCTGAATAAAGGATGATGTAGTTGAACTACAACTTGTATACTGGGACAGTACAAAGGGTCCAACCATAAAATGAAGTTTTATTGGACAGAACAGTTCTCCCTTGGTGCACCATGTCTAATGCTCCAATAGTATTTAGTCTGTCCAGAGCCCTAGAACAAAGAAGTCTGGGGACTGCAAAGCCAGGCCTTGGGTAGATAGTGCTCAAGGCAAGCATCCATCCCAACACTAGTAAACCTCTAGTTTCAGACTTTCTGCCTAATTCCCAAGTTGCACACAAGTGAGAATTCACAAGCAGGGGTTATGCACGTGTCTTGCACCACAACCACAGGAGGGGCCAAGACCAGAGGCAGAGGTAGTATGTGCCTGGTGCCCCACCAACCACTGTTGTGCTCTAGACGCTTCTTCTGCCTACCCCTAGTTCTGGCCCAGGATGGGTGTTGTCTAGAAATATTAACCACACTACTTTTCCTTGGTTTAGCACACTAGCCCTGATTACCTTGTACTTGTTTGTGGCAGAATGCTAGCCTGTTCCTTACTAGCCTTGTTCATGTAGTCCCTTTTACCCCTGCTTTTGGTTACCTAAAGGTAAACATTTTCCTGTGAGGCCTACGTTAACCTCAGGCTCTCTGGAAAATCCTTTTTCTGTTGTGGTGCAGCCCATCTAACCTTTAATACACTAGGACTAATAGGGGAATAGGGACCAGGAGTTTCTTGAGCAGTAGGGGAAAGTGAATTCTGAGGGTTCCCTATATCTTATTTCCTTACATTTCTCCTACAGTTTAATCTCAGTATCTACCTTTCCACTATAAGGTTGATGACACACAGGCTAATTCTCAGCTGTTATACACAAGACATATTTTAGATTGAAAAGCATGAGTTTCAGCATTGTCATATGTTTTCTCTTTATCAAAATGGGTGGCGCTGGGCACTATATATATATATATAAATATATATATAAATATATATATATAATATATATATATATATATATATATATATATATATATATATATATATATATATATATATATATATATATATATATATATATATATATATATAATGCAGGATGCAGGTTAATGCAGGATGCAGAAAACATCTTATGTTGTAATTATAACTAGAACACTCAGTGAAAAACCTTCAGAGCAACATCCATAACACTTAAAAAATCAATCTTATATTTCAATGACAGGTAAGCAGAGCTGTAAGGAATATTAAACTGCCTGGACTTGTTTGCATACTAAATATTTTCCTTACCCTGGAAATCAGAACCATTCATTTTGTTGCAAGGTACAACGTTACCAGCTGCAAAATCACTTCAACTAACAAGGTCTAAATGTATTCATTATTTAAAAGTGCCATCTTATCATAAACAAAGGATCTGCTCTTTCTTCAAAATATTTATTTTCATAATGATAGTATTTAAGTTACAGTGTTAAATTAGTGTTTTGTTTTAAAAAGAATGTTAGATGAAATGAAGCCTTTATTTGTGGATTATCCAAAAGGGGGCACTGTAGCACCATAAACAAGCTAATTTTTTTTTCTTTTTTTGCATTCACATAGTTAACAGCGTTTTGAGCATAGATGAGGCATACTCCAGAGTACATTTTCTAATTTACCTTTCTACAAAGTATGAAAAAAAGCTTGAGGGCAGAATTACATTCTCACCCCCCTCCCAAGTCATGGTAAATATATTCAAAATTGGATATAATTGATATCAGTAGATAAATAAAAGGCATTTTAGATAACAGCTATACATTTAAAAAAAACATTTGACAATGAAGAAAGAAGAATTACCTAGAAATCTTATTTTCGGTGGGGATGTTTCTAACATCAACTTATTAACATAATATTTTACAATTTTCTTTTTTTAGGTTCAATTATGTACAGGTTATTTTAAAAGTTGGTGCAACATGCTGTTTATACTGAATACAAAATATGTTATATTATGTCCTTTTATATATCAAATGTTTTATCCTCCAGCAATACAAGAAAATACACAGTGAAAATATACAACATGTCAAAGATATGTAACATGGTTCAACATTTTATTTGTGATTATAACAATGTAAATCAAGATGATTTTATAGACACAAGTACATACCCGTCGGATATACATATACAAGGGCCAAGATCAGTTCACCGCATGTCTGAATTAATCACTAAGTTAGGAGTTTGCTGCGCAGAATTAAAGAGCACCCGCTCTATCCTATCTTCTATCTCCAGTCCACTCTAACCTATTGTAATGAGAAGACATGCAAGATGTATTGCAGAAGAATAGAAGGAACGGGATTAAGTATATTGGAACTGGTTGTTATTCTTCAAATTCATATTTTAAGATGATAAGAAAGGGGTCTGGCAAAATTATACACGGGGTCCTACAGGACACTAAAACACTAGTTATTTGCAAAGCAAAATGGATTTCACTGGACTTTGCTCAGGTGACTATAACCTTGGAACTCCCAATTCTGGAGCTATATTTTAACTGTCAATTTTCTCACCCCAACTCTATCTACCCTAACATATCTGTAGAAATAAGTCAAATCAACTGAACTCACTGTGTTTTTTTTCCTTGAAGACGTTTCACCAGTCATCCATCTTCAAGGAAAAATAAAAATACAAAAAAAAAATCTACATCTATACCATGACCTAGATGAATGAGAATCTTCACAAATATATCTACCCTACTCTACTCTAGCCTGACAAGCTACCTTAACCCTTCACTTTAATCCTCTACTTTATCCCAGCTACTTTATCTTTGAATCAAATTTGATTTGAGTTTTAAAAACTCAATTCGAGTTTTAAAAACTCGATTCAAGTTTTTTCTCTGAAAAAAACTAGAATTTGAGGAAGGCTGCAAACAACTTCAAATTGATCCCATTGACTTAAACAGCAATTCGGCAGGTTTTAGGTGGGAATAGTTGAATTTGAGTTCTTTAAGGGCCAGATTCGAGTTTTCAAGTTTTAAAAACTCGATTCGAGTTTTAAAAACTTGATTTGAGTTTTAAAAACGCGATTCAAGTTTTTTCTAGAGGAAGTTTGAGGAAGGCTGCAAACAACTTCAAATTGATCCCATTGATCTCCCATTGACTTAAACAGCAATTCAGCTAGATTTAGGTGGGACAAGTTGAATTTGAGTTCGTTAAGGGGCAGTGTATGATAAATCTCAAAAATCTAATTAAAATTTTTTCAAAAACTTGAATCAAATTTTAACAATTCCATAGGTGAATTTGATCGTTTTGGCCATAAAAAAATGGAAAATTTGAATTCAAAATTCGAATTTTCAATTCGACCCTTGATAAATCTGCCCATTAGCTGCATATAAACACAAAATGTGTTTCTTTGCATTCAGCATGCATTTGTAAAACACATAACACTTGTATGTTAGAGCCCTAAAACAACCCTACATCTGTATCTCTCTACAGAATAAAATATAATAAAAGGTGACTGCTCTCATGTTCAATTCGGAAAAGTAGGGATATACAAAGATAAAAAGGAGGTTAATATGTTTATATGTTTGAGTAGATAGTATAGTTATGACCTTGTTTGATGGTTTTTAGTTTTTGAAATAATTGCAATTTGTTTTGTGATAGACTTGGTGGATTTATCAGGGAGAAATGTATTCAATTACTGTGATAAATCTCTCTCTGATAGTTTTAGTGTCATAGTAATCAGCGATTGGTCGATTTGTCACATCTTGCTTCACCAAAATATTTGTGAATTTCCAGCGAAATTTGCAAAACTGCAAAAAATTTACGAAACGCAAATTTTGACACCTGCATTAAAGTCAATGGGCATCTGAATAATGTTGATGCACGACAGTTTTGACACAAGCAACTATTCCAATGCGCGGGCAATTTTTTTTTTTCCAACGGTGAAACACGGAAATTCGCAGTGGATTTGCGCCTGCCAAATGTATTTGCCCATCAATAATAGTACTTTTTTCAGAGTCAAGGCAATGCTATGACCCAAAGAGAAAACAAACAAAAGAATTGTGTAATAGGCCATACTATTCCCTTGCTGCCAATACATAGTAACTGGATGCAATCATTTAATCTGCTTTGGCTCTTTCTGCACTGCTGGTTCTGACATTTCCTACAACAGAATTCAGCTCACCTCCAGCCAAAACTCCAATGCCCACAAACAGCACTGTTGAAAATAAAGCTGTTATATTTGTATGATGTATTTTGAAAAGTTATATTCCAATTATATTGTCTTCATTATGCAAAATAATAGATTTTATATGGTAATATGAAGACACAGGGGCAATAAGGTCATGAAGTACCTAAAATGCTAGGCCTCTAGTTTCACATGCAGCAATGTGGTCATTCGTTCACTGTGCACCTCATTGCTGATGAACATGTTATAGATATTGTTAATTCACTCTAAATACCTCAAAGGCAAACTCAGATATTTGTTCATTTCAAATGTCATGCAATGTACCATAAATTCTGTAGAAATTGATGATGTGCACCAATTGCTTTCTACTTTTAAAGGTTTTTTTTTGAGCTACAAAATAAAAATCGCAGTGACATACTTTTCAAAATGATGTTGATTGGAACTGAAAAGATTCATTTGCAGTGACCTGACGTATTCTCTTGAACTCTTCTAATACAATCTAATTGTATAACTTAATTGGTTAATAAAACACTTTCCTATATTCGAGGAGAATCATATCATCTTAGTATCCCACGATCAAGTGATACATTCTGGGACAAGTTTTAAGAGTAAGAGTGGTAGAGAAGAGTCCACACATCTTACACTAACTGGCCTTCATGATGGGTTTTCAGGTGTATTTAGGAAATAAAATGTTAATTTTCTCCAAATCACACCCAAACTAGCCTTCAGGCTGATCATCCCCCTGTCACTGCTCTAAGCACCCTTAAAGGGGACAACTCCACACTTTGAGAATCATTGACATTGGATATAATCTCAATACCTGCAACAGACTTAATATGTTCATACTTAAAAATGAAGGAAATGTGAACTCTAAAGGGGTGGGTGTACTTTTGTTAGGTGCCTGTCTAAGTTTCAATAATCAGTAACCTTATCCTCTTTAAATAAATTTACCATCCCAGCGTACTTTCATACTTCTTGTTGCCACCTGCATCAGACATATTTTGCATGTTGGTTGGAAATCAGTGCATTGTAGGATTATGGCAATTACAGTTGGAGGTGCCTATATTTCTTTCTTTCTTTAGGTCAATAACAGATCTGGTGTTTTTCTTGCCTTTTTATGCATGTTTGCCTTACAAACAGGTGCTCAGGTGCTGAAATTGTATCCAATGTTCCCTCTAATTCAGTGATACCCAAACTGTTGGCTTGACCACCCATAGGAGAGGTTGAAGCAGTGGCAGTGGGCTCAGCTTGATGGACAATAAGGGTGAGAACTGTGGAGAATGATCCTTTTCTCTTTTGGATACATCTGACACCCATCTTGAATTAGGATAGAATTGGGGTTGATTGTGTATTTGTTGTCAAAAATATTCCTGAAACTATGATTGTCAAATATATTGGCTGTTCTCATTAAAAGAGATAAATGGGGCCCTGGCCAAAGGACCTTTTGAGTATGGCTTGAAATAAAAGATTGTCTAACCACTTTGCTAAATTGTACCCACACAAATGTTACTGGCACTGTAGCTACCAATTAGCAGTGCAGAGAATTTACTATAGAATAATTTAGTACTTAGTACTCAGTCATGCACGTTTCTGTATACCAAGCTTTATAAAAGAACCAACTTTGGTTGTAGCTGTTTAAACAAGTCCTCCTAGAATCCCCTTCCAAACTCCTATACACATACAGGGGGTTATTTATCAAACTTCAAAAATATCTTACTATTTTGCTAAAACCACTCCAAACAAACTCCCAGTTTTTTTACTGCAGGAAAATACCCAATAAAATCGTTAAAAAAAAATCTGACTCATACAATTTTTTTCACATATGACACCCCAAAAATCTGTCTTTTTGGCATTATCGCCCGAAAACCACAACATCTTCGGATTATTATACAAAACCCAGCGCAGATCAGGATATCTTCCAATTGCAAATGAGACATCTGTCATTGACTTCTACATGACCTTGGCAGATTTCAGATGGTGTTCTTTTTTATTCTGACACCATCTGAGTTTAATAAATCACAAAAAACAGAATGTTTTATTCTCCAAAAAAATCGTGTTTTCCCCTTAAAAAGTTTGTGACCCACAGCTGCATGTGGCATTTGTGATTTTCAAGTGTAAATCTGAAATATGTATGCCTCTTTCCTAACACCTTCCATTATATGCAATAAAGGCTTAAGGTAGAAATTATTACTATTTGAAAAACAGACACAGTTCTGAATTCTCATTTTATATAATAATGTCCATTTGGTACATTGTTCAACAAACAAACAAAAAAAAATGTAAATAGAAAGGAGCAATCTTGGTATTGTTAATCCTTAGCTAACGGAACTTCTGTACAGGCAGACATACAAAATAGCTTTTCTACAGCTTCAAAATCTCTGTTGATTAACTTTCCATTGTTAATATAAATATTTGGCTGTTTCACAATTTCAGGATTTCTTTTCTTTTCCCTCATTTTATCCCAAGTCAGCGGCTGCCTGGCAACTTATTTTTTGTGTTTGGAAAGACAGGGTAATGTGGGGGGCAGGACACTGCTGTGACAATAGCTGCCAATAACACTTCTTAGCAACCCAAATGAATATCGTACCACTTGCTCATGAAAACTGTGCACACATCACAATATTGACACACACTTCATTCAAGACGTACTTCTGAAATGCCTCCCTTGTCAGTTAAGGCCATTTTAGTCTGCTGGGAATGGTAAAAAGCAATTTTAAAACATTTAAGGCTAAAATTTAATATGGGGCTTATGTTACACAGAGCAGCACAGTTCAAATGGGAACAGAGAGGGTCTGCATGTGACATGGTGATCAGTGAAAAAAATTCCAATTCCAATATTTTGTTAAAGGCAATTAATCATAAGTATGCATTCCTTTTATCTTAATATGTTACAAACAATAGCAAAACGGATGCATTTCAAAGAAGCCTTAAATGCACTGTAGGTCTCATTTCTGATGCAGATGCACTACATTGAACTTTGATATAGAAGACTTGAATCAAACTCACACCACAAGGGTGATTTATACATTTTCAAGTGCAAAAAAAGGTTTTTTTCATGATCATTAGCATATTTATGACTTATCCAGAAAAGATAAACACTTCCAGTCATGATAAAAATCTCTAAAAATAAAAATTGCTTTAAATACTCATGAAATTACTTGTACAGAAGCTCAACAAGTTTTAACTGCCACATTTTTATATTCAGTGTTTCCAAATGACGCATCTTTAATGTTTGAGTTAGTAAAACATGAATTGGATTTGAGTTTAGTACAACTAACCTGGATCAAAACTGTAGTTTGTGTGTACAGTGTGAGTTTTTGGGTCCAAGTCCACTTCTTGAAAATCAGCTTTTGCTCTTGGTCCCCTCTTACTTAATAAATAGTGATGGGCGAAACGTGCCAGCCGAATTTATTCGCCCATCACTATTAATAAATAGATAATAGATTCCTAACTCCTAATAAGATATATGGAAATATTGTCATACTGGTTTGTCCCACTAGGAGTACAACCTCTTAAATGTATGTATGTATATATATATATATATATATATATATATATATATATATATATATATATATATATATATATATATATATATATATATATATATATATATTTAATGTTTAACATTCCCTTATAGTCAGAGAGTGCTAGTGATCATACAGAAACAACAAATTAAAGGCAGTCCTTTTTGATATACAGTGTAATAGTCTCTCTTGCCCCAGGTAGTTACCAGATAGCCCTGATAAAATCAGAAGAATCTCTAAAAGTGACCATATTAAAAAAAAAAAAAGAGCCAACAAAGATATCTCCAATTTTCTAATTACTAAAATTACCACTAAATGGTAATTCATATTCATGTGTTGTTTTTGAGGGACAAATAAAAATAATTAGTTTTACAGTGACTAATTTATCACAATACAAAATTTAATAATATCCCATAAATTTGATGGATTCATTTATTTAATCTGTCAGCATTAATAACCTTGATTAGAATGACAAATCAAAAATGAATCTCGTGAAGCAAGTAAATCCTAAATAGCACTCAAAGTTAGATTTCTCTGACCGCAACTCTTTTGCTTGTTAATTTACTTTTAATTAACTTCTATTTCTGATGGGAATGTTGTTAGCAGAGAGGGAAGCTCATGATCTTATTCTCTGATCACACAGACACTCGGTCCATTCTAACACTTTATTAATAAAGTCCGAATTTGAAAAACTCTAAAAATGTTTTTAGATTTAAAAAAAAACTTGAATTTTTCTAGATTTATTATACCCCTAGGCTGCAAAAAGTCAAAATCCTAAAATCTGCCATCTTAGACCTGCAGAGGTTGTATATAAGTTAATGGGAGAGGTCCCTATCCTATTTGGAAGTTTCTGTGGTCTGGGTTGGAAATAGCCCGAAAATCCGACTATTTCGGACTTTTCAGACAAAAATCTGAAAAATTCAGTTTTTTTGGGAAAAAGCACAAAAAAAAAATTGTATGATTTGGGGTTTCACTTGATTTTATCTAATTTTCCCCCCAGCCGATTAAATTATATTTTTTAAATAATAAATAAGTTCAAATTGTGGCTTCTAGTTTGGTCAGACTTTTTTATTTTAAAAAAATCAGATAAATTCGGATTTTGATAAATAACCCCCATTGAGCTTAGGAAACTCAGGATTGAGAAAAAAAAACATGATTCCATGTTTACCATATATAATTATATAATAATTTTTAGGGATGAGACAATATTTATGCCCGATACAGATCTGTACTAGAATTTCACCATGCTTTTGTTCTGCTGAAAATTTGTGGGGGGCAGTTAAAACACTCATTGACAGCAATGTATTTGGCGGGTGAAATTACATGAGAAAAAATGCCTATTGACTACTCACAAATTCTTCAGCAAATCAAAACAGGACAGTTTCACTCATCACTAATATTTATCAAATTGTAATCACAAAAATTAAATCAAAACATTCTTGCAACCTAAAGCATATTGTGATGCCATATAAGTCAACGAGTTGGGTATTTTCAGCTATTTTAAGCTAGAAATAATCACTTTTTTTTATTGTTGAATATGTATTCTTCCACCAATAACAATTTGTCTTTGTGATAAAACTCAGTCATAATTAACCCATTTGAGATCTTTCATAAATAAAGGACACAACAGTACAATAGAAAGAAAAGCTACAAATACCTATATAATTATAGATACAGTAACATGCAGGTAGAAGCAAAATATATATTTATATCAAATAAGAAGTCAAAAATTAATCAGTGAATCAGTGAACCAACATAAGTTAGCACTAAAGGCATAAGGATAATTTAGGTAAGTCACTAACGAGTCTCTAGGAAATAGACAATTCAAGGAGAAACATAAGAAAAGAGGAGGAAAGGCCAACGTAGACTGTTTTGGTCGCCGCATACACATGTTTTATTAAGATGTAATAAATCATCTCAGTCAAGTTTTTAAGAATAATTAATTAAAGCAAAATAAGGCAATATAGGTTATAACAATTAGAGAAATGAAAAAGGGAATAACTAGTTCAGTTTTGGTACCAATATTTGTCAAATCTACATTAATATTGCATTGATCTAAATTAAATTTACCCAAAGAAGAACAGATTGTGTTATAAAATGATGTTACCAGTAACTTACCATGGGATCATAGTTCATCTTTGAAATTCCTTATGGGTGTTAAATTTAGAGGAGGTTTTCAGGAAAATGTGGACGAAACAAGGTTATAAATGACTTCTAATAAAACCTAAAAAGTGTTTTTAGTGTGAATTTTGCATAACCATTTTTTGCTAGTAAAGATTACATACAGTACAATGGCTTAGCTGGTGGAGATGCATGCATATGTGTCACGTGGCTACCATTATCATGTTCCAGATTAAATATTTACTTATCTATCAACAATGGAAAAATAATAGTGAATTCAATGATTCACCTTTTTATGAGTTGCAGTTTAGAAATGATTTCACACCTAAGTTCTATCCCTAATATTTAAATAAATGTTCCCAAATTTATATTACAGAGGATAATTGTTTTTATACAGGTCATAAGGTCATAGGGTGTCTTATGCTGATATTTTTTGGTAATGGGCATATACAGTATATTTTTTTCTAAAAAGCACGAGTTGCATTTGTGACATCATTAAACACATTTTGACAATTTTTCATCATGTTTTTGTGTATTGTCAACATATTATTAATTCAAACAAAGTCAAAATAATAATGTGTGTGTGGTGTTCTTACATGATATACTCTTAGAAATCCATTGGTAATAAGGACACACAAATGTTCCCTGCATTATATTTAATAGTGCAAACATGTAGTGCAATACAGATAAGTACGTGTGTCTGGAGACTCACCTAGATATTGTAATGTATTAAAGTCAATGACATTGAAATAATTGCAAGGGGAATAATCAAGTAGGTTAGGTTTAGATGCTTTTATTGATTTTCTAAGGTGATTCCCAACAGCAACCTTAAGGGCATTAAGATCTGCATAGATGTCTGAATGTTTGTCTTGTGTAAATGTAAGCATGTGTGATAAATGAGTGAGTGCATTGATATTAACACATATATGAAATGCATTTGTAAAGTATTAATGTTTACTGTACAGGGAGACCATGTTATTGTAGACACAATGCCCAGCTGGGGGGGTCTCAACTTATTTTGAAAATATTGTAGACCAGTTTTTTTTTACTTATAAAAAATATTCCATATTGATTTTTATCTGTCTTATCGAGTTATAACCTGTTTATCTACTTAAAAAACTGAGGGCCACCTGATTTAAAACATATTTTCAAAGCTGACCTGGGCCATCTCCTTGCTAATGGAACAAGAGTTCTGAATTAGTAGTCCAGCTTTCAAGGGCCACAGTTTAGAAATTCAGAATTAGCTTACAACTCTGCATTGTGTGATAGCCCTCACATGTAAGCATAATATCAACATGTACTGTTTAACAGGTTATATTGTGTAGAATAATGTTTAAATTATGGAAAGTAAATTCACTCCCAGTTACACTACATACATTTTAAAGGGAACCTTCACCTTCAAAAGTATTTTTATTAGGTTATAGATTGGTCTATTATTAGAAACATTGTAATTGACCTTAATTTTTTTTATGTTTTTTTTATTTATTTACCTATTCATTATACCTGTTTTTGAAAATGCAGTTGAAAATGCTCTCTGGTTGTCAGGGTCACTGTCCTCAGCAATAAAAATATTGATTCTCTACAAGTTTACATTTTTATAGTTACTGTTACTTTTTATTGCTTTATCTTTTCACTGCCTTTTATCATCTACTCCACTACCACTGCCTGGTTGCTAGGGTATGTGGTAACCTACCAATCAGAGTTGACATTCCAAGCTGAAATTAAAAACACTAATAAAATAAAATGAAGAACAAATTCGTATTGAATTAAAATATACTTGTCTACTATATAGCCATTGACATTCCAATTAATACAGCTACAGAATAAAAAAGTCTATCATTTTAAAATAAACCACTAATTAAAAATAAACAACAACAAATGAAGACCAAATTCATATGGTGTTCAAATACACTTGCCTGTCTCATACTTAAAATCACTGGTTGTTAAGATTAGTGGGAAGCTACTAACTTTATAGGCACTGATATTCCAAGCCACACCACTACGAAACAAAAGTAAAATAAATAAAATTTGAATTAAAAATGCTAATTAAAAAAACTAAGCTAATAAAATAGGATGATCAGTTTTATGTTGTGTTAAAATTCACTTGTCATACATAAGTATTTAGGAAAGTCCAAGCTTAAAAAGTATATCTGTAATCTGTTCCTGTACTAGTTAATTACCTTGTTAAAACTGCTAAAAATAGTTCTGCTGCATGTATCAGATCAAGCAAGAATTTGTTGAGTGTGTTCTAAGTTTCAAATTCAATAAACTTCAGATATGGCAGGTGTGAAATTCATACAATCTGGAGAGATTAGTTTAAACAACTTAACTCTGGCTGCAGGGTGAGAAATGCACACACTTATTTATATACAGTTTTATAGTTGATTCCTTTACTTAAACATCAAGATGACAAAATCACTTAAACTGACATACTGCAATTAGTGATGGGCGAATTTATTCTCCAGGGCAAATATGTGGCGAATTTGTGCATTTCAAAATTTGGCGGAACAATTTTGACAATGGCGTCAATTTGGTCACCGGCGATAATTAAATGGATGCCCATTGACTATAATGTGCGTCCAAAGTCACTGGTGACAGAATTGTTGCCGGCTTCAGAATAAGCTTTTCGAGAATTTTGTGGCGATGAGAAACGGGACGAATTCGCTCATTACGATTGCAAGGAACTCGACTGAAAAGTCTAATTTTAAAGCAAATACCATATTTAAATATACAGTAGGTGATAATTTCATTAGATAGCTAAGAATCAAACATGCTGTTGAATTACAATGGATATATGAAGGATCGAATTGTTGTAAATAATTTTGGAGAAAATCGAATTCTTCTAGCCCACAAGCGTGAGATAAACACATTGGGGCCCATTTACATCAAAAACTTTGAATTTCGAAATAATTTTTGGGTACTTTGACCATCGAATACGCCAACTTTGACTTCGATTCGAATTGAAAATACTTCACAAATTCAACCATTCGAAGTACTGTCTCTTTAAAAAACCTCAAATTTGACACTTCGCCACCTTAAACCTGCCGAATTGCTTAAAATCGAAGTATGATCATACGATCTTAAAAATCCTTCGACTTTGAATTTCGGACTACCCTATTCGATAATCGAATTTCGAAGTTTTTTTCACTTCGAAATTCGACCCTTGATAAATCTGCCCCATGGTGTACTGTGAGACAATGGCAGTTGTAATGCTTAGTCCTCATTAAATAAAACAGCACTGAAGGTGCTAATGGTTATCATTGCATTTATTATTACATGATAGCTACTCATTGTAACCCAGAGCAACCTCAGTGCACTATAAAGAATCATGTTCTTCAAGACCCAGACAGCAAACAAGACCTTTCATTTTCAAAGAATTCAACCTTTATAGACTCCACTCAGCTTCAGCAGAGTAAATCAATATGGTGTACCCGGTGGATTTGTGTGTCAGTGATCTTTGGCAGGGGAATCTTGTGTTTTTTATGTAAAATCAGTTTTTTCCACCGCAGTGCAAAACAAGTTCAGTTTCCAGCTTTAACACAAAGATTAAGGGGGTTATTTATCAAAATCCTAATTTTCACATTTTTCAAATAAAAAAAGCCCAGCCAAACTAGAATCCATAATTTGACCATATTTATTATTTAGAAAGCACAAATTAATCGGTTTGGGGAAAAACCCAAAAAAATCATACAAAAAAATGTATTGTACGTTTTTTTCTGGCTTTTTCCGTAATCGTACAATTTTTTCTGGCTTTTTTACCCAAATTGTATTATTTTCAGGTTTTTAGCTCAACAAATAAATGATAACAAAATTATTGTTTTTAAAACATGTTAATACATTTTTTTATTTTTTCATATACTCAACTGTGTGTGGTTTATTTCCCTTCGAGTTGGACAACTGAAAGGCCAAATCTGGTTTTATTTAAAAGGACAAATAGAGAGGCTACAACAGAGACATGGAGAAAAAAAGTGGGGAAAAAAAGAAACACAAAAGAGGTAAGACTTTTTGAATGCAGGTTGGACTTCAGGCAGATTAGGGAAATTTCAAGGTGGAATGGTCAGATCTGGACTGAGTATTCTCTTTTGTGCTGTATTTAATATGAGTAGAAGAAAAACAAACTGGTTGACATAAACATGAGTCCATCGGTAGATACTGTTCAACTGGATTAATAGTTCATAAAAAAACCTATGAAACACAGCCTTGTACTATAGGTCTGTGTCAAAATAAATACAACAGAGTTAGAGTTGAATGTTTTGGTCCATGTCTTCCTGTTCTAAATCTACAGGAATAGACTAGAATATGACAGGCAGGCTATGAATTAGCACTGATTGCAGAACACCCTTTTCATCAGGAAGATTTGGTATTGTATTCTATGTTTGCTTAATTATTAGGACATTGGCAGAATCAGAGCACATGCACAACGAACACTATGTTCAGTGAGCTCAGAGTCTCTTTAGTCCATACCTGCATGTATTTCATGTAAATATATTTGTTTCTACACACGATGACCTGAAGACAAATAAAGGATTTTCTATACAACTTATGTTTGATAAATACATATTGTCTGGATTGTTTTGTTAAGTGCTTCCGTTCTTATATGAACAACATCCATTATTTAGGAGAACTTGTCAAATCAGTATGTACAAGCTTTTTAAGGCATGCAAGGAATATATTAAGTACACCCACATACACACAAACACACACTTACATATCTTTATATATATATATATATATATATTTGTTATACAGGTAGGGGATCCATTTACGGAGACCCGTTTTCCAGAAAGTTCAGAATTACAGAATGCCCATCTCCCATAGTCTCCATTTTATCCAAATAATCTATCATCTATCTATCATCTCTCTCTCTCTCTCTCTCTCTCTCTCTCTCTCTCTCTCTCTCTCTCTCTCTCTCTCTCTCTCTCTCTATCTATCTATCATCTATCTTGTTAGTAGCCCATCAAATTCTATTAGCTCCCTCGCCAACAGAGCTGCTGAGCTGACCAGCAGTTAACCTCACCCACAAACCCCTCCCCCAACCTGCTGGTCCCCCTGGGCCCACTTGCTTCCTCTGTAATTATGCCAATCTATCTGTAAAGATTGGTAATTCATTCTTTTAGGTTTTGAAGAGACAAAAGACAATGAAGCTAAGACAAGATGATGTAGCTATCTAAGCCAGGTTGGGAGCAGGTAGGTTAGGCTCACAAACTGCTTGCTTAATCAGAATTGTCTAGTGACATATACGCCTGCTTGGCTCACAGTATTTCTCTGGTTACCCATCTACAGTAGAAAATGTATGGGGCATGCCAGCAAATGCACAAGGTTGGAGGGTGTGGAAGATACCATTTCATGTCCCTAACATAACATTTCTAGACAAATCTTTGCGGCATCCTTTGCATGGATGTTTTATGTGTATATGCTTCATCACCCATCCTTTTCATCCGAAGCCTTGCCAATAAGTGACTTATTGTATCATCACTATAATGGTCTTATTGAGTATTGTAGCATGCTGATGTATTTGAGGCATACGCATAGATACAGACAGAGCATGGTTTGTTGGCACATCTCTGTACACAATGCATAGAGCACAACATTCATTTCAATGGCAAGAGAATTTGTGGTTTATCTATGTGTGTAGTATGTCTCTGAAAACTGTGAATACACCCCTGCACAACTTTATGGACACTGTCAAGATTACAGAAAAAAAAGAATCTGTTCTGCTGCAGTTTGATGTAGAAACAGTGATTAGCCTTGGGCTGTATTTACAATTGCAAGTACATCAAACAGCTGTCATGTTCTAAGCAGTTGACAGATTCCAGGTAGTGGACAGAAAAACTAGTGCTAGGTGATAGTACAGTTTACCATTGCTGAAGAACCCCTCTGCCCAAGTAACTGAGTTTTATTTTAGTTGGCGTATGTGTCATTCCTGCACTAAATCAATCCTGCTTTCAATAGGGATGGCAGCATCACAATAAATCACAGCACAATTTTGTGCTTAGAAATTTTATATTTCAATAATTTCCCCTTAAAGGAGAAGGAAAGGTTAAAATTAAGTAAGCTTTATCAGAAAGGTATATTTAAATACACCAGTGAACCCTCAAAGTAATGCTGCTCTGAATAAACACTGCATTTCTTTCCTTCCATTGTGTACACATGGGCTTCTGTATCAGACTTCCTGTAAACCTCCAGGGCTAGGGCTTAAGCATGCTCAGTTTGCTCCTCTCCCCCTCTCCCCCCCACCTGATGTAATATCAGTCAGAGCTATGAGTGAGCATGGAGAGACTCAGACAGAAAATGATGTCACACCAAGCTAATATGACAGCTGCTATCCTAAACAAACAGCGAGAGCTTCTAGTGCTGTTTACTCAAGTATGTTAAAGCATTCTACAGAATAAATAAAGTATTATAGCTTGCACTTTTGGGGCTAATCTATTGGCAATAAACTGCTTTGGTTGCTTTCCTTCTCCTTTAAACATAGAACATAGATATCTGTATTTTTCTCAAACAACAACAGCAACACCCCTAGTGGCCAAAATCATATGATAAAGATGAACCTGTTATATACAGTAAAGAAGCTTCATTTATCCTTTGCTGATGCATTAACTTTGTTACTGAAAATAAAAGCCCTAGCATCGTGGGACACTGTTTTGTATAAACTACCCCCCCACCATAATACATTTACAAAGCCATTGTCTTGCCTGTACTGTACACATTTAGACACTGATTGCAGCATACTCTATTAACCAGGAATTTTGTTTCTATGTTCTCTGCTCCATTTATAATTTGTAGTAAAATAGAAGGGGGTGGGGGATCAACTTATTTCTAAAGCATCGGTATAATAAAGGTCTCTGCCTCCTTATAAGAACATTATATGCATCACCCTTTTGAGCATAGTTTTGACCATAAACCACTTAATGCTGAATCATTCAATATGCTCAGCTTCTCTGCTCCGATCTCCAGGCAAATGAATCTTTTCAGGCAAGAGAAAACAGCCACGGTGAAACTACACTGCAGCTTGCCCGCCTTTGCTTTATATGACTAATTACCAGTGTTCTTTTTTTTTTTTTTTGCTTTAAGTCCCTCTAAATGACTGCTTTTTCAAAATATCAGAGATAATACATAGGGATTTATTCAATGCAATTATTAAATGGCTGGATACATAGCTCAGCTTCTGAAGAGAGAATAAATGGAATCTGACACATATGAGAAAAGGGCTGTAAAAACAGGAGAAAAAAATAATTGTTATCCTCTGTGTTTTGAGTTTGCAAATTCCTCTCCCTGTTGTGTTAAATGGCTATTGCTAAGTAATAGACGTGATTTATGTGGATGGAAGGGGTGTAGATGGTAGATTCTGTGATTAATCAGTGAATCCCAATCCTCTGGCATCTCTCGCTGCCCCTCTTGTGTGATGTAAGATCAGACGTACTCTGCATTGAAAAGTCAAGACACACAAGCAGCTCACACATACTCACACCTCCGAATCCTGCTGAAAGCAGGGGGGGATGCAGGCTTGCTTATTAAGCAGAAGAATTTCCATTGGCATCTTTGAATTACACTAGAACCCAGGCTCTCTGCTGACTTACTGAGTGTGCAGTGAGGCAATCAGAAGCTTCACATACTGCAACAATGTCTGAGTTTATTCTAGCCTTAGTCACCATATCAGGATTATTTCCTCTTGCTAAGGTGCTGGCTGTGGGATCTGATGGAGGTAAGGAGACTTTTATATTCTGGCATTACTTGTAAAAGCTTATTGTAAACGATCTCCCTTCTGCAAGGAGTGTCTCAGCTATTGTTAGCCCAGAAATAGGATTGTAGGAAAAGTATCTACACAGTGGATAGTGCATGGATGCATGTTGATGCCAGAGAGGGAGGCAGAATGTATTCCATTCTGTATTAGACTTGTTTATGTTTGCAGTCTGATGTCCCTGCTTCATCTCTAGAATGGTATATACATCATAAACAAGAAGCCGATCATTCTCCTTTACGTGTATCTAGAGATACCGAGCTTGCTGTAATTCTGCTATCATTAGGTTCACATGTAGATGGTAGCAAGTGCCTGTGAAAAGGTGATTTTTGAACAGCTTCTCGAAATTTTTTTTCCTGTAGTTAGGACTTTCCTCCCCAACAATAGGTCACAAACTTCTGTCACTCTGCACACTGGCAGCTCACACAGTTCAGGTATACTCATGGAATAGGTAGATAGTGGTTCTTTACAGTTTTATTGATTGATAGATCAGAACTAAATTTGCATCAGTATGTCCATATCCTAGAGTCGTAGAGATGTTTCTCTTAATAACTGGTTTAGATTCTGGCTGGTTGTGATAGAGATGGATATCTTAGAAGTTGAATACAAATAAAAATGATGTTTAGATAAGGTTAAAAATATGTATTACATTTCATATCATTAACATGGTATTTCCAAGGTTCTGACTCTTGTTGCGATGTCGACGGACGAACTTAGAAGTTTAAATAAAATATACATGATATTTAGGGAAGGCTAACAATATGTTGCACATGTCACATCATGAATATTGTGGAAAAACCTTAAATAACAGTATATTTGCCATTAACACTATCTAGTTTGTGGCAATACCTTAAGTAAAAACAAAATTGAAAATCTACTTCTAAAATGATATTGCCATATATAATCTGTTCATTAATGGCATATGCTATGCCTTAT
Source organism: Xenopus laevis (assembly GCF_017654675.1). Taxonomy (NCBI): domain Eukaryota; kingdom Metazoa; phylum Chordata; class Amphibia; order Anura; family Pipidae; genus Xenopus; species Xenopus laevis. Next base: position 57,101,562 of record NC_054388.1, on the reverse strand, counting down.
GCCAAGACATAAGGGAAGGTAATTGGACTGTTGAAGCTTTACATTTTTATAATGCTCTTTCCCAGGCTTTCAGTATAGTCTGAAAAAGAAAGGGTTATACTATAAAGACTCATTAAACAGAATACGTTTCAAAATGCTTCATTTCAAACCACTACATTACCTACATGTATTTGTAAATATCCACAAAATATATAGATATGATCAAAAGAATTGGGAGCAATAATTTCTTAGGATGACCTCATGACCCAATACACACCTCAGGTAACCACATGGGGGCACTGTGACACGTGAAAGACCTTTCTAGACACTGTGGGGTAAACACCTTTCTTTCTAAAAAGTCTTCTGCAGAGTAAAGTACCTATAATGGAATTTGCTTATTAGAAAATGGTAGAATTTGTCAAACAAGCATAGGGCTTTAATGTGGGCCCTTTTAGAAAAAATGCTTTAGTGAACAGACTCAGTGAACCTTTGGGAGTTACAGACAGATGTTCATTACACAATATTTTGGTTATCTTTTTTTTCATTGTGTGTCTTTCATGGAAGAAAAAAAGATAAGGTTTATTAATCATTCATCATTTGGCATTTTGATCGTTGAGCAAGGAATATTAACACTTAACATGAAGCAAGCTAGATTCAAACACATGTCTAATCTACTACACCACAGCACTTTTTAAAGGCTAGATTTGTTACCAAGGTTATAAGCATATAAGGAGGAAATTCATGTGGTGCTTTGAACAGTTTGTGCTAATTTTTGCTCACAGTCAATGGATTTGTATGAAAAAATAAATCCAAAACTGTATAAAGGGATATTATATTTCTAATGTATTCTTTGGTGAACATTTTTGCTAATTTGTTGAGTTTTGCAGATGTACAGTTTATGTGTAGATTTCTATATACAGTAATCATCCTGTACATGTTATAACAAACCCATAGCATAAAAGATCATATCTGCATACCATTTATGGATTATTTTTAGTTTATCAGTTTCTAGTTAGTGAATAGTCTCACATTTCATTCACAACTATAGAAACTATTCACATCTTACTTTCCTGACTAATTTGTATGAAGGTGAAAATTGACCTTTGAGATAACATGAGAACATTTGTAGACTGATTAGAGTGACAAATCACTGTCATTTGTGGTGAAAAAAACAATTTCGCTCATCACTACTTATCAAGCTTAAGGCCCATTTGCGGACTTATGACAGTCTGAAACATATGTGATTCTTTGAGTGAGTTTCATCCTTTATTGGTTGCAATTTTGGTATACACAACAATTTACTATAATGCTATTTAAATGGAATGATGTTACCATTTTACATAGGAGATACTGAGTGTTTCTAAAACACCTTTTTATTTAATAAAATCTAGTTGCAGTCCAGAGAAATGGTCAGAAATTTTGCAAAAGGTGTCTGTTAGTAAGGCATTAGAACAAAGAATGAATTGCCTTTGAATCACTAGTGGAATTTTGTCTAGTTGTCAAATGCTTGTAATTCTTTTTTTCCTAAAGGAACATTATATTAGAATCTGTGTGATAACCGGATCCCTTTATATTCATTTTGTACAAAGAAGTGTAACCAAATGTCAAGCATAGTACTTGGTTTCTGTTTGTGTGTGCAATCTATACTGTTTTGAGAATCAAACTAAATTTAATTGTGCATTCCACATCTCTAGTTTAAGGTTTAAAACTGCTATTTTGAGACTTTAATGTTCATGGCTTGGTAAATACAGTAAAATCACCACTGAATCCTTAGAAGACATTTTAGAAAAAAATACAGAATACAGGACCCTTGATGGTATGATAAGTGACTTATATACAGTAGAAAATAATGTTTAACAAAACAATGTTGAAAAGAACCAATACATCTATAGATCAATAAAAAGTATTGAATTAAGAAATGCATGCCTGTCAAGAACATGTACCTAGGCTTATCAATAGAAAGAAAAAAAAGTCACATTTAAGCTGCTTAATTCCAACATCTAGAGGGTATAACTTGAAGGTATATCCAAATATATGCTATAGAAATAAGATGCTTTAAACGTAATGCAATCAATAAGGTTCAGTTCAGAATGGTGCATTTGTTTTCAAAATATCACAAATGGGCATTAGTGTTGTACACCATGTTATGCTACATTTCTTCAAATGCTGGTATCTGGATCTTGATGTATTAGTTTTGCAGTGAATCTGCTTGTTTGTAACAATAGTGGTGTTGTACAGTATGTTCACCTCCATTACTACAGGGATTATGTGGGTGTATGATATAAAGTAATAAAATGCACGCCATTATAATTCTTTTGTGCATTATTCCAAAAGAGTAGGTATTCCTCTCCTAGCCTATGAAGCATTGAATATGTTTTCTCAATACATAATTCTTCTGTTCATCTAGAAATGTAATTTTAATTGGATTAATTAGATTTTTTTTCTGTTGTTGCGCAATTTAGGTTAAATGATATTAGTGTCTATCTACTCAAGAGAATAAAAAGAGGTCATAATTAGGATTAAAGGGTTTCAACATAGCACCAATGCCTGAAAATGTAACTAATAACTATAAGAGGGTTCGTGAAAAAAATCTGAAGATAGTCTTTTGAAACATATTTCAGAAATACACAAAATGAACAAAATACTGACCTTGAGCTTAAATATTTGCAAGTAGTTTTTATTTTTAATATTTAATTGTGACTAACACTTATTAAATATATAATTAAAAAAAAACAGGCAGAGACTAAATACAAACAAAAAATTGTATATAGTGTTAATATTTACTTTCCTACAAAGTAACCTTGGATAGAATATGAAAAATGTTTTCTCACAAAAAAAATGAGTGAAAGTTTAAAGCCATTCAGACCGTTGTGGCATGGACTAAAACGATTGTTAATTTTTATCTGGATGATGCTCCATTCTTTTTTCCCCCATACCGGTGTCTTTCTTTTTACAAACATTCATTCAGCTTGTGCTATAAAGCTGGACACTTGTTCAGTTATTATTTTTCAAGTGTTGGTTGTTAATGTGATGGAAACATTATATGCTCTAATTGCATGAAACTCAAGTGGTACTTATTGTGCTTGTAGCAGTCCACATTTTAGAATATTCTAAACTGGACTTTATTAAATATAACTGTACAGGGTTTAGCTTTATTTCAGACCTGTGCTGCCTAACACATAAAATACAGCAACCTTATACAGACAGTGTTTTTATTCTGATCATATCTCTTCAGTGGTTACTATCAAGTTGTGATTGCATATGAACTGAATGGATGTTTGAAAAACCTTTGTTCCTTAGAGGATTTGTGAAATAAAAATGTAATTGTATGTACTGAACATGTTTTTATAGATATCTCTGCTTTCTATGCTGTGGTTTTAGGGATTGTGCACCTGGGGTCAGCTCTTAAATTGGTGAGACTCCTATCTTCACTGGTGCCTTTTTTTCAATTTGAATACATATATGGATAACAAGATTCCTTTGATCCAGTTATAAAGTCATTGACCCAATTTATCAGATTGCATAGAAATGCTACCTATCCTACTGTCTGGTTGACTAATCCCACATGGATCAGTGGAGGTCTTTAGCCAATAAGATTTTCAAAATGGACATGTCTGGATTCTCATGGTTCAGAAATGCATGATTATTAAATATTAAAATGTCATACAAGGTATCAAATGTGTATCCTAAATTAAACATATTGAATGAATATGCGTGTTTTTCCAGTTGCTTTATTTCCCATTGTTGGATCATTGTATTTGTCAATTGTTCAACTATTCATCATCTTACTAGTACACCCAGTGAACTCCTGGTTGTAAAAATAAAGAGCTCTAACTGTTGGTTTACCAAAGAGAAACACAAGGTGAATGTATACACATTCCTAGGGTTCTTTTTTGGTTTTCCAAAATGCTTTGGTTTCTCTCAAGAAAAACCTGGATATGGATGTATCTACTAGCTTGATTAATGCTGAGACAATTTTTCTTGTAACTGAGAAGGCTTTAATAGGGTAACAAAATAAACATCACAAAGTGTGCACCTGGTTTACTATCACATAGTAACCAACTTAGTAGTGACCATTTATCAATCACCTACTGTACAGTATATTCAAAGGACATTTCTGATTAGTTGATATCGGTTACTAGACCAAATAAACAAAATAAAACTGATAATAAAATCTTATAAATCATAGAATTTTTTTTTAAAAGTGTTTTATTGTCCTCTCTTTGGAGCAACACCAAATTGATATGGCACACATTTAATCTGAATGGATTTCTGGATTTATTCATTTTGCCACTTCCATAGGAAACCTTGTATAATACATTTCAGTGCAATATTAAGTAGGGATGCACCGAATCCAGGATTTGGTTCGAGATTCTGCCTTTTTCATCAGGATTCGGCCGAATCCTTCTGCCCGGCTGAACAGAATCAGAATCCTAATTTGCATATGCAAATTAGGGGCAGGGAGGGAAATTGCATGACTTTTTGTCACAAAACAAGGAAGTAAAAAATGTTTTCCCCTTCCCACCCCTAATTTGATTTGGTTTGGTATTCAGCCATATCTTTTAAAAAGCATTTGGGGGTTTGGCCGAATTCAAAATAGTGCATTTGGTGCATTCCTAATATTAAGGGTTTATATGTGCTTAAGAGTATATATGTCCATCTATATTTAAAGCACAATAGCCTAACATATTAAGATGCAATCATTCTCCAGTAAAGGAGGATGACTCCTGCTGTGTAGCAGTAGTAGTGAAATTCGAGCTCTTGTTACTTATATTGTACATGGGAAAAGTACAAAGGCAGAATTAGAGTTTACACACACATATATAGTTATGCACTTAACTTATCCAAGATGTTTTTACTTTAAATTGCATTTGAAATAGCAGAATTTGATTTTTTACCATTGTCTTTACCAAGGGAGAAATTGTTAGCAGTTATATCAGAAAGCATAATGGATAGCATTTTGAAAAACCATGATACCTGTTGTTAGACTAGATTGAAACAAAAGCTGAATGCATCTCCAAAGAGAGTTGTAAGCAAAGTCAGTATAGACTATATGAGTGACCACCCTCTCTCTCCCAAGGTATACATGTGGGGTTTTGCAACTCTTTCCAATTCAAAAACTGCAGGAATACACACTTGGAAAGACTGAAACTGTGAACCAAGCTCTCAAAGCAATCTTAAGAAATAAATTGTCACTTATGGAACAAAGCAGATGCTGATTTAGCAGGGTTCATGTGTTTTTAGAGAGCTATTTTCACATCTAAAATCCTGCTAACCTGGGTGACTTATTTTTATCATGTCTTGCTGTCATCTTCTAGCTTGCTTTAAATGGCTTCTCTTCCTTTCAGCAAGACTTTTAGATGTATTAGCAATGATTGATGGAGCAGCATTTAAAAGGAAAAGGCCATTTTCTTTACTGTCTTGCAATGGCTGACATTTTTTAAATGGATTTAAAAACGAATTCCCAAACAAAATCACCTCCATTATTTAGAGACCAAACCCCCCTGAGACTTTTGATTTCAGTACTGTAGTAGCTTTCCAACTTGCATGCTCGTGTCAATTAGTTTGCAGAACTGAAAATCATGCCTTATTCTATTTATTTCTTGAATTGTTTGTGCACTATGAACTTCTGGGGAACCAAAATGGGTCAGAGTAGCCCATCACTAGTTATCATGTTTGTATGAATGAGCAAGTGTATTGACAATATTTTGCCAAATTGTGATTTTTTTTCATGATTTTGTAATCATGCACAATTGGTCTATTTTGGTCATTGTTACTGTTAATGAGTTAAAAAAAGAGATACAGAATATGTTTTGCAAGGAAAAACAATTTGCACTCTTGTTTTAATTGATGTTTATTTTGGCATATCACCAATTGTGCATGATGAAGGGTCTGTGTCCCCTAAAATGTTGTGCTATAGTGATATCCAAAACAACAGCACAATTTGATGTGCCACTTTGCTATATTGTACTGCTTTGATTTAAAGACTGCAACTTTTATTCTGGTGTGTTAATAGCTATACAATACAGACTGCTCCATGAAAAAAATTGAATTTAGCAGAATAGATGAGAGTAGCAGTCATACAAATGATCATTCCTTTTATTGATTTAAAATGCTTTCCATGTTGTATTTATTGGGTTCTGGATTCAAACCGTAAATTGGAATCTGTGACCTACAGTAGTTGTGAAATGCATTTTATAGGAGCAGTAAATGTTTAAGATTTTGACATATACAGTATTTCCTTTATCCATGCTGGTTATAAAAGGAAAAATATACGTTGATATGTGTACTTTTTATTTTAGATATTGTATCCTTGTAGCAATAAAGATGTAGGCCAAGTTATATTTCTAAGGAGCCTATTTTTCCTCAAGAAAAAAAAATCACATTTCTTAGCAAAAAACAAAAATGTAATACAACACAATGTCTCTCTCTCTCTCTCTCTCTCTAAATATTTATATATATATGTGTAAATATATATATATATATATATATATATATATATATATATATATATATATATATATATATATATAGTCCATATAACTGACAATCGTAACATGTTCTATATATTTAACAATACTTTGCATTTGACTTGTTATAACTAGAAATGAGCAATCCACTTGTGATTTGTTCCACTGAAACATGCAGTTCAGCACTGGAAATATTAAACATTTATCACAATTTCTGCTGAAAGTTTTGAGAAACTTTTTTCGGGTTTGCAATAGTATCTTTCAAAACTCTCAGCATTTTTAATAGAAGCATTGGATTTTGTTTTTGTTGAAGCTGAATTTCGTTCAAAATAGGGATTTTGAAACAATTTTAAATAAATCTCCAAAAAATATCCACTTGTGATTTGTTCCACTGAAACATGCAGTTCAGCACTGGAAATATTAAACATTTATCACAATTTCTGCTGAAAGTTTTGAGAAACTTTTTTCAGGTTTGCAATAGTATCTTTCAAAACTCTCAGCATTTTTAATAGAAGCATTGGATTTTGTTTTTGTTGAAGCTGAATTTCGTTCAAAATAGGGATTTTGAAACAATTTTAAATAAATCTCCAAAAAATATCTGCTATATCGCAAAATAATGCTCAGGAGTTGAAACATTGTAGTACAACTCTTCAGAATGCATATTAGGCTTTAGGGCCTCTGGATTTATCCGTACTACTGATCACTAGATTGTTTAGGTGAACTCAAAGGCAAAAAAGCCTAAGACTTCCATTTGTCTCTTGCTCCCACCCATATTCTGACTCTTAAGGTTTTCCCTATTAACCCTCTAAACTTACACCCACTATTCACTAATACATCTTGTTAAATGGGGCCGAGGCTTTGGAGGTTCTGTGACAATATCTAAAATCCCTCTTTTACAGAATTGTGAAACTTACCTAACATTATATAGTAATTAGATATTTTCAAAAGAGTACCACATTTATTTGGCATGCTTTTAGGACTCAAAATAGAATGTCAAATCTTGCACAGTACTAACAGGCCACAATTGTAAGTTTTAAACAATATGGAACACCAGTACCTTGTTGTGGTTCAAATGGGGTAATCCCAACATTTATTGCAAGGTGCTTCAGACACTGCACACCCAATCATTTCGGGACCCTAATGGCCCTTCCTAAGTGATAATGTACCAGTATGTGCAATTTATAGCAAATATCACAGTGCCCTCTAGTGGGGGGTAAACATTCAATTGTATTTAGGTTACCACTTACTTATATCAGTGTCATTTAGGTCACTAACCAGTTCTAAATGTAAAGCAATAACTTGACAGTGGGGGAGTTACCAATAAATAATCAATTGAGTCAAAATTACAGAAACAAATTGGATACCCGTTCCACTGATAGATTAGTTCACAGATTTACAGTATACTTAGAAGTTCCTGGGCTTAGTATAGCAAGGAAATATCATTACAAGCTAAAGTCAATGGTAAGAGGCAAAGGTCTAATATTAGCCTAATAACTGAATTTGTGTTATTGAATAAGTTGTATGCATGGTATAGAGCAAAAATAAACTTCTCCATTTATGTCCTGCTTATAATAAAAAGCTTTCTTGTTTTGTAGATAATGGATAGTGCTTTAAAATAGTTTTCTCTGTCTTATTATTAGCTTTAGATAATTTAGGGATTCTGAAATGTAAGAACAGGAAATGAATATATTAAGTGTCTGAAGTACAAAAAAGTATATTCTTTTAGTGTGGGTGACAAATTATGCATTTTTATCTAGTGAAAACCTTCTTGGGTCACACAAATAGTCAGTAAATTGTTGCTAAATTGAGCTCTCTCTCTTGTTCATAAGACCACAAGATAAATTAGGAGGAGATGTGTCTGCAATCATTTACTGTGTCCTTGTGAAACCGTGGCCAAGTTCGTGGAAGTTTAAAAATGAAACCAGAAAGAATTAATCAGAAATGATCAAATTAATTTTATTAAGATCACTTACAGCTGGGAGTCTTTGCAGTTATGCTGGTCAGAATTCCTTCAGAAGCTCTAAAGTTGAAAGGTTAATGACTAATTTACTGAGCTAGCCAGTTTCCTTTCATTTTTCATTTGCAATTATCTCTCCTTGTTTTAAAACCTTAGCTTAACTTCCAAAACATGCTGTCCTCCTGTATTACATCTGTCAGTTAAAAGTGCTTAATTAGAAATACAAAGGGTTGACATTGCCATAAGTATTGATGTATTCAAATGATTTGCTGCCCTTTCACTAATCTAGTTATGGAAGCAGATTCAATTCTACTTCTACAGTCATACAGTCAAGCCCAACATATCATTTAAGGCAACTGGTGATTACTTAGCGCTTAGTCAGAATAGATTGGTGATTTTAAGATCTTGCAATTCAGTCTTTTAATACATATTGATTATTCGTTCTAGAGTCAGTGCCTGACAGCAACCCACAGCTATTTTACTTTACACTAATGTTTTGGATACTGTTTGTAAATATTGATTTATATAAGCACAACTATTTAACTTAAAGTGATAGCAAAAAGTGTTCACTTTTGAAAAAACTAATTTGAGTGTACGTAATAAATGGGTTAGACACATTTCGACATATCAAGATTTCTTTGGTCTTTCTTGGATCATATTATTATTTTTATCTACAGTCAAGGTGACCAAGACTTTTTTTGATTACATGAGGATTTGAAATTCATGGCCCACCAGTGCTGAACTATAAAGGCCAGTACACTCAATAAACCAAATGCTTGCTATTTATAACAGAAGATACCATATTAGATAGTTCCACACAATATGGTTCAGTTACTATGCTTATTTATTAGCCAGTGGACTAAATGAGCAATTCTCAATGAAAGAATGGAAAATAAGACTATGTTATTTCTAAGATAGCTTATTACTAGTGATGGGCGACTCTGATCCATTTCACTTCTACAAAAATTTGCAAAACTCCAAATGCATTGATGTCAATGGGTAGGTTTATGGGCAACAATTTTTCAAACCGTGCAACATTTTTAAGCATACAACTTTTTTTTTTTTTTTTTACAAAACTGTTATAGTCTATGGACGTTTTTTTCTCTGCACTCAACCCTACTTATTACATATGCTTATAGGAGGCATTCAAAGACATACAGTTAGGTCCATAAATATTTGGACAGACAACTTTTTTTTTTCTAATTTTGGTTCTGTGCATTACCACAATGAATTTTAAATGAAACACCTTAGACACAGTTCAACTGCAGACTTTCAGCTTTAACTCAGTGGGTTGAACAAAAAGATTGCATAAAAATGTGAGGAACTAAAGCCTTATTATAACACAATCACTTCATTTCAGGGGCTCAAACTTAATTGGACAAATTAAAAAACTGAAAATAAAATGTTCATTTCTAATACTTGGTTGAAAACCCTTTGCTGACAATGACAGCCTGAAGTCTTGAACTCATGGACATCACCAGATTCTGGGTTTCCTCCTTTTTAATGCTCTGCCAGGCCTTTACTGCAGCGGCTTTCAGTTGCTGTTTGTTTGTGGGCCTTTCTGTCGAAGTTTAGTCTTCAACAAGTGAAATGCATGCTCAATTGGGTTCAGATCAGGTGACCGACTTGGCCATTCAAGAATATTCCACTTCTTTGCTTTAATAAACTCCTGGGTTGCTTTGGCTGTATGTTTTGGGTCATTGTCCATCTGTATTATGAAACGCCTCCCAATCAATTTGACCGCATTTAGCTGGATTTGAGCAGACAGTATGGGGGAGATTTACTTATGGGCGCAGTCGTGCTCTGGCGAACTAACATAACTACGCTAATTCACTAACTGTACATTATACTCTGTGCAGAGCGGTTGTAATCTAATAAAATGGCCCAAAAAGTGTCTAAAGTTTGTTCATTGAATCTAATCCCAGCTACACCATTGGTTGGGATTATTAGTGTAGTACAGGATTTTCTGAAATTTATACAACCTAACAAGGTTGGAATCAGATTAGTATATACAGGTTCTTGAGGATGGTCTGGACCTGTGGTTTTCTGGATAATGGGTCTTTCGGTAATTTAGATTTTCATACTACTAAAAAATAATTTAAACATTAGACACAATAGGCTTGTCTTGCCTCCAATAAGAAAAATTATAATTTAGTTTGGATTAAGTACAAGGTACTGTTATACAGTTATGGGATCCCATAGACTCCATTTAATCCAAATAATCCAAATTTTTAGAAATGATTTCCCTTTTCTCTGTAATAATAAAACAGTAACATTTACTTGATCCAAACTAAGATATAACTAATCCTTATTGGAAGCAAAACCAGCCTATTGGATTTATTTAATGTTTACATTATTTTCTTGTAGACTTCAGGTATGAAGATTCAAATTACAGAAAGACCCATTATCTGGAAAACCCCAGGTCCCGAGCATTCTGGATAATAGGTCCAGTACCTGTATTATTTTTTTCTGACCCTTGAGTGCCACATGTTAAAGGGCACATGAAGAAGGGGGTTTCTTAGCCTACAACTTAAAATGGTGAGTACATTTAGATTAATTAAATAAGTCATTCACAGTGATTAGGACACTAGACAGATATTGTTTTAGCCCTCCAAGAATTTGAATTTTGTTTTGAAGAGGCTGAGGGGTAAGGCCTTTACAAAAGGCGAGAGGATAGTAGATGGCAGTAATGCAGCTGCACAACAGCGTGTCTGATAAGGTTAGATGGTCTTAGTGATACATTATTGAATCACTTTCCAACCTGCAGCCTCTGGCTGTCATTGATTTTCAATTTCCATAATCAATATGGCTGCCAATATGCCACATACAGCAGGGTTTTTTGCCTTTAACCACTTTGCTTTTATGAACTCTCACCTACATCATGTTCATTTATTTAAAAGAAAAATACTTCCTGCACTGGATATAATAGATATAATTATAGATGTCGTTTTTAAGGGAGATATTAATTACATAACTCACCCTGAAACTTGCAGCACCTTAATCTGGTGCAAGGTGCAGATCCCAGCTCTTTGTAGTGCATCTCTATATTCTTCCAAGTCAATATTTTAAATGTTTTATTAAGTACAGGCTAGCAATAGGAAACGTGTATATGTGCAGTGAAAAAAATTATGAAATAATGAAAAGAATAGTAGATTTTTAAAATTCACCGGGGAGAATATCATCACACAGGATATTTTCTGCTCTGGGACTGATATTTATTTCTAAATGATACTGCCTTGCTAGGCTTTATTATGATGCAATTATGCCATTGATGTCTTAACAGATTTCCCCTTATGTTTATAGAAACAGTAAACTACATTGTTAGTAGCAGGAGCATATACTGTAACCTATTGCTGCTTTGCTTATTGATGTGTTGTACACTACATAAAATGAGGGATATTTTTACCTTTACATTGCTCACTGTGGCTGTCCTGATCATATGTAACTCCCTTTATAGAATATGGAGGTAATCTATATCTACAATTGTGTAAAGTTACATCAACCCTAACTTATTCATAAATTAATTTATTATCTAAAGGAAATATTAAGAGAAGAATGTGCAATTATATTGTTGTTGTAGAGTTTCCCTTGCTACTGTATTGGGTGTAGATTTTACCCAGTCTCCAGAAATCAATCAATTTGTCTACTGTAATGAGAGTAATTCTTTGACAGGTTTTGGCATGAAAAAGACACCCATATACTCCAATGGGTGAAAACAATTGTTGTGCATCAACAAAAAATTTTTTTACCCATTGACGTCAATGCACTGTTTGGAACAGTGGAACAGGTCAGATTTGTTTATTACTAGTCTTCTCTTAAAAATGTCCTAATTCCTTGTCATTTTGAGATGTGTTTGACAGATCTATACAATATAAAGGTAATTTGCTTAGAACCTGGATGGAACCACAAGAGCACTAAGGGACGCAAATGCATGCAACTTAGTGCTAACTCAGAAATGTGCGCTGCCAGACAAAGGCAGCCCTGTCGTTATCATAAGGAAAAGGCAGCAGTAAATATGGTGCCCAATCATGGCTTGCTCTTACTGACAATTGAAATTCTGAGATTGATGGGGGAGGCACACTACCTCTTCATGAATACAGTTCTGCCTAGCTCTTGTGCTTGCAGGTCAGGTCTCAAAGTGCTAATATTTTTCACTTTGAATGACCATCATTGTGTTACTGACATACCTTTTAGGTGGAGACAATGATTAGACTGTGAACGTGATCGTCTTCCTTTGGGTCTTTCTGTAAGGCCTTTTATGCTATAGAGTCTTTGGTTGCTGTGCCAATATATAGGATCAGCCCAATTTGCATACTATCAGGGTGACAAAATACAGCATTGATTCCTCATATAATATATTCAATTTCTATGGCCTACTTTAATTTGGTTAATTTGTTCTTCTCCTTCTTCAGTATCATTCCTGAAATGGCAATAAGTAAAATATAAAACAATCAAAATGAAATCAAACAGCAAAACAATGCTTCAGAGGATTTAGCCAAACCATTGACAGAACTGTCAAAGACTTAAATAATATATACATTTCCCATGAACTTGATTCCCTACAGATCAATTTTCCTTAACTACAAAACAATAGCTCTCGCAAACCAACCAATATGACATTAACAAATGGTTTCTGGCAATAAATCAAGCTCACTGATGTGTAAATGGAAGTGTATAAGGATAATACAGCAGAGAAAAAAATTGTCAATATAAGAGGGAATCTGAAAAATTATAATGTTCACTAAACAATCTGCCTACAGCAGGAATCTGTCCAAAATATCTTGGGTACACACTGCCAGTAAATAAGAATTGTAATTGCTGCGTGAAAAATGTGCCCATTCAGAACACTGCTCAGTCTGTAATACCTGCAGAATTGGTGGGGTGACATTTGTTAAGGAGGATCAACTGAACCTAAATACATAAAAACAATGGAGCTGTTTTGAAATCCACACCCCAATTAAATAGCAGATGCAAGATAAGCAATACTAAATATGACCATGATTAAAAGTGAATGTTCACAGTCAATTTCTTTTTTTGATTCACTTTTTCACTTACAGCTTGGAAAGGGGCACAATAATAAGACCAATACATTGAAAGTCATAGTAAAGAAATCTAAGCTTTAAAATTGTATGCATCTGTGTCTATAGCTCAGCTCAACCTACACTTACTTATATCAGGTCAAAATAGACTTCTCAGGTGCATCTTGTTTTGTATGGCCAATTTTAGGGATGGCTTTAAGGGTATGGAGGATTGTTAATTTCAACATAAGCTTATTACTTACATTTTTTATGGTGGCCCAACTGATATGAAAAAGGTGTTATATTCAGGCAAAGTGAAATGAACAGCTATTTTCCATTGCAGAAGTAGGCCAAATATTATACAGAAATCTTTGTACTGCTGTTTTATGGTACAGTTCAGTTTTTAATTGTACTAATTGGTTCTCTCTCAGGATATGCTTAGGTCTTCATCTAAGCATAGAAAACAGACTTAACAAATGAAGGGTTCATACATATTTATAGAACATAATAATTAAACCTTTACTTTTTGAAAATGTATATTAATATTTATCTCTTCGAAGCCTGCAAGGCAACATGTTTCCAAGATTACACAAATGGCACCTATTATGAAGTGAGATATACATCCGAGAACAAAATCTGACAATGGCAATTTGTATATTAAAACAATATTTATAAATAATTTATCTCATATCTATAAGAAAGTCTGCTGCATGATACAATGTGCCTCATTATTTGAGTATAGCATTAAATATCTAAGTGAATGCATAATATCAGTCCTAATCTACTGAGATAAAGATATTACCTACCTAGATAAGCCTGATTATTTATTTATAATAGTGAATTATGATGTCCAAATAAAGGGTTTTGTTCCTCTTATCTAAAATACATTAACGGTTCTACCAATCTTGTTATATACAGATGCAGCCACTTTGGTTTGTCTGTTTGACACAGAATAACTAAACACAGATATCCCATTTATCTCATTTAACACAGAAAACTGTGTCACAACATCCCATCTAATTAAAGCATTCACCATTGTGAACAATGGTGCTTTGGTATGCTAATGAAAAGGTTAAATGCATTAAATGAGTTAAGATGACTTTAGATAACCCAGTTTCTTCAATTAACCCTGAGTCATGACGCATTTAACTCACAAATCCAAGTGGCTTCATCTGTAGATGTCTTCATGATTTTCAATGACAAGCTAAATGGTTTCTTAAAGGGCTGTGAAACAAATCTGTTGATTAAATGAAAAAATAATACAAAAATTATGTGGGGCTTAAAAATGGGTTTAAATGAGAACTAGATGGTTGTATATTCAATAATATTATAACAGGTAAGATGAATGATTTACAATTTAATTATTCATGTCTTGTTTGACATACGGTAGATATATTTACTTGCTGCTTAAAATATTTTATATTTTGATGAATAATGAATGCAAAATTGTTTCTGCAATGGTTATTATAAAATTGTTATAGAAAGAGTCCCAGAACATAGGTAGTACATCTGGCATCAAATATGTATTTATTCTAGGTCTTCCCTAGTTCAGTCCCTCTGTATACCTTTTAGGTCTGCACCAGCAAGATTCCTCTGTATGCTTTATAGGTTGGAAATTCTGATAAGCCTTGATTTGATGAGTTCTTGAGAACCCCTTTTTAGATATTCACTAGCTTGATTAATAT
This sequence comes from Xenopus laevis, assembly GCF_017654675.1. Classification (NCBI taxonomy): domain Eukaryota; kingdom Metazoa; phylum Chordata; class Amphibia; order Anura; family Pipidae; genus Xenopus; species Xenopus laevis. The sequence goes on along the minus strand of NC_054388.1, from coordinate 57,086,453 downwards.
TTTTATAGGTCTGTGCTACTAAATTATGTTTATTGATCTTTTGCATTTACTCTTTTATTAACTTTCAATGGCTTTTTTTTAACAGTTAACCTCATGTCTGTTTGTCCTGACTCTCTTTTTGACTACCAACTTCACGACCAATCGCCTTTTTCATACATTGCATCCTCAAAGTCTATATTGTTTCTTGGCTAACGTTTTAAGGGCTGAGGATTAGCAGAAGACAGGTCTTGAAGGGAATGTTATAGATGGAAAATGGCAATAAGCTATTGCTCATTATCATAAAAATGGAGAAGAAGCAGTCTGTTACTACTGTCGTGCAATGTAGGGAAAGAAATAACAGATAATAAGACAACCTCCAATGGGCTGTGGTTGAATGCATTCTGGTTGGAGGATAGTTTTCTCCAAATATACATAGTTTCATTTAACTTTTTCCTCTCCTTCTATTGTTTGTGTTTCTTTAGTGCAACCAACCCGTTTCTCCAAATGTCAGACTAGTGCAACAGAGACAGAGAAAAAAGGAAAAATTTAATTTGGTATATTTAAAGTGTTTTTAGTTTTTAGTGTTAAAAGAAATCTATATATGTACTTATTCTATGTAATGAATAGGCATATCACCCTTTTGTACCTATGAAGCAGTGGAGTTAGGTACATAGGAGCAGCAATTAACATCCCATCACTGTGCAGAGTTGAATTCACCAGCAACTCAACCATTGCACATGGTGGGCAGGAAACTGAGATTATTAAAATATTATGTTAGTACTAGGAGTACAAAGTATCAATTTTAACCTTTCCTGGACCTTTAACTGCAACATAAAGAGCCCCAGTGTGCAGCATTAAATGAATGTGTGCCCCTTACTCAATTATTTTCTGTGTATTTTTCCCCTAAAGGTCTATACATTCACCTCTTTTCTCTGTGTGGTATAAAGAAAAAAAGTATAGTGTTTGCTATTATAAATACTCATGGTTTGGCAGGATTTAAAAGGGAAAGTAAAAGCTGTTTTCAGAGCTGCCCCACCTTTTCAATTGGCTAAACATTGTAGCCAGCGTTTTCAGAAATACTTCATCAGTACTACCCATAATTGAAAAAAGAAAAACAACAAGAATCATTAAATGTGCTTAGATCTTCCATTACAGAAACATGATTTTTGACACTCCATAAATCCAGACCTTTGATGTGCATTTAATAGTACCATTTATGTTCAGGCTAGACTTTTCTTACTTGATAGTATATAAAGATCCAAAAAGATGCCAGTCACTGACATCATTCCCAGAAGCATCGTCTCCAGTGCGACGGAGGTGATAAAATTCTGCTGCGTCAGTTACAAAACTCCAAGGACGTTTGGCATGATATTGTTCATGACAAAATGTCCTGTTAAACTTTCATAAAATATTTCAGTGGTCTCAAATGGATTGGAAAAATACTTACTTTAGAAATGAATTCCGAATTACCTGATTATCCTCTAGATGAAAATGAATGTCATTGAGAATAATGCTGAATTTGTGTAATCTTCAAGAGAATGGTCTTATTTCTCTGAAGCTAAATGATTTTTTAAAGTAATGCATATAAATCAGGGGGAGCCACAAATGGTGACTTATTTTCAATGAAAAGGTGAAATAAACTGGTGTTTTTATATATATATATATATATATATATATATATATATATATATATATATATATATATATATATATATATATACAGATGAAGCCACTTGGATTTGTGAGTTAAATGCGTCATGACTCAGAGTTAATTGAAGAAACTGTGTTATCTAAAGTTATCTTAACTCATTTAATGCATTTAACCTTTTCATTAGCATACCAAAGCACCATTGTTCACAATGGTGAATGCTTTAATTAGATGGGATGTTGTGACACAGTTTTCTGTGTTAAATGAGATAAATGGGATATCTGTGTTTAGTTATTCTGTGTCAAACAGACAAACCAAAGTGGCTGCATCTGTATATATTCTCTGTAACATTGTTATGCTTCACTGATAATTTGAACGATTGTTATTGCAAAAAAAAAATGTGTCACCACATGTAGGTAACATAAATTATAAGAATCAATAGAACATTTTTGTTGAATTATCAGTATTTATTAAAATTAAACATAAGTCAATTACTGTTTGAGGCCCTAAAGCATGTAACTGGTAGGGTATGTGTGGGGGTTAACCATTCCTACTGATTGTACCTATGCCCTGGGGTTCCTGCTACCTACTCTATATAAAATTGTTGGGATCATATGGTTCTGTCTCTTTGGACTACAGGGGGGGGAGGGGTTGTGGATGCTGCTAAAGAGCATAATGCATCAGTGGTAGATTAAATCCTGAGGTGACCAAGGCCTTAGTGAAGCTGGAGATAAGGGACCCCATGAATGAGATACAGTTAGTTGTTGGTAGCTCCTTCTATAGAACACTCTAGAGGTGTTGTTTATATCGACCATGGGCAGAATTCCAAGTGCATGCCTCTTGGTGGTCATGCCGAGTGCACTTCTGTCTAAGAATTCAAAAATGTCAGATGCATGTCAGCCCTGTCCTTACCACCTGCCATATAAGCTCTCATGGCAAGTCAAATTTCCTGTGAATTACCCAATTTCCCATTTATCTATTTATGCCACCAATATTTGATATACAAACGAAGAAACTTTCTGCTTTATAAATCTATTGTTCCTAATTATGAACCACTGATTTCCACATTTCTTTGTGAAAGTGAATATATTGACAGTTATAGTGCAGTCTGAAGAACCTTCCTCCACTATCTATACAAGGATACTGCTGAGGTGAGAAGTCATGTGCAGTAGTGTTTTGCCCTAGAGTAGCCCTGACCCACAACTGCATATCCAGTTGGGACATTTTATCTGACTTTTTTTATTCATTATTCAGCATGAGTTTGTATCCTAAAAATATCTTGGTACCCCTGCCCACCCCTTAACAAACCCTGAAGAGAACGTATCCTTATTAAATATGGCAAATGGCCATGAGGTTTTGTCCAGTTAACAGTCAGGTTGAGGCGCTTGTACAGGGGTACAATCAACACTGCTGAAATAAACAAACATGTTATTATTCTATGTCTTACCCACTTGGTCCTCTGGCAAGATGTGGTGCCCAGTGGACTCTACCATGTATTTTTGGGTGGTTACATGCTAACCAGGTACTTTTCTGTTTCAATAAATTTTTATTCATGTGTTGTACAATCATCAATGTTAATGTCAATTAACAATTGTAATACAATTAAGAAGATTTTGCTTGTACAGTTTATCATTTCACACACATCTTATTTCTTTTGGTTTGTGTTAGAAACAGTAATCAACAACCGTTTTGTACAATAAAGGAAAATAAAAATAAAAAGTTAAATAAAATAAAATAAAAATACACTAGTGACCTAAAACCAAGCTTCATAATAAAGAATATTTTTGCATTGCTTTGCTTGTCTTGTTTGACATATTTAAACTTGCTGACTATATTATAATATACTATAATGTATTATATAAATCCGCTTGAACTGTAAATATGTGAACTTTTCCCTACTGGGTTGCTGCGATCCCTGACTATTTCTATAAAGAAAGCATATTAGGTGGAAGGGTGCCTTGGTGTCTATAGTCTATGCAGGGTTGCCATACATCTTGGAAAATCTGACATTTATCAAGGTGGATGCTTGCTAATTTCTCGTTAACAAGAATCCAATCCAGTTTCACTTTGATATTTTCATGCTTTAAGTATGGTGATTTCCACGAACCAGGTACTTTTCAATCCCCAGTCACTACTTAAATTAACCAAATATGTTATAATTCTATGTCTTACCCATCTAGTCTTCTGGCAAATTTGACACTAACTCAGCCAACCACACCAAGTGGACTCTACCATGTTTGTTTAAAGTGGTTACCTGCTAACCAGGAACTTTTCAATCCCCAGTCTGCTAGAAGCCCCGACACAATATCTCATCATAACCTCACAACAGCTAAGAACTATAGAAATTGTGTAGTGCCATCCAAATGCTAAGAGGTAAAAGCATTGCAGTTATTCACCCATGTCTATACTTCTACTTCATATATAAAGGACAACACCCTTTGATTCAGAATACTTGTGAAGAATTATCATAATTTAAAGTGACAGGGATTTAAAATATAAAGCAATTTACATTCAGAAGCTTCTGGATTTTTGATGCAGTGACTGAATTAAATCTCATACATACACTACAATGCCAAGATAAATTGTTATTGCTCAGTCATCATTTATTCTTATTTATTTTATTGCTGAACCTAAAAACATTATGCCTGCATTGTCACTGGCAGAATTTTTCCCCGCTATAAATGTTGTTTTTTTTTTCTTTCTTTTTGCAATTCATGGAATAAAAAAAAAAGATTGATTTACTTTTCTTATATAGCTCTTCACAGGCTCATTAATATTCTTCTGTCAGGATGTATTTATGCATTGCTAAGACTGCTCATGGATAGAATAGATTTAAGTTAATACAGTACATGTCTGCAAATGCATGGTTATTAATTTCTCACAGAAGTAAACAACTAATCAAAACACATGCCACCAGTAAATAGTTTACACTTTCTTGAATACCCACATTACCCAATACAAAGGGAATGGTGGCATGCATTTGATTATCTTAAAAAACAAATTGTATGTTCTTTCACAGTATAGATTCGTATTGGAAAATGTATTTTTCCATTACTTTATGTTTAAAAAGATACTATTTCCATGTAGGAATTTAAATGTGAGGCAATATTCTAGTCCCTAAGGTGGAAAGTGCAGAAACAGGTGCAAAGCTCCATATTTTTTGCCACTGTGCATTTTTGTGGTCAGCATTGTCAGAAACAATTATTTGAGGCTTCAGTATGGAACAACCTGTGAATTGCTTGTTGGTGTTCACTACTTTGCAAGACCTTATGTTAGGTTTGACCACTGGTGATTAACAAGCAGGAAGGAGCCTATTTGCAGAGTAAACCTCAGAAACACCCTTGAATGGCTGGTTAATTAACAGAAGCCATGGTAAGGTGAAAATAATAGATTTAATGAGCAAAAAAGGAAAATAATCAAAACAGATTGAAGTCCAAAATACAGGCCTGTGGTGAGGCTGTACAGTACACAAGGGCCGGCAGACAGGTGAGGTCTGTAAGACAGGCGGCGGTCAATAGTAGGCAGTAGATAAGCAAGGTTGAGTAAAAGGCTGAAGGTCAAAACCAGGGAAATCCACAGCAGCAGGAATCTGGTACTGGGTAGGAACAGGAGGACAGGAGCAAGGAAACATGCAGGGAACACAGACCAGAAATTAGAGGCTGGATCAGGCTCAGGAGCTCAGGTGATCAAGCAACATGAAGTTCCAATGCACAGAATTATAAAAGGCCTTGACTGCTGAATCAACACATGTTGTAATGAGGCAGGAGGAGGTAACTGTTGCAGGAAGAGTCATTGTAAGTATGTTCAGGAAAGTGGGCAATATGAGCACTAAGACCCCCCAGTGGCTCCCCACAATAATGCAGGAGAGTCTAGACTCTCAGGTCAGGGTTTGATTTCTCACAGTTCCTGACACCTTACCAACACATCATTCACAAGGTACATCTCAAGACCTGTACTGAACAGCTGCTCAAAACAGTATAATGCTCAGTACATTCATTAAAAGTATTCTGTTATGGTGTAGTTTTATTACTAAATTACACTGGAGATGTTGCAAAAAAACTCATAAAATCTTGTTCTTGAATCAATAAATGTATTTTAGTTGTAATATTGGTATGTAGGAAACCACCCCAAGTCATTCAGTCTGATTGTGTGCTTTCAGAAAGTGCCAGCACTTTGTTTCTCCTACTCAATGTTTGGAATTATGGCCGGACTTGTGTGTTTGTTTTGTGTGCTGCTCTCATATCTACAGTACCACTAGGTGAGGCATTAGAGCTTTTTTAGCAATTCAGATGTTAGGGAATTTTATTTAAAATATTCCAATTACAGAAAACAAATCAACAGAAAAATTGTTACAATCAGTTACATATCAATTATTGCAATTCAAAAATAAAAAAACAAATCCTTTCCACATTTCTTTACGTGTCTTAGAAAACCCAGAATCTCTTGTTTTAATAAAAGTAACATAACTACAGATTTCCTTTTCACAAACTCTACAGACAGCTGTATCTGGCTGGTGGTCATCCTACACCTCATATACCATAGACGTTAATGTACAATAATAATGTACAGTGTGGCCCTATTACTCTGTCCAGCTCGGTGTCTATTATCAACCACACATGAGAGAAAAAAATCCAGGATTCTCATCAATTTTAAATTCACTGACTTGCAACCTTTTCCCTTAAAGAGCATGAAACTGGAAAAAAGTGCTCCTGAGACTCCTCCACTTTACATCCCCATGGACACTCTCTGTCCACAATATTAAAATATTTTAGATTTCCCCTCACAGACAAATTGCCCTGTAGTGACAACAACGCGGTGTCCCAAAACGTCCTGGGCATTCTCCTGTCTGTAAGGAACATAGAGGTAGATTAACTAACCAGCGAATTGTCACCAGCGTCAGCTTCGCACACTCACCTCGCACCACTTTGCCAGGCTCAAATGCGCTACGACTACAACAATTCACTGATATGCAAAATTTTGTCCTGGGCATCGAACGGTGATGAGCATTTCATAGCGAAGATGCGCTAGCGTTCGTTTGTGCCTAGCGAAATTTCGCTAGTGATCTTGCGTTTTGGTAAAATTGCAATAATAATGTACAGTGTGGCCCTATTCCTCCGTCCAGCTCGGTGACTCTTATCAACCCCACATGAGAGAAAAAAATCCAGGATTCTCATCAATTTTAAATTCACTGACTTGCAACCTTTTCGCTTAAAGCGAATGAACAAAAAGTGCTCCTGAGACTCCTCCACCTTACATCCCCATGGACACTCTCTGTCCACAATATTAAAATATTTTAGATTTCCCCTCACAGACAAATTACCCTGGAGTGACAACAACGCTGTGTCCCAAAACGTCCTGGGCATTCTCCTGTCTGTAAGGAACATAGAGGTAGATTCACTAACCGGCGAATTAAAAAAAAAATTTTTTTAAACTTAAATGCATTTTCGGCACACAGGACAGAAGATTGAGGAAGATATAGCTTCTTTTAAGCACTTCGTCTGGTCTGAGGTTGCAAAGTCAAATCTGGTGAAGGAGAAATGGTTCAGTAAAATCCACACATTACTGAATTTGCAGAGTAACGACCTTTCGCCAGAGCAAAAACTTGCCTGGCGATAGACTGCAAACAAACGCTAGCAATGGTCTAGCTCTCTAGTGAATAGGCTCCTGCGCCTGTTAGTGAATAGGCAATGTCCCTGCAGATGGTAACTCTGGTAAATTGTTGCTAGCTTTAACCACTTCGTCCTTTAATCTGCCCCTTAATGCTCACCTTTAGCGTCTCCTTCGGCATTTCTTTAACTCCAATTGGGGATAGAAAATGGAGATCAAGAATACTCCAATACAGCACCTTCCTGTGCAAAGGAGTAGACATTCCACTTTTTAAAGATTTTCACTGTCTGCTGCAGATTGTTGAGAACATGGCTTCCTCTTATCCAGACCTCTTTTAATCTGCCACTGAGTAACTAATCTTTAATAAAAGGCGATGCCCAGTCTCTGATTTCCCCTGCATCAGCCCCTCAAGATGGTGCAGAAGAAAACCACAGGACACGACATGTCCAACCCTCCCTTTTTCTTTTGCAGGAATGTGACACCCCCCTTATTACTGTGTTGAGCCTACTCCTCCAAAGCATTTGGAAGAACAAGCACTGGGCATAGAGAGATTCTTAAAACAAGAAAACATATGAAACAAAGAGAAAAAGCGGAACCAGAAAAGTCTTGATAATGTCAATCCTCTCTCTATAGGTCTGCTTCCATGATTTCCAAAGCCGAACCTTTGCCTGACAAGTATTCAGTTTATCTTCCCAATTTGCCTTTACGAGATCCCCAAGATTATAACTAAACCTGAGGCTACTGTGAATTTCTCAAGTTTAATAATTGGTTCCCTGTCTAAACTCCAAAACGCTTCACAATTCAGAGATGAGGGAGCTGTTATCTTGTTACCTTCTCATGATTCTGTTGATAGGCTGCTGGGGGGGGGGGGTGGGAGGAGGATTGATAGCACTCCAACTTGCAGTGCTGCAGTAAAGAGCTCTGAAGTTTATCAGAGCACAAGTCACATGGTTGAGGGCACCTGAGAAACTATGAAAATGTAAAAATGAAAAAATGAAACATTGAAAAAAATCAGTTTTTGAAAAAAATAAATATTAATGCAGGATTCTGCTGGAGGAGTGCTATTAACTGAGGAATTATATAGAAAGCATGATTTTTCATGATAATATCTCTTTTATGTGTGATGCACACTGCTCCTTGTGCCACACGTGTCAGAAATAGAACAGTCACCACAAGGTGCAGTGGTACAAATAAACTCAAAGGAATAAAAATGGGACCTTTTTATCCTCCTTGCTATTCATTATGTCAATCCAATGGTAAATTAGTCATTTTATGATAACTATGCGAATATTTATATACTGTATACAGCTCAGGGAACCCTGACTATAGCTCATGTAATATAAGGGATAATGTATCCCCTACTGTAAATGATATAGTGTAACATATAAGGATATTATGTCACCGAGGAGGTCCATGACCATATTAAAGCACAAGGCCAAAAAGGTACTTTATTTATTATAATCCACAAGTTTAGTGAGTCATGTGACAAACATAACATCACCAAACTCTGTTTATAACTGATGATATCACTAAGAGCCATTTTAAGGATATAATTTACAGGGTACAAACTTTTTGCTTAGATGTTTATCACTTGTTTTACCATCCATCATTAGTGATAGGCGAATTTATTTGCCAGGCGCGAATTCGCGGCGAATTTGCGAAATGGCGCCGGCGTCTCGTTTTTGACGCCGGCGCCATTTCGCAAATTTTTTGCAAATTCACCCATCACTATCCATCATCATTCAACATGTTTCCATCATTTTGCATGTCACAGTAATCATTAAATTACCATCCATCATCATCCAACATGTTTCTATCATTTTGCATGCTGTAGTAATCATTAAATTAACAGTTATGGGTATAGTATACACACTAAAGGCCTCATTTGTCATCCCGGGGGATTAAATGCAAGAGCATTTCTCTTTAGTGCTTATTTAGCAGCACCTCCCACCTATGTGACTCCCCTCATCCATCTCATTTGAATTAATTCATAGGCTTGCCACCTGCATGCCTCCCCTCACATGTCCCATTTGAATCGAGCACTGCCTCACACTAAAAGGCTTGTGGCTATTTGTACAGTTGCTCACATAGTGGGCAAAATGCAATTATCCAATTGCTTCCTTTTTTGCACTTTGCACACTGTGTGGGGCATTGCAGCTCCAGCTCTACTACTAATATGTATTATACAGATTTTTTTCTTATTGGTAAACATATCCTATTAACAAATAGAATGACTAAAGAATGCAGAACATATACAGCAAGCCTTGAGATGAATAAAACTGTAGTTTTATTAAAACTGTCTTCCAGGCTTATTTTCAGAAATCAATCTTGCTTGATCACTCAGGCAGATAATCCAAATCTGTCCTTTGTCACTTAATACATTAAGGACATTTGTTCTGTATTGAAACAAAATAAAAAAAGAAATATATCATTCACCATAGTGTTGCGATTAATGACAAAATGTGATACAGTATAAAAGAAAAAATATTTGGATATTTAGATTCCCATTTCCTCACTGTATTTATATTGTATTACAAAAATCAAAGATGATAAAGGGAAATTGATCCTCTTGTAGTTACCTGGACAAAACAATTGCTTTTAAGCAATTAGAAAGTGTTGCATACTGTCTATTTTATCAGTATTGGTTTTATATGTTACTGTCGATATTTTCCCCAAAGTGACTATGTAACTATGCATTGGACTTTAAACAAGGGAATGCATTAAATAGAGTTATTTTTTGTCATTTAACATTACTACATTTGTACAAAAGAAATAGCCAGCACACAGTTTGCCATTATTACAAAAAAGTAGCTGTTAGTACCACATTTTGGCCAAAATATATAAGATCACATGCCACATCAAGGCCCTTCATTGTACGTGAGCCCCACACCATCCATTAGCACTCTAAAGGTGGCCATACACGGGCAGATAAAGCTGCCGATATCGGTCGTTTATCTGCCCGTGTATGTGGGCTTCCGACGGGTCTTCCCGATCGATATCTGGCCACGATATCGATCTGGAAGGTTGGATTTTTAACCGACCGACCCGTCGGAGCCCCTTGGCGCATCGTAATTCGATCATTCGGCCATACGGCCGAACGTTCGAATTACCCCTGATATAGCCATGCCGTTAGTGGCATATCGGGGAAAGATCCGCTCGTTTGGCGATGTTGCCAAACAAGCGGATCTTTGAGTCTATGGCCACCTTAAGTATGTAGTATGTAATCAAGTCCCCCAGCAAACAGTGTAACTGAGTAGTAAGACCAACAGCACACTTACCCTTAACTCAGAAGCTCTAGGAGCTTTTAAGCCCTAGCCAATTAAAAAACACTTGTAAATCATTCCCTGAATGGCAGCTATAGGCAATTTTTGGCTACAATTTGTACACAAAACAAAGACTACAGCAATTATATTTTAGAAATAATTGAATGCCTACTCTCTGTGATTATTAATAACACTTAAAAATTCATCACAGTGAAACAAAAATTGTACCCATTAGTTTTGTACTTAAATACTCAGAGAATTTTTGACACAAATAAAAGAGAAGCCCCATCCCAAAGTCTGCAATACATAATAATGTAAAGTATGATGGAAATGATTGATTTTCAAATCCTCTGCATGTATTTTGTGGCTTTATCAAAATCCGAATTTTTCTGACTAAATAAAAGTCCAAACAAACTAGAATCCACAATGGACCTTATTTATTATTAAAAAAGCACAATGTAATCAGATTGGGGACAAACACGAAAAGATCAAGTGAAAATCCGAATCATACAATTTTTTACCTGACTTGCTAGATGTTTTCACAGTAACTTCAAAATAGGATAGGAACCTCTCCCACTGGCTTATATACAACCTCAGTAGGCCTGAGGTGCCAGATTTTTGGATTCAGAGTCTTTCCATCCTCTGGATATAATAAATCTCAAAAAATTCAAGTTTTTTTTCCACTAAAAATTTAGATTTTATAGTAAAAAAAAAACCTCAAATTTATCTAGTTTTTGGCATTTAGACTTTAATAAATAACATCCCAAGTGTCTTAATTTTGTGTAATCAAATGAATTTTTGTGAATGTTTCAACATTTTATTTGTCTGTATGATTCACAAAGATTTGAAGTGTGTTATATTTGTGGGGAACCATATTCTATTCAATACAAATCTTTTTATCAAGCAACTGACTCATTTTCTATGAATTCCAAATCTTTAAATCATATTTTTTGCAAATTCAGTCTTTGTCTTTTGTTAGTTGTTTTCTATTTGCCTTTTTCTTTCACCTTTTTACAGCTTTCAGATGAGGGTGATTAACCCCAGCAGTTTAAAAAATGTTTGCTCTGTTAAGATTCAGTTGCATTTTTTTTTATTCAGATCCTTTCCTTTTCATCTTCCATTCTTGATTCAATCACTGCTTGACCACTAGGATTCGTTGCCCCTAGCACCTTGATGATTGATTGCCTCAAAATATAATCCTCTACATAATTATAAAAGTTAAATCAAAGATGAACTAACCCCTTTAAGAAATATTTTTTTAATTATAACAGTTTGTTTATTTTATAAGAATGTTTTATGTGATATTACAGATACGATTAAATTAAGTAGACAATTCCTAAATATCAAATTTCAGAACTGTTTTTTGATATTTTGACATCTGTAAATTATTAAATATTTTATTGCTGGATACAGATAGAGGCTAGAGAATACAAATATATTTTATGAGCATTGATATTGCATTATTTTATTTAGAAAATGCATGTAAATGAAACTGGTGCTTTTGGCATGAGATAGCAGGATAATATGCAGTTACTTTATATATCAGTCCTAACAAGCTGGAGAAAGTAATTATACAGAGCTTCCTATGCAGATACATTTCTTAAACCCTGCTGGGAGGGAAGCCTTTACCTGTATTGATGAACACAGTGGGATCAATAATTTGCAAAGGCTCATTTGTTGAATTGATCATTAAGTTAACTACTGAGAATATCATTAACTCATTCACTTTTAAAGGCAGTTAGGCTCACCTTGAGGCATAGTTGTACTATAGATTGAACATAACTCAAATCATTCAAACATATCTTTGCAAAAATAAATTGACCCAACATGTAAAATGCCATGGACATTAAGATGCAAAATATTTAAATTAGCAAATATACGTGTGCTTGTGTAATTGCATCTATGAAGAAATGTTTGTAGGATGACTTCCGCCTATTCTGTCATGTTGGCCCCATTTAATTGTCTATAAGGGTATGTACTATAAACTTATACCATCTTTTTATTACTTCATCATCCAATTATTTTTCTCCTTATAAAGCTCTTGTTTAGATAATGCAGCATGTCCATATGAATGTTAAATATGTCCTAGTGTGTATTCCAATTTACACTTTCATTGATACATGTTTACATATCAAGTAACTTGTGCTGTACATTCATTAATTTTGAAAGTATAAATGTTTTGGATGGTTACCATTTTAAAGTGGTAAATGTTGGTACTGTTTCATATGATGGATACAATTTGATTTTACTGCCAAGCATCAACTTGAATGCATCAGTCAGTGCTTATATTTCCCATTTTTATTTTGACGCTATAACCTTTAACCTCTCAATACAGGATATAGCCAAAGACTATATGCAAAGACTTAAAACCCAATATTGATTCAAAGACCCATATTTCTACCTTGTCTTCCTATTGTTTTATAAAGCTTACATGAGAATGATGAGCTATATATAATAAATATGGTAATAAAATGATTAAAAATGTGTTTAAAAGAAAACATGATCAATAAACCATGCATTTATAAATATACATACAAATAACTGCAATTTTGCACTTTCAGACAAATGCTGCTCAATTGTGTGTGTTTTCTCAAACTCTCTCCTGCAATATTGTGTCATATAATTTTCTTAGACTGAACTAAACTGTATCCCTATCAAGTGTTTAAAGTGCCAAACCTGTTTTTTTTTTTTTGTTAATATGTGTTTTGATCTATGCCATTAGTTGTGTTTTGCTTTTAGATTTAGCTTGTTAAAGATCTGATATTAATATTTTTATTTGGTTTTGTTTATTTGTTTTGTTTGTTTTGTGTCTCATTCTACTACCAGTAATGCATTTACATTTATATATAATGATGTTGCTTTCAATAAAGAAAACATGAACAATTCAATAAACAAACAGCAAATAAAAATGTATCTGTAAAGTAGCTACAATTTTAAAGGAGACATAGAAACAAGAAAGACACAGAGACATAGAGACAAGAACGTATTGTTCAACTAGGGATTCCCAGTTTTTTGTCAACACACTGAGGGGCAGATTTATCAAGGGTAGAAGTGAATTCGAGGGAATTTTCGAAGTATACAAAAAATTTGAAATTCAAAGTAATTTTTTGGATACTTCGACCATCGAATAGGATACTACGACTTTGAAATTTACTTTGAATTCTATTCGAAGTGAAATAGTTTGAATATTCAATAATCGAAGTACTCTCTCTTTAAAAAAAAAAAGTCGACTTCAATAGTTCGCCAAATTAAACCTGCCAAAGTGCTATGTTAGCCTATGGGGACCTTCTAATGCATTTTTCTACGTTTTTTTGTAGTCAAAGTAAAATCGTTCGATCGATCAATGAAATCCTTTGAATCGTTCGATCCAAAAGATTTAATCTTCAATCGAACGATTTTACTTTGACCGCAAAACAGTCGAATTCAGTAAAAAAAACCTTGACTTTGATATTCAAAGTCGAAATATAGCCATTAGATGGTCGAACTTAGAAGTATATTTCACTTCGAAATTCGACCTTTGATAAATCTGCCCCTATATGTCCAATATAGGAACTCTGATTCCTTGGAATGGTTTGGCTGAGGCTACAATAATAAAATAAGTATCCTAAGTATCTAACTATTGGTTAATATAAGTCTAGCTGTTGAATCAACAGTGTATTTTTAAAACTAGGGTAAAACATTAGTGTCCCAAAAAACTGTTGAATAAATGTTCCAAATTAATTCCATTAGACTTCCACATTGCCTTCGCCAATCATAAACCCTTAGAGAGAAGTCTGGATGTACTGTGAAGGATCATTGACTTTTATTGTGTAGTGTATATTATTCTCAGCAGGAAGGATACATTCTGAGCCTGGCCCCTGAGTTAATAATCTATTAAAATTACCATACAGGAAAATACAATGCTCTGTAAAATTCTTACTCAGTAATTTATTCCACTGTATGAAGTGAAGATCTTGTGCAAGTTATGATGCTTCTTTTCATGCCATCTTAAGACTTCCTGTGGTTATAAAGATTGTATTCACCTGAGAACTTCACCAAGTTAAAACGATTCCATTTTAAAGAGAAATAAGTTAAGTTTTGATATTGTGTTTAGATGGAGAAGACTTTATTAAACTTCCAGCAAAGACTGCCACACCACAAAGTACTTTATTAATGATGCATTCTCTCACTTCTCTCAAATATTTTTTAATTTCTCCCTTATGAAAGGAAATAATGAAATCTTGACTATTAAACCTCTGCATTAATTTGGTCAAAGTGTTATTTTTTTTGTGTGTAGGCAGAAGTGAGTAAAACTGGGATAAGAAGCAGAGGCCAAGCAAAATAATTGTTTTAGATGTTTGTTTATAAACAAACATGCTCTGAACAATTAGTAAACAAACTATAAATATATTTTATGGAAGGATTTAAACATACGGTTTTACATACTAAGTAGTCTTGGTTTCTTAATGTAATAACATTTGTAAACAACGTATTAATATTGTACTAAGATTTTTATTTTGCTGTTTTAATGGAAAAATACAGCCCAAAAAATAAAAAGTGAGAATGGAACAAACCTCATTAGATTATGCATTTTCTACATAGAACGAAAGATGTAACAATTTTCAAGAGTCTGTTGGTAGCAGTGTAATTATAAGAAATACATTCTCTTGTAAAAGCGTCTGAATTTGAATTAAAACACATCTGGCTAGAGGTAACCAGATATCGACATCTAAGTTAAAAAGGGAATTACATTTAGGAAGTAGCTATGCTTTGATGTGCCTTTACATTGAATACAACAAACAATAACATAAATGAAAAATAACTATCATGCTTTCTTCCAAGATTATTATAAGAGGCCATATAATTATTTTATCATATTAAGTGAGTTCAAGGTTCCTTTTTTATATGACATTGTAAAGTGAAACAGTCAGCCAGCACATAGATAGCTAGTGATTGTTATAGAAATGCATTTTGAGATCACTGTAAGTATAGTTGACAAAGCATTAATTGTATAGGTCCATATATGAGATATTAGTACTGTAATTGCATTGGTATAGATCTATAACATGTTGCTGAGCTGGTATTGTCAATATCTTTAACAATCAATGTAAAAAACTGACAGCCATTATCAATTGCAGTCTCGACATTGATGGGTTACTGTTACTGCAGGGAATAATTACTCTATTTTAGTCCTTTTGAAAACAGTGTTGGCATAGGAATATTTATTCAACTTAGCCTACAGCTAGTAATGAACAAAACTACTCAGTTTTGCAGAAAAAAGATTTGAAATTGTGACATTTTTAATTTAATTCCATCAAATGCATCGCAGTCAATGGACATTTTTTCTTGAGCTAAATGTATTGGAGTAAGTGGCCATTTTTATTTCTCATGTCCAATGAATTTAAGTTAATGGGCAAAAAGTTCCACTTTTTTTCTGGCAGAGCAAAATGCATGGTAAAACACATTGTACCACAAATCTGTATCAGGCAAAACAATTTACTTAATGCTACCTATAATCAGAACAATATACAGATCTTCTTAATCTCAATAATAACAAAAAAACTTGTTAATAATCTAAATAACAAAGTTCTTTATTGGAAGATATAATAATTTGAAACATTAGAAACATTAAAAATACTGCATGGAATCTAATAACCAATATCGATTAACCAAGAGCTACTGACAACTTGTCCTTAAAGGAGAACTAAAGCTTTAAAAAGTAAGGCTATAAATGCTGTGCATTATGTTTTGGGCTTTTGTACCAGCCCAAGGTAATAAGTTAAGACATACAGTACAGTACATATTAATAGAAGTCTTTTCTATAAATAACATATTATATACTGTATTCTATGAATTGATAAACATATTTTACAGCCCCTGATTTCGTATAGAATTTGTAAAAATAACAATCCATAATTTCAAACAAATTTTCTGATGAATTTCACTTAAATAGGATTCAGACCAATTTGTGTTGCTCAGAGAAATATTTTGCTGTGAATCAAACTGTGACAAATTGAAATAAACAAATTCATAATAATTTAATCAATCCATATGGTCAGACCAGTTGTCACTAATGGCCTTATTGAATGTACAGATGCATCACACCCCAGTGTTTCTCCTATAATTGAAACATTTTCTTGAATGGCATCCAGAAAGCATTATATAGACACTGTCATCCTAGATGAAACTAAATATGTGTGTTTACAAAAAGAAATGTTGGCATCAGACTTGGTATAATGGAATAACCTTGAAACCCAGATATAAAGCACATTATTTTATACTGCCTAATTGTTAAAGTATTTATGTTTCAGGCTAATTATGTAATATGATCCCTATTTCTAATACTTAAAATTGAGTGCAGCTATTTCCATGCATAAAAAATAAAAGTGCATGTGCAATAAAGGTAACACATTCAGGGGCAGATTTATCAAGGGTCGAATTTAGAAGTGAAAAAACTTGAAATTCGACCATCAAATAGGTGTAGTACAATAGTCAAAGTCGAAGGTTTTTTCCTTAAAATTAAAATAGTTCGATTGCATGATGAAATCCTTCAAATTGTTTGATTCGTACGATTTGATCATACGATTGTACGATTTTACAAAAAAACCTTCAACTTCTCAAAACTTAGCCAACAGCTCATATAGGTTATAGAAGGTTCCCCCATGGCTAAACTGCAATTTGGCAGGTTTAAGATGGTGAAGTGTCGAAGTTTTTTAAAGAGACAGTACTTTGCTTTTCGAATGGTCGAATTTGTGAAGTATTTTCAATTTGAATCAAATTTTGGTGTATTCGATGGTCGAAGTACCCAAAAATTACTTCGAAATTCGACGTTTTTGAATTCGAAAATTCGCTCAGACAGAAATAGAGGCTTGTACAAAATTAACAAAATCGGACAAGCATTTGTTATACCTATTGCTAATTGCTAATCCAGTATTGCTACTGTAGATCTTTCTATCAATAAAATGTTATCTGTCCCTGAGAATTTAGTTAAAACTATATTGAGAACCAGGTCAAAACTGTTGCTTTTTAGCTATTGATTATTATTGCTATATATATATATATATATATATATATATATATATATATATATATATATATATATATATATATATATATATATATATATATATATATATATATATATATATATATATATATATATAATCTTCAGACCAGCACTCCCTTTAAAAACTTGGTAATTGTATTATTATTCTGTAGTATCAAATACCCAACATTTCGTTCCACATTTGGACATTTGGACCTTTTCCTTGAAAAAGGTCCAAATGTGGACCGAAACATCGGGTATTTGATACTATAGAATAATAAAAAAATTACCAAGTTTTTAAAGGGAGTGCTGGTCTGAAGATTATTGATACATAAACAATTACCGTGCACCCCACCATTGACAGCAGCTTTGGAGTGCGGATACTCATTGGAAAGAAAAAATACAAAAAAAAAAAAAAAAATATATATATATATATATATATATATATATATATATATATATTATTTTTTTTACATTGTTTTAGTTTGTATAAAGTTTTGGTTGTTTTGGTTTATCTAGAGTGAGGTCATACTGAGGGTTAACAATAGTAATGTTTCATGTTGCCTCATATGTGTAACTCTAGTATCAATGAAGCTGATTCTGTGGGAAATGGGATCATGTAGCCTATGATTAAGTATCCTTATGATACGAAATGCATAAGGCTGTATCCTAGTGTATTGAAATAAAAATACCTTTTAATTGATAAGTCTGTCTGGAAGATTAGTCTTTGGAAGTACCTGATGTTCTTCTTCATTATACCTCTCAACAAGCTGTCTTACTCCATGCAGGAGTTGGAATCTGAGTTTAACTGACAGCTCTAATGCAGCATTGGTGTGTGTTTTCTTTGCCTAGACAATGTATTAGAGTTAATTGTCTTTTATTTAGTTCTCAATCAAGGTTCCGGCATGAAGAGAGAATAAAGCCACATGGAAGCAAATTGCTGTGAGGGAAAAACTGCAGAATTATAAATTGATTATATTTCTAAAGTTTCTTATGTATTTTCATGATAGTTTCCCATAAAATTATTTGTATAGCCTACAGTTTTATTAAAAACACAATTGCTAATTAAGGGGGTTACTTTTTCCTTAAAGCAGACAAATTGTTTCCATGGAGTATTCCCGCCTAAAGAATCAACATTGGTTTGGTAAATCTAGGTTTCTAATAGTAATGTATGTATTTTAGTACTTTGAATAGCCCAATGTAATTTACACATATTGTAGTAAGCAATTTATAGATTCAAAAATCAAAAAGACCAAAATCAAAAGTTTCATCTTTAAAATATTGAGTTTATGTTGACCTAGGAATAATACGTCTCAACAGCTGACTTTCATTATTTGCATATATACATATACTGTATACATGTATATATTTAGTACCGTATATACTCGTGTATAAGCCGACCCGTGTATAAGCCGAGGTACCTAATTTACCTAAGAAAACTGGAAAAATGTATTGACTCGTGTATAAGCCTAGGGGCCCCATGTCAGATTTCAAAATGTGAATGTGTAAATGTGTAATCATGTTTTATGGCATAGAAATCTATCTAAAACTATTTAAAAGAGCCTCCCCATAATTCCATCAGCAGGAACATGACACTGCAAAAATATGCTTACCCTGAGAAGGATCAGTGTGGGCCAGGTTATAAATAGCCATTGAACCTCACATACTGGCACCCAGTACATTTGAATGTTGGAGTTCCCTGTGACTCCCACCATAAGTCACAAGCTTGGCATGTTTCTATCTGACAACAGCAAGAACTTGCCAGGCAGCATTGTTCTCCGCCCTATGTACCTGGCGTAATGATGACAGAATGAAAGGGGAGTGACAAGGCAATTTATATGTACATGTACAGCTCCACAGATAGCACTCTGCTGCTGGCAAACTTGGAATCAAGCTTTAGGACCTTTTAACAATGGCCGCCAGGGGCCCTGTGAAAGAGCTGCAGGACGGTTCACTGTGTCCACTCTCCGGGCGGCGCGTCCTTCCCTGCCGGCGTAGATACCGTAGATATGCCCAGCAGTGCGACCCCCTGTGACCCGGCCCCAGCAGGACTGTCTGTGACGCCGCCCGGAGCAGGTCCAGGAGCTCCGGGCGGCGCGTCCTTCCCTGCCGGCGTTCGCTCCCAAAATGGCGGCGCCCGTGGCCGCCACGTGGGTAGCGGCCGGCGCCGCTACCCACGTGGCGGCCATGGGCGCCGCCATTTTGGGAGCGAACGCCGGCAGGGAAGGACGCGCCGCCCGGAGCTCCTGGACCTGCTCCGGGCGGCGTCACAGACAGTCCTGCTGGGGCCGGGTCACAGGGGGTCGCACTGCTGGGCATATCTACGGTATGACCCGTGTATAAGCCGAGGTTGAGTTTTTCAGCACATTTTGGGTGCTGAAAAACTCGGCTTATACGCGAGTATATACGGTATATGGAAT
Organism: Xenopus laevis; assembly: GCF_017654675.1. Taxonomy (NCBI): domain Eukaryota; kingdom Metazoa; phylum Chordata; class Amphibia; order Anura; family Pipidae; genus Xenopus; species Xenopus laevis. The sequence continues at coordinate 57,066,512 of NC_054388.1, read as the reverse complement.
TCATCCATCTGCCTGAATTAAATACTGTTCTATTTTTTAAAATATTTTATTTATATTGGCTTCACTAGCAGCAATTTCATGTAAATAAGTAATAGAATGTACACCTTTTATGTTATGAAAGAATACTTTTGCACACATACGTGTAAAGACAAAATACAGACAAAATAGTACAGATGAAATATCTTTTTATGTACGCTAAAATGCTTCAAAGGACTTTGCACACACCAAACACACTCACATTCACTTTAAAAAAATTCCTACAAGAGGTAAATTAGAATTCACACAATATTTACAAAGAATGTCTGCTCTAACAATATAAAGTACAACCAAATTTTGCCCATATACATTTCTGGGAATAATGCAATCTGTTATCACACACTACTCTCTTCAGTGAAAGATGCCATTAGTTTCATAATGAAGGGAAATACAATTTTGATTAATCTTGTTTATTTCCCAGCAGAATCTGGCACAGTATATTAATAGAATTGTTTAGTTTGAAAATAGTGTCTTTGGAATTTCCCATAAACACTGTCCTTCAGACTAAATGTTGTAAGAAATCCTGTAAATATTTTGTAGGTCAGATGATGTAGGACCATCTTGTCTAATGACTTTTTCCTTGTAGAAAATCAAAAAAAGTTAGTATACTATATCGTATTATTGTAGTGAACAGCACTACCAATCATCTTGAGGTAAATATGTCTTTATTGCATACTTAAGGGCATTAAGGCTTTGCTTGGTCCTTTATCAAGCTTGTAGTGTGTAAAGAAATGGAGTATATATGTCTTGTGCTTTTATAGTATGTACAGTACTTATGTGATATAAAATTAAAACAGAAAAGGTAATGACATCATAATAATTTCCCAGCAGCCTGATCTATTTTGCCTTTTCAAAATATTCCTGACTGGCAGTGTAGTGTTTAATGAATTAGCACAATGTCATTGGGTTTATTTCTGCATTCTTCCTGCATATTCTCCAGTGACAAAATAATATTCTTGGAGAAATTCTACTATGTAATGACATTGGTGATTTCCCATGTTTATTTCTGGCACAAGAAATGCCACTTTATTGCATGTGAAGACATTCTAGTGCATATTTGCAAACTTTCTCACCACTGACAAAATGCAAATTTCACCACAAAAATGTACCAGAAAAAAAAGTTCACTCATACTTAGTCAGAATGTGTTTAACTGTTTTGATCAGCAAATCATTTAATGATTGGCACTTCAGCTCCACCAAATCAAATACTTGTTCCTCATTTCAATATGAACGCCTGGAGAAATAAGTGCAAGCAATAATTTGCACTGAAGCAAATTATACCAACATGCAAAATTAATTGTCAAATCTGAAACCCCTGGTAATATTTAACCAAGTGGTAACTCTTGCAATCACTTAGTAAAGGAAGGTTGAAAAATCCACCTTCAAGTGTTTGTGATTAATGATGGGCGAATTTGTCCCGTTTCGCTTGGCCGAAAAATTTACGAATTTACCACAAAATTTGCAAAACGGCAAAAATTTGCGAAACACATTGTTTCAATGGGCATCAAAATTATTTTTACGTGCATCAATTTTGACGCCCAAGTCAATGGGTGTTTCTAATAATTTTGACGCACTTCAATTTTTATGCGCACAACTATTCTAACACACTATTTTCAGACGCGCCAGATTTTCCGTCAGCGAATTTTCATTAATTTATTGCCGGCAGCGAAAAATGAAAATTCACCGCAAATTCTAGCATGGCAAATTTATTCGCCCATCACAATTTGTGATTTTATTTCATAAACAATAAGATACAAATTTCACATTGATATTACAACAAAACAGTATTATAAAAATAAAGATATTTTATCTTTCAGATATTTTTATAAATTTGAAGCTATAAAGAAAAACAGACCAAAAATATCTGGCTAATTTATTTTTATATTTATAAGGTGGGATTAAAATTCTTTAAAAATATAGCCTGAACTGCAGATGGAATAGTGCAGAAAAATTTGTTTATTATTCTGCAGTATTCCAGTGTTTGCAGAAATTTCTTTAGGTACCCCTTAAAATAAATCTCAGCAAACATACTGTAAGTGCTTTTACATTGGCTCACCTTACCTTTATGTTTGCCATGGCAAATAATTTGCAAGGATTACTTACCGCCATCTTTACAGATCACCCTTGTGACAGGTTGCACCAATACTCATCTGTCATGGAGACTTAAATGGGAGAAGGCTGAAGATAAGAAGATAAGATTCTTTTCAATTTTAAGGAAAATAAGTTCCAGCAAGCAAGTTTGATTTTTTGTGGTAGGATAGGATACAGTTCCTTTTTATTACCCAGTCATCACATTTTGACAAGCTTCTATGCACTTTCCGAGTTCAGTGTTGCCACACTGAGAAAAAAAACATAAAACATCCTCCAGTCATTAAAAACCTCAAACTGTCTGTTTCCCAATTTCTTCATCTCTGTCATATTCAGGGAACTCTCATAGTATATAAATATTATGCCTAGCAGTTATTCAGGCACAAGGAGGCTCTGCACTATATACATGACATGTAACTTGAACAAGTTGAAGAGATGCATACAAGTTTATCTATGAAATCATAGCAGGAACACTGATTATATACATGAAGGGGGTTATGTAGTGTAGCATGCAAAGTCTACCCTTGATTGAATAATTACTTTCAATTAAATTATAACTTCCAAGAATATATATTTTACAGTATGTTTTCGTTTTTCCATATAGACAGCAAAATCTATTACATTTTAGTTATAGAGGTTTTTTTTGCTGATTGTTAGGGACCAGTGGATATCATCAGTAGACCACTTTAATGCATTCACACAGTATTTGCTTAGAACACACTATATAGAGATACTGGTTAACAGAGAATCATAGGCAACCCTTTTAGACTTAAATAAAATAATTTTCACCTGAAGCAATACAAATAGTTCTTCACCATGAGGACTATGCAATTGTACGCTATTACAAAATCCTCAAGCACAGGTTTAAATAGTAAAATGCACCTACTGTATTACTGTCCCATTTTGCTTCATTGAAAAATTCCTGAAACTACAAGAAAATTCCACAAGATTTTTCTTGCTGAGACTTTTTTATAGCTAAACTGACCACATGGCAAATTTTTGGTCCCGTTCCGCAAACTTTTTAGCAGTGGCGAAACTAAGAAAACAGCAAAACCATACATGCCGAAAAAAATGTATCCATCACTACCTATTACTTAAAACCCTTCCTGATTGTCCAGGGTACTCCAGTTAAAATAAAAGAAAAAAGTCCTTTCTTTTTTTCATGAAAAAATGCAAAATAATGCATAAATGCTGTAATTTGTGTTTTTAATTACTGGAATAAGTGGAAGTGGCGATAGATGTAAGAGGCAGCTGCCAGATAAGATTTAAGGGCAGTGTCTAATCTAAAATAAACAGTATTCATTATTTTTTTTTCTCTTAGGAAAAAAAAAAGCATTAAAAGCTTGTATTATAGTAATCAATGGTCACTTTAGCTATAGCTGTGGGCAAAGCAATCAATCTTTGTGTAATTAAAAATAATTTGTTGGTTTGTAGAGGTAGGAATAATGGAAACTGTTGGGGTCATAAGAATGTATTGATTTCAGAGCTAATTTAAAAGATTAATAAAATAGCTTTTAGTGATCTTAGAACTTTATGCAATTTCTTGCAAATACTTTCTAACCACAGTATTTATTGAATCTGTAAAACTTGACTTAAACCTCCGATATTTACAGGAATTTCAGGTTTAAAAAAAAAAAAGCACATAAGGTCCAAAGTAATCTTTGGCTTAGTAATGCATAATGATGTTAACTTCTGTTGTACAAAACCCTCCTTATGTATGAGGCAAGATTCCTAAATCATTTTAAAATCCTAACGCATATTTTGTTACCAGGGTCAAATAAATATTGTCTTAACTAGAGATGCTATATCATCTAGTGCTCTATGATTGTAACTGTTGACTTTAATTTTCATATTTTAAGTAGATCATATAACCCTTAACTTTTTTAAATGTTTAATAAGGGGATTGATGGGATTATTTAGGTAGTAACACAAAGCACAAAACGAGTCTAACATCCTATAGGACCAAAGCAGGGATAGCATTCGAGTATAGCTTCAGCAAGAAAAGCAAAAATGTTATTGGTTCCTAAGACTGCCCTAAAACAATTACATATAGGTCTAAAGGGTTAAACCTTTATTAAACTAGCATGCCCTGTTGCAGCAGTAAATCAATGAAAAATCTACTTTTTTATGCTATCATCAACATGGAAGTTATTTTCAGGACATGCCAATTGTACATTAGGTTTACACTGACTAACATGTTTTCTGTGCAATCAAATGACCCAAGTAAACCTACAGATAAATTGTGAATGGTTCTAGGAACCAATTCACTGGTGCAAAAATGTGACATTATTCCTATAGATTTAGAATTCATTCATTTTAGAGTGCTTATAAACAAATTTGTCAAACTTCAAGTGTAAAATAGCAACAATATTGCAAGTTAAGAGTAAAATGGTGTGAGCTCTTTTGGGAGATGTCTGCTGTAATTTTATCCATAATTTGTGACTTATTAGTTCAAGCTTTTATCTTCCCTCCTCTCATTCTTCCCATTTTAACTATAATTTATCCTTCTCTGAAGCTCATCAAAAAATGTTCATCCTCCCATCTACAGGTCTCATTTTTAATCTCACCAACCTCTCTATTTTCCTGTGCTAAAGTCCATTTCATATAACCACTTGCTTTATTACTTCCTGTATTTTCCCTTTCAATCAATGTTTTTAATTATATATGCAGACTGTATGATTCTGACAGCCAGAAATTGATTAATAGACACTAGTGTAGAAGTCACATTGTGTCCCCAGTCCACAGTGTGCAATTGACTTATAAAATAAAAGCACATTCTGATAATTTTATTAAAGGCCAAGAACATGCATGATGTGTAATGCACAGTTAAATACAATGCACAATACATCCTACACATATTTTTTGATATTTTGATTCTTTGCACCACAAATGAATGTAATATACTGTATATACTTGAGTATAAGCCGACCCGCGTATAAGCCGAGGTACCTAATTTTACCTACGAAAACTGGGAAAACTTATTGACTTGAGTATAAGCCTAGTAACAACTACAACCTTGTCTCCCAGCAGCGCACATTCCGCCAAAGCGACCCCCCCAGCGATCAATCTGACTTCTTTGCAAAGTTGATGGTGACAGAGAATTGCCAAACGGATTACTGTGTGCATTTTCCCACTGTCCCACTACCATGTGCAGAGGGTGCTGTGTGATATTGCCATCACTGTTAATCTTTCGTATAACCAACAGAGGGCACTGTGTGATATTGCCATCACATTTAATCCTTTATATAACCAACAGAGGGTGCTGTGTGATATTGCAATCACTGTTATTCTTTCATATAACCAACAGATGGCGCTGTGTAATATTGCAATCACTGTTATTCTTTCATATAACCAACAGAGGGCGCTGTGTGATATTGCAGTCACTGTTAATCTTTCATATAACCAACAGATGGCGCTGTGTGATATTGAAGTCTCTCCCCAAGCGAACTGTTGGTATAGGAATGATTAAAAGTGACTGCAAATCTCAGCTTCTGCCCACTGACTCGAGTATAAGCTGAGGTAGACTTTTTCAGCACATTTTGGATGCTGAAAAACTCAGCTTATACTCGAGTATATACGGTACTTATTCTACTTATAAACACAAACACAACTTAAAAAAACACAGCAGAGGTCATTGTGAGACTATTTAAGGAAGTGATGAATGTTCCTCTGTATGCCTATGATTAAGGGAATGATTAAGGGAATGTTTTACCGAAACGCGTAAGGCGATGTTGTTACCTTGATATGCTACAATAAACCTCCTCATATTCATCCAGAGTGCTGCCTATATTGCTCATTTGGACCTAAAACAAACACAATTAGGGACAAAAAAATACAATATTTTAGTGACTAACTGTGAAGATTTATAGTGAAACTTTTGAATACATCTTTATGTAGACTGTAGTCTTTCACGTTTACTATAAATGTTTAAAACCATTAACCTCATTTAGCAAGATTCCCTGTAGTTTGCAAATAGCAAGAAAATAACTGTCCAATGGGGTGAAAAAAGTTTTTGAAAAGCCAACATGTCTAAAAATAAAAAAAAAGATTTGCATATGTATCTCAGAAACCAAAGCCCCTACAGATATCTTACTTTGATTATAGCACTCATGGTGAAAGTAGCACATGCTGACAATTATAATGCAGGCAGCCAATATATTTATTCTTTATAATATATCAGGGATCTCTTCTCTGACGTGGCAGTAGGCTACCCTTAACCCATGAAGCATTCCTGCCAGCCAGAGCACCAGTGTATACTATATGGCATATGTAATATGTTAAAGCTTTTATCATATTTTATCAGATGGTAGTAGTTCCAAATTAAATAACTGGCATTGAATACATCTGCTCAAACAAGTTAAACAAGAATTATTCTGGCAGCAGGCAAAGACGAGAGATACATTTTCCTCTGAAATACACATATAGTTTTATAAAGTACTGTAAAATTCATGGCATGCTCATAGCTCAGTTACTCCTACTAACATAAAGTTGGGATAAATATACACTTTATTTTGAATTAAAAGTCCTTTTTTGTTCTAATATTTTAATTTCCTTAAGTAATTGATAATTAGACCTCCTCAATTTTTCTGAACATTTCAAACTAGCACCACACTCACTTAAATTTATATTCAGAATCATTTAACATTTTGCAAATTATCATATTATATTCAAATGAATTGGAAACGTTTAGGTCATCAAAGAATTGCATGATAATGAATAAAGGTAGAATAGAATAGAATACCATATTTACAGATAACCATTTAGGATGACATATGGATAACTTACAGTATTTCCCCAGTCAAGTCCTAATATCTGACTCTCTATCCACAGCTAGTGATGGGCGAATTTGCGCCGTTTCGATTCGCCGAAAAATTTGCGAATTTCGCGAAACGGCGAAAAATTCGCAAAACTGCCGTTTTTGACGCCGGCGGCCGTTTTTTTCTAAAAAAAAATTAATTCTGACGCCGGCCAATTTTTGCCGCGAATTTTCGCGGGCGTTTCGCGCCTGGCCAATAATTTAGCCCATCACTATCCACAGCAAATATGAATAAGAACTTGGGCATTACCCATCAAAAGGTAATGCGTAGGGGATGAAAGATTTAATTTATGTTTTTACAGTATATAGCAATAACTAAAAACTGTGGAACTATATGAACTATATCTTTGACAGGTTTACCTACTTTATATACACCTACAAATAACCCACCCAGTATAGTTTGTTTTAGACTGTCTAAATTTGCATTTGTTCCCTCCAGGGTCTACAAAATTCAATACAATGTTGGGATATTAAAGGCAATGTAATTCAATGTCATTGGATTTCTATGTAAAAAAAACACCTTTCCTATGATTGCCAAAGATAACCAAATTTTTGGATTTAAATCTAGATGCATTAGAAAAAAAATATCCTGGTATAATGTGGGAGGTATTGTCAGAGAGCTGCCAGAGTCAGACCTTCAAAGAACAAATTACAACTTAGATATGATATAAACTGTATTAGATAACTTCAATATTCAGGTTAGGGAATTTAGTTATGCAGTATATAATTTGCAATAACTATTATTTGAACTCTGAGTTTATAATTTACATTCAAGTTCTTTTTCTTTCATCTAAACATTTAGATTTTCACCCTGCTGGTTCTGAGAGCTTTTCTTACAATGTGACCTGTCATGAGAAATAAAGGACTTAGTTAATGTGTGTGTGTGGCCAAATTTGGCTACCCAGATTTTTATTTTCTACTTAAAATGCACTCTTATTTTGAAAGAGGCACAGTGACTCTTGGATTGAGCTCATTATGTGGCTTAATAGTAAGCGTACTGCGGATTGCAATGTAATTATCTGTTGACCTAAACAAATCCTGTATTTCAGACATAAGGAGCTCTGAATGGAAGGATTTTTTTATCTTTAGATTTATACAAATAGTTTTTATAATTTGGTTGAAATTTTCCCTGTGACGAAAAAATGCTATGAAAAAATGCATGACTTTAATGCAGCACAAAGCTGTCCACTGATGTCAATGTATTTTGCATGAAAAAATTCAGTGAGAAAATGTGGATTAAATCAAATGCATTTTTAAGGTATTTTTTATAAGGCAAATAACAGAATTATGAAAACTCAACATGGGCTAGCACTATAAAATATTACATTGTTTGTGGTGTTTTTTGTTTGTTTTATGTTTCTGCCTGATGTTTAGTTACTTTTTTTTTTTTTACAGAGCTCTATTTTATTAAAGGTTGGGTAAAGCAGATCATTGGACTGACAAATAGCATAAAACACATGAGATACTTTCATCTTAAATTCCCTTATTGCATGGGGGTGTAAGATTGTATAGTGAAACACCTTTTCTTTCTTTCTTTTTTTTTAATTTATTAATTAATTTTTTCTTGCTTTCTGCGAAAGTTTATAAATCTGCACTGGAATTTACTCATGCAAAAAATTATTTGGACTCCAATACATTTGGAGCAAGGATAAAAACACAGAGAAGGAATATTACCATTGACTAGTGATGAGCAAATCCGTTCCTCTTCTATTCGCTGAAAAATTTGCAAAACTAATTCAAGTCAATAGGCTTCAAATTTCTTTTACACACACACAACTTTTTTTTCTCTCACTAAATGCATAAAAGTTAATGGGCATTGTTTCTTGCAGTGACTTTTTTGACTCAGCGTCTTTTATGTCTTGGTGAATTTTTGACTCAGTAACTTTTTTGTCCAAATGCATTAAAGACAATGGAATTTTTCATGCAGTGTCTTTTTTTGTTAAGTGATGTTTTTGTCTTGTATTAAAGTCAATCAAAAATAAACTTTTTTTTGCGGTGACTTTGCTGTGACTTTAATTTGTAGTAAACGCCATTAGAGGTCAACATGTACATTGAAAGTTCTAACAAAATAAAACTGTTCAGTATGATTTGAGTGGTAATTGTGTGGTTTAAATCTAATGAAAAAAAAATGTAATCCAAATGGCACATCTTAGTCAACTCAGTTGAATATTTTTGGGAGATTTTGGTAGCTACTATAATAAAAATATAAACAATAACAGCACATAATCCCAATATATTTAAAAGGTACATACTTATTAATTATTCTTTTTGTTCTATGTGTACTTTTTACATTGTAAAATTGTACAGTGCTGCAAATCCTAGTAGCACTATATAAATGAAATAAGACAACCAAATGATAAAAAGCACATGAGAAAACCTTTTTTTCATAATTATCATTAAAAAATCAAACCAATTATAGATAGTGTTTAACCCCTTAAATATGCTGAATATATGCCAGAGTCTAATTTCACAGAGGACAATATGATTTTGTATTTGCTGTACAGAACTTTCACAACTGAAAGCTGCTGGCTTCATACATGTGTCAATGCAAGCTATAATGGAAAGCCAACATATTTGTATGCAGAAACATTTATTTAAAATATTGGATCTTGATCGCTTAAAGCATCAGAAATATTTTACATTGGCCCTTTGAATGTCAAGTACTGACACACTGTTAATAAGATAAATCAATATAATATATAAAAAGTTGCATGCATTCACGTGTAATGCAACTGCTAATGAACACATACATTTTCTGCCGCAGTTCTCAGAATTTACTCATTATCTGTCTTACAGTCTACCACTTTCTCCAATTGTCAGGTTTTGAGGAGGGTAAAAAGTAATTAAATTGCTAAAAAGATTCAACATTTTATACTTTTGGAACTTCATACTATGGAGCAGATTTACCAATGGTCGAATAGTAATTTATAATTCACACGTTTGAATTTTAATCCCACTATTTGAATGTAAATTCGAATGTGAGATTTATCACACCTCGACCATGGAAACAAACAGTAATTCGAATATTCACCGCCTATAACCTGCCGAGTTAATGTACAAGTCAATGGCAGAGTTCCGTTCAAATATGATTCGAATTTTCAGGTCAGAACCATTTGATCAAATTTTAGACATTCAATTTTTTTCTTATAACCTCCCAGTCGAATTGTTAGTATATTGACATGAATTCGAAATTCGACCTTTGATAAATGGGCCTCTATATGTTGCCTTTGGTTAAAAGCATGTATAAAAATCAATGAGGGAAGGACATTTACTTGATGAAGAGGACCGTTTCCAGAAATAATGCTCGGTGAATGAAAAAAAAGTTGAACAGTTAAAAAAGCAGTTTAGATAAAAAAAAATATTTTCATATTTTTAGACTAAAAATATGAAAATAATATAACAAATAATGGTCTGAAGTGAAAACAGAGAAAATTTACACCACATTTTACAGTAAGTGATGCATGTTATTGCATTATACTTTACCATGGTCAAATTAGTGAGCTATTTTATTTGCCATGACTAATGGACAGAAAATGGTATTTAATATTTTCTTGTTTTTCTCACATGTTGATCTAGACCTGTTTTGCCTAAGCAGCATGTCTGAGTAATTCTAATTTATTTTAGGACAGAGGGAAAAGAGCTTGTTAATGAGCCTGAGCTTTGCTCTAATTCATTAATGTGCCTTGGAATGTCAGCAGATAACATGGCTTGACAATGATTTGTTGTTCAGATTGAATCTTAGATGTATATACAGGGCTGCCAACTTACAAACTGTTTGAAAAACAATGCTCATTAAGCTTACATGTTTTTGTGAAGATACTAACAAAAAATCAGGTTATAGTTGTCTTGGATGTACATTTGTTAACGAGGCTTGTTAATTGTACCATGAAGCAGGTCCTTGCTTTTTCATAGAAGACTGCCAATCACGCACACTACATTCCTATGGCTGCACAGATAATGGTAAATGATACTATAAAAGTCTAATTAGCCAATCCAATCCAATCAAATTGTTGTTCTATTTTACCTTAGAATTTAGGGCTCATTTATGGAAAATAGTGCACTTTTCCATAGCAACCAGTCAGCAATGAAATCAACTCCCAGTAAGAAAAATCTTATGGATTTCAGTGGGCAACTGCACTGGTTCGATGTAGCACCTATCTTAGTAAAACAGTCCATTTATGTATTATTAGGCAATAAATATAGCATATAAATGCTCAGAGAAGTGTACAACTTAATGCTTCACTGAACTCTGAGTCATGCTTTATGAAATCTCACTCAATATTGTATACTATCATGTTGTATAATATTGGCACAGGCCACTGTAGGAACCCTGGAACTGTTTCTGCCTTTACAGGTGTCAGTAGCTCCCGGGTTACTCTGCGTCAGTAGGTACACTTGTACGTGAATGGTGATTGCTCAGCACAACTATATAAAAAAATGCAAGGAGCAGCTGTGGTCACAAGTACCTTTAATTTGAATGGCATATTTTCTTGCAATGATTGTGGCCATTTTGAACAACCACATATATACAGGTTACAAATGACCCCCTAGTATATTATTATGTAAGTCAAACCTTATGTTATAGTCTAGCTCATCAAAAGTTAATACAGATTTGCTTTAGAGTTTGACAAAACATGATATGATATAAATAAACCAATCATTAAGATAAGATATTTAGCAATACAAAAAAGCTTTCTTTGTGAAGGAAATAGCATATTTTATAACATTGAGAAAGTTATACATATTGTGGTAATTTAACTGTCACAAATAGATTGTTATTCATCTGTACTCTAAGTTCTGAATAAAATCCATTTAATAAGTACACATGAGACCAGTTTAGATAGCAATTTTGTATAATCAATCTAAAGGTGCTTAACATTAAATCAGTCCACTTTAAGTTCTTTTAAAAAAAATTCTGCAAGCCATTTACAGATTCAGAACATACAGGCCGGTTGTAATATGTGGTTTAAAAAGCACAAAAGCACCACACTCTTCCCAGAAATGTAATCTCCGCTGATTGCATCTACATTATTTTCTGCACATCTGTATTACAATTTTCCATATTTATAGAAGTACTTATTTATGAACCCATTTCACTGTCTTCTTTTCAGCAGCTGATGGCATGAAGTTACCCCATATGACCTTATTTTGAAAGCTAGCAACAATCATTTTTAGCTCCATCGTTTTCTTTTACTTCAAATGCTGAGAAGGGGCAAGCATATTTTTCTTTTTTTTTCCAATAGCCATATGTAAACTTTAAATTGCAATACATTTTCTTAAATCCAATACATGGTGTTTGCACTTGGTACGCAAACATATTGCAACCCTCAAGACTGGTTGCATAGCAACAATTATTTGCATAAATAAACAACATTGCATACCTCGGACCTATTACAAGTGGTGCCTATAATATACTGTATATGGTAGTATGAGGAATTGATAGATAATGTGTTGTGATAGTCTAATAAAGAAAATAAATGCTAAGTTGCTTCCCCACACAGGCTTCATCATTTGGGCTGTGTGAAAAGACTAAATTGGTGATGTTGTGATGGTTGATTCGGTTAATGCTTTTAAGAATGGCTTGGATGATTTTTTTGGACATACATAATATCAAAGGCTATTCTGATACTAAGCTCTATAGTTAGTATAGGTATGGTTATATATAATTTATGTAAAAGTAGGGAGGGGTGTGTGTATGGATGCTGGGTTTTCATTTGGAGGGGTTGAACTTGATGGACTTTGTCTTTTTTCAACCCAATTTAACTATGTAACTTTGTAAATGTGCACATATTTCAAATGTTTATATTGAAATTGAAAATAATTTGAACATATAATAAATTATTTTAGTTTATGTGTCTTTTTGGAAACTGCTGAATACAGCAGTCTTTTGACCACAACACACAAAATGTATTGTATACATTGTATAAAATGTATTGGTATAAACAAGGGTATTGCAAAATAGCTCTAGAGAAACAACCAAAGAGTCAGCAACTCTAGACTGACCATTTATCTAGTAGCTGCCACTAGCCTTAGTAAAAAAACAAAAAAAACAAAGCCAGCAGAAGCTTTACATCAATAATCATATATAGAGAGTTAGATGAATGAATTATAAGTGAATCCAAATGGCTGTTTTTGCACAGTTATGATGCATTTTCAAAAATCAATCCATAAGTTGCTGAGAGGTGATAAAAGCTTTAAATGTAAGCTGAAGAGTTTAGGATACTCACAGTTATCATGAAAATATGTATAACACGTAATAAAGAGTAACAGCAGTAAAAGCATTATCCCTTAAATGTTTTATTCTAGATTTTAAAAGCATATCAAGGCATGGTGTATTTATGCAAATCTTAATATTTTGTACCCTAGTAAATATTTAATACTGTTTTGTATCCTGAGCAAATATAAGCTTAAGTGAAGATGAACCTTAAATGTCCCTTTGAGTAGGAAACAACTTCACAGTTGAGCCTGACAGATCATCCAAGGCATATCCCATTAGCTCAGCATTTATTCACTTGCCCTGTTGAAAAATATCCTCGAGAACAATACATTCAATAGAAATTCACTGAAAACATGAGAGATATTGAGTAATATACAGAAATCTTTTTAATCTTCGTCATGTAGTCTGTTCATAAAGTTGTTGTACAGTACAATTTAAAATGATGTAGGTTCTCTTATACCATTTCTAGGAAAAACAGTGTAACGGTCTAAAAATGTTAACCCCTTATCCTTTATATATACTACATTTATTATGTCCATAAATAAAATGTTTTTATGATATACTGTCCCTTTTATTTTCTTATGTTTTAGGTTGGTAGACAGGTACTAACATTAAGAGGCCTTTTTACTAAAACTCGACTTTTACTCACTATTTTAAAAAACAATTTGCCAAAACTCCCAAACCCAAATCCTCTTCATTTACCAATAATAATTGTCCAAAAGAATCGTTGTGAGAAAAAGTTTCAACAATTCAGATCGTGTGACTTTTTTCGATCTATTAAGATAAATTACTAGGATTACAAGTAGTGAATATGACCCATTTTGCTTCACCAAAAATCAGTGAAAAGGTGAAAATTTGCCAAAATGCATTAAAGTCTATGGGCATCAGTTTGTTTTTGTCGTGCAATGCAGAGCATCAAATTTGGAGTCTATGGGGCAAATTCACTAAGGCGCGAAGTGGCGAAAGCTAGCGTTAATTCGCTAGCTTTTGGCATTTTCGCTACTGCGCAAATTCACTAACGAACGCTGGCGTAGTTTCGCTAGTGTTACTTCGCAAGCTTACGCCAGGCGAATCTTCGCTAGCGACGAAACTACGCAAATTCACTAACTTGCGCAGTGTAGTGAACGCTACCTTTTACGCTAGACTTCCTTCGCTACCTCAGACCTGGCGAAGCGCAATAGAGTAGATAGGGATTGTTTCAAAAAAAGACAATTTTTTTTTCTAAGTCCCAAAAAACGCTGGCGTGTTTTCTACATGATGGCTGATAGGCTGAAAAAGATCGAAAATTTTTTGGGGCTCCCCTTCCTCCCCCTACATTTCCTGACTCATGGCAACTTACCTAGACAGTGGGCACATGTGTAGGGCAAAATAAAAATTTTATTTGCAGATTTGAAGGTTTTCTAGGCATTTGTAGTGCAGATACGTGTTCCTCCATTGAAATTTGAATTTCGCGCCGTATGCAAATTAGCCTTCGCTAGCGCAACTTCGCTTTATATAGCGAATCAACGCTAGCGCAACTTCGCAACCTTACGCTACCGCTGTGCGCAACTTCGGATTTTAGTGAATTTGCGGAGCCCTGGCGAAACTACGCCTGGCGAAGTGCGGCGAAGTTGCGCCTGGCGCAACTTCGCATCTTAGTGAATTTGCCCCTATGGGTGTCAATTTTGCAGTGAAGTAGTGATGGGTGAATCTGACCCTTTTCACTAGTAACAGGTTGTCTAGCCTTGTTGTTTATTATTGCCTCTTGGTGGGTTCCTGCCCCACCTGTCTGAATAGTGGTCACTTATGAATACATGTATAATTCTAAAGCAACATTTAATTAAAAAAATAAATTTTCCAAACTCAAGCATTTCCAGTCAGAGCAGGAAATATCTGATTTTCTAGTCCATATAACTGAATTATACTATATAAAAGGACAAGAGGGTTTCTTGGAATATGAGCACATTTGTGCCATAGGTCAATAAAAATTTAAATAAATAAAATATTATACTGCAATATTATGAAATACATATCATATTCACTGGAGTATGAAGTGAATTTGTAACAAAAGTTCCACATATTTCTATATATAAATGATACAGAACTCCATTTCAAGACATGCGTTCATTAATTATGAATCATAATATTACTATGTATGAACACCTAAAAATATCTGAACGTTTAATGGTTTATAAGGAAGTGGATTTTCAAGCAGACCCCGATTAATAAATTAAACGTAGGGGTTGGGAGCAGTCTGTAGTCGGGAGAGTAAGCCCATATGAGGGAAATCCGCACGCTGGTGTATCCAAAGTGGACCGCTCTGGCCGCGGCTTGTGAATACTTCAGGGGATAGAGAGACGGACTTCACCGGACACCATGATAACCACGTGGAAACCAACTTCATAAAATTAAATATGCTTTATTGAAACTCCGTTAAAATCACATGCGGGCAGGGGATGTGTGCTTGACGCGTTTCGTGACCTCTATGTCACTTCATCAGAAGCAATAAAGCATATTTAATTTTATGAAGTTGGTTTCCACGTGGTTATCATGGTGTCCGGTGAAGTCCGTCTCTCTATCCCCCGATTAATAAATTGAACTTCATGGTTATTATTTTAGCAGTCAGATTAACAGTCTCTAACTAATTAATAAGTCTGACTAGAATTCTTTTTTCTAACCTGAGTTGCAAAATTAAAAACAAATAGATTAACCTGGATAGTGAAAAAATACAAAATAATGTGCCTGGGTGCAGAAGCAAGTAAAGGAAACACAATCTATCAAATCAAATTCAATTTGAATTTAAAAAACTTGAATGTGAGGAAGGCTGCTATCAGCTCCAAATTGATCTCTGGACATCTCCCATTGACTTAAACAGCAATTCGGCAGGTTTTAGATGGTGAATAGTTGAATTCAAGTTCTTAAAGGGCCATAGTATGATAAATCTCAAAAATCAAATTAATTTTTTTAAAAAAAAACTCAAATTGAGATTTGAATAACTCCGTAGTCGAATTTGACCATTAAAAAATAGGAATGTTCAATTCGACCCTTGATAAATCTGCCCCATAGTATTCCATTCCTGCACAAGATCATATTACCCTGGAGTTACTATACTTTTGGTTTCATGAAGTTGACAGAGATGCATTAATTCCTGTATAATTGTCTGCATTGCTTTTCCAATCTCTGAGGTGTGCTATGAACATTTATTTGCTTTACAAATTCTAGTTTTATTATTAACAACTGGGTTCCACATCACATAAAAATATCTTACTAAGTTTATTTTAAGAGATCTAAGAAGCCTTATTATAATTAGAATCTCAGAATGTTGGTTAGATTTTATCATTTCAGCTATGGAGCTCTGAGCTTTATACATTTTTCACAGTTTACTGTTCCTCTGCAATGTGCAGATAGATCTGGCTGAATATCAAGGGCAATATAATTTGTTAGCAGACCAAAAAGCTGCCATTCTGAATGTGAAAGTATATCCAAAAAGGACTGTAGAGGTTAAAGTAAAGTTTTGCAATTGCCATGTTGCTAAATTATGCCATTAGAAAAAAACATTTTACTTGAAAGAGGACAAAAGCTCTATGCAATGATGCTTTCAGATCATGTGAAAAAAATCAAAATGGTTGTACATTGTGTTAATGTGTTACTTGAATAAAATAATGCTGTAGATTTTAGTGCTGGACTTCATGGAAGGCAGCCAAATCCAGCAGCCTTGATTACAAGGTGCATGCTTAAGTAGTTCTTTTGCTGATTTATGACCAAGGAATTATAATTCATTGAATGGCATAGCAAGCCGCAAGATTTGTTAATTGGACAGTAAACTATGTTTTGCCCTTCTGTTATGGTGTTTTTTAATACTCCAAACCAGGCTGGCTGAAAACAAGGGAATAATTAGGTTAAATAAATGTTGAGATCTCGGAATCTCAAAGTATATTCAGTGACACCAAGATAATTAATTAGAAAACCATTATAATTAAAGATTGGCATAGAAAAGCAGACTTTTTGTAGATTGTGATTTATTGAGAGTATGGTAGACAAATAAAGCATATTGAACTGGCTATACACGTATACATATATATGAATGAATGTAATTGTGACTAGATATAATATAAATAAATACATAACTATAATAGGGCTCAAACATATTAAAAAGGATGGGCACTGATGGTTAACTATTAAACTATTCTAAAACAGCTATTTGGTAAAATGTAAAATTTAATAACAATTTTGGTAGATGTGGCCTTTTCCATCCCATCATTATCTGAGGGTTGTAGAATGGTTTGCAGGTTAAAAAATGGTCAGCCTACCAGCTTGATGTTGCACATTCAAAATATTACTAGTCCCTATTAATTTTGAACATAAGCAGTCACCTAGTAGTAAATCACTTAATCACAGTGCTAGTCTAGCTAGCAGATATAACTTTCTGTATTTTTAAATGTTTAAAAAAAATCTTTTGCCAATTAGTGTTGTTAAGTCCAGGCAAAATGGTGGACTCTGTTTAGGAGCAACAGTATGTTCTAGTGATTAACAGTATTCTGCCAACTAGCAGTCGGCAGTGGTTTTAGAAAATGAACTTTCCTTTAATGATAAAGAATTCATAATAACACTAGTTGTTCAATGTTTCGGTTGGTATACAACCCTTTAGTTGGCCTTTGGTTGCAGTTGGAAAACATTCCCAACAACATACAAGGTACAATTTTCTTCAGTATTTTTAAATATATGTCTAACTTACAGCAGCCATAAGGCTGTATTCTAGTGCAAAGTTTTCCAATTACAATTAGAGGCACATTTATCAAGGTTTGAATATCGAATTCATGTGAGTTTTTGTTTAAATACCAATAAACTTGAAATTAGACCAATCAAAATTTATTATAAAAATCAAATTTTTTTTTTAAACTTGGATGAATAGCATCGACCCAAAATTTTAAAAACTCAATTCAAGTTTTTTTCATCGAAAAAAATGTGGATATCCGGAATGGCTGCAAGCAAATCCAAATGGATCCCTGGACATCTCCCATTGACTTTAACTGCAATTTGGCAGGTTTTAGGTGGCAAATAGTCTAATTTAAGTTCTAAAAGGGCCGGGGTATGATAAATCTCGAAAATTTAATTCAAATTTTTGGAAAAATTCAAATCCAATTTGAATAACTCCCTAGTCCAATTTTATACCATTTGACCATAAAAAAACTAGAAAATTGTAATTTAGAATTCAATTTTTTAATTTATAAATCTGCCCCTTAATTTTTGGTCTATACATTCTTTATTAAATCTAAACTCTAAAAATGACTAGTTCTATAAACTAGATGACCAAAAACAGATACACAGAATGGGTTTGTAAGAAATATCATCAGGAAAGACATGCTGAGATAAAAAAAAAAAAACTGTTCTTGAAACTTTTATATCTGGTTGCAGAAACTAAACATCAATCCAGATTTATATACATCTGGAGGGGACTCTCATTGGTGGATTATTTAGCATTTTATTGTGGCCACTGCTCATGGAGATCTGATTGAGCAATACAGCAATTGATGCGCTAGAGCTCCAAGGATGCCTTAATTCTTCTTCTATTATTATTATTAATTGTAATAATAATAATAACAATAATAATATCATCAAGTATGCTGGTTTTCTAATTCAGCAATTCACCAAACAGTGAGCCTTTGTCTACTTTAGATACAGAGAGAAAGTGAAAGGATAAAATAAATTGCAATCCAGCGCCACTGCACGTCAATGTGTTTCAAACAGTTCACTAAGCTCTAGATTCTAAGAACTTTGATTTTAGAAGCTTAAGAGCTTTGACAAATCTATGTATTGTTAAAAAATCTAGATCATTGCATTCTTGTGTACAAGATTTTCATGAATTTTTTAGTTCAGTATGTACTTTTTTATATCTCACGGACAGCAAGGATATCCATAATATTAATGTTTTTTTTATGCAGTGGTTTATTGTAAAATGCCTTCAAACAGAATTTTGAATGCAGAATATTGGAAAGATTGTATTTATGAGTCTATAAATCAGAATCAGAAATACTCAATTGCATTAAGTCATGAAAGTAAACTTTAGAAGAAAGAAAAGTGCTAATATTTAACCTGTGTAAATCCCTTTGAATACATTTTAGTAAAAATGAGGTGTTTCGTCTAAAATATGTAATAACACGTGCCACATCAAGGCCCCTCATTTAACGTGGATCCCACACTGCCTACTGTGTAATAAATGTTAGGTTGCATTTAAAAAATATCCAAAGTCCATTAAATCCCTCGCAACAATGTGCATTATGTGTAACTGAGTAGTAGAACTATGTTCACTTACCCTTTGTACTCAGAAGCTATAGGTGCATTATTATTCATTGAACTCCCAGCAACATGATAACAATAGCAAGTTAGTGTGGGGGAATCTCTCTTTAGGTAGTAGTAGCAGCAGCTCCTTTCACACAGATATGAGACAGTACGCCAGGTTTCCAGCTGAAATTTGTATGTACATTTATTTAACACAGCAGCTTTAACACAAAATGAAAGTTACATCTGAGGTTGCAGCAAAGCAAAATAGTTACAGCTTTGCTGGTGAAGAAAAAATGTCCTTTCCAAAGCACCCACAGCCTCACTTGGGCAAGTTGAATCCAATAAGCAAATTAAAGTTTCATTCACAGTCCTTTTGGAGCTTCCTTGTGATTTCTCTCTGAAACAGGTGCAGTTCACTCCCAAGCACTTTAGGGCAGCAGCTTGTAGCCAGTCCTTGCTACCAGGTAACTTGTCTCTTTGTGTATAAATCCAACTGTACATCTACAACCTTATGCCAAACAACCCCCTGTTGCATATAGTATATGTGAGTTCTCCAAAACAGCCTTAGTGGCTTTCCTTTCTTTCTCAGAACAGGGCAGAGAGCAGCCTTACTTGAGCCACACCTTTTAACTCCAGGTGAGGCTAATCATCCCTCACTGCTGATCAGACCCTCATTTTACAGCCCTCTGTGCTGCCTCATAGAGGATTCTGGGAGGGATATACTTTCCATCTATGTTTTTCCAACCATGATACAGTAGGTTGAAAAAAATATACATGTTAGGGATGTGCGAATTGAACCCGCTTCGATTCACCATAAAATTTGCTGAAATGCATTAAAGCCTATGGGCGACAATTTTATTTGACACACAACATTTTTTTTCTCCCATTGAAGTCTATGGGTGTCATTTCCACAGTGAAACATGGTGAAAAAATTTGCTCAACCATAATACACGTACATCAAATTCAACCCTTTCTATATAAAGCCAGCCTGCTAGTTGATCTAGAGCAGGGGTTCCCAACAGTGATGGGTGAATTTGTCATGCCACCCGCAATTTTTAATTTTTAAAATCTTAAAAAAGAAAATAGTTTGATTGTTGAAAATACCATGGTTTCGCTGGCGAGAAGAAGGCTGAACATCCCTTGTGTATACGATATACTTAAAATATCTAAAAATTGTTAAACAACATAATATAGATTGTATATAGATAATATAGATTGTGTGATATGGTCACGTTTCCCCATGTTCCCCTATAGTGTTAGAGACCCAAGGTAAGCACCCACTCTTCACTTCCCTGAAACAGCTCTTACTTAAACATTGTTTATTCAGCCAATATTGCATGCTCCTTTTCACATGGTTTACACATTTTTCTATTTATATAAAATATTTGTAACTAAGGGAAGTGAATAATAAATATGTAAAAACAATGCTTCCCCTCATGCCACATGCCCATTCTCCAAACTTAAAAGTCGAGATCTGTTTTGTACAAATGCAGCTGTGAGAAGCCCAAATATATGCAAATTTAGTTAAAGCAGTCACTGCTGAGAGCTGTTTTTATTTTCTCGTCCCTTCTAAGTGCAGCCAAACAAAATAAGTCTTCAATTCACATACACATTCAGATACTTTTTCCTTTGTTTCTTTTCTAAAGAATCATATCATATTTAGGTATAAGAATGGCTGGGTTACTTTTTTTCTGAATATTAAGGACAATAAAGGGCTCGTAAAACCTTTTGTTTCAAAAATAAATGTGAAAAACAAATGTGAATAGGACAGGGATCCTGTCACCGGAAAACATGTTTTTTTCAAAACGCATCAGTTAATAGTGCTGCTCCAGCAGAATTCTGCACTGAAATCCATTTCTCAAAAGAGCAAACAGATTTTTTTATATTCAATTTCAAAATTTGAGATGGGGCTAGACATATTGTCAATTTCCCAGCT
Source organism: Xenopus laevis (assembly GCF_017654675.1). Classification (NCBI taxonomy): domain Eukaryota; kingdom Metazoa; phylum Chordata; class Amphibia; order Anura; family Pipidae; genus Xenopus; species Xenopus laevis. The sequence continues at coordinate 57,045,158 of NC_054388.1, read as the reverse complement.
GCCCCCAGTCATGTGACTTGTGCCTGCACTTTAGGAGAGAAATGCTTTCTGGCAGGCTGCTGTTTTTCCTTCTCAATGTAACTGAATGTGTCTCAGTGGGACATGGGTTTTTACTATTGAGTGCTGTTCTTAGATCTAACAGGCAGCTGCTATCTTGTGTTAGGGAGCTGCTATCTGGTTACCTTCCCATTGTTCTTTTGTTTGGCTGCTGGGGGGGGGTGATATCACTCTAACTTGCAGTACAGCAGTAAAGAGTGATTGAAGTTTATCAGAGCACAAGTCACATGACTTGGGGCAGCTGGGAAATTGACAATATGTCTAGCCCCATGTCAGATTTCAAAATTGAATATAAACAAATCTGTTTGCTCTTTTGAGAAATGGATTTCAGTGCAGAATTCTGCTGGAGCAGCACTATTAACTGATTCATTTTGGAATTTTTATTTTCCCATGACAATATCCCTTTAATATCTTCCTGATAACTTAACTCCATAACAGGTACTATTTTGTCAAATAGTTTACTATTGGGAGTGGATTTTTTTCACCTGTAGACATTTGTGGTAAAACTCATGTTTTTTGGGATAGAATGTTGCCATGTGTTTTGTTTTGTCAGAAAATAAGAGCATTTTTTGCGCAAGAAAATTGCAAATTTTTCCATTGTTCCATTTTGCAATTTTTTCTGCAAAAAGGAGCACTTTGCTCATCACTGCTTACTTTTAACTGCTCTACCTTTATTAAATTGTTTGGGGGCAGTGAATTCTTTATATTTTCTGTGTTTTATCATTGAGGCACTGATTAACTTAGATACAGTATGACGATTTATAAACTGCTTTTTGGGAAGATATCTATCTTTTGCTCCCTTACAAATAGAGAAAGTGAAATAGAAAAGATAGAGTAAAATTGATCAATGAGGTTCAAAGGTAACTGCTATGGACTTTAGACCACTCCAACATTTGTGACATAAAATAAGCCAAGTCTAATTTGTAGGTTGAAAAATCAATGAAGGAAACATTATAACCAATACTTTTATCTGTATTTGAATAGGAGAAGGCTTTTAAAGAATGTCAAGCAATAATAATAACAAGAAAAGTGAAACTATGCAATTAATCTTTCTTTGGTTGCTAGGGTTAATTATTTGATAACCTGATAAAGTTTTCATATTGGTCTGGAAAGGAGGTACATTAGTTAGGCTAATAAGTAAAAAATACAATATAAATAATGAAGATCAATTGCTTATTAATTATTTCTGTATAGTTCTATTAACATATATGAATACTCTGTAAATTATATTCTTATAAGCAGTGCTAAGTGATGTCATTTCTGTCACATGACTTTCTGAAACGTGTAATAAATAGGGTACCCCTGCAAAAAAAATAAGAGGATGTTATAAGTCACCTTGGAGTTCCATGAGGCCTTGGTCTCAAAGGCGATTATTTTACTTGCATGCCCTGCTTTCTCCCCAGGTATTTTACATTAAAATTTCCATAGACTTTCAGCTCAATGCTATTGTTTGTTTTCTACTACAGCAATATTTTGGAAAATCTTATCCTTCTGAGAAATCACCAATCATTCTGACATCCAATCCTTGTCACCAATTGGTATATTTGATGGATTACACAGAAATACACAAGACACTAAAACAACTGTCATGGCTGTATTACATTTGGTACACTGTAACAAGAACATTAACAAGTATAACAAAACAGTAACACAGAATAGCAGGTTCTTGAGAAGCATTGGTAATTAATTAACATTGGAAGATTCATATGCATGTTAAGAAAACAGTCATAGAGACTGAGGGGCAAATTCACTATGAGCCGCAGCGCCTAACGCTAGCGTTGGCCATTTTTGTTACTTCACAAATTCACTTACAGACGCTGGCGTAACTTTGCTAGTGTAACGTCACAGCCTTACGCCTGGCGAATTTGCGCAACGGACGTAACTACGCAAATTCACTAACGCTCGCATTGTTCTGAACGCTACCTTTTACGCTAGACTTCCTTCGCCACCTCAGACCAGGCGAAGCGCAATAGAGTAGATAGGGATTTCTTCAAAAAAAGTTAAAATTTTTTCTAAGTCCCAAAAAACATTTTTTCTATATTATGGGTGATAGGCTGAAAAAGATCGAAAAATTTTTTGAGGCTCCCCTCCTTCCCCCCTACATTTCCTAACTCATGGCAACTTAACTATACAGTGGGCACATGTGTAGGGCAAAATAAAAATTGTATTTTATGTTTTGAAGGTTTCCCAGGCATTTGTAGTGCTGCTACATATTCCTCCATTGAAATTTGAATTTGGCGCCGTATGCAAATTAACCATCGCTAGCGTAACTTTGCTTCGCTTAGCAAATCAACGCTAGCGCAACTTCACAACCTTACGCTACCCCTGAGTGCAACTTCGGATTTTAGTGAATTTGCGAAGCGCTGGCGAAACTACGCCTGGCGAAGTGCAGCAAAGTGCGGCGAAGTTACTCCTGGCACAACAACGAATCTTAGTAAATGTCCCACTATATGCTTAAACCTAAACATGGTATCAGATAAATACCATAGCTCTCCCCTCCAACCACAGACATTCCTGTAAGGATATTTATCATATTGTATACTGGACATGAGTTTTACAACCATAAAAAACAGGAAGATCCCAAAGTATCCACAATGACCTGTAGCCTTAGAGCTGTGTCTAAACTAAACATTTTTGACAATTTTGTATGGAGGGGGTTAAACATTTTTCTACTGAGACTGAGCTCAGTTACTGAAATATAGTTTGTTTGAAATATAGCATAATAGATCACATTATGGCCTTTCAATGTTTGGGCCACATACTGTGGATAGCTAAGTTTTTTAAAACTTGTTTATTTCCTGTGCTGTGTTGTTGTTAATGAAGCCATTAACCCTTTAAGTGCCACAGAACGTAGAATCTACGTTCTGTGGAAAAGTAACTTGAAATGCCACAGAACGTAGATTCTACGTTCTGCAGCACTTCCGGGTTGTGGAGCGGAGGAGCGGCTGTTAGAGCCGCTCGCTCCGTTTCGCTTCGATCCCCTGCCCCTAGGCAACGAGCAGAGCAGGGGATCGAGTGGCCCCTGGGGCGCGATCGCCCAGGGGCCCAAAAGCAGCAGCAGGCACGTGTTACTTACGTGTCCTGCTGCTGCAGCCTGCACTGCGCCATCGATCTCCGCCCCCACAGCACAGGAACACGCAGATCGTCACAGATGTCTTCCTGGGACCCCTCCACATCGTGTGCAACAGTCTTCAGCGACTTTTTCAGGTTAGTGCAACAATTACACACACAAACACACCAACACACACTTATTACAGTAATACACACTTAGATTCACACTTACACACACTTACACATAAATTTTTGGGGATTGGGGGGGTCACTTACACACACTGCACTTACACACGTGCACACGCACACACGCGCACATAACATGTAATTTACCAATTGTGCACACGCACATACATGGCATTGTGTTTTTTTTTTTTTTTTCTTATCGCATCGTCTCTTTTTTTGGCTGAAAAAAATGTTTTATTGCCATTACGAATAGCGTATTCGCTAACCGTACTGTGCAATATCTTTTGTATGTTATTTCGGTGATTATATTGCAATTTTGGGTATTTTGGTGCATTTTTAGCCATTTTATTGAATTTTTAGCCATTTTATTGCATTTTCAGCTCTGCATATGTTGTGTTCACTTGTTTCTAGCCGTATAACCTGTTTGGCCCAGCTAAAATATTCAAACTGTGATTCTGACGGCCGATAACACTAGTCTGGAAAAAAAAACATTGATTTTTGTGGTTTTATTGGATTTTTTTTCATTTCACTCTTTACTGCCTTATTTTGTTTTGCCTTGTAAATTTTATCTGCTATATATATCCATTTGGGGGTCTCTGTGCGCCACATAGTTTGGTATAGCTATGCATATTGGGCATCAAAGTGTTCAGTAGACCCCTGGCGTTCATATTTAGGATGTTTTATGCTGATACGTTACGAAACGTGGGGCATATAATGGGGTAAAATTCAAGCTTTGTGACGATTTTCAGAAATTTGATAAAAACCGTTATGTTCAGCATTGCTTTGCAGTTTGGCAGTTTGTAGTAGAAACACTTATTTACCCATATTGGATTCGTCAGAATGTGTACTTTCTGAAAATATATGGTTTTCTGGGGTCTCTGTACTGTTAGGGGGGTCTAATGTCGCATAATACACACACCAGGTGCTTATATTGCAGCAGCCAGCGCGTCAGCCGTGAAAATGTATATACAGTATTGTCATTTGGGGGTCTCTGTGCGCCACATAGTTTGGTATATCTATGCATATTGGGCATCAAAGTGTTCAGTAGACCCCTGGCGTTCATATTTAGGATGTTTTATGCTGATAAGTTACGAAATGTGGGGCATATAATGGGGTAAAATTCAAGCTTTGTGACGATTTTCAGAAATTTGATAAAAAACGTTATGTTCAGCATTGCTTTGCAGTTTGGCAGTTTGTAGTAGAAACACTTATTTACCCATATTGGATTCGTCAGAATGTGTACTTTCTGAAAATATATGGTTTACTGGGGTCTCTGTATTGTTAGGTGGTCTAATGTCGCATAATACACACACCGGGTGGTTATGTTGCAGCAGCCAGCGCGTCAGCCGTGAAAATGTCTATACATATTGTCATTTGGGGGTCTCTGTGCGCCACATAGTTTGGTATATCTATGCACATTGGGCATCAAAGTGTTCAGTAGACCCCTATGTTTATATTTAGGATGCTTTATGCTGGTAATGATACATGGACAATACGATGCTGGAAAGTTGAAGCTTTGAGGCAATTTTCAGATATTTCACCAAAACCGCCAAATTTGGCAAAGCCTTGCGACTCAGTAGTTTGGAGCAGAAAGGCATGGGTACCCATTTTAGATTCTGTAGAATGTGTACTTTCCAAAAATGTATGGGTTTGGGGGGTAAACATATATTTCTGTGTTTTTACCCCACAAAATGCAGACAATGTGCTGATTTTTCATTAGCTGAAGTTACCCACAGGACAATTTGTATGTGCTAACTTCATTTTGGGTCCTCTAAATGCCATATACTTTGGTAAACCTATGCACAGTGGGCAGCAAACTGTTTGGAGGACCCCTGGCAATCACAATTTGGGTGCTTTTTTGTGATACGTAATGATACATGGGCGATATGATGCTGGAAAGTTGAAGCATTGAGGCAATTTTCAGATATTTCACCAAAACCGACAACTTTGGGAAAGCCTTGTGACTCAGTAGTTTGGAGCAATAAGGCATGGGTACCCATTTTAGATTCTGTAGAATGTGTACTTTTCAAAACTATATGGGTTTTGGGGGGCAAACATATATTTCTGTGTTTTTACCCCACAAAAATGCAGTCAATGTGTTGATTTTTCATTAGCTGAAGTTACCCACGGAACTGTTTGTATGCGCTAACTTCATTTTGGGGCCTCTAAATGCCAGATACTTTGGTAAACTTATGAACAATGGCCACCAAAATGTTCAGAGGAACCCTGGCAATCATATTTAGGGTGCTTTTTCTTAGTACGTAACGATACATGGATGATATGGTGCTGGGAAGTTGAAGCTTTGAGGCAATTTTCAGATATTTCGCCAAAACCGACAACTTTGGGAAAGCCTTGCGACTCAGTAGTTTGGAGCAGAAAGGCATGGGTACCCATTTTAGATTCAGTAGAATGTGTACTTTCCAAAAATATATGGGTTTGGGGGGTAAACATATATTTCTGTGTTTTTACCCCACAAAAATGCAGTCAATGTGTTGATTTCTCATTAGATGAAGTTACCCACAGGACTATTTGTCTGCGCTAACTTCATTTTGAGGCCTCTAAATGCCAGATACTTTGGTAAACCTATGAACAATGGCCACCAAACTGTTTGGAGGAACCCTGGCAATCATATTTAGGGTGCTTTTTCTTGGTGCGTAACGATACATGGGTGATATGGTGCTGAGAAGTTGAAGCTTTGAGGCAATTTTCAGATATTTCGCCAAAACCGACAATTGTGGGAAAGCCTTGCGACTCAATAGTTTGGAGCAGAAAGGCATGGGTACCCATTTTAGATTTGGTAGAATGGGTACTTTCCAAAAATATATGGGTTTTGGGGGTAAACATATATTTCTGTGTTTTTACCCCACAAAAATGCAGTCAATGTGTTGATTTTTCATTAGCTGAAGTTACCCACGGGACTGTTTGTATGCGCTAACTTCATTTTGGGGCCTCTAAATGCCAGATACTTTTTCAAACCTATGAACAATGGCCACCAAACTGTTTGGAGGAACCCTGGCAATAATATTTAGGGTGCTTTTTCTTGGTGCGTAACGATACATGGGTGATATGGTGCTGAGAAGTAGAAGGTTTGAGGCAATTTTCAGATATTTCACCAAAACCGACAACTTTGGGAAAGCCTTGCGAATCAGTAGTTTGGAGCAGAAAGGCATGGGTACCCATTTTAGATTCGGTAGAATGTGTACTTTCCAAAAATATATGGGTTTTGGGGGTAAACATATATTTCTGTGTTTTTACCCCACAAAAATGCAGTCAATGTGTTGATTTATCATTAGCTGAAGTTACCCACGGGACTGTTTGTATGCGCTAACTTCATTTTGGGGCCTCTAAATGCCAGATACTTTGGTAAACCTATGAACAATGGCCACCAAACTGTTTGGAGGAACCCTGGCAATCATATTTAGGGTGCTTTTTCTTGGTGCGTAACGATACATGGGTGATATGGTGCTGAGAAGTTGAAGGTTTGAGGCAATTTTCACATATTTCACCAAAACCGACAATTGTGGGAAAGCCTTGCGACTCAGTAGTTTGGAGCAGAAAGGCATGGGTACCCATTTTAGATTCGGTAGAATGTGTACTTTCCAAAAATATATGGGTTTGGTGGGTAAACATATATTTCTGTGTTTTTACCCCACAAAAATGCAGTCAATGTGTTGATTTTTCATTAGCTGAAGTTACCCACGGGACTGTTTGTATGCGCTAACTTCATTTTGGGGCCTCTAAATGCCAGATACTTTGGTAAACCTATGAACAATGGCCACCAAAATGTTCAGAGGAACCATGACAATCATATTTAAGGTGCTTTTTCTTAGTACATAATGATACATGGGTGATATGGTGCTGGGAAGTTGAAGGTTTGAGGCAATTTTCACATATTTCACCAAAACCGACAATTTTGGGAAAGCCTTGCGACTCAGTAGTTTGGAGCAGAAAGGCATGGGTACCCATTTTAGATTCTGTAGAATGTGTACTTTCCAAAAATATATGGGTTTGGGGGGTAAACATATATTTCTGTGTTTTTACCCCACAAAAAATGCAGTCAATGTGTTGATTTCTCAGTAGCTGAAGTAAAGTCCTGATCAATTTGGATGTGCTAACTTCATATTAGTGTCTCTAAATGCCAGATACTTTGGTAAACCTATGCATAATGGGTATCAAACTGTTCAGTGGACCCCTGGCAATCATATTTCAGGTGCTTTTTCTTGGTACCTAATATAGTTTGGGATATGCGGAGCAGCAAAATAAAACCTTTGAAATGATTTTTCAGAATTTTGAATTTTTTTTTGAAAAACCGCTATGTTCAGACAAGGGAGACATAGTTACCCATTTTGTAATCGGCAGAATGTGTACTTTTCAAAAATGTATGGTTTTCTGGGGTAAACCTACGGTTTCAGGAGTTTTTGCCTTGGAATCTAAAGCATGCCGTTTTCTGCCTTAGTGCTTTCAAAATTCGGTAATATATTGCCGGGAGTTTTTGAGGTACAGAAGTCCTAAATCTCCCTAAAACTATACATATCTGGTATTGGCACGTTCGAGAGACATAAGGCTTTCCAAATCAGTTGGATTTTCATCCGTAAAATGAAATAATTTTCTGGTATAAATTGATATACGATGAAAAATGGTAATTTTTCATTTTTTTTGGTATTTAGCACTATAAATTTTTTTGCACAGGTGGAAATACATGAAAACTCAGGCAGATTTAGAAAGCTCAGTTTCTACCGAAAAAAACAATATATAGTTTTCCTAGGTAAACTATAGGTTTCCCCTCAGAAAATGCCCCTAAAGTGAGAGAGCACAAAATGTTTCAAAAACGGCTGGCATTTTGCGTAACCAAAATGTGAAATTCTGCTGGCACTTAAAGGGTTAAATCAACATCTCTTTGAATGTAAGATGAAACATTTAAGCTTCCTGGATGACTGCATGTGACAAATGATTATTCAAAAATATTTCAAAAATACTCTACTGTCGAAAGTGGCGCACAGTTCATTCAAAAGAAATTTGCTTTGTAAATTGTAATTTGCATAAAAACGATAACAAAGAATCTGCCTTGACAAAGGAAACATAATTCTACTACGATTGCATTTACATTTTCCTTTGCTGCCTTGTTTAAATATTATGTTCTTCACATGCATGCTGCCTTTTAAGGTAATCATGCAGACAATAGGTTCATAAGCTTTAGTGCTACCAAGAAAATGAAACATTTTTCTCTTGGCATATAGAGGCATTCCCCCTTCAGACATTAATTTTAAACGGATACCTAGCTTTATTCTTGACCATACTAAATTTTTATGTAGTGTAGGGATTAGCCCAGCAACGGGATAATGGTGACTCCTTGGATGAGTACACTGATTTAAATCAGGCACAGTAGAACACTGAGTTTGAGTGAAACACACGTGTGGATTTGTATTTAAACAGCCCTATTTAAACCATTTAGAGCTGGACAAAATGAAAGGGGTTAAAAATAAAACAAAACAGCAAAATAAACCCTTGCCAGCTTGGCAGCTAACTATACATTTAGGCTTCCCTGACTATCAGACCAGAAACAACCTTGCGTTGCTCTGGTCTATACGTTAGCAACAGCAGTCTTTACCACACACAAAAGAAAGGTACCAGGAAAACTCCCGGTGGGCCCAGGTGTCAGTGGGCCTCTTGTTTCTAACTATTTGGCCTATTTCATGGCCATTCCCTGTTTCTTTATGGGATCAAAGAGGCTTAAATGGAAGAATGGAGTATAGGATGTAGAGAAAAGAGACTAGGAGAATAAAGAGGTTGAGTGAGGAAAGGAAATATAATAGTTTGGAAAGTGGGCCCTCAGCTTAAGGTTCTCTGGTGGGCCCCTGGCACACCAGTCCGACACTGTCCCATCTTATGTTCTATCAGTAAACTATTAGACAGGCAGGAGTCTGGGTAGTTTTTGAAGTGATGTGCATTTAGGCACAGAAATGTCTGTAATTAAAAAGTGCAAAAAAATAAAATATTTTGAAAATGGAGAATTTGCGTATGATTGTATCCCTTTGGAAAGTATTCACTAATAATAAAAAAGTGGGCCATATTGTTCAAGATTGAACTACTGTAAATGCATATTTAAAGCCTGCTTTTTCTGTAAATAAATTTGACTCTCAGTGAAGAATTTTTTTATTGCTGAGCATTTATGGGATAATTAAATGCTGCTTTTAAAAATGGCACTAAATTGCCACAAACCTACATATCTTCACCCAGATTAGAAATCTGTGAAAACATATTTTAGAACAGTTATCAAACAAACACACGTAATGGGCACTGTCATTCATGAAGATTACTGTAAACATATCTCCTTGATAAATTGTGCTCTTATGCACTTATACACACCCACATGCCACCAGAAACATATATTAAGCAGTTAAAGGGATAATGTCTTGGGAAAAAAAAATATTTTCAAAATGAATCAGTTAATAGTGCTGCTCCAGCAGAATTCTGCACTGAAATCCATTTCTCAAAAGAGCAAACACATTTTTTTTATATTCAATTTTAAAATCTGACATGGGGCTAGACATTTTGTCAATTTCCCAGCTGCCCCCAGTCATGTGACTTGTGCCTGCACTTTAGGAGAGAAATGCTTTCTGGCAGGCTGCTGTTTTTCCTTCTCAATGTAACTGAATGTGTCTCAGTGGGACATGGGTTTTTACTATTGAGTGATGTTCTTAGATCTGCCAGGCAGCTGTTATCTTGTGTTAGGGAGCTACTATCTGGTTACCTTCCCATTGTTCTTTTGTTTGGCTGCTGGGGGGAAAAGGGGAGGGGGTGATATCACTCTAACTTGCAGTACAGCAGTAAAGAGTGATTGAAGTTTATCAGAGCACAAGTCATATGACTTGCGGCAGCTGGGAAATTGACAATATGTCTAGCTTCATGTCAAATGTCAAAATTGAATATAAAAAAATCTGTTTGCTCTTTTGAGAAATGGATTTCAGTGCCGAATTCTGCTGGAGCAGCACTATTATTACTAATTTGTTTTAAATGAGCTTTAGTGGTATAAGCCCTCATTGCCTTGCATTGCATTATAATATAATGTTAATTAAGATTTTAAGATTGAAATGTATTTAGGTGTTTGAGCTCAGAGATGCTGCTGAGCTCTAACATGCCAAAGCACAGAATAGACTAGTACTGCTGCAGAGTCAAACACATTCTGATCTACTGACACATTGATCAGATTTATTATGTGGTGTAAAAAACTGACAAATAATTTGCCACATATAAGCAGGCATCACTGAGTAAAAATTGTGTAATTTTGCATGATGTTAAATAAAACACACGTTGATATCAAGTTGCCATTTATTTCGCACAGCTTTTTACACTGTTTTTTTTTTGTTCGCTAATAATAAATAGGTCCCTTACTGTAATTCATGAAAGGAAAGTATTAATAGTACAATAAAAATATGAAATGGCTGGGAATCCCTCTAAAGTTACTGTATGTTCATATACTGTAATATTATGTAATTGTTTTGCTAACAATAAAAAGGCCTATCGCTAAATTCATCATACAAAATTTTACATTAACAGAGTAGAAAACATTTTTGTGTGGTCTTGGAATATATAAAAATGTTGTTTGTGAAACTCGAACCTGCAATTTTAATACACAGATATACACAGATATAAATGCTTTATGAAGTTCTTGCAATCAATAGCTAGACCAGAGTATAGATTCGTTATTTTTGACTGATCTGATATGTCGTTCCTACTGTTTGCTAAGAAACTTTCTCTGCAACTGAGCATACTTTATAGACTACTAATTATCTGGGTGTCTAAGTTCATCCTTTCTCTGCACTTGAGTTGATTGAAACTATTTGATTTTTTTATGTTGAGGAGCTGGCTTGAATAGAAATTTGCTGTTTTTCATTCGATAAATAATTAGATTTACAATAAAAGGGACACAACCAAAACCTATAAATGTATCTGCATGTTTTCTTCTGGTCTCTAAATTAAGAGGTAGATACTTTAGGGAATTCAAGCACAAAATATGTTCTAGGCTTTAATCCATAACCTAGCTTGACTTTTTGTATGAATAGCATGTTCATCATTATAATAAAATGATTGGGGAAATGTTTCTGGCTAAGTGTACAATTGATTAAATCTGTATCTGTCTTTAAATAGAATTTTAACCATAACTCCTTTGTCCTCCTAGAACTGTTAAGAAATTCTATACAGAAATTATCCTCAAAAATTAAGAAATATAAAACATGAGAGAAAGGAATCAATAAACAATAGAACCTAGGATGTAATCAAGTGTGTTGGTATGCAATATACAATGTTTAGGTGTTAAATGATAATAATACTATGATGTCATGTACAAAAGTCTAACAACTAGTTATGAGCAAAGCCATAAGGTTTTGTCAAAATGCATTGGAATCAACAGAAAGGTGAAATTATATTATTGTTAAGGCATTTTAGCTCTGCAATAGCATTTTCATTGCCCTATGTTGATCGCTATGCTACAACTGTTCTTTAGTGATGAACAAAACTGCCCCATTTTGCTGAAAATTTCGCAAAACCACTGAGTAGTTTATGAAATGGCAAATCTTACCAAATGCACTGTGATTACTCAGCATTTTGGCCTCTTTTTTCTTGTGGCAAATGCATTGGAGTCAATAGCTGTTTTTTATTCTTGCACTGTTTCTTGCAGAGGAAAAAACAAGATTTTTTATTTGGTGAAACAAAATGCATGGCAAAAAATTAGCATATTAAAATATTTTCAGCACTTGTGTAACAGTGAATTGCACAATCATAATCATAAAAATACTGTCAATTTCTTCCAAACATGGTGGTGAATTCTCAATCAATTTCAAACCATCTTGATATCCTTTCTTCCAGCTGTACAAGCCAGAACGTTTCCACATCAGATTGACCAACCTTCCCCACCCCTTATATTCCTATGATTAGGGTTGTCTGGGGGAAACATACCTCATGGAGGTCCACTCACCCCTTTAATAATCACCTTAGATAGGTAGGGGAGGAAAACTTAGAGGGTTATATTTTACTGAAGACTTTCAGACTTTTCAGGCTGCTAGAACTGTATTGATATTTTAGATGAACAAGAAGCCAAGCAGTGCCAGACCTATGGCAGGTGATGACAATACCATCTAAATGAAATTACTGAGCTCACTGCAGAACGCCCATGCTTTCAGAGCCTTTGAACTGGTTTACTTAAAACATTTATTGTTTCAAATGTAACTTTTCATATTTTTTTATGTTCTCTGATACTTGTATAATTTAATTTTCTTTATTTCCCACGGTAACTTTTCTATGACCTATTGGGGTTTAATACTTTTTGAAATGTGTTTTATGTTAAAATAATGACTTGTACATCATATTCACCATTCAGCAGTATTTCTAAATAATTTACACTGCAGGTGCAACCTTTGAGCACACAACAATATTTTATTGTTTAGTCTAATTAATGAAAACTATTATATACTGCAGTGGACAGCAAATTGTACGATTTTCTTTTAAGCTTGAGTCTTAAAATATTTTGTGTCTGTATAGCGCATAATTTGTACTAGTAAGTGCAGTTTTAATGAATGGCTTTTTTTTCTCTGCTACCTATTGATTCATTTCCACTGTTCAGACTTTTGTGGAATCATTTGTATTGTGGCAATGATGCTAGAAATAGAAGAAACCTTAAACGAACCCAAGGTTTAATGTAGCACCTTGCTGCATTTTATGAAATGAATGAATGCAAAGAGCTGAAACCCCTGTTTCACACATTCCAGGCAATTAGTAAAAACTGGAGAACAAAAAAAGGCCATGGGAGGCAGGACAAAGTAACCTACCTCAAGCCTTAACACCATGTTTATCTGTCTAATGAACTTCAATAACTACACATTTAAATAATATTTTTTTCCATATTTATTAGTTATCATAAAACAAAATTGAACAGTATTGTCATTTCATTGACATGGATTTATGTCCAGATAGTAAAAAATGATTACATGATTGTGAGTATAACGTTCTATTTAACAAGACACAAGTGCAAAAGTTTTAAGTGCTACAAATTATGGACATTTGAAAAACGGACACCAATTATGTAATTGGTACTATCAATGTCAAACCTTTGCGTATCACAGGTCAATGTATTTTCATTGATATACAGTATACTATAATGTAGTAAAACAGAATAGTTTTTATTTATTTTCCCCTTTTCCCCTTAATTTACACTTCAATTACCATATAGTATTAGCATTCTTGCAATTCCTAATTTTTTATAGTACAGGGTACCATGACAACTGTTGATCGCATTCCTCTAATTTGTACCATGTTTATAGGAATAACAGTTCCCTAGAAGCAAGTGTAAAAGGGGTCTTGTTTGTATTGGTTGCATGATTTGATTTATTTTACTGACAAAACTGCTGTACTAAAAAGTTTTACATTGTAATTAAGCTTGTACAATATTTGTATTGCCTGCATGACTTTAGATCAGAATCACACTAAAATAACTTCTTTTCATCTTTGACCCAGAAGCAGCAAGTATTCATACAATTCCTCCTTAAAAATTAAAATGGAACTTTTGCCCCACCTCTTCTACCACAAGTACAGAAATGGTGAATGTCTGTAATAATGTGAACTTTTTTCCAAATTTTGGTCAACTAGGGAATAGGGCACCCTATAGTATCATAAATCTAATATAAGATCACCCTTTTCCTACAGGATACTCCTATGTTACATCCTGTCAAGGAGAAAGAGATTAATGTATGATCTGCAAATCTGTCCTGTATCATAAAATGGTGACAATTTAAAGTGGTTCTACACAATGACTGTTCGACTGAGTTTTTTTCAGCAACTTTTCCTATGGGTGTTTTTCATCTATACCTGGCAAACAAATCCACTTCACTTAACTGTTTTACTTCCTTACAATATATATAAATGCAAGGTCTCTGTTAAAACAAACATAAGACATGTGTAACTTGTTTGCATATAACTGGAGCCCTCCTTGAGTATTCTCCTTGAGTATTTTTTTGTTCTGTATTATGTAAGTACAGTAAATAAAAGCCAAGAGCACTTTATTCATAAAGATTTTTTGTTGTTGGTAAAAATTGGTTCAATGACAAAGTTTTGTTTTCTTGTTTCTCTGACCAGTTTTTCTTTACGTGTATATATAAGATACATGTTGTTAGCACTTGTGCTAGCTGAGTTTGCCTTTAGTTACTGATCAAGCAAGCATCTGACACTATTTATAGCATCACTCCCTCACTGATATTCTTCACTGGTATTTCCTTCACTGTCACTCTCCTTAAAAGCTTACATTGAAACACAAGCTTGTAGACCCATGAGACACAAAAAGTTGACATCTAAATGCTTTAAAATTAATATTCTCTTTGAGAACTAGTGATTGCTCATGGTTACATCTTAGCGATCAAATTCCAAGTCAGAGCTTTGTCAGCATTGTGTGTAATAACTTCTTTCAAGGTCGCTGCAAAAGCCGGGATCACATTTGTCACTACTATAAAATAGGTCAGAGGATATGAAAACTAATTTTTAGCCAAGGCTTGTCACTTAGTTATATTATAAATGTCCAAATTGCCGATCAGCTCTATGTAAAGAACCATGTATTTTCAAAGCCATTAATGATCTGAATGTGTCACTCTCCACATCCCATGATTTACATTGAATGACCTTACAGCAATCAAGGTGTCTTGGCTTTCATATTCTGAATAAATGTGTAAAAAGTATTTTTTTTTATAATGAAATGAAGTGCATTGGAATCTTTTGTAGATACAATTTTTTCATAGTACCGAGTAGACCCATTTTTGTGGCAACCAAAGATATAGAGAGTTGGATACCTAATTGCTCATTTACAAGTGCAAGTGCCAAATCCTACAGCTGAAATTTGAATTCATTCTTAAAAAGGGGAAGATTTATTATGGTTTATTATGGTAAATTCTAATTAAAATTTTCAATATTTTGTCAAATTCGAATTTAAAAGCACCAATTCAAATGTAAATTCAAATGTGAACCATGGAAACAGTTTTAATTCGAATATTCACCACCTAAAACCTGCCAAATTAATTTACAAGTCAATGGCAGAGGCCCGTTGACCAATTTGAAGATGTTAATAGCCTTCCTGACATTTCGAATTTCGTTTGTATTCTATTATGAATCACATTTTCGGGTCTTCCGATTCAATTGAATTTTCGACAATCACATTTTTTCTAAATAGCCTCACAGTTGAATTGTGAGTACGTTCATATTTATTAGAGTAAGAATAATTTCTCATACATTGAAATTCGACCTTTGATAAATCTCCCCCAGATAATAGAAATTAAACTATAGTATGTAAGTGAATGCACCAAAAAACTTACAATTTATGAAGGGTCATATATAACAAATGAATTACAAAGGTTTGTTTCACAACAAAATACAATATTATAATGTTTGTATAATTCATTGTAGGGACAGAGAAGGGTGTCAAAACTGGGAGCAAGCAAATATATTTTTTGCACACTTTGTACGTGTACTTTTCTGCCACAAATTGGCGAGAAGATACCTGTTTGTGCCCCATGGATACAGTGCTGCCTGTGTGCAGTAGTGCTGTATCTATGAGTGTTGCAAAGTCCAGTAACTGCATCACACTGTCAAATGAAGTGATTTTTCAGCAATGTGAATTTATTGGTTCAATTTATCAAGTAGATAGCAATGTTTCGGGCTTCACAGGGCCCTTTATCAAGGTTTCACTTTTTGTAAATTGAGCCAATAAATTCACATTGCTGAAAAATCACTTCATTTGACAGTGTGCTGCAGTAACTGGACTTTGCATAGTAATTCCCTGACCCGTGGCAGGTTGGGTTAATCACTGCTGAGCACCTGATCCCAAGGGATTACGCACAAGGTTTCAGCACTCCATTATTTTATGGTATCTATTAGTGTTGGGCCAGGGTCAGGAAGGGGGATTCCTGCATACTTCCCTCTCAAACCCCCATGAATATAGTTCTAACTTATGCATCACTCAGATATTTAGATTTATTTAGTCAGTGAGGTAGGGAACCCCGACTATTGAACAATGTAGCAGAAAGCAGCCAATTAACAGATATGTGAAAAAAGCATTCAAGATAATGTAAGAATGAAAGCTTGGGGAGACCTGATGTTTCAAACATTGTTGCAAGAGTAAAAACCAGGAATGCAAAAATAGAATAGAAAACAACTTGATTCAGTTGCTGTTGTATTTACAAATCACTTCGAAACCACCAACATTTTGAATAAATCTATACTGGAAAGTTGTTTATTTATTTTCTTTCATCTGTTATTTCCAGAGATAAACATTGGTAAAAAAAAGGAAAGGAACTCTTTATAGAAAGGCTCTGTTAAAACTAGAAGATTATGTTTTATCTTATAAAGCAAGAAGCAAAAGCATGTCCTTTAGTGCTCACTTCCATCCAGGGTTTGGCTGCACTTTGCAACTAGTGCTTTATTGAAAATCCTGTGATACTGTAGGTGCAGAGTGGAGCAAAAGAGGACACACGGCAGCCTGTCAACTTTTCTAAGTGCAGTGTGCTCAAGTGCAAAATTCAAGTGCAGGTTGCCATTCATCCACCATAAGTGCCTGTGGCTGCAGATCCTTGCAGTCCATGAATTTTTCTCTTCCTGCACTTAGCAGAGCTGTTGTCATGAGTGGTGGGGATATTGGTGGTCTTCTACTAGCATCAAGGGGTCTTCTTAAATGACCCCCACATCTTTTAAAATGTGTAACAAACTGAGAAAAGGAAAAGTAATACTAAAGAAACAAACAGAATGCACTGGGTATGATCCAGTCGTCTAAGTCCCAATAAACATGTTTTGAATGCTTCAAAAACTGCATGATATTTGTATACGGTACATCATACTGTGATGGCTGTGACAGTATGTGTCAGATAAAAAACAGCATCTTTGAAAGGTTTAAGGAATCAACCGAGGATGTCAGCAACTAAGCTACATTTTCCACAGTACCTCCAACAAATAGTGTAACTGCTGTAAGAGAGGTCATGCTGTGATAAACAACATGCTGTGTCAAAATTAAAGGCAAACTATCATTGCAAACACATTTTTTCCTCTGTATTACTGCTTTACCTCTCACTGAGCTTTATTTGTGTTGTCAAGTAAAGATATAAAAATATCACTTGATTCAAAGGGTTATCAAATGAATCAATATCGTACTTTCTTTTTTTCTTTCTTTTACATTCTTCTTTTTTTTTGCTCAGGCCCTATGTCAAGTAATACTGGCATAACAAATAACCCTCCCCCTATACCTCCCATGGTTTCATTGTGACCCCAGTCCCCTAATTTGTTCCATCTAAAACTGTCAACTTACATTTGGAGACAATAGGGATTCATGATTGTGAATGCAGTTATTGCTGAAAACATCTAATTTTAAGCTTGCTATTCTATATCGTTGCACTTGACACAATTCTTCATACCACTTGCTGTTATGAATAGAGCGCAGTGTGCTTACTGCCCCAGGCAAGTACTGGAGCTACAGCCACTTATGAAGATGGTGGAAGAGCAACTGTGGCCTGCACATTTGCTTCTATAAAATAGTGCACAGACAAGATTTTGAAGCGATACAGTACCAAAGAAAATTTCAATACAAGAAAATTTTAAGCACAGCCCCATCACTTTTGAGTCGAATTTGCAAACGTATATGTGCTTAGTTTTAATGCATGGCAATTGCATCTGAAAGTGTTATCCAACTACAATATATATTCAACAGAAACCCTTGCAAAAATATCCTCTCTCTTTAGCTTTTATGAGTTCAATAGAAAAGTACCCTTGTATTATTGATAATTAAGATAAGAGTAACAATATAGTTATATTTATATATTGAAAAGGATCAGCTATTTAGATGCTGTAGGCATTTGCTTATTGTCTATGTTCATAGTTTAATTGTATCAAACCAGTTACAAGATTTACAAGAAGAAACATATAACATGCTAGGGATATCTTCTAATCATGCAGACCTGTGTTATAAAGAATGAAATTCAGAGCACACTCGTAAGTTCAAGGGACATTATATACCAACACTTTTCAAGAAGATGTGCAGAGCCTGAGAAGTATCTTCTGGAGAATAAAAAGGTTTATTTCTTTACGAGGAACAGATGTATTAATGGCATGCTGCATGAATTCAGAATGAGACTTTTCTGGCTGCCAATATGTAAATGAAAACATGCAATTTATCATTTTGGTTGGCTGAAGTTGTATTTGTTATTGAAATAACTCAACAAAAGAAACTCTGTAATGTGAAACAGCTTCCTTTCAAGGTGTCACAAATGATATAATACATAAATGACACAGGCACACAAAAGAACAGAAGTGGAGAGAGTAAGAGCCACAGGTGGAAACTGTACATTTATTTTCATTTATTTCAGTGTTGGAAGTTTGTTTTCACAGGAATATTTTAGTATCACGTTAAAAAGCCTGTTGCCACTTATATTATTATTATTATATTACTATATTAAAGCTTACCTTTTTCCAACCCTCCCTTTCCTACTTAACTCTGTATGACACCTTACAGATATTCAGCAAAGGCTCCCTTAGTGGTAAAATTGGTCTTAGGAATGGGGCAAAAACCTGATAGACAGGGCATCAATAATGGTATACCAGATATATTCAAATAATTTCAACATGACTATACCTACCAAGATCCTTAGGGAAAATCCAGTTGAACGCATAATGATGCCAAAGGCAAGCCCCTGGTTGCAACTGCATTCCCCTTTCCACCTTGCAATGCTCCTCTCAGTCTCAACACTCAACTCTGAGACCAACTTCTAGCTGACTTTCAGGCAAATAAAGGCCCACAAGCACCTCACACCAGCTGCTGAATGCTTGCCTGCAGGTAGGAACAGGAAGCTCAGCAGTGGAGGGAGGCTGGAGTGCTAAAGAGCATAGTACAATGGTCAAATGTAGTCAAATAAATATGGGTCAGGGCAGGCAGCAGACAGCCAACAGTTATTCAAGAATAGGTGAAGAATGCTAGGATAGACAGGGCTTGATAACCAAGTGATTATGATTAAGTGATATGGTCCCTTTAAGAAATGGAGACAGAAGCATTTGCATGATGATGCACCTGTGTTATCACACAAGTCTGGAAAACAATTCCTTTCCCTGTTTCCTTCCCAAAGAACTAAGAGCATGCTTGGAATTAGAGGCAGAGTTTACACAGAGCTGTTTTTCTAAAATGAAAGCAAATGTTTCCCTCATTGGTGCTGTTTTTAAAGATACTGAGGGGCAAATTCACTAAGCGCCGAAGCGCCGAACGCTAGCGTTAATTCGCTAGCGTCTGGCATTTTCGTTACTGCGCAAATTCACTAACGAATGCTGGCGTAGTTTCGCTAGTGTTACTTCGCACCCTTACGCCTGGCGAATTTTCACTAGCGACGTAACTACGCAAATTCACTAACTTGCGCAGTGTACTGAACGCTAGCTTTTACGCTAGACTTCCTTCGCCACCTCAGACCTGGCGAAGCGCAATAGAGTAGATAGGGATTTTTTCAAAAAAAGTCAAAAATTTTTCTAAGTCCCAAAAAACGCTGGCGTGTTTTCTACATTATGGGTGATAGGCTGAAAAAGATCGAAATTTTTTTTGGGGCTCCCCTCCTTCCCCCCTACATTTCCTGACTCATGGCAACTTACCTAGACAGTGGGCACATGTGTAGGGCAAAATAAAAATTTTATTTAATGATTTGAAGGTTTTCTAGGCATTTGTAGTGCTGATACATATTCCTCCATTGAAATTTGAATTTGGCGCCGTATGCAAATTAGCCTTCGCTAGCGTAACTTCGCTTTACATAGCGAATCAACGCTAGCGCAACTACGCAACCTTACGCTACCCCTGAGCGCAACTTCGGATTTTAGTGAATTTACGGAGCGCTGGCGAAACTACGCCTTGCGAAGTGCGGCAAAGTGCGGCGAAGTTGCGCCTGGTGCAACTTCGAATCTTAGTGAATTTGCCCCTTAGTTCTGACTATAAAAATGATAGCTGCAACTTGTACTGGATTTTTTTTTACCACACTTAGAAATTAAACTAGCAGTTAAATGCACTATGATGCATTGTAAACATCTCTACAATTGGTGCAATGACAATAGAATTTGAGGAAAAAATATTGCCTTGTAGGTAAAACACACAAATTTGAGTCTGAAATTGCTACACCTGTAAGGGATCATCTTTCACCTTGGGGGGGGGGGGGTTATTCAAGGAGCATTTGCACCTCCCTGAACTCTGACTAATATAGTCAGCTCTGGATCCTAAGGTCATCCCACTCCACAAAATAGAGCACAGAGGCCGACTACAGTGTGCAAAGTGATATTAGATCACAGTCTTTTTTTGTATTTAGTGAAATACATTCAGCTTTACAAACAAGGCCTATAATCTCTTACTCATATACTACAACTTTAAAAGAGTTGGGCTTACAGTGAAGACATTTACTTTTTAAAGTGTTTCTAAGATGAAACTATTTATAGAATGCCAGGATTTATTATCTTTAGTATCAGCAGTATAATAATCATACTTATCATTAGTGTTTTTCTCAGTATTATCACTACTACTATTCTAGATCAATATAATTAATATTATTCTATACTAGCTTTGCATTTAGAATGTTCAGTGACTGTACTTTTCAATGAACAAGATTGACATGAAATGTAAATATAATAGGAGCAATCATGTTGATGTTGCTATAAATAAAGGCTCTTTCTGAGCCAAGATATATGTAATGGGTGCAAGTCACTCTATGATAACTAATTTGCCTGCAAGCTGTTCTTTTGCAATTGATCTGCTTTCTCAGGGGTCTGTCTGCTGGATTTTTCGCTTGAGCTCTTGTCAGATATGAGAAAGGCAATAACATGCTGCTTCCCTAGGGGTCTGACTGATCTGTTGTGCAGTGCTTGACAGGAGAAGACAGTATGATGCTTCAGAAGGAGACAGGAGGCTGTTTTTCCATATCCAACCAATCAGATTTTTCATTTAATATCCGCTGCCCTCAGCTTACACTTACTGCATACTCAGCCTCCTATTGTCAGTGGTGACTGCACTGTGTATCTGATGATTTGTTCTGCAAATAGTAAATCTGCTCAAAAAATGTCACGAGTCCTGGAACAAGCTTTGAGAGATGTTACTTTGACAGTGAAAATCAGCTAGATGGTTCAAATGGGAGAAGTAGCAGAGATGTGGGTAGAGATGTCCATAAATGATTCACATATGTATTTCAGTCTGGTTGAGTCTCATTTAATTTGTATTTAATCCATAGACAAATCGGCACAAATCTGTTCTCAGTCTGTTAATTTTGTAGGAATTTCACTGAAACTCACAATTACTTTTGATGGGATGGGAGGGCTAAGTGGGATTCTAGTATTTAGTCCCTGCTGAAGATGAATTATAAATGGGATCTAACCCTGTATAAAACTGTTCAACTGTACCCCGAGTTCTCTGAAGTAGATGACCTGGGGAATAGTTACATAGTTAGTTACATAGTTACATTGGGTTGAAAAAAGACAAAGTCCATCAAGTTCAACCCCTCCAAATGAAAACCCAGCATCCATACACACATCCCTCTCTACTTTTAATTAAATTCTATATACCCATACCTATACTAACTATAGAGCTTAGTATCACAATAGCCTTTGATATTATGTCTGTCTAAAAAATCATCCAAGCCATTCTTAAAGGCATTAACTGAATCAGCCATCACAACATCACCCGGCAGTGCATTCCACAACCTCACTGTCCTGACTGTGAAGAACCCCCTACGTTGCTTCAAATGAAAGTTCTTTTCTTCTAGTCTAAAGGGGTGGCCTCTGGTACGGTGATCCACTTTATGGGTAAAAAGGTCCCCTGCTATTTGTCTATAATGTCCTCTAATGTACTTGTAAAGTGTGTCATGTCCCCTCGCAAGCACCTTTTTTCCAGAGAAAACAACCCCAACATTGACAGTCTACCCTCATAATTTAAGTCTTCCATCCCTCTAACCAGTTTAGTTGCACGTCTCTGCACTCTCTCCAGCTCATTTATATCCATCTTAAGGACTGGAGTCCAAAACTGCACTGCATACTCCAGATGAGGCCTTACCAGGGACCTATAAATGTTTACCAGCAGCTTGTTTTTTAAGATCTATCAAACCTTTCTTGACTATTCAGTACGGATGAGGGAACTTTTTTTGCATGGTATAGTTTAGTGGCAAAACTTTGCACTTACCTGCACTAGAATTTCCCTTGGGTTCTGTTTTGATGGAATACAATATGTAAAGGAGCTTATCTAACAAACCCTAAACAGAAGTGCTGTCTGAATGAGAACTATGGGCTTATTGCACTAAGTACATGACACTGAGCTATGAGTTCATTCTAGCTCAGAAGCAGTGCTCAATACTTATCCAGCACTCACTCAGAAGCAGCTCTCATTCAAATCTTGAATTCCCTATGCAACAGAACCCAATCATAAAGCAAGGCCCTCAAAATTGCTGCACTATGCATGTACTGTTAACTGACCAATAGTAATACCATCTGTTTTATATTTATGGCTGAATGTATTTGTTATGATATTGAATGAAACTAGTAGTTCAAGTGACTATATAGTTCCATTCATAATACTATACAGGTTCTATACAGTATTATCATTTGTGCCAAAAATTTTGAGGGCTTTGCTTTATACCTGGGCTCTGTAGCAAATTTCCTTTTAAATATTTGTTTAACTAGCCTTAATGTGAACAACCTTGCCTGACCATTTATAATTATATACAGTATATCACAGAGACAGTTTTTTTTAATACACTGTAACAGGAAATAGTCTTCAATACAAATGTGTTTAGTGTGGTGCCACACAAGGCCGTTACTTCACTTTTTTTTGTTTGATTTTCAGAACTTAAATTGCTCATTTCATTTATCAGACTCTTCGATTTTAGTTGAATGTGAAACACAATGCCCTATGACATAACATAGTAAAATTCGAAAATTATTTATCAGGAATACTTACATTTGCTGTTCTAATTAATTGTATTCACGGGAGAATATTGCCATAGTATCTAAAAAATCTAGAATGACCATATTGATTGTTTCAGTTCATTTTAAGAGTAAAATGTTCCAAATGCCATTACCGTAACTGTGTTCACCGTACCTTTTTTGTGATAAAACATGCTGACCCCGGTTTATGGAATACACAGTTACCATGCCAATCATTCTGTAATGACAACCTAATTTAATGGCTTGTTAATATAAGCATAAATGTGTATAATTATTGTACATTTTTACTTAATTGCACCCTTAATGCATCATGCCCTGCCTTCACTATAATATCAGCTTTCACTGTTTTCAAGCAGGTGTTGGAAAGGGAAAGTAACAGAATAGGTTGTTGCCTTTATCGGAAAATCTGTTGAATGATATAATGAGCCATGTGCAACTTTACCTTTCCTTCTCCTTTAGGATTCACCTGGTTATTCTCTTATGTTATCTCTGTGACAGTGATGCATTATCCATAGTGCCCCAAGGCAGACATCTGTCAAAGCTAAATAAATTTTGCTTGGCTTGACCTTTTAGAATTAATGGTTTTATATTATCTAGAATAAAATGTTGCACATGGCATGGTTCAGAAATAAAGACATTACATGGCACTGGAAATCTGAAAAATGTTTATTTGTTCCTTCCATTAAAATAAGTCATAAGATCACTCAAAGCCTTTTACCTCCACCAGTAAAGATACTTTCTCTAATTCTATCACTTATCATAGAGGTGTCAAAGCACCTTGTGTTTATTATTATTCCTGTGCAGAGACTCTCACAGAGGTTTCAGTGTGTAAAAGCTGATCGTATTGTACCCTTTGATGTGCTAGATGCGTAAATGAAGGCTATTACTTGTCATTAATTTTACAGTGTAGGATATTACCCTTGGAATCATGTCTGTCTAAGCCATAATATATTTTATCTCTGGAGTGCCATCATTTAATATTTCACTCTTATCAATACCACGGCTTAAGAATGTATGATTATTGCTTTCATTCTTGTATAACATAATGATTTAAGATGAATACAGAGCCTTGAATTAAACACAATGCAGGAGGTTCCTTCACATTTAGAAACAAAATAAATGTCAAAAATGTTAATATTTTACTGCCTATAAAAAGTCATGTGCTTTTTTTGTTTAATACATTTAGCCCCAGTAATGGTTTCATATCTTGGTTATACACAAAGTGCCAGGAGAATTGAATTTACAAATAAATGACTCAATTAATAATGGTAAACATTTTAGAAGTAAAGATGCATTGTTTCCAGTTGAAGGTCACAAACATTTAATGTTGCAAGATTTTTTTTTGCTTTCCATTTTTTGCGTCATTTCCATGAGATTTTTAATGAACCATTGTGAATAAAAGGTAGAATATCTTTCTTGTGCTATACCAACGCTTCGGGTCATATTATTTAGTTGTCACAAGAAAATGAAAATTCAATAAAATGTGTATTGAGGAATCTGTGAACTACTCTATTAATACAAATACTGTGCACTGTACTATATGTAATTAAAATGGTACTGATCTTGGACAGCTAGACAGAATGCACTGTTATTAGGATAACCATAATCTCAGCCTTATAGCATGACAGTACTTTTGCTTTGTGAGAGAAAAAAAAGAACTGTTTATACTTCCCCATCCAAGCAATTTCTAGCAAAGATTTTTCATCTTACTGAACATTAAACATGGTAAAAGTATTACCTTATTATAAAATCACTGAATTGAAGTGGTTTTTGTGATTTTGTGGGACACTTTTGAGAGAATTAAAAACTTCTCAACTTGATATTTAAAGAGAAACACTTGCTGATTAGTGGGACACTTTTGATAGAATTGGAAGCTTCTCAACTTGATATTTAAAGAGAAACACTTGCTGACACATTTTGCTTCTTTGGAAATTTATAAAAAAGGGGAAAATGTGCCAAATGCATTGAAGCCTATGCCCAACACATTTTTTTTGCCTATTGGCCATCTTTTTTGTTGTGAAACCTGACGAAAAATGTCCCTCATCACTATTGCTGATGTAATAATGACAACTGGAGGACACTCATCATCCTATAGGAATAATCTTCATGGAATGACATACACCTCAATTGACCAACATTGGTCAACATAATATGTAAAGACATTAAAATAAATGGTAAATAAAAGTCAAGCTGATGATTTTTCACCAGCATTAGTTTATTGATATTTGCAAAGTCTAAAAGATATAACAAGCTAGGTTCAGCTGTGAATTAAAAAGTGACCTTAATGAGAGAAGCAAAATAGGAAACAAGAGGTTTATATAGTGAATAAAGTACCCCCTATTGTAATAATACCCCCTCTAACACACAGAGGAGTTTCATGACCATATTAAAGCACAAAACTGAAGGCCTCATGAAAATTGTGTTTGTGTGGCTTAGCATATTAGTATGTATACTCTGTAACCCTTTTTTATAGCTGTGGGAAAGGGGAGTTTTTAAAGTGGACCTGTCACTTACACATAAAAAGCTGCATAATGAAGGTCCTTTGCAAATTAAACATGGAACACACATTATAATTATATTTCGGACACTGAGACATTTTGTGCCTTAAGCTACTAAAAAAAATGCCTTACCCTTTAAACATCACAGGGATTTTTTGCCCATATATAGCAATATATTTAAGCTGACCAACTATGTTAAAGTCATCCCTGATATGGCCAGTCCTACATTCAACTTGCATCTGATTTATTAAGAATTGTATTGCTTCATTATGCATTTTACACAGGGACTAAGTTTTACTTGCAACTTATTTGCTGCTTTCAAGGTTAGAACTCCCAAATGTGGTTGCCCTTTTATTGGCCACCACTGGGAATGGCAGACTGTGTCCATTTTGTTCACTTTGCATCAAGCCTTCGACATTGTAAATTACTTCTATTTTCTCCAGAGATTTCACCAGGAACAAAGAACAAGGAGCTGTGTATACACAGAGCAGTAAAATTTCATTTTTTTTGATATTCCCATCATGCTTTAACCCTTGGTAACATTTTGCAGTAAGTTCAGCAGCAACAAATAAGTAACCCATGATTGCAGTTCACTGTTTCAGCTTCAAATATGCAGAACCATACATAGTACTGTACATGTATAATGTATAGAATTATGACAGATTTTTTTTTTCAATCAGACTTTTTGTATATACAGCAGTTGTAGAAACATCAGCATGGTAAATAAATATGTCTAGACTCAAAATAAATTATTATTTCTAATTTTTGTGCCTAGAAATTTACATTTTTTTTAAATGTGCCATATGATGATTTTGTATATTCTACCACCATACAAATAAAAAAAATAAATGAAAAATGTATGCATAAACTGCATAAACTAAATATTTTATTTAGATGGCACGAAGGTTAAAAGGATGTTTTAAGTCTACTGAGTCACATTTCCCAATACAACACATAATATATCTTATGACATAAAACAAATATGTCTCCCATTATCTATGCCTCCCATTAACCCCAGGGCAAAGGACTTCTAAGTACTTATGATTGCTGGCAAAAAGATGTATGACAAGAAATTAAGTCATTACACATAGCTTTAATAAATCATGCATGCATATGTAGGCCTTAACCACAAAGTGTAAATTCTCAGAAGGATCCAAAGATACCAGGACAAATATAAACTAGAACATTTGTAATCATTTCTAGTAGAAGAGGAATCATGTTAATATATACTTTCATATTAATGATTCTGAGCAAAAATGCAGATTTTAAAACTTAGATGACATGACTAGCAGGACAAATGATAACGTCTTATGGTGATTTATAAGGAAAGGGTGAGGATATGGGGTAAAATTCACAATGCCTGTAATGTCATTATCTAGTTCACACCCCTACTGTATTCTATAATTCTTCTTCTTAACGAGTTTAACACCTTTTTGCACATGGGAGACCTTAAGTTCTTAATTAATCTGTTAGATTCCTGGAATGTGGTCGGCAAGTTGAAACTCTCGGCAGAACATGCAACTCTTCTACTCAGGAGTTCCCTTGTTGTACTGTTGGAGGAAGGCATAAACACTGTATCCCAACAAAGATCTTTCAAATAACTTTGGCACCAGTGGTTGTTAAAACAAAATGATCAGTGAATGCTCAACATTCTTATCTACTAGATGGTATTCGCACAAGCACAGGGTAGTGTTTTTAACACAAGGCTCAAAGTGGTATACCTCTTACTCCAGTAATCTTTCCAGTCCTGAGCCTAACCTTTACTCCCCTTATCCCAACGTAAGACATAGTAAAAAAAACAAAACAAAACTATAGCCCTTGGCAGAGAAAAGTATTACTCCCTCATACACCAAAAAAGATTGGATTGGAGATCCTTCTTATTCTTCCCTTAGAGTAAAATCTAGGTGGAGGTAATATAACTATCATGAGACATAAATGAAGAGATAAACAAGTGAAAGTAGTAGACCCTGGATTGTGATACAATATAGTCTCTGTTAGTAAAATGTCTTAAAGAGTAAGAACTAGGAATGAATAGGAAGAAGGCCATGAATGTTTTGCATGTAAAAAAAACTTTGAGTGCTAGTTGATTTAGTTCTAGTAAGTTGCACTCCATTAATAATATTAAGTACGCAAACAACATTCCAGATAGTGGAATTTCTTGTGACCATATCTATCTATTAAGTTTAGAAAACAAGTAGTCAGCACAACCATTAATTTCTTTTTTTAGGCTGTTGCACGTTCTTCAATGGCCACTTTCCACTGGCAACACAAGCAGGAACATTTAGAACAGCACCAAACATATTTCTGGGTTAAAAAGGCCTTTATTAGTGTTAGGGCATTACAGCAATGTTTCAGGCTATGCGGCCTTTTATCAAGCTATTGATATCTATCAGTTAAACTGAGGAAATATGAGGAGTCCAGTGTTGCCCTCCTTGCAATATACCATATCGACAATAGCTTACTATAGAGTATAAATCATGCTATTATTCCTAGATAAATAGATCACACATGCTAATATAAAAAAGGTATTGTGCTGCATTCAATAAATAATTATAAAACTAACCAAGCAATCATTTTTTGTTCCTGTATTAAATGTACATGTAATTACAAGCAAGGAAGAGATAATGAATGACAGACATTCATCTAAACTGCTTGTTCCTGTAAAATGATATATGGTTTCTGTCCCTGGTACATGTCATTTAAAATTATTTAGTATCCGGTTCCCATACAGTTCTATTCTCCTTGATAATTGGATGACTTATCTGTGGACTGAAAAATAAACACAGCTTATTTCAAAATGTACTGTACGTCTTCTGAGAAAGTAATTGAATATGAAGGACTATGTCACATAGATCAACAGCTCAAGCTTGTGTAATTATAATACTAATGCTTCTATTATTTATTTAAAGAGAACTGTAATACCTGTAGGTGTGCTTTTGTATCTGTGACTTATTTATAATTACAAATACCATTGGTAACTTACTTGTTGTCAAAGACTACCCTTGCATTATTGAAATGTATCATATCTTTGTTTTTCTAAAAAAATATGTTATTCAGAATGTTTTGAATTATGGCATGACTATCTCCCTTAGACTACATTTTATAAAAATAATCCAATTTTTTTTTAAAAATGATTCCTTTTTTCTCTGTAATCAGAAAACAGTACCTTGTATGTTATCCAAACTAAGTTATAATTAATCCTTATTGGAAGTAAAACTACTCTATCGGGTTTATTTAATGTTTAAATAATTTTCTAGTACACTTAGGGGCAGATTTACTAAGCTTGAGTGAATAGTTTGTATGCAAAAAGATTCGAATTTCAAAGTATTTTTTTGGGTACTTCGACCATCGAAATGGTCAAATTCGATCGAATTCGATCGAATCGAATGATTCAAACAATTCAAAGTAAAAATCGTTCGACTATTCGATGATCGAAGTACTGTCTCTTTAAAAAAAACTTTGACTTCATACTTCGCCACATTAAAGCTACCAAAGTGCAATGTTAGCCTATGGGGACCTTCCAGAGCACTTTTCTAAGGTTTTTTTGATAGAATAAAAATCATTTGATCGATCGATTAAAAAAGGATTTTATTCGATCGTTCGATCAAACCTTTTGCGCTAAAATCCTTAGAATTTGAAGGGTCGAATTAGAGGGTTTTTTAACCCTCGAAATTCAACCCTTGATAAATCTGCCCCTTAATGTATGAAGATTCAAATTACAGAAAGATCTGATATCTAGAAAACCCCAGATCCCGAGCATTCTGGATAACAGGTCCCATACCTGTACAAGTAATTACATTATACTTAATACCACCTTCTCTGTCCATCTATATTGTAAAACTGAAAAACAGACTTCCTCACATTACAGTTTTAGCTTTTTCTCTTTTGTAGCAACTAATGAAGTGCAAAAAAGGCATGTCTCACTTTACAGAAAAAGTTGTGAAAACTTTGACATTTTACCAAAATGCATTGTAGGGAAGGCAAAACTATTGGTTTTGTAGAGAATAAAAGCTTCAATGTTGCTTCCAAACACACCTCCCAGACAGCTTCTTAGATATACAGGGTCAGGACTGGGGTGGGGTCTCCAATCCCAATGGCTTATGTGGAAAGCAAAGGAAGATAATTCATCTGCATTGCTTTTTTAGGGTAACAGACCTTGTATGTTTTTTTCTGGCAAAATTGTAGCACAGATTTTTTTAAAAAAAAGTTTTGTAGGTTTCAAAACTGCAAATTTCACCTCAAAATGTACTAGTTGCATGTACCGATGGGCTTGCCTTTATTCTTGGTCTGGGTTCTGGTTGCAACCTATTTACCCCTGTAATTAGCCTCAATTCATTGTTTGTACAGCTCTGGATTACAGTTTAAATCTTACTAAAATACAGTCAAAAGTCTGTTGAAATGATTGAATTAATGTCTTATGTAGCTGGAATTTGCTTAAATGTCCTAAACATTTTAATATCTATTTATCAAACAATTCTAAAACACTTTGGAGACATACCACATTTTTTAAGAAATGTTTGATACTGTAGGTCATCTATTAGAGTAATAAGGGATTTCATTCAAATTATCATTGGCAGGTAATCTGAGAGAGTGCCATTTCATGTTAATAATGCAATTAGAGAAACATGCTTTATAAAATGACATTTCAAACTTCACGAGAAGGGCACCAGGATAACATACTATATTAAAACACCTCTCGGTGTTGAAGAATCTTTTAAATTAATGGGTCTTTGATTCATTATAGTGAAAAAATGAGGACCCTCATATTATGCAGGGAAAAATAAGTATGTTCATTAAAATAGGTTACATACATGCTATATCACCTAGTGACACTCTATATCATAACCAATGCTTGCTTTTCAATTTCCACACAATGCTACATATTCTGGTATATACATTACTCACAAATATGCAAACCATTTCATCTGTTGCCTGAAATCCCTGGAGCCAAAGCTTACTAATTGGCAAGTGGCATATTTGTTGCGTAACTAGAATTTGAAACTGATAGATGTACTGCTGGCATTCATGTATTTTAAAAACTGTGCATGAAAAGAGGTTACCAAGGAAATCACTTCTGTCAGTGCTAAGAACTGTCTATAGGCATCAAGCCAGGAATATGGTGCCGACACTTTACCTGCAGTTAATCATTTTCTTTTGGCTTGACTACTTAGGGGAAATTTTAGCTTGTTATTATTGGTGTACTGCACATATTTTTCACTAGCATGAAACTGGAACTATTGCAGTCTTTTACAGATGTTATAGTGCAATTTTATCCTTCATTATTTGGGCTAATATCCTAGGAGAGCAGGAACAATATTACGTGAAGAATAAATCCCTAAGGTGCTCAAACTAAAGCTGACAACCTACCTACTTTCTTGTTACAAAACTCTACATTTCCCAAAATTTGAATAAAATAAACTCAACCTAACTCCTAAAATTTGGCTAATTTACTAATATTTCATTAAGATATAATCAGATAAAAAAAAAACAATTGAGCATCAAATTGAATTGTGCAAGTTTTTCAAATTGTCACACAACAAACTCGAATTTGTTGAGTTTGGCACCCAAAAAACACCCCAAAAGACCCAAAATCTGCAAGGACAAAAGACAGCTTCAAATGGTTAAAGGGACCTCTGCCATTGACTTTTATATTAATTTTAAGATTTGGATTTTTTACTGCTTTGGGCCTTAATAAATCTCAAAAAAATTGTTTTTTTTCTTTAAAAATTTGAGTTCCTTTTACTAAAAAAATTCAACCACAGAAACTTTACCTTTAATAAATAGACCCTTAAATATTTTTTTTCTAATGACACTTACATTAGAAAAATAGTTTAAATGTGTACCCCCAGAAAAAAAAGGGACAAAATATTCAAACAAGTCACTGCTGCAGTTAGTTTATTATAGTATTTGGCATTTTAAAAAGAAATATGTCTTATAGGGAGTCCATTATGTCTCATATGGAAGGAGTCCATTTTTTTCTGGTCAGACTTTTAAAGGGGAAAACCACTCATTTTTCTGATTGTGTTAAATGTCTGAATTAAAAAGTATTCCAACTTAGATCTGCTGAGTTCATGCAGAAGTCAATGGCAGATGTCTCATTGATATTCTTATCTGCATTGGATTTTCATTCAATAATCAAAACATTTCATAGTTCCGGGTGTCAAATCGGAAAAATCTGAGGTTTCAGGCATCAAATCTGGAAAAAGTTACAGTTCTCATCGACAAATCAGAAAATTTGTACAATTTGGATTTTTTTTCACGAAGAATTGATAAATAGTGGGGAAAAGTCAGTGCTGATCTGGTCAGAGTCGTTTTTAAAAAATAGTGACAACTTTTTGGATTTTGATAAAAAAAAACTCAGTCTTATATTGTATTTCACATGACAATAAACATCATCAATGGAAATAAAAAAAATCTGGACCATAAAAATGTTTAACATTTTCCTTATCACGTATTTAAAATTTCACAAACATGTAATGCCTCTTCTTTTAAAAAAAGTATATAAATATTTATATAAATATGACATGCATATAAATATAAAATATTAAAATGTTTACAATTAAAAAATGCTTATATAGAGGGCGCATGCGCGGCGCAGAGTGAGTGAGACGCGACTTCGCTGAGCTCCGGAACCGGGCTCTGAGAAAGCCGGTATATTAGCATTTTACTAGCGTTTCTTAGCACCGGATTAGTCACAGAGGATCCGGGTCACGATGGGGAAGAAAAAGCCAAAAGATACTGCAGGTACGATGTCCCCCTACCTCAGTAAATACCCAGGCTCGTCTCACAAGCGTGCAGCCCAAGATGGCGCCGAACAAGGAGACCCGAGTCCACATGTCTCGGCTCCTGCTTCCCCAGCTATGTCTGCTTTAACAGGCTCACAGAGCCCTAGCCCGCAGCGCCTTGAGACTCAAGACATGCAAGGTACCCCATCTGAATTTAATCCAGTAACGGAGACTATCTTGCTGCAACATCTAAACAGTCTTAAAGACTCTCTCACTGACTCCATTACTGAAACAGTGGCTCAGGCCCTATCCACCATAAAAGCTGAAGTAGCTGAATTGGGGGACAGAACAAACAAGGTGGAAAACACCCTGGATGACATAATATCCTCTTATAATTCTTTGGCAGAGGAACATACTGCTTTACAGTCAGATCACCAACAATTGAAATTGCTCTGTGAAGATCTGGAAAACCGGAATCGCAGATGTAACTTGCGTATCAGGGGAATACCAGAGACAGTTAAGCAATCTGATCTCAAAGAATATCTACGTACTTTGTTTGTACACCTGGCCCCGGACCACCCGGTGGAACTATGGCGCATGGATAGAGCGCACAGAGCTTTGGGCGCCAGGCCTCCGGACGCAAAACTCCCAAAGGATGTGATCCTATGTATGCATTATTATGAGAGCAAAGACAGGATCATTTTGGCTACCAGAAACCGCCAGTCGATCGCATATCTGGGAGCAACTCTGCAGATCTTTAACGACATATCAGCTATTACATTAGCTAAAAGGAGGGCTCTGAGACCACTAACTCAACAACTTCGGGACAATAACATCCCATATAGATGGGGCTACCCGTTTAAATTGATCGCCACGAAAAATGGCAGGCAATTTACACTGCAAGACGTCAGCCAGGCTAAGCAGTTCCTACATGCTCTGGAACTGTCGGCCAAAGCCACAATGCCTCGCCCAGTCGAACGTTTGCAACCTGGCAGAATCCAGCCGCTTTGGGATAAAGTGCCTGCGACGCGCCAACAAAATGATTGACACAGCCGGCACAACTTCTCTTGCCCAGGAGACGAGGGTTTCCTGCCTTATCATGGGAATCATATCACTGCTGTTTGGTCCTGCTCGGATCCACTGTTTTCTTACCCTAGGCCCGGATCGGGCTCAGCAGAAGTACTTTGCCTATCTACTACATATTTTAGTGCATCCCGACATCTGTACCCGCACCATACCCCGAGGACGGAGACTGGGGACTACCAGCTGCTTACCCCAGTGAATACTCCATACTTGTAGTATTGCTACTAACTTTGTAGAAGGACAACAGTTCAGTGGATTGTGTCTCGTCATACCACCAACTTGCCCTCCTGATTAGCAAGCAGGCAACTCGTCGTTGCTGGGCCATTTTTAGGCCATTCCTTGCTACTGGGAGCCAGATGAGTACACCTTTTATCCACGCTTCCTTCACTTTTCATTTTTATTTACTTAATGATATTGTTTACTTTGTTCTGTTTTTGTTTGATTCTCTACTGTTTTGGTTACGTGTATACTTTTGGTTTTGTGAGTGGTACCCAGTCAAACATAGTTCCAGGAACAGTTGGTTGGAGGGGATTATGAGGATCATGTGGTTCATTCTGCGCCCACTTCCACGGAGCTATTGGAGAGTTGAATATTTTAGCACAAATGGTTAATTTTATTTCGTTTAATCTCAAGGGGACTAATACCCCTTTGAAGAGACGACTAGTTTTTAAGGAGCTCCAGGCTTTGAAAGCTGACGTAGCGTTTCTCCAGGAAACGCATCATAAAAAACATGAGCTGTGGAGACTGACAAGTCGGATGTTTCCGAAATATTACTATGCCTCCAACCCCAGTAAAAAAGCAGGGGTAGCTATCTTCTTGCGCAAATCCATAAATTTCTCCCTTGCTCATAAGGAAGTGGACGCAGAGGGACATTATATATTGCTAAATGGAACCTTGGAGGGGGTGAAGGTGACACTTTTAAATGTCTATGTTCCCAATACAGGGCAGATTCGGTTTCTGCATAAGCTCCGCACCATCCTTGGGAAATATCACAGGGACCCTATTGTTCTAGGAGGGGATTTCAATTTGGCAATGTCGCAGTTAAAAGATGTCCTTCGGACTAGTAATATTCCCCCACCAAGAAATTCAGACCTCTCTTCCCAAAAATTTAGACAACTTATGAGAAAGATACCTGTGGTGGATATCTGGAGGATAAAATATCCTACACAGAAACAATATACTTTTTACTCCCACCCACACCACACCCATAGTAGGATCGATTATTTTTTTATCTCCCCCCAGCTGAGTCATCCTCAACTTACAGCTGACATTGGGCTAATAACGTGGTCGGACCATGCCCCAATCTCGGTACACATCCCGTTCCTAGATCTAGGGCCTAAGAAAACGTGTCAATGGAGGCTTAATGAAACCCTCTTGACTTCTCCAGAAAACTTGAAATTTATTGGTGACAAATTGGAAGACTTCTTTAAGATTAATCAAGGGACAGTAGACGACATCTCCATACTCTGGGAAGCACATAAAGCCACTATCAGGGGGGAATTGATATCTATAGCAAGCCGGTTAAAACGTGATAAGCTAGCCACTCTAAAAACTCTTAGAGATTTACTAGGCACGCTGGAGCGTCAATTTGCGCTTTGGCCCACTGTCCAGAAGCTAGCGAGAATTACCCAAATAAGAAATAATATTAAAGAACTCCAAGTCCAGGAGGTGGAAAAATCCATACAATGGACTAAACAGAAATATTACGAATATGGCAACAAGGCCCATACCATGTTGGCGAATAGATTGAAGGAACGTAGGGCGCTCAATAGACCCCTTGTAATTCAGAATAATGGTAGACAGGAGACGCATCCGGATAGGATATTAGAGTGCTTCAGGGAATATTATGAGAAGTTATACAATTTACCTCACCGTCCAAAATCTCAGTTGCAACATCAACAAGCAATTAAGGAGTTCCTTAGACAAAGCGAGTT
Source organism: Xenopus laevis (assembly GCF_017654675.1). Lineage (NCBI taxonomy): Eukaryota > Metazoa > Chordata > Amphibia > Anura > Pipidae > Xenopus > Xenopus laevis. The sequence goes on along the minus strand of NC_054388.1, from coordinate 57,009,656 downwards.
GCCCACCCTTACTACGGAGGAACTGACAATGTTAAATAGCAAAGTCACGGTCGAAGAATTAGCTCAGATCTTAAAAGATCTCCCTTCCAAAAAGGCTCCTGGCCCTGATGGCCTGACTTATAAATATTACAAATGTTTTCCTAAGCAATTACATGTTACTATGTGTGACCTTTATAATGGGTATTTAAATGGCAATCCTATGCACAGGGAAACGTTGCGGTCATTCATTACCATCATACCCAAGGAAGGACGGGACCACACTCAGTGCGCAAACTATAGGCCGATCTCCCTGCTCAATTCTGACCTGAAGATTTTCACTAAATTGTTAGCAACTCGGTTAAATGAGATTCTCCCCAGATTGATCCACAAGGACCAAGTGGGTTTTGTCAAATTCAGGCAGGCAGGCGACAATACCCGTAGAGCCATTGATCTGATAGATATCTTAAATAAGGAGTCGACCAGCGCTGTCGTCCTGAGTGTAGATGCTGAAAAGGCGTTCGATTGCCTAAACTGGGGATTTATGTTTTCTACTTTAGAGGTGATGGGTTTTCAAGGGCCTTTTGTAGAGGCAATTCGGGGATTATATTCCCAACCGTTGGCACAGGTTAAATCGGCAGGGCTCCTCTCAGATGCCTTTTCAATTCATAACGGAACCAGGCAGGGGTGCCCTCTGTCGCCACTGTTATTCGTCCTTAGCATAGAACCATTAGCAAGCAGGATACGGAATCATCCAGATATCCATGGGATCTCCCTGGGGGGAAGGTCGTTCAAAATTTGCCTTTATGCAGATGATGTCCTGTTCACGTTGGTACGCCCCCTCACCTCCCTACCTAATTTGCACCGGGAAATTGATATATACAGCCAATACTCGGGATATAAGATTAATAATGAAAAGACTGAAGTGCTGCCATTAAATCTGGCCCCTGCCACCTTAAAATTGTTGAAGCTCAATTTTAATTATCGCTGGCGAACGGACAGTCTCAAGTATTTGGGTATACATCTTACCACCAGATATGACACCCTCTATAGAGCAAACTATGTAGCCCTCTGGAGCGCTTTATCAAAGGATATTGATAGGTGGAGTAAGCTCAATTTATCTTGGTTTGGCAAAATAGCTACATTGAAAATGACTGCCCTTCCTCGGCTGCTTTATTATTTCGAGACCCTCCCGGTGGCAGTCCCTAGATCAGCACTACAGAGCTTTCAAAATCATTGCTATAGCTATATCTGGGGAGGGAAAAGACAGCGAATACGCCGACAAGTTTTACAGAGACAGAGGACGCAGGGAGGGCTAGCCATCCCTGATTTTTATACATATTATCTAGCCACTCATGTACGACAGACTTTACAGTGGTCCTCCAAACTGGCTTATACTAAATGGATGGAAATAGAGAAACTGTCTCTATCTCCTATTCACCCGAGTACATTTTTATGGACCCGTGGTCATGGGGCACTGGGGCAAGTAGCTCCACGCTCGATTCAATTTACCCTCAATATCTGGTCCAAATGTAAGGCTCGATTGTGCCCCGAAAATAGGCCTGCCCCCCTCACTCCTTTCCTCTATAATGCGGCGTTCCCCTTGGGACAGTAAACACATTTTATTCATATCTGGAAGGACACCCCGGCTTTTCAGATAGTACATCTGTTCGATTTGCGAACTAAAACTTTTCTGGACAAACAACAACTGATAGATGGTTATAATCTAGTAGGTTTTCAAGACTATATGTATTTTCAGCTGAGACATTATGTCCGGTCGCTCTGTCCGTCTATGAGATTGCCAGAATTGACTATCTTTGAGAAATTGGGTGTTAGAATTGGAGAAAGAGCGGGCCATATATCTCAATTGTATGAAATCCTGAATTCTTGTCCCATAGGGGAGCGCCCTCATTCTTACATGCAGAAATGGGAAAAAGAGCTGAACATGACCATATCTATGGACCAATGGGCCCATATCTGGACAAATGCTGCAAAGTCTTCCATATGTATCCACATAAAAGAGAATATTTATAAAGTAATGTTTGGTTGGTATCATACCCCAGCACTCCTGCAAAAGATCTTTCCAGGGTCATCGCCCAATTGTTGGAGATGTGGGGAGGCCCCGGCACCTCTTGTCCATATATTCTGGTCCTGTCCTAGGATATCCCCATTATGGTCCACAGTCAAGACAATCATTCGAAAGGCTACATGTTTGGACCTTCCAAACGATCCCTTGACCCATTTACTAGGTCATCCAGTTTGGGGGGTCGGGAGGAGGATACAGAGAATTCTGAACTGCATATTGACAGCAACCCGTTGCTCCATAGCCGCTAAATGGAAAGATTCTTCACCCCCATCTTTGTGGGAATTAATTAATAGGATAGAACATGTTAGGAGAATGGAACATCTAACAGCTTTGGCGCATGATAAGGTGTTGGAGTCTGAGGAGGATTGGTTTTTGTGGAGCAGCTACTATCGGGAGTTGCAGGACACTCAATGATGCCATGTGTACAGTTGTAACGGAGTTGAGCTGAGATGTATACCTACCTCATATGAGGGCAATGGGATTTCCTTAGATGCCCCCCCCCCCTTGGGATTTTCCTGGATACGAATAGGCTATATGTTGTCTAGATTAGTGATGGGCGAATTTGCGCCGTTTCGCTTCGCCGAAAAATTCGCGAATTTCGAGCGAAATTCGCGAAACGGCGAAAAATTCGCGAAACGGCGCCGGCGTCTCGTTTTTGACGCCGGCGCCCGTTTTTTCGACGCCGGCGCCCGTTTTTGGCGCTGGCGTCCGTTTTTCGAAAAAAAATTTTGACGCCGGCGAATTTTTTTGACGCGAATTTTCGCGGACGATTCGCGAATTTATTCGCTGGCGGCGAAACGCGCAAATTCGCCGCGAATTCGCGCCTGGCGAATAAATTCGCCCATCACTAGTCTAGATCACTGTATTGCAATGACTGTTAATACTGAACAATGATGTTATATGGATTGACCCTGATCTGTGCTCCTTGGAACTCATGTCATGCATTTGATATTGTCTCAGACTGGAAATGTACCACTTTCTTTTTCATGTACTTACAAATAAAAAACACAGTTTAAAAAAAAAAAATGCTTATAATTTTTATTTTTATGCATTTAGAAAAACAAATTAGTAATGCCTCATCCTCTAATGAAATATAAAAGCTTCATTATTTTTGCACCAAAATATTTAAAAATTAAATGCATGCAATTCAAAAATGTTTAAAATATTCATTTTGGTGTAAAGTTTTATGAATTTGAAACACCTCATTTTCTACAGAAAAAGGATTTGTACTATTTTGTGTCTCAAATATACTATAAATAAAATAAAATGTGCTCAATGCAAAAACACCACAGCTTCTATAAGAAAACAATGTACATGTTATTTTTGTGGCAAAACAGGTCTCTTAAATAGTCTTAAAATTGCTTTGCATGTAATGAACTGCCTGAAATAGAATGTTGCAGTGTGAACTGATAATTTTTGTTTTTCATTTTGGGAATTCATTTTTTCTGTTTACAACTCATTATGTTGCCCCAGCAGAATTATATATTGCAGAGCAAAAGTATTGAAGAGTAAACAGAAACAGATAATATGAAATATTATGTCTCATTGTGTACCAGAAATATATGACAGATGTTAATCAACATCTTTATTAATTTGAATTCAACATTCTTGCATTGGGGATAGTCATGGTGCCCATATCCTATGTTTTTAATCAACTAATTTTGCTATTGAAGTTCTATTTGGTTTATTTTGTACAATTCACTACCCTGAGATCCCTTAAGAACATAATTAAGATGAATTGTTATATAAACCCTTTTTAGACAAACTATGCATCACATATATATATATATTAATATTCAAGTGCATGAGAAGTATATTATAGCAAAAATAGATCATAGAATGTATGAAAGTAGAAAATAAAATATGTGCATTTTTATGTGATCTTTTTTAAGCTAAATTTTGTCCTCTAAATCATATGATAACCTTTTCAATGTAGTGATAAAAATAGAATGACTGTAAAATGCTAATTTTTTATAGAATTCTAATACTTGTGTTATAATTAAGGCCTAACAACTTAAAATAATTTCACCTCTGACTTAGGCTAGTTTGTAAATATATTAAGATAAGGATGGGAGCAATAGGAATTGTATATCTGGTTAACATGGGAATTTTCTGAAAAGATCTCTTATCCAGAAAATCCCAGGTCCAAAACATTCTGAATAACAGGTCTCGTACCTGTATAACATTTGTTTTTAACCGCCATTATATTTTATGGCAAAAGTATTACTCTTTTTCAATCAAAAAAGTAAAAAAGTGCTGCAAAAAGTACAGTATGAGAATACCACTTTCAGTCATAATTATAAAGAGAATTAACTATAAACTATTATATTTTCTGATATTTTCAGAAGTCCGTGCTTTGACACAGCAGATATAGAACTATAGGTAAGCATTTTAAAATAAGAACTAACTTTTTATGGATATCAAATGTATGACACATTTGTTTGAATGTCAAAACAGCCTGTTGTATTCCATGGAGCACATGATAACATTCATAACATTTGTTTAAACTTACTACTTTTTTGCTTTGCCAAAAAATTTGTGAAACTGCAAAAAAATTCACAAAAAGGCGAAAAATTAGCTAAACACATTGGAAACAATGGACAATCTGTTCAGAATAATATTTTACATTTTCTCTCCCACTCATTAACAGGCTTGATCATTTCAGTTTTTAAAGCATTGCATACTGTAACTTTAAAAACCTCTTCATGAGAAAGGAGTTTTGGGGGGTCTACTATTACATACACTTAATTGTAAACACTGCAGCCACATATTTAAACAATTATGTTGCCTTGGCTGCTCCAGTCAGATAGATACTTAGTTAAAAAGTCATAAATCTCATAAATAAGTTTGTGCAAGGTGTGATAAAGATCTTTTTAAACAAGGTGATATTACATGATATGAAGACCCAGCTAGTGTTCTCAACTAGTATTACATCATCAATATAGCAATGGCACACTTAAAGGGCTTACCTTAAAATTCAGGAACTTTAATAAGTGATGTATAGATTTAATGGTCTAACTATTTATACTTTGGACACACTTTTAAATCTCAATCAACTACAGTTGCTGCAAACCAAATCTTGATTTATTATAATGATTTTATTTGATGGAACAACAAGGATCTTTGAAACCGATTGAAAAAGGAACCAAACTGTTCAGGAATATAGCTATATGTATGGCCAACTTACTAATAATACTAATACTACATGTATTAGATGTATTATCCAGAATACCTAGCACCTGGGGTTTTCTGTATAAGGGTTTATTTCCATCTGGAATACCAGGCTACTAAAATATATGTAAGCATTAAACAACCCAATAGGATTATTTTCACATACACATTGATTTATTCTAATTTATTCTAATTTGCTTAACAAATACAAGGTACTCTGTAATTATAGAAAAATAGCTAACAGTCAAAAATGAAGAATTGTTTGTTTAAATAGGACACAAGGAGAAATGACATTGCAGAATGTTCTACATAACAGTTGTCTAAATAATAAGTCCCACATGCATACATACATGAAGAAAGTCCCATTGGACGAGTGAAAACACCTAAACAGGGGCATTCACAGTTTTCCCACACTTTAATCATGTGTTAAAACATATAAATATTCTAAGATTGGCTTTTTTGTAGATCATACAGCATTTTTTTTTTTTAAACTTCTCTTTATTTTTCACGGTAAATCTCCATACAAAATAAAGGCATATATCGTACATTACAATCGTATTGTCACATCACAAAATGTCATAAGATACAGCAGTATCACATGTACAATCAATACCTGAGAATACAGTACAACTATTAACTAGGTCAACTAGATCATTTAGAGCAACCAGGTCACCAGGTATGTCCGCCTATTACATATTGTGGTCATATCAACTCAGAGTTACTCAACCCTCCAGAGTCATGAGGTAGCCCGTGGGGCCGGGTGTCGGAAAGACTGCCAGACAGACCATATTCTATCGAACTTCAAGTAATTGTGTTCGTTCTTGGCTGCCATCAACTCCATACTAGCCCTGTGATCAACTGCCACCAAAACTTGTTAAAAATCTAGCAGACCAGCAGTTTTCCAGTTCTTAGCAATCAAAAGCGTTGTTGCATTAAAAATATGGAACAAGAACTTCTTCTGGAATTTAGTGATCGCATCTGGCAGGTTCAACAATAAGGCAGCATCCGGTGTGTGTGGGACCCCAAATTGTAAATCAACATTTATCAGGACGAAAACATCGTTCCATAGGTCAACTACCAAAGGACAGGACCACCACAAGTGCACTAATGTCCCATGATGCCCACAGCCCCTCCAACACAAAGGGGAATACATCCCCGACATTTTGTTTAACTTTACTGGCGTGAGGTGCCATCTATAAAGCAGTTTTTTATAAGCTTCAATATGGTTAGTACACCTAGTAACACCAACGAGGGTTAGCTGAATTTCCTGCCATCGATCAGGTGTAAATTCTACATTGAGTTCTTGTTCCCATTTAATAATATGGGGATGCTTATGGTCTGGTGGCAGAGTAAGTAGAAATTTGTAGCAGTCCGAAAGAACTCCCTTAGCCTGACCCCCCATTTTACACAGATATTCAACCCTGGACCTCTGACGTAAGGTTCTATATGATGGTAAGGTTTTGCTCAGAAAATGTGTGAGTCTGAGATATTTGTAATAGTCTTTCTGACACAGTTGGTATTTGTTCTGAAGTTCTGTAAATTGTCGGTAGACATTTAACAAGTATAAATCAGAAACTGTCTGTATACCTTTTTGGACCCAAGCTTGCAAATCTAGATCCTGCACCAAAAATTTTACATTCAGCAAAGGCATATTCGGTGAAGGGAATTTCCCCAGGTCCCTGTTTTTGTGTAGGGAATCCCACTGAAGAATAATGAACTTGGTGGAGGGCAATAAGCTTGAGGTCCTAGGTCTGTGCTTAACTGGCAACCATAACAATTGGGAAACGGTTAAATTAGAAAGGGTACCATTCTCAATGTCTAGCCATCGTTTACAACTAGGGGACTATGCATTCTCACTGCAGTCTCTAAGAGGGAAGCCCTATAGTATTGCAGCAGATTGGGTAAACCCACACCACCATTACTCGAGGGTTGATGCAAGACTTTGGCTGAAACACGGGGTCTCCTGCCCCCCCCACACAAACGAAGTCAATTGCGCCTGCAATGACGTTAGGTACTTCCGAGGAAGTTGAATTTGAATGGTTCTAAAATAGTACAGTATTCTGGGTAAAACATTCATTTTAGTAGCTATAATCCTACCCACCCAAGAGGTATAAAGGGTTTTCCATCTCTGATAATCAGCCAGTAAAGTTTGCTGTAAAGGGACAAAATTCAACTTGAAAAAGTGATCAGGATCCTTGGGGAGTTTTATACCCAAATACGTAAGAGAGTTAGGCTTCCATTCAAAGAGAAAGTTACCATGTAGGCATGCCAATTGCCGGTCGGGGATGTTAAGTGCTAACGCCTGCGTTTTACTCGAGTTAATTTTGTACCAAGATGCTTTGTAAAAGGCATCTAATTCCTTCAGTAAATTAGGGATAGCTACGTGCGAGTTTGACAGCGACAAAATTATGTCATCAGCGAAAAGGCTTATCACTTGAGGGCCTATATTAGTGGGAATGCCGGAAATGTCCTGATTCAACCGAATTTTACATGCCAAGGGTTCCACAAGAAGTGCAAAAATCAATGGGGAGATGGGGCACCCCTGCCTAGTGCCATTGCTGATGGGGAAGGCGTCAGACAGGATTCCAGATGCGCAAACTCTAGCAGTAGGGGAGGTGTACAACATTGAAATTGCTTTAAGAAATGTAGGGCCTAAGTTGAACTTGCACAAGGTGGCATCCATATAACCCCAATGAATCCTGTCAAACGCCTTCTCCGCATCCAAAGACAACAGGACTGATGGTATGGTATTTTGCTTGATAATGTACAGATGCAGCCACTTTGGTTTGCCTGTTTGACACAGAATAACTAAACACAGATATCCCACTTATCCCATTTAACACAGACAATTGTGTCACAGCATCCCATCTAATTAAAGCATTCCCCATTGTGAACAATGGTGCTTTGGTATGCTAATGAAAAGGTTAAATGCATTAAATGAGTTAAGATGACTTTAGATAACACAGTTTCTTTAATTAACCTTGAGTCATGACGCATTTAACTCACAAATCCAAGTGGCTTCATCTGTATAACAGATTGTGAAGTTTCCTGGTATTATCTGCTGCTTGGCGTCCTTGTATGAAACCCACCTGATCTGTGTTAATGAGGGAAGGTAATATGTTGTTAAGTCGCAACGCTAGTATCTTAGAATAAAGTTTTAAGTCGGAGTTGAGCAGCGATATAGGCCTATAATTTTGGCAGAAATCCGGCGACTTCCCAGGTTTAGGTATTGTTGAAATGTGTGCCTGTAAGAATTCAGGGTTAATTTGTCCCGTATCAATTATATGCCGAAAAAGCGTCAATAAGTGAGGGGCAAGTAAATCTTTGTAAGACCTATAGTAAGCGTTCGTGAAGCCATCCGGCCCCGGCGCCTTTCCCATTTTTAGGATCTTAATCGCTTGGAGAACTTCCGAGATGGAAATAGGGGCATTAAGTTCCTCCTTCTGTTCTAGCGTGGGCTGCAGCAAATTACAAGAGTTTAAGTAACTTTCTATGTAATCCTGTGATGGTTGTACTTCTGCTGAATTTGTGGATAAGTTATAGAGGGAGGTATAATATTGTGCAAAGTGGTCAGCTATACTGTACCTTTGGGGTCAGTGATTTTAACATTATGGTCCATTATATGGCCTATTCTAGACTGGGCTTGTTTGACTTTAAGTTGGGTAGCCAGGAGTCTGGTCGCTTTGTTACTGTTGGTATAATAAAATTGCTTAAGTAATTTCAATCTATATTCAGTTTTATACATTAGTAGACTACTGAGTTCTCTTTTATGGGTTTGGATTTCAGAGTAGAGTGCATTGGTAGGGTTGGAATGATACGCAATAGTGGCTGACTGTATTTTCTGTTCTAAATCAAGTCTCTTAATATCCCTTTGTTTACGAACCCTAGCTGATATCACAATTAGATCTCCCCTGAGGGTGGCTTTGTGCGCTAACCATAATGATTGAGGATTAATTTCCGCTGACTGATTGAATTGGAAATACTCCTTAATCTTCGATTCCACTTGTTGACGTGTATCTGGATTTTGCAATAAAGCATCATTAAGTCTCCAGGGCGCTAAGTGGGATTTTTGCCTATAAGCATCAAGATGTATGCCAATTGGTGCGTGATCAGACCAGGACTGGATGCCTATCCAAGCTTTGGAGATCAGGGTCGAAGTTTGTCGATCCGTAAATATTACATCAATTCTTGATGACATGGCATGTCTGGGGGAATAGTATGTGTACTCCTTATCTAATGGGTGCTGAGCCCTGCACACATCAACAAGTGCCAAGCTGTGAAACAATCCCCGTATCTTAGCAGCTATCCTGAGCTGGGATGGTGTAACTCGTGTAAACGGTTTAAAGGTATCATGGATGGGGTCTAATACTATGTTAATGTCCCCCGCCACAATACATCTCCCTGTCTTGTGTTCTAACAGGCTTGTGAGGGTTTTCGAAAGAAACTGTAACTGGTTGTCATTGGGAGCATACAGGTTAATAAGAGTGTAAATCTGATTGTTTAAAGAGCAAATAAGCATAATATATCTACCCAGGGGGTCCGCAAATAGCTGAAGTTTTTGGAAGGCCAGTCTGGAACTCAATAGAATAGAGACTCCTTTCGTTTTTGAAGTGGAGTATGCATGAAAATTGTGTGGGTATTTCTTATTGTAAAAATTAGGATGATTGGACCGTTTAAAGTGAGTTTCCTGATAAAATATCACATCTGCTTTAGCCTTGTAAGCCTCATTCAGGGCCAAATTTCGTTTCTGCGGGGTATTCAAGCCCCTGGCATTAAGTGAGTAAAATTTAACCATCGAAATGATCAGCTATTTGCGAAGCCCCATAACCATACACATGCATACATTTGACATTGAGAATGAGCAATTGGACAGTGACCTGGTGACCATGTATCCGAAATAGAAAAGAAAAGCAAACATTGCTGAACTGTAGCAAAACAAGGTAGGAGAAAAGGTAGTAATAGAAACAACATTGTAAATATGCAAGATGGTTACCAATGTCGGACAGGAAAAAGGGTGACATAGTTACCATCCTGTGGCACAGAAAAAGGTGAAATCTTGGCTGTGCCGAAATCACGTCTGCAGGCAATCAGCTTGTAGACTAGTGGGGGGGAGAAGATAAGAAAAAAGGGGAAGAGAGAGAAAAAAAAAATGGGGGATAAAGTGAACACTCCGTATCTCGAACCATTGCTTGGAAAAAGGAAGGACATCCGCCTTAAATGATGGTAGAGGCATATCTTCCGTTACAGTTCTGCAATCAGGCTGTGTGCCATTCTGTAGGCAGCTTCTTGCTGGAGGATGCTTGCGAGGACATGTTCTTGGGAGATGGCGGTCTAGTCGGGCCTAGGTTCCAGCGCTGCGTAGCTTTTATGGCCTCATCCGGTGTGGATAGAGTGATCGGCGATCCATTCTTGAGGACAATTATCTTTACCGGAAAACCCCAGCGATAGGGGACTTTATTTTCCCTGAGTATGGTAGTCGCTTCAGCAAACGCCTTTCTTTTCATCAAAGTGGCTTGCGATAAGTCCGCAAAAACTTGGATATCCGAATACTTGGCCGGTCAATTATCCTTTTTACGTGCCGCTTGTAAGAGTCTCTCTTTGACCTTGAAAAAGTGAAGCTTAGTGAGCACATCTCTGGGGGCCGCCTCCGGAGCTGACCTGGGTTTAGGGACCCTATGGATCCTGTCGATGGTAAGCTCTATGGCAGGTGTATTTGGCAAAATTGCCTCCATTAGGCCCATAAGATAAGTTTCCAAGTCCTGCGGCAAAACGGATTCTGGAATACCTTGAAGTTTTAGGTTATTCCTCCGTGATCTGTCCTCTAGATCTGCTATTTTGGTAGAGAGGCGATCCACCTCTTTCCCCAAACTCACTTGCGTGTCAGCCAGGTCATTGTGTGCCTCGGTGTACTCCGCCATTTTGTTTTTCATGTGCGCAGTGCGTTCACCCAAGTCTTGTATTTCTTTCCGAATGTCCCGTGAAAGCTGCTTAATATCTGCTTGCAGTGTTTTCTGAAGGTCGATCAGCATAGACTTAATTTCGTCTGCTGAAGTGCCGTCTTCAGATCGAGGCAACACGCCGTCACCTTCCTCAAGCAGGTTATCAGGAATGGCGTCGTGTTGTGTCTGCGCAGCTTGTGATTGCGAGGAAAAGTACGCAGTGACTTGTTGCGGAGCTTTCTTTGGGTTCTGCTTGGGCGCCATGATCCAGGCTAAAAGCTGTGGTATAGCAATGCAGAATAGTGCGGAGTCTTTGCTGTGATTAAGCGTTTAGGCGGCTCGAGTATACGGAGCTACTGTTTCAAGCGTCCATCTTGTGCAACGGGTAACTCCGCCCCCCCGATCATACAGCATTTTTGATTTAAAATGCTAAAAATTGCATATGTCAATAACCATAATATAACCATGTTGCTGGGGAACACAGCCCTGTGTAAATGAAGCAGTGACTTATGCTATATATGATAACACCATCACAAATACTATAGACTGAATCATAACTTCAACTTTTTCTTAATTCATACCTTCATTGGATTATATCTTGAAATATTATAATGCTGCAAAGTTGCATGACATATGCTATATACAAGATTTTATGTAACTAATATATATGAAATATATATACATTTATATATAAAAGCAAAAATACAAAATGATCCTTTAAGCTAGACACAAACCAATATCATGTGCAGAACCCTGAAAGTTATTGCCAGGGTTTTACTATACATTGGGGATGGTTAATATACCTATCTGGGATGCAGTTGATTTGTAAGTACCAGTAAATATTGGTGCAGGACAAAATGAAAAGCATTCTCCAGAGACTCTTTCTGCAGATATAATTCTTCTATTGTATTTCACTTGTATATATTTTTTCGTTTATGTGATTTTTGACCTCAAAAGATATATAATGCTTTATCGTACTTTATCGTACTTTACAATCTTGCAGTTTTTGAGTTTGAACCATAAACTAAGAAAATACACTACAGTTGCATGAACTTAATTTTTTCAATATTGCATTGCATCCAATAACCTTTAAAACACAATATTATAAATTCTATTGAGTCATTCCTTCCAACAATGTGGAGAGATTAGTTATCTACAAATAGAAGATACATTAAATAATGCTGATATTTTAACACCTTAAATAACACAGATAACTTACAGAAACAATATACAATTAAATATGAATCAGGAAAAAAAAAAATAAACAAATACCCAAAGGTTGGATTATGTTGTAACAAACTGTTTTTTTTAAAGTCTAAGAAACTGTGGATGGGGCTTAAGTGCAAGTCTTGTTTTTCTTTTTTTATAATGATAATGATGATGATGATGATGATGATGGTGAGATCTTCTTCTGCTCAGCTTTCCAAATAAAATATATGATCGAAGCAATAAAGATGGCTATACAGTAGTCACTACAACTATTTTGCAAATCTTGTGGGACCATATTTGGGAGGCCATTCCTAAGATAGTACCTACACTGACACAATCCTGTTGATGCATACATTAAGTATGCATTCAGCAATCTATTAAGTTAAGTCCCCTTTACCAACGCAGCTGAAAAAATTGCACATATTAGTGCCACTTATTACAAGTACTTGCGTACAAACGTGCACCTGCATTTGAATATACTTGCACTAAACCATCGTTTCCATCATGTCTACACAATAAATTATGCACAAGTGCATCTATTGAAGGAACCCTAGAGCTACTGCCACCCTGAACACAACAGCGATTCCATGGTTTGTATAGTGGGTTGCATCAACAGGTGTAACAGACTTTGCCAAAATAATTACTAATTTTTTTAATTCTAGGGATGACACAATCCCCACTCTTGAAAATGTGATTGCAATCTGAACCCAATTTGCAAAAAGAGGCAATATACCTCTCGTTTAACATCAATACAACAAACAGGGCTTGTGCTGAACATATTGAATGCGTATTGTTTAAATCACAAAAAAATGCTGCTCTCCATTGCAACATGTCATTTAAAAGAATTTGCATTTCACCTACTGCTTACAATTTTGCAGCATATTTGATAACCAATAGCTGCAAAGGACATGTACTGTATGTCCAAATATATTAATTCTCATTAAGAACGAGAACCCTCTATAATATTCAGTAGTGCAGCATAGCATTCGTTTTTATGTGTGAGAAGAATGACCATTTTACATGGATCTTCATTTGCTGTCTGTGTAGTATCAATAATTTTCCAGCTTGACGACCCAGGTTTGCTGTTGTTTACAAAACTGTAGCAAGGATATACTGGGACAGAATAGCTCACAGCTATCTGTATCCTTAATAGAAAATCAAGTTATGGTTTTCTTTGTATCTTTTTAAGATATGTTTTAAAGGTGTTAGATGATAGTTTTTAGGTCGAGGCCAAGGCTTCTTGGAAGTACTTATATTTCTTCTTGAAACTACTCAGATTTATTTTTTGCATATCTGCGTCCCCAGGTGAGCCATGTTTTATGTGCTTGAGATACTTTATTAAATGAAAGTGTGGCTATCTGCATGAAGTAAGTGTGAGTAGTTATACAATTATATTGCCACATCTGCCTGCCACTTGCAATTATATACTATAAAACAGCATTTTCACATTTTCCAGGATATCTATCAAAGCTGACCTTATCTTGGCTGGCTGAATATTGTCAGTAGCATATGTGTGTACCCTTTTACATGATAATGTATCAAGCTGTGCTCTTTATAATAGCTTCAATTTTAACAAGTTACTTTAATGGAAAGAAGAAGAATTTGAACACAACTTGTTTCAGTGTGTTTTTGTAATATGAAAAGTAGCCAGAAGTCATAAAAGGAAATAATTTATAATTACAATGCCAATTAGCAGTACAATTGTGCCGTTTTGGTGTTGAAGAGTTTTCCTGATAATGCTGTTGGGTATATATGTTTACTGTGCAAAAATACAAAAGAAGTCACAGATATATAGGGTAATTTATAGTGATCAGTGATTGGTGAATTTATTCGCCAGAAGGAAATTTGCAGTGAATTTCCACATTTCTCAGCCGTTGAATAATTTGCATCAATTAATGGATGCCCATTGACTTTATTGGTCACCAGCATCAAAATCGTCATTTCGCGAATTTTCTGTCAGTTTCGCGAATTTCGCCGGGAAATTAACAAAATTTGTGGCGAAACTAAATGGGACAAATTCACCCATCACTTATAGTGATAGGTGTATTTATTACCAGGCATGGATTTGCAGCAAATTTCCTGATTCTGCCGATGGCAAATGTTTTTGCAAAACTGCAGCGAAAAATAATTTGCTGCAACAAAAAAATTGTTGCTTGTCAAAATTGTCTCTTGTGTCAAAATTATTTTGACTCCCATTGACATCAAACATTTAGAGCATTTATCACCGTTTTGCGAATTTTTAATGAGTTTCACAAATTTCTCGGAGAAGCTGGGAAATGGGACAGATTCACCCACCACAATCATTTACAAATACACCCACAAGAAAGTGGCTGCCATTAAATTGGAATTTTGTAGAAAACACTTCAATGAATGGCATGTTGGTAAAACTGTAATGAGAACAAGTCCAAAGCAAACTCACGTGGTAGTAAAGAGGAAAAGCTATAAAAGAGATTAGGAAAAGAGTGCATAAGATAACAGAATAAACAATGAAGCCGCAATAACCTAAAACTGGAACATGAACTATAAAAAAAATATATTTTTGAAATTCCAGTTAAAATGTTTATGTGTAATATTTTTCAGAAAAGTCAGTATAAGCAAGTAGAATAACACATTAGCCTTCTAATTGCTCAACATTTGCTCAAACACATCAGCAAAATAATGAAAAAATATTGTGTTTTTCTTTGCTACCAGAGATTTCTAAAGATGACTCTCAAAGCTGCTTTTAAAGTTTCTTTATTATATGAAGTTTAATAGAACAATTAAATGCCTAACTTTAACAGTTAATTGTTGCAATTTATACAAAATACAGCATTTGCAAGAAAATACAATAGAATCCCCATTTTAGGTATGTCAGCTGTCCAGGGAAATAATGTGAAATCCTGGAAAAGTAATAGCATGGAAATGTGTTAAATCAAATTATTATTCAGTTACTCAAAAGATATAAGCACAGGTGTCAGTTTTACTTTAAAATACAATATTTACTGTGTTAATTAGAAGGAATAAGCATTGCAGCATTAATGTTACTCTATGGGGGGGGGGCATGTGCAAGACATCTCTGACAATCAAATACACAACCTAAAGCATTACGTGATTTGTGCATAACTGTATGAGGTGCAAGTGAATTGGACTTGGCTATTTACAGACAGATTTATGGTAAAATAGGCACTTGGTTATTTAAACCCCTTCATTTCACTAAGAAAAACATTCACAGAAGTCCAACAGCCATTTTGGGGAACATCAGGACAATATTCTGGTGTAAAATGCGGGAAAACATTATGTTAAATCAGGGAAAATTACCAATCAAAATGCATTATACATTGCCGCGAAGATTCGCTAGCAAATTTTCATCGGGTCAATTTTCTTTTACGAAAAATTTGCCCATCACTTGAAATAACCTTATACTTTTTTGGGAGAAATATCACCAAATAGAATAATACTGTGTGAATGTCCCTGTGCAATGTGGAATTTCAATCTAGATGATCAAAGAATTGTATAACAATTTTACAACTATTTTAATCATGTGCAAACATTTTCAGATTCACCTTATTCTACTGCCTACAGCAGAAAACATCAAATATATCCAACAATGGCCAATTCCAGGCAAAATAAATTAGATAACTGCTATTTGAGCATTACTTACAAACATTTTATCCTCACTGCTGAAAAAAAAGTAGATTTCTCTTTTCCTGATGTGTACACAAGGCAATTTCAATTTTACAGACTATTAGGTTTTCTTTGCCTTGGTTTTAACAGCACAGGCTATATGTTTCATCATTCACAATAGAATTACCCTTAGACTTATCTTTACACAACAAATTATTGCACTTCACTGTTTTCTCCAAAAACATTTCACATGTATTTGAATAATTTGATTGACGTTATAGCTTCTCTATCATGGTATTTTTTTGAATGAATCTATCCAATATATAGAACATCAAAAAACAAAAT